>NC_140584.1:1195590842-1196281976 GCF_964204655.1 Triturus cristatus
TCTTCTGCGGTCTCATCTGTTGAGATTACCTGTATCTTTCTCATTTTCACCTCCTTGTAATCCCTCTCAGCACTGGGTAGAGCTCCGGCACTGAAAGCAACCTGTGCTCCTGGCTGACCAGCTTTGCTGTACCAGCTGCATTACTCTTTACTCCTGCGCCTGGTTACACCGTGTGTTCAAATTCTCTCTCTTGATGCTACTGACCTCACCTCTTTTCTGGCTGTAAGCTTCTGACGTTGCTTCTCTGTTTACTTCTAAACTCCACAAGCTTTTTGCCTCCTCCTTGCCAGACCCTTCTCCTACTTGCAACTGTGCTTTTGATTTAGATTCTCTATGCACTTTCTTATGCAGATATGTATTCATAAAGGTACTATGCGGAGAGCTTCCTGTCTTGATGGTTCACAATATATCGACAGGGGTTATGGGGGAAAAGCCTAGTAAGTAAGAGTAAGTAATATGGCTTTTAAGGGAGCTGAATTGCGGTAAGGTGGTGTAGGTTGCTGAGTGAGGGTCAGATTTTTCTTGGGGGATAACAAAGATTGCACATGGAACAGACTGTAACTCAATGGATGTTGTAGCACTTGGAGACGTTAGGGAGACCGACATATTCCAAAAATACTCCCCGGTTACTTTCCTGTTGCAGTTTCCTATGCTGTGCATTCCCGCTTTCATTCTCGATCTCTGGCCTGTCTTTCTCTTTTTTGTATTGACTCTTCAGTCACCTTCTCTGCTCATGGTGCGTCTTGATTTTGAATCTGTAGGTATCCGCTCTACAATGTTTGTAAAATGTGCCCCTTGATGATCTTTATGGGAACCTCAGCTTGATCATTTAATTTGCCCTTCTCAGTTATGGCTTTGCTCTTCTTCTTGCCCGAATGCTCTTACCTTCTGAACTTGCAAGTGAGTTATTTGGCCGAACGGCTCCCAGGCAGACTCTGAAAGAGTTTCCAATTCTGTGTGATATCCGTGCCATCTGGATGACCGCTTACTCCTTAAAACTGAGGCACTCATACTAAATCAAGGTTCTCATCCTGAGAGGCCCTCCGTCCATTTGAACCTCCAACATCTGATCTCCAGTCCTGGTCAATCAAGTCTTCTTTAATCCTGTTTTCTTTTCAAGCTCCAGCTCCTGCTCGTGTATTCTCATCTCTCGCCTCTCTCGTTTAGCTGCCATTCATCACTGATCTTCAGTCATGCATCCTTTGTGCCTGATGGACTAGACTCACAGATCCGAGTGGGTTGTTTTTATAGCAGTCTGTGGGCCTGTTGTATGGTCTGGGGGTAGGATTCTTACTGTTTATTTTCCTGATATTAGCACAACCATTGCCTTCAGAAAACGCTAATGAATGCCGCCTCCCATACCTTGCAAAAATGCCCATACAGCTTGTCTGAACTAGTTCAAACTGACCCGATTTGCGAATGATGGCCACTTTCTTTTAGTTAGATGGTTTGCTAATGGGGGTCACTTTCACTTTAGTGCCTATGCCTACTGTTTTTCCCAGTCCGACCCTGACTACAACTCCTGTGGCACGAGTATTATAGAACTCCATCGGCTTCACCACAGACTGCCCCTCTATAGAGGCTGCCCATCAGAGGGAAACTGGAGTACATTCAGACTAGACAGATAAACCGAAATTAAAGAATAGGTCTTTTCTCAGCTGAGAAGGTAGGCTGTTTTGTTTCTCCAAACTCTGTTCTAATTGTGGTCTTTTCCTCACAGTGGTGGAAGAGTGCAAGAGTCGCCTCATCCAGGCCGGATTCCTGGAGCTGAAGGAAACTGAACACTGGGACCTCAAACCGGAACGAAAGGTGAGTGTACCTTAGGGGACTGCGATGCATGTTGAGATCTGTGCACCCCTCAAGTGAGTTCAGCACCCTGCTAGATTTTCCATCTGTGCCTGCTTCTGTGATGGTTGCAGTTGGTTATTTTTCCTTGTTTTTTGTAGGTGTTTACCTCTTATCGACCAGGAGGCCTATGGCAAAGTCCCTTTGTTGTTTACCCTCTATTGATTACGAAGGGTGTGATCAATACTATTTTGATATTCGGGGTTTGTGGATACCAGGGCCTGTTTTTGCCAGCTAAATGGTGTAATGGGTTGTCTTTCATTTGTTTTTATAAGTAGTACCCTTTATGACTGAGAGCCTGATTTAAAGTTCAACAGACGGGTTACGGATATCCCGTCAGGTGTATTACAAGAGCCACAGGACGTAATGCACTTATAATACGGTGGACGGGATATCCGCCACATTTGTGACGGAATAACCTGTTGGACTAAATCTGAATCGGGCCCAGAGTCTCTTTCATTGGTTCGTGTAGGATGTCACCGAGCACCACTGAAAGTTGAGTAAAGGCAGCTACCGTTCAAAGTCAAGGACTCTGGGCCGTTCCCGCTGATGGGTCTGGCCCGGCACTACAAACTTTTATCACGTTCCAAGTCTTGGTGTAAGTCGAAGTCAAAAATAAAAACACAACAAGTGCAAGCAGGCCTATTTCCATACTTGTCACCCTCCTCTTGAGAAGTCGCCAGGATATGAAAGTGCCCTGCTGTCCCACTCCCCTACTGAGGAGCCAATTCCGCAGCTGAGCCCAATGCACCCCGATTTTCTGGGTCCATTGGCGATGCCGCAACAAATTGAGGTGTTTAAGGAGGCCATGCTTTGCAATTTTGTCTCCTTACCGGCATCCTCTGGCTTGCCTTTGGCCCCGTGGATCTGCAGAGATCTCGAGTCAGGTGACCACTAGCGAATCTATCCTCAGCGGTGGCTTTTCCTCCTGAACCCGGTTTGGGTTCTGCTCTGACTATGGAGACGATGCCATACCCAGCACCATGGTCTCCTGCCTCGTCCATGCCAGCACGGACATCAACTACACCTTAGGACGACATTGAGGCCATAGGTCTGTCCAACTCCGAAAGGAATCCATCTTGACAGCCTGCACCGTGATCCATGGCGGTTCCTGCCGCATCAACAAGACTGAACGAGGACATCGAGGCCATAGTTCTGTCCACCTCGAAAAGGAACCCATCTTGACACCCTGCACCATGATCCATGGCGGTTCCTGCCACATCAAGACTGAACGAGGACATCAAGCCCATAGTTCCGTCCAACTCAAAAAGGAACCCATCATGACACCCTGCACCATGATCCATGGCGGTTCCTGCTGCATCAACAAGACTCAAGGAGGACATCGAGCCCATAGTTCTGTCCGACTACAAGTCGAATTCATCTGGTCATCAGCCGAAGCCGTGCACCAATTCAGTGCACATAAGGAAAGTAGGAACCCCTTTAAGGTCCCACTTGGCATCACAAGAGATTTAGGGGGAAACATGTGGACGAAACCTTTGAAAAAATGCATCCTCACAGGTGATTTGAAGAAAGACGGTGGGTCTGTTAAACTCAGAAAAGCTGAAAGGGCCGACAAGTAACCAACCTTTGGCAGTGCCCACTGCAAGTCTCTGCTGGGCAAAAGACAGAACGAACAGTAACAGTTTGGCTTGCAATGGGTTCGTATTGCAGGTGCTACAGCAAGCCACAAACTTGTCCCAGTGTCTGGTATACATTGACTTTGTGGAAGGAGTCCTGGCTGTCAGGATGACATCTAGTAGTACAGGAGAGGGATTGAATGCAGTCGGCTGCTAGCGCTCCATCTCCACGCATGAAGGTATAGACTCTGCAGGCCCGTGTACAAGACCCAGTCCTGATGCCGCATCAGAAGATCCTCCAGAAGCAGTGGCTTCATCCGAGGACAGATTCTCATGTCCAGAGGTTCCACTTCAGACCGAAACCAGGGTCACTTGGATGACTTGGGCCCAGTCGTTCTTGATCTTCAGAACTTTAAGCAGGAGAAGTAGTGGCTGGAAGGCTTGCAGGAGTCTCGAGCTTCATACCAAGTAGATTCTATCTCTTGAGAGAGAGCCCTCTTGAAACTCCAACACACAAAAGTGTTGACGTTTCGCATTCTCAGTGGTGGCAAAGAGACCGAGATTGGACTCTCCCCAATGGAGGAAGATGTCCTGCTCCACCTTCGAGTTTAGTTGCCATTCATGATCCACCAGGTGTCGCCAACCTAGTTTGTTTGTCCCAGGTGTGTTGTATGATCCAGAAGGTGCTCTAAAGATGTAGTCAGGCCCAGAAGCTCTGATCACAAAATCCAGGACCCCACTCTTCCATGCTTGATGCCTCCGCTGATCACCTCTCCCATATGACCCCCCCCCCCCCCCCCCCCTCAACCCAGCGGTGACTTACCTGTCACCACCTCCCTGTGTAGGACTGGGAAGAGGGGTCTGCCACTGGTCCGATTGGGCTTGAGCAGCCACTACTGCGGATCTTTGCAGGTTGCCGTCTCCTTTGAAACCTGGATAGAGTCCGACAGGTTGTCTCTATACTGGGCCCAATGAGACTTCTGATCTCACTGCAAAGCCTGCATATACCATCTGATGTAATCGACGAGCAGGATGCAGGAGGCCAATATCCCCAGACGTCTAAGTCATCTGCACTGAGACCAACTACTGAGGCTAGAAGATCGGGATCATGGTCCGAATGTCATGGACTCATTTCACTAGGGAAGTTCAAAAACCCACTTTATCCAGAATGGCTCCTATGAACTAGAGTCTCTGTGAAGGAGTAAAAGCACATAGATGTGGAGCTACTGCCTTGACAGCTAGGTCTGACGGAAACAGTATTTTGCCCGTACTGTCCTGCAGAACATTTGGTCTTAGTCATTCCACAGTCCCACCACCTGGGGAAGTACTGCTTTGGTATCTATTCTAAGGGTGAGGAATCGATGGTTAGAAGTATCTATAAAAAGAACAAGTTACATACCTTCGGTAACTCTCTCGGATGGATATTCTATCAGACCAAATATTCCTTGCAGCCCTCCCACCCAGATTAGAGATCTGCACTCTGGTACAATTGTGATGTGGAGTTGTTCGGCAGCCGCAAGACACGATTTATGGGCGTGCAGGGCTAGGCTCAAAAATCTTTTGGGTCCGGTCTGGCTCCGGGGGAAGTTTTGAAGGTGAAGAATCTGTGGTTGGATGGAGTATTCACCAGAAAGAGCATTTCCGATGGTAAGTAAGTTGTTCTTAAGTTGCAGCTTTCATATACATGACTGGACTCCTCCCTTTGATTTTGCTTAGAGGAGCCCAATCAGCACAAAAAAAACCCAACATATTGCGTATGGGTTTTTCAACTTCTTTTGTCTGCATTTGGTAGTAATTGTCAAACATTCATAGCAGGCGAAAAAGTAGAAAAGCGTTTTTAGCTTTTTTTTGTTTCTTTGGCCAGTTGGGCTCCTATGTTTCTCAAAAGATTTTGGTGTACCACGCACCGCTAGGAGGCAGTGTGAAATAACTTCGAGTTTGTGACAGCAAAGGAACAGAAACAAGAGCAGTGACATGGAGAGTAGCAAAGAATGAGGTTTAATACATTAGAGCTTAGAAGTGAAGAGGTTGAGGAAGAGGGATGATGGAATGGTTGACACAACTGTGGAGGGTTCTGGGAGGACTTCTGTTTAAGTATCAGACTTGTATTGATCTGCCTGAATGTGTCTTTCTTCTCTTCTAGTATTTCGTCACAAGAAACTACTCGACTATAATCGCTTTCGCTGTTGGAGGCCAGTACAGACCTGGCAATGGGTTCAGCATGATCGGGGCGCACACCGACAGCCCGTGCCTGAGGGTAAGGGCATGTGATCACCTGTGCAAGGCTGCGAACAGACTTCATCTTCTGTGGTGCATTCTTCTATCAGAAGTCACAAACAACACTTCACACTCTCTTGCTGAGTTGGACTTGGCGCTGGCTCCATCCCCACGCGCTAGGAATTGACAGTGTGTCCTCCCTCTGGTGCACCACACCCACTCACACTGCCCCAATCCCCAGCTCTCAGTGACACTCACAGACTCGTGCCCACATTTCCCCTCGCTAGATCCCAGTATCTCATTGGCTGAGAACCCGCACTGTATCCAAGTGTTATGGAAGCACTGATGTGTTACTTTCGACCCTCCGCTCATCCTTTGCATTCGTACCCAGAGACCCCCCAAACACATGTCTAGTAACATATGCTTCTCAGGGAATGATTCCTCTCCATTGCTGTCCCTTAGGAAGATTGACAGCTGTGGAGTTTCTTTGAGGTTCATTAATTCTGCATGGATGGTAGCGACACAACAGGACGTTACTTCGTGCTCTACGTCATACAATAATATATTGCAATTCCTGCTATATGTTATATTATATGATTGCTATTTGTAACATACGGTGTATGCCGAGGCTTCATGGTGATGTATAAGACAGCAACACACCCTAGAGCACTGTTAAAAAAAAGTGTGAGGACCAAACGTTATAGTTTGAAAGAAAGGTCTTCAGTTTTTTCCTTAAAACAAGGAGCGATGACACTGAACGTAGCTGGCTTGTAGAGTAAAAAGTGCACTGTGGGAAATAAAGCTTGTTGGGGTGAGGATTTGAAAATTGTGAAAGGGTCCAACAGAGTAAGGGGGTTGTAGGTTTTTTAGAATCCTCCTTTCTTATTTAAAAAGGGGTTCCACACCATTTTAGAAAAAGAGGGGAGGACATATTGTCTGTTCACCTGCTTCTCCACTTCTCACAAGCTGAAAGAGCCACCCTACATATATAGAACCCTCCCTCCTGGGGCTCCTCCCCTCAGCCCTGCCCAGTGTTGCTAGAGAGTGTGTAGACTCCATCTACTTCACTGGCCTTTTCTGATGTTCTGTCATTAGCAGAAATGCTCAGACCTATTTTTGTTGGTGCCCACCTTCTTCCCCCTAGCCTGAACTTGGGACATGTTGGGCACCCTCATGGGCTTTAGTGAGGTAGTGTGTTCAAATTCCTGACCTACTCTTCAAGACATTTGTAGCACTTCTGGTTAGCATGGTGGGACCACAGGCAGTCTCCCCGGTGTCCAGAACACATTGTTGGCACTCTGGAGGAGTGTCAAGTCACTGTGGGGACCACCTGCAGGACTGTTTGTATGTTTTCCTGATGGGGTGGTCTTATCCTGATCCCCTAATCAGGGTGCTGAATGGATAAAGAACCACTGGAAATGCAACAGGGGGACTACAGTGCTCCCTCCAGTGACGCTCTGAGTGAATCCTCCATCAATCTAAGGACTTCTTTTAGTCAGCTGCATCAAAGGAAGCATTTGTAGGATCTGTAAAATAAAGTGGCTGTGTCGAAAAGGACAAAGGGGTTAGCTTGTATGCAAACAAATATTCAAGGGAGCAGAGATTGCGTGCAGATGGTGGACATCCACATGAAACTTCAGTGTCTGTCTCCATATACTTCGCAATCCAACTCTCCCAGCCTAGGCACGCTGCTTTCATGGTCCCAAATAAGAGAAGTGCAGCAGAACTGCTGGGTAGAACTCATCTGATCAACAGAACCCTTTAAAGGGAGCCCCTGCCTCACCAGTTGGGATCTTCTTGGTTAGACATTCTTTGAGGACAGCCTCAGAGCTCTCAAAGTCGGGCAGCTGCTTTCTGCCAGGCTTGGCGTGGTCCCTGGCTTGATATTTTGCACCATCTATTGGCTTCTTTGCCAACTGAGTGTAATTATTTTGGATTGTTCCACCTGTGGAGGAGAGATGATACACCAGTATTTCTGGTCAATTCTTATCACAGTTTCCTCACCTTTTGAATTCCCCTGAGCGCCGCACTGGATCTGGAACTTTCCACCAATTGCTTTAGTGTACTGGTAGGTCGTGCCATCGAAGGTAATGAAACCGAGCACCACCCCTGTGCTCCAGTCTCCTTCCTTTCCAAATACCATGGGTATGAAGCTCTGCTCCGAAAACCTTTCTCAGTGTTTTAAGGACTCCAGATTCATTCTCTTCGTGACAGTGTGCCAGGGAAAATGTCTTCCCCGCTGCCATTGGAATCATACGATGCCAAGACTGCAGGAAGCAGATAAAGGTCACAAATCCGCACAAAGTCAGTCTGTATTGTCTAGGGTTTGCGCATGACTCAAAGTCCTGCCACAAACGCTTCTTGATTCACCTGAAGACCATCCGGATGTGGGAGGTGCAACTGTACTTCACCAAGCTGAAGACATAGGGTAGATCTCTCTCCTAGCGGTGGACTCGCTCATCCTCCAAGTCATTGGGACGCTCTTGTGTCCGGACCCAATCCCGCTTCAAGTCGCTGTTGTCTGATAAGTTGAAGGTGAAGTCTAAGGACAAGTCCAGCCATGAACACAAACTCCAAGTGGGGCCCTTCCCAATCCCATCACCCCAGCTCCAGGAAAAAGGCATGCAGTCTGCTGACATCTTCCGACTCAGAACCTATGCCCAGGCTAGTCCCAGTGCACGCCTTTGGGCCCCATGGAACCGCAAGCACCCACAGATGGGTTTTCGCCAGTGGGGCCCACCGTGGGCCTAGCTGGTGCTAGCTCATATCTCCACATATGTGCCAAAGACCACGCCGGTGCTACTGGAACTGCAGCCTTGACTGGCGCTGGCCTTGACTTTAGTGGCACCTGCTCTCCATCCAACTCCGATATCTGTTTCAAATCCGGACCGGACATCAGCCAGAATCAACCCATTATGCAATTAAAAATGGCAGTCCAGGATTTTAGAGAATTATTGGGCAATTCCATTTCCTCCTGGCCAGTCCTTAAAATCTTGAGACCCTGTTTGAATCCGATTCGGATCCACCCAAGGCTTTGACAACATTCCACCTGAGGACTGCGATGATGAGGATGCGGATCATTTACTCCCAGCTCTTTACACTGATGCTGGCCGGTATTTACATTTACAGATTGCCAGTGGCTTCAATGCTTCCACTGAGAGTTCGTCTCATCACGGGGACCACTCCAGAAGAGAGGGCCTCTTGTGCAGTGGTATCCCGCAGAGCCCCAGAACTGTTGAAACCTCAGCTGCCCGCAGTCGAGACTAAGGCAAACCTATTGATGGAACTCAGTCTGGGTCTACTACTTTAGAAGCCTTCTTGCCCTTTAACAAAGCTTTGCAGAGACATTGATGGCTATCTGGTCCATTCCATGCTCGGCTTCTTCAGTAAGTCGTTCTTTGGCTAGTCATCATCGATCTGGGTTATCCCCTGGGGAATGGGCCTTTCTGACCCACCACCTGTCTCCTTAGAGCTTGGTGTTTCAGGCTTCCACCAGGAAGCAAGGACAACCCCAACGCATTCCTCTCTGCTCCGCTAGACAGGGAATCGAAGTGTATAGATGCGTTCAGGGCAAAGGTCTTCCTGTCTGCCAGCCTGGGTTTGAGCTCTCTGAATGCGGTCTGCATGCCCTCTGGCTTACAGCCAGCTACATCTTGCGTGCCATTCCTGAAGAATTAAGAAATGCTTTCTCTCCATTCAGGATGGATAGGATGTGGCTATGTAAGTGCTGAGAGCCTCTCTAGTTGCTAAAGACAGTGTTGGTCACTGCCATAAGCACTGCTGTGGTAACTGGGCATCTTGCCTGAATGTGCGCCACAGGCTGTTCTAGGGACGTGCAGGCTTACCTCATGGACATGTCATTTGATGGCTCCAGGCTTTTTGGAGACCATAATGATTCTTCTCTAGAGCACTTCAGCTGGTCTACGGGAGCTCCTTGGGCCTGCTATCCTCGGCTTGTCGATTTAATCTACAAAACCGAAAATGAACAGGCTACTCTTGGGGTCCTCCCTACCGCAAAATACAGCGTTAGCAACCTATGCCAGAACCTTTTCATCTTCTTTTATGGCCCTAGAGGATGTGGTGGTAGAATCTGAATCCCCAGTAAAGGCAGCGGCCCTCTTTCTCTTTGTTGCCTGCGGCGACCGCAGCCAGCTGCTTACATTCCGCTCCGATGGCCATGCCCTGCTAGTAGGGGGCACATTCATTTTTACCTGCTCTGGTGGAGTCCAGTTACCTCAGACTAGTGGGTGCTACAGAGTGTTCAATAAGGTTACATTCTGATGAATAACTTCTAACCACAGATTCCTCAACTTAAGATTTTCCCCAGGTGCCAGACTGGATCCATAAGATTTTGGAGCAGAGCGCCTGTGCATCAATAATTGGAGTTGTGCAGGTTTTTTTCTAGTCAGTTGACAAGATTTTTCCTTCCAAACATTTCCAATGAGCATGGGAATATATCTCCTCCTAAAACTGCATTTTTAAACCTTGCAGGGACTGTTGCAAACAAATGTCTGTGGCGGATCCTCATGAGGCGTGCCTCTGATGTTTGAAGTTGGGCATGATTTCTAGTTGTGCGGAAAGTGTGCCCTCATGAGCCTGAAAACCATACACGGGATCTTGAAGCCAAGCTGTATGTCTCCGAGCACCACCAGAAGTCACATAAAGACCACTCCTGCTCACAGACCTGTTCCCGCTCTTGGGGTCAGTCCGGCAACAAATCTTCATTGCGCTCCAAATCTTCATGTAAGTCAAAGTAAAAAAAGAAGTGTAAAAAGTCCACAGAGGCCCATCTCAGACTCAGCACTCTCCATATGAGACGTCATGGTGCTCCTCTGCAAGGATGTCAGGGTGTCCAACGGTCTTACTTCTGGTCCCCTACTTAGGAGTCGATTCTACAGTGGATTCTGAGGCCCCCATGTTCCCGGGTCCACTGGTGACCCTGCAACAAGTGGAGGCATTTAAGGAGGCCATCCTGTGCATTTTGGCTCTTTATTGGTTCCCTCTGCTGCACTGTCTGGCACCATGGATCGGTAGACGCCACCAGTCGGATTACCGCCTGCAGATCCGCTCTCGGTGCCGGCTGTGTCTCCTGAACCCATACCCAGCACCATGCTCCACGCCGGTTCCTGCCTCGTTGACAACGGCACGAACACCGCCGACACCATAGAAGGGTGTCAAGCTCATAATTCTGTCCGACTCCGAACCAAACCCTCTCGACCACAACAAAGCCGTAAGTTAGTTCAGTTGCTGCACTCCTGGCCCCGCAATATGTTGGTAAGTATTTGTAGATGGACCTACAATAGGCCAGTTGGCTGGATTCTTCCCCTGATACTGCGTTAGTTTCTGCTGCTCTCCCCTGATTCCATCCACAGATGAGTCTGTGTTCTTCACCTTGGTGATTAGAAGGACAGCATTTATGTGCAACAACCCCAACAATCCTCATTAGAACCTCTGCTGCCATTTAACAAGGCCCGAACGGATACTGGTCATGGGCACGAAACCAAAACCTTACTCTTGCCCACCAGTGTACAACCAAGTGGCATGTCGCCAAAGGCCCTCACCCTACGACCCCGCTTGTCTGGGAGTTCAAGAGAATGGAGGCATTTGGGAAGAGTGTGTTTTCCTCTGCTAGCGTCGCCTCGCCCTTAGGTCAGTCCATGCCAGCTTCTTGCTGTAATGACAACTTGCTTGCTTTATGGGAATCAGTTACTGAAATTTTACAAACCGGCTCAGAGGAATTGAGGCAAGATGGCACACACCTTTCAGGTTGACCAGGATGCGGCCAAGTACATAATCCAATCAGGGTCGGTCACAACAGAGTGCTTGTGCAGGGAGTATAGAGAGTATAGTGCTCTGACGCCATACATGGATGAGATCCACTGGTTTTTCAAGTGATGTTCAAGCGTCACTCATGGATATGCCTTTGTATGGGTCTCGCCTGCAGCTGGAAGACCGCCTCATCGATCTTCTCTTCTCTGAATGAATCCGCTCTTTACACTCACCTCTAGGTCTATGAGCACAATCGCACCACTAACACCTTCATGATAACGAACACCTCCACACATGCCTGAATGTCAGTGCATGCATCTGTACATGCTTCCTCCCCTCAGTGAATACTCCCACACACCACCTACCTAGACGTACCTTAATCTCTGGGTGTATGAACACAAACGTCATCATGTTAATGAACATTTGCACACTCATTACCATGTCTGGATATAGATCTGTGGATTCTGCCTCACATTGGTGCCTACATCTGCTTTCCACTTACCTAGAGATTTCTGCACATCACCTGCTTCTCTAGGTGAACACATCCACATCACAAACATCTTCCATGTATGAGCACATCCCCACAAGGTTCCTCACTTCCATGTATGAGCACATCCCCACAAGTTTCCTCACTTCCATGGATGAGCACATGCCCACATGTTTCCTCACTTCCATGTATAAACACATCCCCGTAGGTTTCCTTACGTCCATGTATGAACACATCCCCGCAGGTTTCCTCACTTCCATGTATGAACACATCCCCACAGGTTTCCTCTCTTCCATGTATGAACACATCCCCACAGGTTTATTTACTTCCATGTATAAACACATCCCCGCAGTTTCCCTCACTTCCATGTATGAACACATCCCCACAGGTTTCCTCACTTCCATGTATGAACACATCCCCGCAGGTTTCCTCTCTTCTATGTATGAACACATCCCCGCAGGTTTCCTCTCTTCCATGTATGAACACATCCCCGCAGGTTTCCTCTCTTCCATGTATGAACACATCCCCGCAGGTTTCCTCTCTTCCATGTATGAACACATCCCCCCCAGGTTTTCTCACTTCCATGTATGAACCCATTCCCATAGGTTTCCTCACTTCCATGTATGAACACATCGCCACAGGTTTCCTCACTTCCATGTATGAACACATCCCCACAGGTTTCCTCACTTCCATGTATGAACACATCCCCACAGGTTTCCTCACTTCCATGTATGAACACATCCCCGCAGGTTTCCTCTCTTCTATGTATGAACACATCCCCGCAGGTTTCCTCTCTTCCATGTATGAACACATCCCCGCAGGTTTCCTCTCTTCCATGTATGAACACATCCCCGCAGGTTTCCTCACTTCCATGTATGAACACATCCCCCCCAGGTTTTCTCACTTCCATGTATGAACCCATTCCCATAGGTTTCCTCACTTCCATGTATGAACACATCGCCACAGGTTTCCTCATCAGTTAATACATCTATGCTCCCTTCTGCAGTCAATGAATACATGCGCACACCACCTCAATAGACACACCCTCGCATCTCAAACTTTTCCATATCGGTGAACACTGCTTCTTCATATCAGGGAGCAAATCCACACACTACTTCACAACACTGCACACATCCAGAGACATTCACATTTTCCTATCAGTGAACACACCCCCTTTCTTTGTCACAATGATGAGTACATTCACATATTCTTCATACCAGACCAAAATACATCAAAACATGATACACATTTGCACATCAGTGAATGCATCCATACACCACAAACATCTTCACATCAGTGCACACATCCATATTTGTATGAAGAGGGTGCTCTATTAGCTTATCAGGCCCTGCAGGATAGATATGGCCTCTCTCGGGGGGATTACCTACTACATTCGGCCCTGGTTTCGGCAATACAACGTCACTGGAGGGAAGGACTGTTGGAACCGCAGACGTCCATTGCATGCCAGTATGTAGTGATGGCGGCGGGGACCGTCAAAGATATTACATGTCTCTACAGGTGCATGGTGAATGAGGGAATGGAGCCGTTGAGGGAACTGCAAAGGAAGTGGGAGGTGGACCTAGGTAAGGCGATCCCCGAGAAGACATGTGCTCAGTTAGTTAGGAGAGCATGGAAAAGTCCTAGGAATACCAGATTTCAGTTGGTTCACTTTCTTATCTTACATAGGGCATATTTAACTCCTGCTAAGATTAATCAATACTTTAAAATAGATACTGCCCTGTGCCCACGTTGCAATCTGGAGGGGGCGGAGTTTCATCACATGATGTGGGGTTGCCCGCAACTAGGAATGTATTGGGAGGAGGCGGTCGACCTGCTTTGCGGAGTTACGGAACGACGAGTAGAACCTGACATGGGCACTTGTTTACGGCACTGGTTTCCGCATACACCCAAAACAAAAGTAACGAGTATGTTTTTAGATCTAGGTTTGTTGTTGGCTAAGAGAGAGATCACAGCGCACTTGAAGTCAATGCGAGGGCCAAACATTGAGTGGTGGAAAGCAGTATTGATTAAATGGGCAACAAGCGAAAGCACAGTTCAGCTTCAACATGCTAATCAGACTACTAATGATAGGGCGTTGGAGACTGCAAGGGCATGGGAGGCCATAGTTGTGGCATCGCAGATGCCCGAGGCAGACTCACATGCAAGCTCGGCCCTGGATGCACAGACGGGTTCAACAAAGAAAAGGGAGGTACCCCTTAATGTTTATAGGGACGAGGTATATTAGTGGACACAAAAAGACAAACGTTCCCAAGACAAAGCGTATATGCAGAGAAAAAGGCTTCTCACTGGCCAAATGGTTCCTAAAAATAATTGATCGTATTTAGGAAAATCTCTTTTTCAGTAAGAGCCACAATATAAAGAAAGACCTTTGGATAACTCTTATTAACGTTAACACAGTGCAACATGTGGTTTCAAAAACATACTATTCATTACAATTACGGTTAAAAAAGTTTTATTATAAAATAAAAATGATAATATTATATTACATATTCAGTAAAATGCTATATGTAGCCTTCCTCCCACTAAAGGTTACAATCTAATACGAAGGGTTAAAAAACAGTCGACGCGGCGTTTCGGTGTTTGGTTCAATGGTTTCACCTTCTTCAGGACCAAGAATTTTCATAAAATCTTAATTGTGCGATAGATTGTTTTTATCAATTGCATAATCTTGTAGGGGCACCTTTTTCAACAACTTTATGGTCTCAACATAGGGTGCTCTATTCAACTATAGTTGCTTTGTATAATATCCGTTGACGTCACCGTATTGTGATTTAAGGTGGGAGAATGGTATCAGTCCAGATTCCTCTATATATGGGATTCTATTCGGACGATGGAGCAAGCACTTTATGCGTTTCAATCATGGCTTTATTAAGATGCTTGTATTATTGCGGACTCCTCATAGTGCCAGGTTTTTTACTCTGTGTGTATGTTGGCGGCCTCCCTGCGTCAGCGGATATTCGGGATTCGGTTCTACACAGACTGGTTCGCCATGAACCACAAGAGCAGTAGGGAAACCCTAGACCTAACCCTGTAGTGCATCTGTTGAAATGGGATGATTGGTGCTTAGGTTGTACTGTCCCGCTGTTACTACGATACGACGGCCTTCCGGGGGACCTTATGAGGGCATACCCAGCGGAATGGGCAAGGGTCATAGCAGCTCTCCTAAACGATATCATGATGGGAGGGGCAGTGCCAGAATCCTGGAAAGGGGCGGTGGTGGTCCCGATTTATAAAAAAGGATGCAGGGAAACACCGGGGAACTATCGCCCTATAAGTCTGATAGACTCCACCCAAAAGATAGCTGGTAAAGCTATCCTTGGAAGGATTCTCCACTGGGTGGAGGAGAATAAAATCCTATCAGACTTTCAGGCAGGTTTCCGGGCTGGTATGGGGACAATAGAGCAGGTGTTTAGGCTGGCACTACTGGGGTGGAAGGTGGTGGAACTAGGCAAGGGTAGTCTTTATTTGGCCTTTATAGACCTGAAGACTGCCTTTGACCTAGTCCCCCGGGAAGAGCTTTGGAGGGTGCTTTATGAGTTGGGATTACCCCCTTACATCTTGTCCCTACTCATTAGCCTTCATGCCCATACCTTTGCACAGGTCCGTTGGGGTAAAAATGGAGAGGTCACTGAGAAGATACCAGTGTCCAGGGGCGTAAGACAGGGCTGTGTCTTGGCACCCACCCTATTTTCACTATATGTGAATGGGGTGGTAAAACATCTTCAACAAGAACCAGCCGACGCCCCCTGTCTTGGAGGAGTACGTATCCCCACCCTGCTTTTTGCGGACGACACGCTCCTGATCTCGAAGACCCCACAAGGCCTCCAGAAATTGCTAACGCGATTCCAGGAGTTCTGTGCTGCAAAAGGCTTAATAATAAATGTGGACAAAACAAAATATCTAGTCCTAAATCCTCCTAAGAAACTGGGCCGTCCACCTACACTTAATTCGATTCCCTTAGAGAAAGTAGCCGAATTCGATTACCTCGGTATTCGGATTACGGATAGGATGTCTTGGGCAAATCATATTGACAAAATGGTCCTCAACCATAGGAGAGTAGGAGGAGCTCTCATGAGGGAGTTCAGGGCCTCACCTAGGAGATCACTTACCCCAGTAATTGATATCTACAAGGCCAAAGTAGTGTCATCAGCCTTGTATGGGGCAGAACTGTGGGGCCACTGCCGATTGGACGCCCTAGTGATAACGGAGAGCAAGCTATTGAAATCCATTATCTCCATTCCACTGAGCACACCATCTGTACCAGTGTGGTTGGATATGGGCTGTAAAAACATCAAAGATCAGGCCCAGCTTCGCCCGCTCCTGCTATGGACACGAATCTGGAGGGGTGAAGAACTAAAATCCTATGCGGATGCTCTGGGGGAAATAATGAGTCTGGGGGGTTGGGCTAAGATAAGATGGTTAAGAGAAACTAAAAAGCTTCTGGAGAAGATCGGACTAGGAGACCATTGGTCATCACGTTCAGCCCCCCCAAAAGAAGTTGTCAAGGCGCTTTACTGGAAATGGACTGCGGAGCGTCTAATTACAAACTCTAACCACTGCAAGTCCACTGTCGCCTTTTTACAAATCAAAGACATTGTGGCTTTTGAACCCTACCTGGATCTGATCACCCTCCCCTTCGACCGAGCCCTTTATTTTAAATTTAGAGTTGGATCCCTCCCCCTAGGTGCTCTGGTATCGAATTGGACATCAGCGGCCCGTACTTCTCCCAACTGTGCATGTTGTCCGAGTAGGGTTGAGTCCATTGCGCATGTCCTATTTGAATGTCCGGATTATGCAAGGCCTAGGAGTTTTTGGTTGAAACCTCTTTGTCGAAATATGGGCACACGTAGCCACCGAGTAGCCTTGCGTATCCTAACCACGGACACTTCCCCCCCCTATAGTGTGTGGAACAGCAAAATTTTTAAAGCAGTTTTGGCTTATTCGTTGTAAGAGATTGTCAGTAGCTGTTTAATTCTTTTTTAGCTAATTTAGTAACGGGCATTTCATGTCCTTTTATCTTTTTAATGAATTTTATACTGGCTTCTTGTAGCAATGCTTCTTTTTGTACACTGTAATGATTGTATTTTATTATGCTTATAAGATATCTTGCATATCGAATAAAAGCTAACTTGAACTTGAACTACGATAAGTATTGCAGAAGGATCTGTTCTCTCATTTATAAGCTGCAAGTAGACCGGGCGCACCGGTGGTAAGGGGGGGGCCGGGAGGGAGCTGGGTGTGGGTTGGTTTATTTTATGTTATATTACTCAGTTAACATAGCACTAGTGCTCTGTGATTCTTAGCAAGAAATGGACTTCTATCTGATTGCGATACGTTATAGCGCTATGTGGCGGGAGGGAGATAGCCTATAAAGTGTAAGCATATAAAACCGCGTGCTTGTACTGATGGGGGAAACTGAGACAATTGATCAGAGGCGTTGTTGTGATGATGTACACTGAGTACTAATACTGCTGTACTATTTGCCTGATGTTATTTGGAAAACTAATTAAAAAAAAATATTTTTTAAAATCAGTGCTCCCATCCACATACCTTGCACGTCTCTGCACCAGTGCACGCATCCACAGACCTTGCACGTCCCTGCACCAGTGCACACATCCACAGACCTTGCACGTCCCTGCACTAGTGCACGCATCCACAGACCCTGCATGTCCCAGCACCATTGCACACATCCACAGACCTTGCACGTCCCTGCACCAGTGCACACATCCACAGACCTTGCACGTCCCTGCACTAGTGAACGCATCCACAGACCCTGAATGTCCCAGCACCAGTGCACACATCCACAGACCCTGCACGTTGCTTCACCAGTGCACGCATCTAATAACCCTGCATGTCCCTGCACCAGTGCACACATCCACAGACCTTGCACGTCCCTGCACCAGTGCACACATCCACAGACCTTGCACGTCCCTGCACTAGTGCACGCATCCACAGACCCTGCATGTCCCAGCACCAGTGCACACACCCACAGACCTTGCACCAGTGCAAGCATTCACAGACATTGCACATCTCTGCACCAGTGCATACACCCACAGACCTTGCACATCCCTGCACCAGTGCACACATCCACAGACCTTGCACGTCCCTGCACCAGTGCACGCATCCACAGACCTTGCACATGTCCCCATCTGTGAACTCTGCACACCACCCTTGTCTATTTATGAGCAGAGAGTGTGACACATCCACACATGGCTCTCTTTTGACTGCCATGAGGCATCATTGCAGACAGCACAGATATCCACCTTTGTTTGACATGTTTTTGTCTCCCCGCCTCTCTGCCCAGGTGAAGAGGAAATCTAAGAAGAGCCAGTCGGGCTGCATCCAGGTTGGTGTGGAGTGCTACGGAGGCGGAATTTGGAACACCTGGTTTGATCGGGATCTCACGGTTGCCGGAAGAGTGATTGTTAAGGTGAATCTTCCCTGCTCTGCCCTTCATGTTCTGTGATATTCTCGTGAGCTCCAGATGTTATGTGTGCTGTCCTGGTGCTCGGATGTCACTGAGGTTGTTTGAGCTGACATTTGAGGTGCGTGTTTTCAGGAGTCTTAAGAGGTCGGAACGCTGATCTAAAGGGTAAGTGGTCAATCAAACTAAATATATATGGACTGTGAAACCCAGGGTTTGCTGGCTGTGCTCCGTGAATGCAGCGGCCTGCAGAAGGGAAGCAGGCACTGCCACTTCTTGGGAAAGAGCCCTCGGTCGTTGCTCGTGTGGCCCAAGGCTCTGGATTCCGTACGCATCAAGGAGAGCCCCTGTGATGTGTTTGGGATGACGTCTTCGAGAGCGTGCAGCTGCCCCGTAGCTGCCGTACATGTATGTGTCATGTGGACCATTACAGTGGCCTGAAGCACAGCCGCGATGGCCTCAAGTGAAAGGATATATGTCTTCTCCGCAAACTCCAGAACCTGGAGGATCGCTTCATAACAAGTCAGATCGGATGGCTACGGTGGCCTCAAAACACCAACATTGTGACTCTTAAGGACTTTCTGTGGCCACCTCTTCTGTTGATGCAAGGCACTCAGATGTCATTCGTGGCAGAGCGAGGGCTTTTCCTGAAATAGAGCAGCGCCTCGTGCACGTCGAGTGGGTGCAATCATGACAGACTATCCAGGTAAGGTAAGGGTGATAGATGTAGGAAGAAGGCAATAATGGGGTGCAATGCAGTGTCAGGACATCTGTTCATCCAGAGCATGAGTTGAAGATAAGACACGCTTGGGAGAGACTCGACAAACTTATCAGGAAGAGAAAAACAAGCATTTGCAATTCAACAGGTCTCGCATTTGTTAGAGTTAGAGCTATTGTAATTACAATATCTTCTTAATATGTTTTTGTACTGTAGTGAATTTATGTAAAGAGACATAGCTCCAGCGCTTTGTAGTGGACTAAGTATGTGGATTTACAACTGGTATGTAAGAATTACTGGTGGTGGCGAGAGGAGTAGGTAGCAGTAGTGTGCACTGTCTGGAGCATCTGGAATGAATAGTTGACTTTTGAGAGAAGCAGCGGCAGCAATCCCTAGAGTAGCAATAATGGGGAATTACAGTAGGACAGAGAAGCAGATGTAGTACTGTCTAGAGGTGTAAGAAGTAGAAATTTCTTTGGAGTACAGTAGTGTAAAGTGCCGTGATGTGCTAAAATGGAAGCTCCATAAAAATATAAGGAGTCCCATTCCGGAGAATAAAGGGCCGTGGGCTGGTAAAGCGAAAGCGCCATCAAAGTCTAAGAAGTTAGATATGGAAGAATAAAGTGCCTCTTGGTGACTTAGCAGACGGTGGCAGGACCGGTGTCGGGCGGGTGCATGCGTGCGGTCACTGCTGCCACAGAGAGGCGCTGCCCTGTCCAGATGCAGGGCCTGCGGGGTACAGGGCCGGCTCTGACGCGAGTGTGCTCGCCCGGCACATGCCCTCTCCCACCACCGCTTCGGGCTGCGCAGGATACAAACACCGACACAAAAGTTAGTCGCACCCCTGTGAGAAGCGTCTAAAAGTCTTAACATGGGCATCCTGTGTCTGACCTCTCGCTTGCTGGCTGCTACGCGGAAGTGAAAGTGGCAAGAAGATCTAAGAGGCTCCCACAAACAAGCCGTCGCCATTGCGCGAATGTAAACAGTAAGTGCTCACCCACTAATTAAAGGAGACAGTCTCAAGCTGCAAGCAAACGATCCAGTCCGGTTGGGCGGGGCCTAAAGGAGACAGGGTGGTCACCAAAAAGCCTCACTTTCAATCAGAGGCCAGCGTTTTCCATAAAGGATGACGCCGGCCAATAGAAAGGGTGGGCGGAGCTTCCACTCCACTTCCGAAATCTCCTAGATAGATACAATAGATCTCGTAGAGCGAGCAGCGCATGCGCTGCAATGCTAGGCGAGACCTAATGAAGCTGTATGTATAATTTGGTGGATTGCCACCAGTTCAGTAATGGTTCTTGCCTTTGCTCCCCTGGTGCACGCCTGCCTGCTGTATTTAGAGATCTCCACCTGCCTGGCGCAGATCCCTTCATAAAAAGGGAATAGGGAAGGCCGTTCAGTCACTGTAAGTGTCAAGCTACCTGCCACGGTTTTTATGTATTTGTTTCTGATAAAGACAACATCAATAGCCCTGACTGCAAGGAGTTTTTCTCTGTGCAGTTGGGTAGAGTGGACCGGGAGGAGTGATTATTTCCATACCTGGTCTGTCATGCGTCGCGTGGCTGACCTGGGCTTGGAGAACCAGTCACTGTCCCTGGGTGGCCCGGTGCGGATGGATCATCAGGCCAAGATCCTCTGCTCCCAGAGGTGACTGAGGCTTTTGGGTGTGGGGGGTGGGGGGAGGTAGGTAGAGCAGTACCTCTGCCTCTGAATGGGGCAGGCTAATCGAAAAGATTGGCAGATGGGGCAGCGGACTTTTCTTTTTGTCCTGGTATTGCCACCAAAATAACGCTTCAAAGAAACCTTGCTCCCAAAGAGGTAGAAACACAACCTGCTACGTACATGAGATCTCTTTTCTAGAATGTATTCAGTAGCTAGATAGGAATCTAAAGGGGCTTAATGTTCATCGGACGGGGAGGGACCTCGTAAGGTGTCCATACCTGAGTAAGAGATACGACAGTCCCACAAAGTAAGGGGGGACCTCGTAAGGTGTTCACACCTGAGTAAGAGATACATCAGACCTACAAAGTAAGGTGGGGCCTCGTAAGGTGTCCACACCTGAGTAAAAGATACGACAGTCCCACAAAGTAAGGTGGGACCTCGTAAGGAGTCCACACCTGAGTAAGAGATACATCAGTCCTACAAAGTAAGGTGGGACCTCGTAAGGTGTCCACACCGGAGTACGGGATACGACAGTCCTACAAAGTAAGGTGGGACCTCGTAAGGTGTCCATACCTGAGTAAGAGATACGTCAGTCCTACAAAGTAAGGTGGGACCTCGTAAGGTGTCACACCGGAGGAAGAGATACGTCAGCTCTACAAAGTAAGGTGGGACCTCGTAAGGTGTCCATACCTGAGTAAGAGATACATCAGTCCTACAAAGTAAGGTGGGACCTCGTAAGGTGTCCATACCTGAGTAAGAGATACGACAGATCTAATTGCATGTTAGGGGAATCCCCCAAAAATATACACCCTCTGTGCTTGAATACGAAACGAAGCCATGATTAACAGTAAGGATATTGAGAGAACACTTTAATTGCCTTACTCAAAACAATGTATGCTCATCACCCCCTAGAGGAACCCTGCTGCGGGGGCAACCTTGAACGGCCTCCATGTTTACCTTGGTTCTCCTTGGCGATGTCTAGTCTGACCTGTGGATGGTATAGAAGTGGATCGCTTTAATCGGGAGACTGCACAGTATGATATAGCAGACACGTAGATACTTGCTATCGGTAAGCCACTCCCCTCAAACCCTCCAGAGATGGACCGTGTCTGCGCAACATTCTCCTGGAAGCTCCCATAATCGCTGCCAGTTCGCCTGTAGCCTCCTGAACTGAAGTATAATCCGATGGGGGCAGACGCCTTCCTGCATAATATGATGGGGGCAGACGCCTTCCTGCATAATCCGATGGGGGCAGACGCCTTCCTGCATATTTCGATGGGGGCAGACGCCTTCGTTATGTTTGCAGCTGGAAACCGAAAGGCCAGTTGGAGGAATTTAAACTGTGAAAGTCCATTCAGAGTCCTGCCTTGTAACAGCTCCCCTGCACATCCACCGGTTCACCTGTACTGAAGCGGAGCCCTCGGCACATTCCGTCATGTTCTGGGTTCTCCTTGAAGGGCCCCATAACGAATGATAAAAGGAGCAGTGTGGGAGCAGGTATCTTCTGCGTATATCACTTCGAATGTTCAAGAGTGAGCATACAATTCTTACTAAATCCAAGAGTGGAGAACTTATGTGTCACCACTAATAGCTCAGACATCTTAAGTTTTGCCTGTGACCCAAACAAGTTAGCAACTTGTCAAAGTGTAATTTAAAATGTGGACATGCCAATTTGCCCTTTAGCAGGGCGCGTCTCTCATTTTTCCATGCTGCCCCAACTCCATTATGTGCCCATACAAACTGAACTTGGCATTAAAGAAGAAACTGACATTTGGAACCACTACCATTGCAATAATGTAAAGGATTCCAACAGAAGTTAGAAGTAACCTATTCCAGCAGGTAATTCTTTACTTTCCAAAATGCTTTATTGATTTTACAATGTATACAGAAAGCATACTTCAGAGTAACATTACGTATCCGAGGCCAACTTTTGCATGTGTAATCATTGATTGAGGGTAGTGCGCCTTTATGGATACCAGAAGACTAACC
The DNA here is from genome assembly GCF_964204655.1 of Triturus cristatus. Classification (NCBI taxonomy): domain Eukaryota; kingdom Metazoa; phylum Chordata; class Amphibia; order Caudata; family Salamandridae; genus Triturus; species Triturus cristatus. Next base: position 1,195,613,552 of record NC_140584.1, read on the forward strand.
TCAACGAACAATGACAGAAGAAAAGTGGACAGGCAAAAGAAAGGAAAGAGGAGAAAGAAGAGAGTAGAGGGGAATGAACAGCAACGGCTATGCGGCTAGAACATGTGTTTATTGAAAGTTTAAGGGGAACAAAGGAAAAACAAAAGAAAACAAGCGTCATCATATATCGTATCAGTCGCTGACCAGGTAGTGTAAGCATAGATAATTTCCAGCGATAGATGCAGGCTGGGCACCATATAATCAATGGGCATCATACAGTGCAAAGAACATAGCGAGTTGAAGGTGTCAATTAGTCAATAAATATGTCTGATACATTTTAAAATACAGTTGTACGGGGGGCCCGAGTCGACCCCGAAAATATCGGGCCGATCCAGGTCACCCCTCTTGTCATGCCCCAGTGATGACTAAACTACACCACTCTTGAAACACCAAAAGGCGGGAGAGGAGAGGGGGAAATCGCAAGGAAGGGTGATAACGGGGGGGCGGATGAGAAGGTGTCGTTAAGTCAGGAGCTAGCATCGAAAGAGAGGGGGCCTTACTGTCCAGTCCGAATGTCAGGAGAAAATGTGGGATATCTCGGGGGTATGGCAGGAGGGGGTCCTCAAAGAGCTGGAAGGGTCGAAGTCTGGGGGAGTATAACGGGCGTTTTCTATCTGAGAAAGGTGTGAATTAGGGGTAGCAAAGTGCGATTGAATTTGGTGTCCATGTGCGTGAGGCGGGCTGTCAGTAGCTCCATGGCCATGACCTGCCAGAGGCGTAGCAATCATGCGGAGATCGGAGGTGGGGGGTGCTTCCACTGGGGAGCAATGGTTTGTCCAGCTGCTCCTAACATCTGGGTTATAATCCGCCAATCAGAGTGTGTCATGGCTGCAAGTTGAGTTGGTCTGGTACCCAGTAGGGTCACTATGGGGGATTTAGGTATGGGGAAGCCCACTGTATCCTTGGCTTTGGATGTGGCTTAGGACCTCCTTCCAAAACATTGCTACAAGCGGGCCCAGGACTGTAGGGGTGTCCTGCTCATGCAGGGGCGCCCGAGCACCCAGCCGTCAGGATTGAAAGGCCTGCTGTAGGGGTGTCCTGCTCATGCAGGGGCGCCCGAGCACCCAGCCGTCAGGATTGAAAGGCCTGCTTTAGGGGTGTCCTGCTCATGCAGGGGCACCCGAGCACCCAGCCGTCAGGATTGAAAGGCCTGCTTTAGGGGTGACTTATAGGTTTTAAGTGCAGTGATCTTAGATATAGGGAAACCTATATCATTTGTAAGAGGTGCTAGCACCTGCTTACACAGGCTGCAATGCCAGGCCTGTAGTTACAGTTTCAGTGCAGTTGCATAATACATGCGTTCGAGGCATAGGAGCTGCAGATCACACAATAAGGATAAGATCGCCATCTGGTGTTGGGCTCGGATGATTGCAGGTTGTTGTTGTCTTCGGAAGAAGTCTTTGGTCACGAGATTGGTGACTACTCCCCTGGACAACAGTGCGCATGGGCATCCACTCCATCCTCAGATTGTTTTTTTCCGCCATTGGATTCGGATGAACTTTTTTCCGCTCCAGCAGAAAACTTATAGCAATCCCTACTACTCTCATAACTTCAACTCGACGTCGAAACCCATATCGGACCGACTCCGGACGCGGCTGATGGAAAGGACACCTTTTAAAAAATGCCCCCGATGTGGAGCAAAGTTCCCTCATAGCGATCACCACGAGGTCTGTAATTTGTGCCTTTCACCAGACCACAACGAATCCAGCTGTCCAGCCTGCGCCGCATTCCGCTCAAAGAAAACCATCCGGGACCGAAGAGCTCGACGCCATATCATGGCCAAGCCGGTTCCGGAACCAGAAGACATCTTTGCACAGGACGTCCCTGACGATGACTCCGAAGATCTCCAAATCGTGTCCGAGGCCGACGATTCAGATCCGGGGCAGCCCGTGAGTACTAGCCCCCCTACTCCAACACCACCCAAAAAGACATTGGTCAAGACTCTGCCAACTGAGCCCAGTCGCGATCCAAAAACATCTTCTGAAGCCCCGCCCTCGGGCCCGGCTCCGAAGAAAAGTAAGCCTGCAGGTGACTCGGGCTCGAGCAAACCTCATGTAATTGTGCCTATAATACCTTCGGCACCAAAGCAGGCTTCGGGACCGAAATCTCCATCGGCCCCGAAACGTCACTCGGTCCTGACATCTCCACCGGCACCGAAACGTCACTCGGCGCCGAGGTCCCCACCGACACCAAAAGGCTCGTCGGCACCGAAAGGCTCCTCGGCACCGAAAAGCTCATCGGCACCGAAAGGTTCTTCGGCACCGAAAAATCCTCCGGAACCGAAAAGTTCTTCGGCACCCAAAACATCTTCGGTGCCAAAACACGTCCATAAAGACCCGAAAAAATCGGCGCCACAGCCGCCTTCGGACACTGAGGAACTCTTTCGACCTGATCCTAAGCAAAAACGGATTTACATAAATCCGAACACTGGACATGTCACAGCGGTGCCCTACAAGAAAAGGAAGCTGGACTCACCACCTCCTCCAGCACCTCCAAAGAAGAAGGACTGTGCCACTTCACCCATACGTCCTTCCTCTTCTATATTACCTCCTATTCCATCCCCCCCAACCCCCACCACATGCACCTCTACCATCTCCTTCTCATACACCACCTCCACAGGATGATGATGATTTTGGGGGAGGGGGAGTCCCAGATTTCTTTACTTATCCCACTGATCCTACTGATCCCTTTACACTCCCGGACACAGCACCAGTAGATGACTGGACTTACCCTATGCCTGATGTGCCTGACCCCGCTCCATACCCCTCAAAACCCTCCCCTCCTGAGGACCATTTAGGGTTCGGTCAGCTTATTAATAGAGCAGCATCGTTTCATGGTGTCACCATGCACACCGACACTCCTGAGGAGGATTTTCTACTCGACACTTTCGAGCAGTCCCAGAAAACAGTCCACATTCTACCCATGATTAAGGGAGTGATAAAGCATGCCACTGAGGTTTTTAAAGACCCTGTCAGGGCCAGGGTTCTCAACCCCAGAATAGAAAAAAAAAATACAGACCAGCGCCACAAGATCCTGCGTATATCAAGGCACAACTCCCCCTAGACTCACTAGTCGTCTCCAATGCCAGAAAACGAGCCAACTCACAAACAACCAGAGACACGCCACCCCCAGACAAAGAGTCTAAACTCCTGGAGGCTTCCGGCAAAAGGGTTGCCGCTCAAGCGGCTAACCACTGGCGTATCGCAAAGACACAAGCCCCATTGGCTCGTTATGATAGAGCCCATTATGATCAACTGGAGGATCTCTTACAACACCTGCCTGAACCTTTCAAAACACAGGCCACTGACCTCATACAAGAAGGCAAACTAATATCCAATGCCTCCATTAAATGTGCATTAGACGCAGCGGACACCGCCTCTAGGGCAGTCAACACAAGCGTATTGCTTAGACGCCACGCATGGCTGCGCATCTCCGGCTTCAAGCCGGAAGTGCAAACCTCCATTCTTGCTCAAACCTTTAATCAGGAACAACTATTCGGCCCGGCAGTAGACACTGCCCTAGAAAAAATGAAGGATAATGAGACTGCCAAATCTATCGGAGCATTGCAGTCTACTCCACCCAGAGGCTCCTTTCGTCGCTCCTTTTATACAGGAGCTTCCAAAAATGTTGGCACAGACCACTCTTCCTCCTTCAAAACATCAGGTCAAACATCCCCTAACAAAGGATATTTTAGAGGAGGGTGTCGGGGAAACAATAATAAAGGCCGGGGACGGGGTAACAACAACAACACCCGCTCCTCTACAGCCACCAAACAGTGACTTGCCACCTCCCCCCCCAGACCATTCCACTCCAGTCGGGGGCAGGCTTCAACAGTTCCTACCTGTCTGGAATACCATCACTACAGACAGGTGGGTAAGACAAATTATCCAATATGTCTACTGCCTCGAACTCATAAACCCGCCCCCAAACATACCACCCAGACACGGTCCCATGACGTCTCACCACCTCACACTCCTCAAACAGGAAATACAGTCTTTGCTTCAGAAAAACACAATAGAACCTGTTCCACTACAACATCAGGGCACAGGAGTATATTCTCTATACTTCCTCATTCCCAAAAAGGACAAGACCTTGAGACCCATACTGGACCTCAGACTACTGAACCAGTACATACAATCAGATCATTTCCACATGATCACTCTCCAACAGGTCCTTCCATTACTTCAACAAGGAGACTTCCTTGCCACATTAGACCTCAAGGGCGCATATTTTCACATCCCTATGCATCCCGCTCACAGGAAGTATCTACGATTTGTGGTAGACGGTCAGCACTATCAGTTTACAGTTCTCCCATTCGGAGTAACAACTGCACCAAGGGTGTTCACCAAGTGCTTGGCAGTTGTGGCAGCATATCTCAGGAGACAAGAAATCCATGTCTTCCCCTATCTGGACGACTGACTCATCAAAGCCAATACTCTAGACAAATGCGTTCACCTCACCCACCGCACTATTCAAACCCTGCACAATTTGGGATTTACCATCAACTATCCCAAATCTCAACTACAACCCTCCCAAGTACAACAATACCTGGGAGCCACCATAGACACAGCCAAAGCCGTGGCTTATCCCAGCATAGCCAGGATAGCCAACATACAAAGTCTGATCAAAACATTTCAAACGCAACACTCTCTCCCCGCAAGAGTGTTCATGCAACTCTTAGGCATGATGGCGGCATGCATCTCCATAGTACCTTACGCACGCCTTCAAATGCGTCCCTTACAGGAATGTCTAGCACAACAGTGGAATCAGGCCCACGGACAACTTACTGATCTGGTGTTGGTGGACAGCCACTCACTTCGCTCACTGAAGTGGTGGAACACCATCAACCTGTCCAAAGGGCGGCCGTTCTTGGAGCCCCTTCCACAAGTTGTGCTGACCACCGACGCATCTCTCACAGGGTGGGGAGCCCACCTCCTTCAACACACCACTCAGGGACGGTGGACCACTCAACAAAAACAGTTCCACATCAATCACCTAGAACTTCTAGCGGTGTTCCTAGCACTGAAATCCTTCCAAGTGCATCTCCAAAACAAAACTGTCCTCATCTGCACGGACAACATGACCACAATGTATTACATACAGAAACAGGGCGGGACACATTCTCTACAACTGTCCCAACTGGCGCAACAAATTTGGAGATGGGCAATTCCCCGGAACATCTACCTGCTAGCAGAATACCTCCCAGGGGTTCAGAACCAGGTGGCCGACCTCTTAAGTCGCCACACACAGCAGATACACGAATGGGAACTACACCCCAAAGTCTTACTCCCATTCTTCCAAAAGTGGGGACAACCAGACATAGACCTGTTCGCCACACCAGAAAACGCAAAATGCCCAACCTTCGCCGCCAGGTACCCACACCCGCGATCAAAGGGCAATGCAATATGGATGAACTGGTCAGGTAGATTTGCGTACGCTTTTCCGCCTCTCCTTCTCATTCCATTTGTGGTACGCAAACTGAAACAACAGTCGCTGACACTCATCCTAGTGGCTCCCACTTGGGCACGTCAGCCCTGATTCACCACACTTTTGGAACTATCGCTAGTTCCACATCAAAAACTGCATCTCTCCCCGGATCTCTTAACCCAGAACCATGGAGAAATCAGACACCCAGATCCTCAAACACTGAACTTGGCAATCTGGCTCCTGAAGTCTTAGAGTTCGGGTAACCTCAACCTTCCTCCAGACTGTATGAATATCATTAAAGAAGCCAGGAGATCTACTACTAGGGCATGCTATGCTGCAAAATGGAAAAGATTTGCCATTTACTGCGCTAACAATGACATACAACCACTGGATGCTTCCATCCAGAACTTCATTTGCTATTTATTGCACTTGCAAAGATGCAATTTAGCGTATTCCTCTATACGTCTACATCTAGCGGCATTAGCAGCCTATTTGCAAAATAGACAACACCTGTCCCTCTTTAAGGTACCAGCTATTAAAGCATTTATGGAGGGTCTTAAAAGAATCATTCCTCCAAGGTTACCACCTTCCTCGGTGTGGAACCTTAATATTGTTCTAACAAGGCTCATGGGTCCACCATTTGAACCAATGCACAAATGCGAACTGCAGTTCCTAACATGGAAAGTGGCTTTCCTCATCGCAATCACATCCCTGCGAAGAGTAAGTGAAATACAAGCCTTAACTCTCGAAGAACCCTTCCTACAACTACATCGGAACAAAGTGGTTCTTTAGGACGAATCCAAAATTCCTCCCTAAAGTCATTTCCCCTTTCCATCTAAACCAGTCTGTGGAACTGCCAGTCTTCTTCCCTAATCCAGACTCAGTAGCCGAGAGGGCACTTCATACCTTAGATGTTAAAAGGGCCTTGCTCTATTACATTGACAGAACAAAACCTTTTCGGAAAACCAAGCAACTGTTTGTTGCTTTCGCTCCACCACACAAAGGCAACCCCATTTCCAAATCGGGTATCGCCAGATGGATAGTCAAATGTATCCAAATATGTTACCAAAAAGCTAAACGTACTCTTACCGTTCCCCCTAGGGCGCACTCCACGTGTAAAATAGGGGCCTCTATGGCATTCTTAGGGAACATCCCCTTAGAAGACATTTGCAAAGCAGCCACATGGTCTACTACACACACCTTCACTAAGCATTACTGTGTTGATGTGCAATCCAAACAACAAGCTTCAGTAGGCCAAGCTGTCCTAAAAACTCTATTCCAAACTGCTGCAACTGATACAGGTGACCACCGCTAGGGGAGACACTGCTATATAGTCTATCCTTAGTGTGTGATCTGCAGCTCATATGCCTCGAACGGAATATGCTACTTACCAGTATACATCTGTTCTTGGCATGTAGAGCTGCAGAGCCACACATGCCCACCCGCCTCCCCGGGACCTGTATCTGTTCCAGCATTGTCTTAATTAGACACTACACATGGACATCCTTTCTCTTTACTTCTTACACACTCCATCATTACCCATCATGGCGAAAAACAATCTGAGGATGGAGTGGATGCCCATGCGCACTGTTGTCCAGGGGAGGAGTCACCAATCTCGTGACCAAAGACTTCTTCCGAAGACAACAACAACCTGCAATCATCCGAGCCCAACACCAGATGGCGATCTTATCCTTAGTGTGTGGCTCTGCAGCTCTACATGCCAAGAACAGATGCATACTGGTAAGTAGCATATTCCTTCAGCCCATGGGGGACCCCTGGTGTATCCATGCCCTATGTACCTCAGTACCATATACTACAGATGGATAAGGGTACACCAGTGTCCAATCTGGGATGTGTGTAAGTACTTACCATACAAATTTAGGGGAGAAAGCACAGAGGCTGGGGTCCTGATTAGCAGGATCCCAGCGATGCCAAAGGGGATGATGGACGGAGCGTTTAAGCAAATCAAACACTCACCCCCAGTCAACTGATCTGGGTTTAATACATCCTCATTCTTTAGCTCACTTCACCACCCCAGTTCAGACATGGCCATATACAAATCAGTCTGACCCTGTGCCTCATAGGAACAGTCCAGCCCGAACTGCCAAGCCATGTCTTCCCTGGACCTGAAACAAGCATTCTGGGACCGGTTTCAGGTTCATAACCCTCGTCAGCCAGGCTATCTTGAATCCACTGGCAAGGTGAGCAAGGGACCCACATCTGGGCATACCCTGCCAACTTAGGGCGAACTAAGCGATACCAAAGGGGATGATGGACGGAGCATTTAGACTATTCAGAAACCGCTTCACTCCAGGCAAAAAGAGGGGGATTAAAGCATTAAAGCAGATCCTACTTTTTTACAGCTCCGCATAGAGCCTTAAAGACAATGTGATGCCTAACTGGTAGCCAATGAAGTCTGCTGATGGGTCCTCTCACAGATTCAAATGTGGTACTTTTTAAAAGAAAGTGTATCGCTGCGTTTTGCATGGTCTGCAGCTTCTTTAATTTACCTACCGAAAGGTTGAGATGGAGACTGTTAGAATAGTCAAGTCTTGTTAATACAAGAGAAATGACCACTGTTTTCTGGAGTTCATATGGTAAATATTTTTCAATTTTCTTGACTGGTCTCAGGAAACGGAAAGAGGCAGAAGTAACCTTCTTAACTTGTTCCTTTAGCTCATTGTCAAGCATTATTCCCAGGTTCTTAACTTTTGGCACGGAAGTGGGGAGTGACCCTAGTTCAGGTGGCCACCAGGCCGGTGTCCAAAAGGATGGGTTGTTTCTAAATAGCATAACATCCGTTTTTGAGGAGTTCAACTTTAAACTGTTGTTATCCATCCATGTGCTGACTTCGCTCATACAATCTCTAAAAGTATCACTGGCATTGATCGCATCTTTAGCCAGTGACACAACAATTTGGGTGCCACCTGCGTAGGATGCCAGGGATAGGGAGACTGATTTTTATGAGTTTGCCCAGTGTCGTGACAAAGAGGTAAATATAGTAGGGCTCAAAGACGATCCCTGCGGGGCTCTACATGGCAAGGTATAAGGTTCAGAGGAGAACTCTTCCAATGCTACCACTTGCTGCCTATTGGACAGGAGCTATTTTAGGAGACTAAATGCGGGGCCTCCAATCCTAAGACTCCGCATACGGTCAACTAGCACAGCACGGTTTACCGTGTCAAATGAGAGGTCCAGAGCAGCATTTCCTCCTCTGTCCAGGGTTGCTCTGATTTTCTCAATTGCTGCCACCAGTGCGGATTTGGTACTGTGATTTTTTTTTTTTTTAAACTGAACTGGGTGGCATCAAGAAGATGGTTATTATCAATGAATGTCGCTAGCTGCTCGTTCAACCCTTTCTCCACCAGCTTTGCCGGATATGGGAGCCTGGAACTGGGTCGATAGTTATTCAGATCCATGGTGTTAAGGTTTGCTTAAGAGTGGAAGGACTGAAGCTGATTTGGAGTGACATGGGACGGCTCCCTCCTTGAACATTGCTGCATAGATATCTGCTAGATGAAGTGCTAATAGCTCTATTGTCAAATGCACTTTCTTTGGTGGGCAAGGATCTTGAGGGGAGCCGGATTTGATGGTTGGAATTAGTTTCCTAAGTTGTTCTGCCAATGGAGCCTCATAGGTATTGAGCCTTACGCTCTCTAAATCTGAATTGAGATGCTGTGTTAAGGTTTGAATAGTCGAGTTGCTAATGGAAAACTGGTTGAAAATATTTGCGACCTATTCTTGAAAAAAGCGTGCTATTGAGTCACAAAATTCTTGACTATTGGTTTCAGCATTATTTGTAGCGGCAATAATCTCTGGTCCCGAGTTTTGATCTGCCCAGGTTTCAGTGATAAACACTAGATTCACTTACTGGGTCAGAACAAAGTCATAACATTCGAAATGATGTTTAATTAAAGATCTTGTATTCAAGAATATACAGTTAAGCTTGGAGTGAACACAAGAGCTAACATTATTAGATTTGTATCATGGGCCATCTGTATCTTGAAAGTATTCTAAAGGGTCAGACATCCGGCATATGAGTTTGTAGGTATGACAGACAGTTTTAGTAGAATCAGTGTGGTAGGGCATATTTTAGTACATTGGGGAGACTTACCACAGGGTCTGCGAGCAAATCAGTGCCTCTCGTGAGTAGGCCAAACTCTGTGTCTAACCTGAATCCAAACAGCCAGAGGGATGGGCACTAGTTGCGGCCAAGGTGCGGATGGGTGCAGATGGGCTTGCCTTGCGAGTCAGCGGCTCGCCCACTTCACGGACACGCTGCTGAGTGTCTTTTGAAGCTCGCCATCAGAGGGGCGTGACCAAGGGAGTGGCAAGCACAGATCGCAGTGAGAGCAATTTCGGAAAACCGGCTAGGGCAAATAAGTATGCAGCCCGAGGTCCAGCAACCTCTGACCTCTAGCGCAGGCTACTCTACACCAGAGACTACTGGAAAATTTAAAATAAAATGGGAGAAATTCAAAACACAAACTAATTATCATCACTAAAATAGGCCAAAGCCCTCCTACAAGATAGCGCTAACTAAGGAGCCAGGCAACTCCGAATAAGGGCACCTTAGTGCCTTACAAGGAAAACAAAGCGGCAGCAAACCTGGTCTCAACATGGCTTTGTGTCCAGCACTGCTAGAAAGAGACTTTCCACCAGCCTTAGTGTGGCAGGAGAGGTTGCTGCCAATGTCCTAGGAGGTTTGCTATATTTCCCCTTGGCTATCTGCTGTTCGTAGTGTTCACAAAGGAGCTTTCCAGCTCATGTCCAACACTATATAATATTGCCTCCTCACCTGGTCACCGTGTGAAGTGTGCTGATATTGTGTGACACTCACCGGTCTGCACCAAGCAGGCTAGTAACTGCTACCACAACTCATGAGAGGACCCATGAGCACCACCCCTGTATCCGGGATAAAATCTCACACGACCACACATCATCCCTTCGAGGCAGTCGAGCGGCATCGACACCATGAGACCAGCATGATCCACTGCCCTCTATCTCTATTTCATGTGTGAATCATTCATGCAGTCCTGCAACTACTTTTCTTCTTAGTCCTTGTCGCTTTGCTTTTACCAACATAGTGCAAAGAAAAACAACCAGCACTGAACGGGCTATTTCCACGACATGATAGATAACTGCAAACGGACCAGTGCCCTCTCTTTTTAGTCAACAGCACTTTGCCTGCTGGAATTCTTAAGCAATACTTTCAATACTAAAAGACAGCCTTCAAATCTTGCACATGGACCCACTTAGCAGACAGGTCAGTGTACAATGTGAAATATTTGCTTCACCTGTTATTGCGGCGCTTACAACAATATTCGTTCTACCTGTTTCTTCCTTCCTGACCATTTGTAAAGCGCTCTGATACCCTCTTGGGTCATGTTCACACTATATAAAACTTTAGAAATAAATAAAATGTATAAATAAACCCCTAAAATGATTGAGACCTGTTGTTTTTGCCAATGCTTATTAATATGGTCCTGGGATTTCAATTGATCTGTTACTTCTGATGGAAACATCTGAAGATTCTTCACTTTATGAATCATCATTCTAGACTTCACAGTGGTCTGGAAACGTTTTCCCCTCAGTAATATCTCTCCTGAACCGTCATATGGTGTCAGCCGTGGCTCCGACTCCGGACATGAAGAGATCAGACTACATTTGGTACCAACTGGTGCTTTGAAGCCAGGTCCTGTTTTCATTTATTTTTCTTATTGTGTCTCACTGAAGAAACTCCTCAGCATTTCGACAACAACTAGGTCAAATATCTCCTCTGAAAGTTTCTGAGTTTAAGCCCTGTCTCATGTACCACAAGATTTCTTGACTGGGCTCAAACTATGACATGGCGACCATCGATTCTTACATCTTTGTGCCCTAGAACGGCATCACCGAGCGAAGGTCAAGCTATTTTGTTGCCAAGACTTGCTGAGAGATGCCCAGGCAATCTCCCTTAACGTAAAGTAATTCTCTTGTACAGGAACATTTTCCCAAGAAATCCTATTCTAATGACACAAAAAGCGCAATCGGAAAAAGTCCTCTTGTTCCTCGAAGAAATGGTCTTATTCCCTGGACCATTCAGGGGATCAGTGCTATTCTCCGACACCAACTCCTCCTCGTTGGACAAGATCCTGATGTAAAAAAACGATGAGACCAGAGTTTTTTGGGTCCATCGGCTGTTCCCGCACAGGTTGCTGCCTTTGGGCTGGCTATACTGGATCTATCAGGACGACTCTGGTATCCTCTGGTCCACACTCCAAGGGGGAACATGTTCTTCGGGCATGGCAGCTCCAATCCTGATGGAGTGCCGCATGGGCACTGGCCCCACCACCGCAAAAAGTAAGTCTGGAAAACTGCTGTTGTATTCTGTACCATATGGGGCTCAAAGGGGGATTCTGAAAGAATCTGAGTTAGAATACTGGTAGGAAATTTCCATTGGTTTGAGTGGTTGTGAAGGGATGTTTTATTTGTAGCAGGTGCTGGCATTCTATTTCCTGTGTAGGACGACCACTTCTTTATTGTGGAATTAACATATGTTTGTCTCAGTCGCCTCAGTTTTTGACTATTATACTGGCGACAAGGATAGTCAAAAGAAATTAGCAATTACATGGGCAAACCGCAGAGGCATTAGGGATGGAATTAGTCATTGATAAATAAAATCCTCAAAGTAGTTGTTGTGAGAAGTTGGCCTTATATGTAGTGCTCACTATTCTAGTGATCACTGTGTATCATTCCAAACGACCCTTATTGATGATTGGTTGTAAGTCAACCTTTTAGACCAGCTATCCTAGTAGCGTGGATACGAGCAGTCTTAGGCTAAACTCTAGAGGGCGTGTTAAGCCAGCTGTTTACCATCACATATACCCCTTGAACACCAAGTGAAAGGACACCACACAAGTTGTTATGAAAATAAAAGGATATTTATTTATAACAAGACTACCCTGGCTCTTTATGAGTCAGGGCGCTAAGCACACTACCAAACTCTTAGGAAAATACTTCAGTTGCACAATTTACACAAATGCCCGAGGGGCACGAGAAACCACCTACACTAACAGTGAAATGCGAATGGTTAGAGTCTGGAGATACTGATCCCGGAGTGATCCGATCAGTGGGACTAAACGAAAAAGGAACTGGACACTTGTAGAGCGAACCTGCGATGGAGCACCGAGATGCTCGAGTTACCTAGCCCGGAGGCTGCGGCTGCGTGAAGTTCGTCAAGATGTCGGGAGTCCTCGTGTAGTCTCAGGAGCCTGAAAGAAGAAGTTGCTGGCAGGCGACCAGTGACGATGTTCAGAGCGATCCAAGCCTGGATCGGTGGTGAAGGAAAACCTGAAAGCAGAGGGGACTCAGTTCTCAACCGCTAGCCAGCGATCGTGTGGGTACCAGGAGGGTACCGGCTGAAGTCACCTCGACCAGGTGAGTGGGTGACGTCGGACTCGGCTGTTCCTCGGACCAGGAGGCGCGGCGGCGACCAGGATGGAGGGCGAGCTGTCCCACGAAGGTGTCTGCTGTCGATGATGCTGGGCCCAGGAAGGGGCAGCGGATCTTGGCAGTGGCCACCCAAGCGGGGGAGTCAAGATGGCGTCGGGAGTGGACCAGGAGGGTCCGGGGTACTCCTCTGTTGAAGGGGAGCAAGAGCCAGTCTGGAGCAACCAGACTAGTGATGAAACAAAACGTGGTGCGTCGTGAAGCGGGCCACAAGCCGGTCGGCAAGTGGTCGGACAACGCGGTGAACAGCAAGGAGCGGAAGGGCCCCCCACGCAGATCTCGTGGATGCTGGGGAGACAGACTTCGATGCTGGAGCTGCTCAGGGTTTAGGGTTTCTCAAACCCTAGGTGCACTCACTCGAGGGTCCCTCGGTGGGCGTGCTAGATAAGCGTTGTGCAGGTCCTGAAGATAGCCGGTCCCGCAGGTCTCGTCACACCTACGACTCTCAGCTGAGCTGATGAGGGAGGTAAAAGGTCAGAGATGGCAGGGAACTCGGGTCTCGTCGAGCTGGGCAGTCTTGATCCGTAGGAGAGACTTACAGCAAACCGCAAGCGCTTAGGTGGTGCCTGCTGGTGCAGGGTGGCTACTCCTTAGCCACAAGGGAGAGTCTTCAGAAATAGTCAAGAGTTCCTTTCGTGGAAAGTGGTTCGTGATTCGGAGGTATCCGATTATCTGATTATCCAATTTGGGAAGGGGACTCGCTCCTACCTTTATTCTAAGAAAAGGGGCTGGCCCGTGACTAGGTTCTACCTATGGGTGGAGCCAGGAGGGGGGTGGTTACACCCCTATCCTTTGTCCGGCTTCGCGCCAGCTCAGGGGCCGGTGTGCCCCCGAAACTGGTTTGAGCCGGGCTATGCACAGTGAGCACCGGGGTGCCACTTGCAGTCACCTTCCTTTCAGCCCTGCCCACCTGGGATACACAAACCCTGTCTGGGACGGGGCTAACACCGCCCTCGACAGGAAACCCTTTGTCCAAGCTCCCTTTGCTGGAAGGTCCCCCAGCAGCGGGAGGTCAGACTTGTGTCTGGTGGCAACATCCATTTTGTGATGCTGAGGCTTGAGTCAACTTTAACCGGGGTTCAAGGTCACTTCCATGTCGTGTCCCTCTAAAAGGGGGGGAATGCCAACCCCGTCACCAGGACTGGCGAGGGGTTCGTATTCCCATTCGTATGACACCTTACTCGACATGTGTAGGTGATGCGAGGCCAAAGTTAGCAAATAACCGCTAGGATTATAAGGCATTAAAAGTAGTTGGCCCGCGTCACCATGGAACGGCTATTAGGACTTGGTTCCACAAGCCGTCGACGGGCTCAGCTCGCGCCAGAGCACCGTCCCACATGATCCCCTGCACTCTGCCTTCAGGATTGATAAGGCCTGCCATAGGAGTGACTGATAGGAACCTATGTGTCCATTTTAGGGTTTAGGTGTAGGAATACTACACCTACAGCAACGGGTGATTACACCACGTGGCCCCAGCTGTCGTGCAGCCAGTTGTGTCAGATTTGGGCGGCCATTCCAGGGGTGGCATAATACATGCTTCAGCCCCTGGCAGGCCCTGGGTACACCGATGCCCTGGATACCTGTGGTATGCTGAGACAGGGACTGACAAGGCGGCCCAGTTCCAATTAGTGGATGCACCTAACGTACATGTGTGTTAATTTCGAGAGAGAACAGCTAGGCTGTGGGTCTGATTGGCAGGCCCACAGCCGGAGAAAGTCGTAAACCAATGAAGCAAAAGCAAAAAATCTGGGTGATCATAGGATTGCAGACCCTACTCTCCTACAGTTGTCCCCTATCTTTTTGGCCCAAAAAGATAGTGGCAAGGTTAGTCTCTGTGTAGAGTTAGGCAATCTAACAAAATGTGTGTTGGTTGTGCACCATATTTTAATGATTGTTGGAGGAATGCTATATATGTTAAAGGGTGCTCTGGTTTCAGTATCCAGGAATTACCATCCACATGAGGATTTAACCTTCATTACACCAGAAAGAGCATATGCATACAAGTAGATGCCTTTTTGGTTAGAATCTGTCTTTGCTGCTTCAAGTGTTCCAGAATGTCAAAAATGTGCATACTTTCAGGATTACATTTAAATTTTCACAGTTGTAAAAATAATTACACTGTTACTCTTTATGAGGTTGTGAACATACTAGAAATTAGCAGGTGGACAATCACAAAGGAGAAATCTAATACTGCCATAAAAAGGATGGAATTTCTTGGACGCAATATTGAGAATGTGGGGGTTCCAAAAACATTATAATGGATCTTTTTGTTTGACTTTAACAGTTTTATGTATCACAACCATAGTCAAAGACATATCTTAGACACAATACAATGGCATTGGCATTTATAATTAACTTTTTCTTACATTATGCAGCTATTGTGACGCTGAACCTATACCGGCACATTCTGGTTCTCCATCTCATCTAATTATATCCCATCCCCCTCTAAAATCGTACAGTTTACTGTCCATTTTTGCTGTTCAGTTTTGACGAGTGTACTGGTCATGGCGATCTAGCATCTGTTGGGTCAGTCAGTATTCGTAACATTTCTTCCTTTTCTGCAATGTCCTCTGTTCATTCTGCCAATGCCATGCCCAATGCGGCAAATTTTCTCTTCATCTTATTGTTCTTTTTCTCAGGATAGATACTTAATAGATAGTTTTATTGTTTTTCCGGTAACATTCCTGTCACCTTTCTTAGACATACAGCCATATCATTCCAAAATCCCAGTATGCTAGGACACTCTGAGACCATATGTACACATCACACTACTAATTCTCCTCACTTACCACATGACGCAGCCAGGCCTGACTAAATGCTATCCAGTTTCGGTGGTGTAAATGACATTCAACTGAGGCAGAGAAATTGGGTTAATTTAAATCTAGCATTTGTGGAAGTCTTTTTAACCGGTTTGCATGCCTTTTTCTTTTCACTATGTTACCTGGTGCGGGCATGAGTTTATCCAGCTATATTTGACATAAGTTGCATCAGTTTGTCTATCTTGTTTTAAGCCCTTCTGTAAATGTTGGATCAGCTTTTATCTACCTGCAAGGTTAAGTATCATTTCTATTGTACGAGTAGTGTCTGTGGCATCCGGGCAAAAGGTCTATAGTACTATACGAGATTTCCTAGCATGCTGCAAAAACTGTCCTCTTGCCACGTCAAACATCTCTTAGGCCTCTACGAAGGTAATGGATTCATTTCTATGCAGTTCTTCTACTGTTTCACATCCTCCCAGTCACCATTCTCTTGTTGTAATCTCCTTTGTTATAGTCTTAAGTGCCCTATTCTTTTTATAAAGGCATCCTTAAAGAAAATCTGGGGGTGTTTGAATGTTTAACTACTTTCTCCCAAAAGGTAACTACCTGGTGCACTGCATATGGATATACTTCTGAGAAAATATTTCCTATCAACACCTCCTGTAGCACATACTATGAGTATGTCGCCTGAACTAGCGCCGCTTCCTAGTTTGTCTGGTCATCGTACCTACTAACTGCGTACTGCAATTGGCTCCTAAAGGAAATGTGATCAAAGCAATTATTGAAGCTCTCAGTCCCACGTTATAAGAATCGGTTTTGATCGTTTGTAGGACTAGCTGAGTATTATGCAAGATATCTTGCCAAGTTTTCAGACAAGACGCTCATACTTGAAACTTACTAAATGAAACTCTGAAGTTCTAGTGGAATAATGAAGGTGAGGGGGGAGTTCCAATTACTTAAGGACGCTATGGGATGTGCCCCAGCAACTAAAGTGTTCGACATTTCAGTTGTTTAATCATGACCAATGTGGAGATTGGAGCGCATTTGCTTCAGGATCACAATGTTGCCTTTGCATCAAGGCCTTTGCAATTGGCAGGAAGCAAGTATTCAACAGTAGGAATGTAAACCTTAAGCTGTTGGTGGGACATGGAATATTTCTGTCAGTAGACTTGGCGTAACAATGGTCCATGTACATGGACCATCAAATCTTTAATTGATTTTTTTTAATGTATGATAGAGGGTGGCGAAGCAACTTCAACTTTGACAAATGGCATTCAGCAATATAGGTTTGATCTAGAATACGTTCAAGGCTGAATGAATTTCACAGCCACTCCTCTTTTGTGTTTGCCAGTGCCGATTGATTTTTCAATTTCAGATGATGGAGATGAAGAAATGGTAATAGCCAGTACTGGTGATGTGACTCAGGAGGTGATCTCTAGACTCTACAGAGCAGGTTCATGTCCCAGTGGCCGCGTCTGTGCCGATGCGAGGCTAGTAGAACTCCGTCTTGCTGTGATTTGCCTCACTGAGTCTGACAAAGAATGATCTGTGACAAAGTCTGAAACCGCTCCACTTGGTAGGACAAGGCTGAGATATCTGAGAGTGGGAGACACTGCCGATGGTAGCTTCCAGCAGATGATCGGGCTTCGAAATGGGCCCAAGGCTAATGATGTAGGAGAAAGCTTGCTCCCTTGTTTGTGTTAAGGTACACAAGCTGAATAACCTCTGCAAGAGGTGCTCTACCTGCCATAAGCAGACAGACCACCTCTTGCAGATGTAGGAGTACTTCTAGAATGGCCCCGCCCCCGCCCTGATACCCTGTTGTAGATTGTTCCGTTATCTGACATCATGGAGGTCTTCGACTACAAAGAAACTGTGACTTCCATGCCTTGGGAGGACTGGTTAACTGATGTGCTGAGATCACATGTTTGCTTGTGTTGGATTTGTATAGTATGACTGCTTGATGGCTCACACTCTCACATGTTCTGTGTATACACGTGTTTACACAACCGCACTCACATGTACGTTTGTCTTTGCCTTTCAGGATGGCCTCAAGCTGCAGCATCGTCTGGTGCAGGTGGATCGCCCCATCCTTCGCATTCCCCACCTGGCCATCCACCTGCAGAGAAACATCAACGAGAGCTTTGGACCCAACACAGAGAATCACCTGTAAGCACCGCACAGCTCGCCGCATAAGGAAGGACGAGTGTAGGCTACGCTGCGTATAGTTCATACGACTGTAGGCGCCGCTCTCCTCACATGGACAGATGGGTGTATACTACACGATGTGTAGTGTATTAACCTGGGCATCACAACGGCATAAGAGTGGTTGTGTGTAGGCTCTATCTACAGAGTGCAATGTAGATACCAGTACGTGCCGAGCAGTCCCACCACACAGAAGCACTCTAGTGTAGATTTCGCTATAAATATTGTAATCACCTGTAAGCTCCACACACCTGTAAGCTCTTGCTTCACGAGGATGACTGAATGTAGACTACACCGAGTATAGTTTGGTCCTCGGTCAAGAGCTGCACATGGGTTGGATGGGCGTGCAGGGTCAGCAGTGGGAACAGTGTGATACATTAGGGCACTGGGCTGCATCTTAGTGTCGTTTTTGATCTGTTTTTGCAGTGTTCCCATTCTGGCCACAGTCGTCCAAGAAGAGTTGGAGAAGGAAACCCTGGGAGTGGGAGAAGCCAACAAGACCTCCCTTGGATCCAACAACTCTGTAAGCCCGCTCACCTTCTTAAACCACAGCTACAGAAAGGGTTAAATAAACTTTAATTCCATTTGTCAAATCTACTACCTAGGATCCCCACCCCATATGCATCCTCGACTTTAACCCATGGATAGCGAGTGAACGAGCATTGAATGTGAATGTGGTACATATGTCCTTTTGCTTTTTATCCTTTTACGGAGATCCTGACCTTGTTTGACCTTCTGATTTAAATGCATGAGGAATGACTGGCTCACGTCAGAAATCACTGTTACTTTAGTGTGCTTTGTCTCAAGGTTCCTGAAGGCTGTGAGCGCGATGGTGCAGTAGGCAGACAGAGCTTGGGATGAGTTAGCCGAGAAGGAGTTCAGATGAAATATGGAGCCTAGAGTAATCTCAGATGAGGGCTGATAGTTTGCTTTGAATGTTGGACGCTTGCCGTTCTGGTGATATCGGTCTTCTGATTCTCCTTCCCTTTGTCTTCTAGTCCGAGCGGCATCACTCGGTTTTTCTGTCCTTGCTCTGCTCACAGCTGGGAGTGAAGCCAGATCAGATCCTGGAGATGGAGCTGTGCCTCGTGGACACCCAGCCAGCGGTAAGCAACCATTACCCTTCCTAACACTCTTTTGCCAAGTTCATACATACCGAGTGTAGCTCAAAGAGTGGAGCCAGCCGAACTGTTCCACTCACGACCCCTCATACTTGGTGCACAGCCACTCGTGAGGACACCTATGTTTGCTAATAAACTGTGACCAAAACAATGCTGCAGAGCAGACTGTCCTCTTGAGGCACCCACCCGAGATGCTCCCAGCCAGCGGGGAGTAGAGATCTACCTTTGGTAATGAATAGTACTTCATTTGAGCCAGCGGTTGCCGTTGGCTTCATTTTTGGGGACCAGCACTTATCTTTCCTCATAAGACTTTTTCCGAGTGCAAGAAGTAGAACAACACACAAATTAAAAGAGGAAGAGAAAGACTATCAATGCATAACTAAGGGAGGAAGTAAAGGTCTGCAAGAGTGAGATAAAGATGCAGGGAGTGTCTAATAGTGGATGAAAGACATCTGATGTGGGTTGAAGACTTCGCAGTCTGGTACTTAGCGCACTGACATTTAATAGCGCCAGCCGGGCTTCAGAGCAGCGCTTTGGGCACCGGCAGTCATCCTGTTACGAATTGAGCTCTGGTTAACAACCAAGTGCAGATATCAAATCCATGCAGTCAGACAGTGGGTCAGATGGTGCAGTGTCTTTAAGTAGCTTACCAGATGTAAGAAGACTAACCTACTTACCATCCTATTGCAGCTCTCATTTCCGGCCTTGCAGATGACTGCATAGACCTCACTGTTCCACAGCCTTCTCAACACAGAGCCACCTGTCCAGCAGTTAGGGCGACCTCACCTTTCCTGCCAGACAGTTGTACAAATTAAACTGTGTGCCATTAGACAGCAGTGAGCAAGACTAGCTACCACCAAAATCCACCCATTCCTTATGCACCACACTAGCAGTGGACTGACTCATGCTTTCCACCACCCTCACACTATGCCCCGATCCACTATTGAACAGAAGCAAAAGCTAAGCACCCAGCTGACAGTGTAGACATGTAACTTCACGGTGAACACATCACTTTAAGGGTCTCCCCTTCCTTTATAGAATCATGGTTCTTCAGTCTGGAGTGAGCAGGCCTTGTCCTTAATGGACACCTTACACCCTACTTGCTGCATGTGTTCCTAACCCTTTGTTGCCATCCGTCAGTACGTATTCCCTACATACCGAGCAGCTGTGAGCAGCACCTATAGTTAATTTTCAGGAAAACCTTTTCTCCATTGGTTATCGTTGCACTCGTCCCAGACCTCCGGCCGGGGATGTTTAACATTGCTTGTGTAGTCTATGAAGAATCATCTGGTCACTAAGTGCCGGTGGGCTCACGGGATGTTGTAGCTTATGAAGAATCATCTGATCGCTAAGTGCTTGTGGGCTCATGGGATGTTTAACATTGCTTGTGTAGTCTATGAAGAATCATCTGGTCACTAAGTGCCGGTGGGCTCATGGGATGTTTAACATTGCTTGTGTAGTCTATGAAGGATCATCTGGTCGCTAAGTGCCTGTGGGCTCATGGGATGTTTAACATTGCTTGTGTAGTCTATGAAGAATCATCTGGTCACTAAGTGCCGGTGGGCTCATGGGATGTTTAACATTGCGTGTGTAGCCTATGAAGAATCATCTGATCGCTAAGTGCCTGTAGGCTCATGGGATGTTTAACATTGCTTGTGTAGTCTATGAAGAATCATCTGGTCGCTAAGTGCCGGTGGGCTCATGGGAAGTTTAACATTGCTTGTGTAGCCTATGAAGGATCATCTGGTCGCTAAGTGCCTGTGGGCTCATGGGATGTTTAACATTGCTTGTGTAGCCTATGAAGGATCATCTGGTCGCTAAGTGCCTGTGGGCTCATGGGATGTTTAACATTGCTTGTGTAGCCTATGAAGGATCATCTGGTCGCTAAGTGCCTGTGGGCTCATGGGATGTTTAACATTGCTTGTGTAGCCTATGAAGAATCATCTGATCGCTAAGTGCCGGTGGGCTCATGGGATGTTTAACATTACTTGTGTAGCCTATGAAGGATCATCTGGTCGCTAAGTGCCGGTGCGCTCATGTGATGTTTAACATTGCTTGTGTAGTCTATGAAGAATCATCTGGTCGCTAAGTGCCGGTGGGCTCATGGGATGTTTAACATTGCTTGTGTAGCCTATGAAGGATCATCTGGTCGCTAAGTGCCGGTGCGCTCATGGGATGTTTAACATTGCGTGTGTAGCCTATGAAGAATCATCTGGTCGCTAAGTGCCGGTGGGCTCACGGGATGTTTAACATTGCTTGTGTAGCCTATGAAGAATCATCTGGTCGCTAAGTGCCGGTGGGCTCATGGGAAGTTTAACATTGCGTGTGTAGCCTATGAAGGATCATCTGGTCGCTAAGTGCCGGTGCGCTCATGGGATGTTTAACATTGCTTGTGTAGCCTATGAAGGATCATCTGGTCGCTAAGTGCCGGTGCGCTCATGGGATGTTTAACATTGCTTGTGCAGCCTATGAAGGATCATCTGGTCGCTAAGTGCCGGTGGGCTCATGGGATGTTTAACATTGCTTGTGTAGCCTATGAAGGATCATCTGGTCGCTAAGTGCCGGTGCGCTCATGAGATGTTTAACATTGCTTGTGTAGCCTATGAAGGATCATCTGGTCGCTAAGTGCCTGTGGGCTCATGGGATGTTTAACATTGCTTGTGTAGTCTATGAAGAATCATCTGGTCACCAAGTGCCGGTGGGCTCATGGAATGTTTAACATTGCGTGTGTAGCCTATGAAGAATCATCTGATCGCTAAGTGCCTGTAGGCTCATGGGATATTTAACATTGCTTGTGTAGTCTATGAAGAATCATCTGGTCGCTAAGTGCCAGTGGGCTCATGGGAAGTTTAACATTGCTTGTGTAGCCTATGAAGGATCATCTGGTCGCTAAGTGCCTGTGGGCTCATGGGATGTTTAACATTGCTTGTGTAGCCTATGAAGGATCATCTGGTCGCTAAGTGCCTGTGGGCTCATGGGATGTTTAACATTGCTTGTGTAGCCTATGAAGGATCATCTGGTCGCTAAGTGCCTGTGGGCTCATGGGATGTTTAACATTGCTTGTGTAGCCTATGAAGGATCATCTGGTCGCTAAGTGCCTGTGGGCTCATGGGATGTTTAACATTGCTTGTGTAGCCTATGAAGAATCATCTGATCGCTAAGTGCCGGTGGGCTCATGGGATGTTTAACATTACTTGTGTAGCCTATGAAGGATCATCTGGTCGCTAAGTGCCGGTGCGCTCATGTGATGTTTAACATTGCTTGTGTAGTCTATGAAGAATCATCTGGTCGCTAAGTGCCGGTGGGCTCATGGGATGTTTAACATTGCTTGTGTAGCCTATGAAGGATCATCTGGTCGCTAAGTGCCGGTGCGCTCATGGGATGTTTAACATTGCGTGTGTAGCCTATGAAGAATCATCTGGTCGCTAAGTGCCGGTGGGCTCACGGGATGTTTAACATTGCTTGTGTAGCCTGTGAAGAATCATCTGGTCGCTAAGTGCCGGTGGGCTCATGGGATGTTTAACATTGCGTGTGTAGCCTATGAAGGATCATCTGGTCGCTAAGTGCCGGTGCGCTCATGGGATGTTTAACATTGCTTGTGTAGCCTATGAAGGATCATCTGGTCGCTAAGTGCCGGTGCGCTCATGGGATGTTTAACATTGCTTGTCTAGTCTATGAAGAATCATCTGGTCACTAAGTGCCGGTGGGCTCATGGGATGTTTAACATTGCGTGTGTAGCCTATGAAGAATCATCTGATCGCTAAGTGCCTGTAGGCTCATGGGATGTTTAACATTGCTTGTGTAGTCTATGAAGAATCATCTGGTCTATAAGTGCCGGTGGGCGCATGGGAAGTTTAACATTGCTTGTGTAGCCTATGAAGAATCATCTGGTCGCTAAGTGCCGGTGGGCTCATGGGATGTTTAACATTGTTTGTGTAGCCTATGAAGAATCATCTGATCGCTAAGTGCCTGTGGGCTCATGGGATGTTTAACATTGCGTGTGTAGCCTATGAAGGATCATCTGGTCGCTAAGTGCCGGTGCGCTCATGGGATGTTTAACATTGCTTGTGTAGCCTATGAAGGATCATCTGGTCGCTAAGTGCCAGTGCGCTCATGGGATGTTTAACATTGCTTGTGCAGCCTATGAAGGATCATCTGGTCGCTAAGTGCCGGTGGGCTCATGGGATGTTTAACATTGCTTGTGTAGCCTATGAAGGATCATCTGGTCGCTAAGTGCCGGTGGGCTCATGGGATGTTTAACATTGCTTGTGTAGCCTATGAAGAATCATCTGGTCGCTAAGTGCCTGTGGGCGCATGGGATGATTGCTGATGCCAGCACTCCGGTCATCTGTATGTAGAGACTGTTGTAGTGTACACAGCTGAGGGCCTACAGTTATTAAACTGCGGCAGAGGTTGTGTAAATAAACCTTTCACAGGAATAGCTACTTGTTACCAGATTCTGCAGCCAAGATCTTCACAGGCTTGTGATGTTCTCCTGCAAGTCTGCACGCAGTCCGGCACGGTGACAGTAGAAGGCACCACAAATGTGCTCCGTCCTCTGAAGGTCTAATGATCCATATAAGGGATAATCCAAGGTGTCATTCAATCGATGGAGGATTCCAGCCTCTGCCACTCATCATTCTGCTTGAAGTCTCTAAGGACCAACTAATACAATCCTCTTAAAAAAAATTGTAAGTATTATTCCTCATTCCATGATTTTCTTGTAGGTGGGGTAGAGTAGCTAACCGTACCGCCTCCACTTGTGGATGTTTTCGAGGAGACCATTGGATACATTTGTGGTTGAAACACGTCAACGTTAGAGGAGTAACTGAATCTTTAGAAAAGGAAACAGAGGATGATGGGCACTTTTTGAAGAAAGACCGGCCTCTAGAGCGGCTTTGTCGGCTCCGGGAACAGGACCAAGTGATCGAACTTTTGACATGGACCGCAACTTTGAGCGGTCCAGGTGAGACGTCTTTTTATGATTGGCGATGTAAAGTCGCGCCTTGCTGCCCCTGATGGCATTTCGGTTTATTGATGAGAAATCATTGCAGGCTTTGGAGTTGTGTCTCAATCCCAGAGCCCCGGAAATATCTGGCGAGGATCTGTCACAAACATTTGTTGGCTGCAGTCTCATCATGGATTTAAAGATGTTTTTTTAAGAGTGACATCCCTTGAACACTGAATAAATATTTTGAGGTAAGTGTCCCTGCGAGATACAAGGGGAGCTCCGGGTTCGTACCTAGTGGTGCAGAAAGAAAAGAACTGGCATCAGAGCGCAGGGGTGGCCCCTGTAAAGGCTCCACATGTAATTTGCTGAGCGGAACTGCGTCAGTGCGGAGCCACACGGTGTCACACGATGGCACTCCAAGGTACTGCTGAAAGTTTCCCCGATACAGCCTGACGCCTGGGAAATATTCACAAGGTGAGGAAGCTACGGCTATATTGGCTTGACCAGAAAGAGCGTAACCAAAGGTAAGTAACTTGTTCTGCAGGTTGAAAAATCCGGCTAGTAAAATTGCATTGGTAATTCGCTGCAATGCGGCTGGGTCCAGCTCCAGCCCTCCCATTACCAAGCCAAATTGGGGAGCATGTAATTTTCCGCTCCCCGCTCCCCACCACCAAGATAACATTCTCCTCTTCCTTTTCAGATCTGGTGATTAATGTATAGTTTAAAGCTCAAAGGATTGGGAATTACATGCTGAATTTGTTCCGGTAAATTTGGGCCTGCACTGGTATTCCCCGTTCTATTCTGTTTGACTTTTTAAGATGAAGTCATGTGCGTAGATACCACCAGAATTGTTAATTCTGGACACCTAATGTCACCCCATACATAACTCGCAATCAGGCCCTCAGTTCACTGGTTCTCAGCCTGTGGTCCACGGTCCCTTGGGGTTCCACAACGCATACTTGCGGGCTGCGGCTGTTCTGAAGGTGTTCCTGCATTTAATCAAGGGGAGGTGGGAGCTTGTTCTGACGGACAGCACTACCACCATGTG
This sequence comes from Triturus cristatus, assembly GCF_964204655.1. Classification (NCBI taxonomy): domain Eukaryota; kingdom Metazoa; phylum Chordata; class Amphibia; order Caudata; family Salamandridae; genus Triturus; species Triturus cristatus. The sequence continues at coordinate 1,195,638,593 of NC_140584.1, forward strand.
GTATTGCAACAAGCAGGATGTGGGGGAGTTCTATGCCAGGAAGCTCTACGCCTCTGGAGTTGATTGGAACATCAAGGCATTTCCCTGACCGTTAACCACCTGGCAGGGCACCTGAATACCAGAACAGAAGAGCTAAGCACGCGTCCTCTGACAGATCACGAATGGCGTCTACATTTTGAGGTGGTGTAGGGCATCTTTGGGCAGTGGTAAAACCCTGTGTAGATCTCTTCACCATCATCAAGAATGTACAGTGTTGTTGGAGGAGCCTAGCGCGCATCCAAGATGGTCGCGTGAGCACAGGGCTCCCCGGACCCTTGCTGCTCCTCGGAATTTATCCTGAGAATATCCTGCTGTGGTTTATGGAATCTGGCAGATGAAGACCGGCTGAGCACGTATCTCTTTTCAGAACCCGAATCGGACCTGGGAATCCTGAGTTGTCGTTGTTCGAACTTTTGGGACCCACCCGACGGAGGTGCCCGGGGCGAAGGTGTACCGTGGAGCCGGGTCGTAATTGAACAACAGCGGCTGCAGTGCGGTGCCAGTGGCCGCTTTACCACTTTCGGTTTCACTTTCGGACTTCAGGGGGCTGGCCTGCGCACGCATTTGATGTGGCGGGGTGTTTCCTTGGCCTCTGCGCGAGGCCTTGTCTCCACCTGCCACTAGTGTGCCCATCGCCTTGGGTCCCCCCGCGCCGCTATATTGTGGTCCCTGGTGAGGCGCTGGTCTGCGGTGCCGGTGCCCCTACGACTCTTGATCGGCGGTCCCCTTCGGTGTCCGTGACCACATGGGGGGCAAGGGGGGCCCCGAGGGGCGTAAGACTAAGGCCTCCCTCCGCGGGGGACCGGTCCAGGCCAACAACATGGACCGCTACACTCAGGGCAGAGGGTCCCCTGGAGCGACCGGCCCCCCCCCGGATGCCGCCGGTGGTGGCACGACCATCTCTCCGGAGCTTTCCCTGCAGGACATCATGGGCGCCATCGATGGCATCAGGGAAACCATCGCCACGCAATACGAGGCCCTGGCCCGTAAAATCGACACGGTGGCAATCGATGTCACCTTAATTCGGGCAGATCTCTCCAAAACTAACGAGAGGGTTCAGGCTCTCGATGTGCGGACCTCCACCCTTGGTGCGGATGTGTCGGACCTGCAGGCCGCGCTTGGTGACATTAAGGCGGTCAACGATCAGATGGCCCGGCGGCTGGAGGACTTCGAGGGACGGGCCCGACGCAACAACATCCGTGTCATAGGCGTACCGGAGTCCTCCGACAGCCGCCCGGTTGACCTCCTGGTCGAGGAACTCATCCTCCAACAGTTGGCCCCTGCAGGCCTAAGTAAGTTCTTTGCCGTGGAGTGGGCCCATCGAGTTCCGGGCGGTCGGCCACGGCCGGGGGCCCCCCCGAGGCCTATCGTGGCCAAACTGTTCCACTATAGAGACCGAGATGCGATTCTGCAGGCCTCACGGGTCCACGGCCCGGTTCGTCATGAGAACTCATCCATTAACTTTTATCCGGACTTTACCCAACTTGTCCAGAAACAGCGGATGGGATTCCAGGGGGTGAAGCGTCGTCTCCGTGAACTGGGCCTAAAGTACTCTATGCTCTACCCTGCAAAACTCCGAGTGGAACATGAGGATCGGACTGCCTTTTTTGACTCTCCTGTGGCCGTGAGTGACTGGCTTGACTCGCTGCCGGACAGAGGTGGCCGTCCCGGGCCCTCTGCAGGCGCCGAAGGTGACGGGTCCCCTTTGGAGTGACTTTTGGTCCTTGATTTTGCCATTTTGCATTGTTCAGCTGGGTTTTACTTCTTTTGTTCATTTTGCTCACTAGGACCTGTGTGGGGGGCGGGCGGGGACGGGTCCCTTTCCTCCTCCGGGGTCTTTTCGTAGAATGGGGTTAGTAGGGCGACAGGCACACTGCAAGTTGGGGGGGTTTTCTGACCCGCAGGGGTGCAGGGTGGGGGGAGTTGGATTTGGGGGGGGTTGGGGGGAGGGAGGGGTTGTTTTGCTGTGTGTTTTTTGTTTGCAGGGCGAGGTATTGATTTTTGTCCAGATTCGGGAACTGTGCTACTGACTGGGGGGCCTTTGATCTATTGGAGGGGATGGGGGGGGACGGGTTGAGACTGATGTCATGGAACGTCAATGGGTTGGGGGATCGTATCAAACGGGGTGTAGTACTGCAGTATTTGCGTCGTCTGACTCCTGATGTGGTGTTTATCCAGGAGACGCATCTGGTTGGCAATGTTTGTCATGCAATGAACAGGGGGGGATACCGCCTCGTGGCCCATTCTGGTTTCACAACTGGTTCCAGGGGGGCGGGCATTCTCCTGCGATCCTCACTTCCGTTGGATATCACTAGGGTAATCTCGGATGACAGAGGGCGCTATGTGTGTCTGACTGGGAGGTGGGAGGGGCAGCCCCTTTCCCTGGTCTCAGTTTACGTCCCCCCGGGCCTCCAGAACTCCGCCTTCGCGGACTTGGGTCGAATGCTGCTTGAACTTCCGGATGGTCTTTTGATTATGGGCGGGGACTTTAATTCGGTGGTATCGGGTGACCTGGATCGTCACCCACCCAGGGCCCTCCCCGCTGCCCAGGCATGGCTTGGTGGACTGCTGGAGACCTTCGGCCTGGTGGATAGTTGGAGATTAATGCATCCGACCCAATGTCAGTACACCTTTCACTCTGGGGCGCATGGGAGTCTTTCTAGGTTAGACTATTTCCTTATGCCCGCGGCACAGACTGGTCGGATTCGAGAGGTTAGGCACCTGGCGCGGGGTATTTCCGATCATTCCCCGCTGTGGCTGCACTTTGACACCGAGTCGCGGTCTGCAGGGCGGATCGCTCCCATTAACCCGTGGTACCTGCGAGACCCTACGACACGCGACAGCCTGGTTAAGGCTATGGACCAATACTTCCTTGAAAACGAGGGGTCGGTGTCGTCCGCAATGTCCCTGTGGGAAGCCTTTAAAACCGTAATCCGCGGACACGCCCTCTCCCAGATAGTGGTGGCTAAGAAGCTCAAGAGTGAGGCAGTGGTGAAGCTGGAGACTGAAATCTCGGGGCTGGAGTCGGCCTTGGAGACGGGTGTCACTCCGGACGGGCTCCATGCCCTCAGCCTGAAACAGTTTGAATACAGGTCTCTTGTCACTGACGCTGCCAAAACGATGTATAGGGAGCAGCAGGGTCGATTGTATGATGCCGGGGACAAGGCGGGAAAGTTGATTGCGTGGCTGGATAAGAAGGTGAGAGTGAATCGTGTGGTCCCAGAGCTGCGTGTCTCGGATGGAGTGTGTGTGACTGAGCCTGGTGAGATTGTGGAATGTTTCGCTGACCACCTCCGGGCCGTGTACTCCCCGGTGACTGATAGGGATGAAGAGGACTCTTGCCTTCTGCTGAGGGATATTGCTTTGCCCGGCCTGTCCGTCGAAGACCGTGAGCAGCTGGACGCCCCCTTGTCTGTAGATGAAATTGCAACTGCGATTCGGTCCCTTCGTTCGGGCAAGGCGATGGGTCCCAACGGGCTGCCTATTGAATTATATAAGTTGCGCCCGGCTAAACTCGCGCCCTTCCTCCGTCGTATGTTTCAGGAGTCCCTTGAGGCAGGCTCCCTTCCTGACGACCAGCGTCTGGCTACGATAGTCGTGATCCCCAAGGACGGTAAGCCACGAGACCGCTGTGCCTCCTACAGGCCTATTTCACTGCTAAATGCAGAGCCTAAAATCCTGGCTAAAGTCCTTGCCAATCGTTTGTTGAGCGTCATCTGCGATTTGATTCATCCTGATCAATGCGGCTTCATCCCTCACCGTAACACCGCTCTTAACTTGCGGCGTCTTCACGGCGCCCTCGCCAGGGCGGAGTACCTCTCCGAACCAGCCGTGCTGGTTTCTTTAGACGCCACGATGGCCTTTGACACCATCGAGTGGCCATTCCTCTGGGCTGTCTTGACCAAATTCGGCTTTGGGGAGGGATTTCTTGGCTGGGTGAAGCTTCTTTACACGGGACCCATGGCTCAGGTGGTGGTTAATGGGCGGGTCTCTCGGCCCTTCGCTCTCGGTAGGGGTACGAGGCAGGGGTGCCCGTTGTCCCCTCTGCTCTTTGCTCTTGCCTTGGAGCCGCTCGCTGCTTGGCTCCGCTGGGAGCCCTCGATCAGAGGGATCCGGTGGGCCCCGGGCTTCGAGGATCGGGTCTCGTTGTATGCGGACGATATTCTCCTGTATCTCACCTCGCCGCGGCAGTCGCTTGATGTTCTCTTTGATGTTCTGACTTCCTTTGGGAGAAATTCGGGTCTAACGATCAACTGGTCTAAATCCTGTGTCTATCCTATCTCCGGTGACCCTCCTCTCTTGCCGCCTCGGCTTCCGATCCAAATATCTCTGTCCGGCTTTAAATACTTGGGAATATACGTCTCGAGGGACCCGGTGGCTCGGTATGAGCAGAATCTCCTGCTTCCACTTCGGCGTTTGAGGGAGGACACGGCTCGGTGGTGTAGGCTGCCCTTGTCCCCGCTGGGTCGGGCAGCACTGTTTAAAATGATGTCCCTTCCCAGGTTCCTCTATGCACTTCAGAACTCCTTCGATGTCATTCCTGTGTCCTACTTTCGGGAGGTGGAGAGCCTGCAGAGGAGACTGGTGTGGGACGGGCGGGCGCGTATCGCTCTGGCAAAGCTTACTCTCCCCTGGTACGACGGGGGCATCGCGCTTCCCGACATTCGCAGGTATTATTGGGCCTCACAGCTATCGGCCATTAACCATGCCACGTATGCGCCTGGCTTGAATCCGGCGTATGAGATGGATAAATTCCTGCTTCCCGGCGGAAACTATAGCAGGGCACTTTACTCCAGCTCGGCTGGACGGACCCTCACGGGCCCTACTAAGATTGCGGTACGGATCTGGAAGGCGGCCAATGTAGCCATGGGCTGGAGTGAGCGATTAACATGGGCTACTCCTCTGTTTGCCTCCGACCGCCTGGGAAGCCTCTGGACAACGAAGGGGTTTGAACGTTGGGACACGATTGGTATTAGTAGAGTGGGAGACTTATGGATTAAGGGTGCGGTTAAAACATTCGCGGTGCTCCAGAGCGAATACGAACTTACGGAAAGGGAGTTCTTCCGCTACGCCCAGATTCGGCATGCCCTGCTCTCTGTTTTTGGGGAGGGGACCAAGATCCCGGCTTCTTCGCCCCTCGAGGACCGCATACTCGATGGTCATGTCCCCGACAGTACTATCTCTTTAATTTATAAAAAACTTATCAATAGTCGGGCTGACCTCTTGGTGCGCCTCCGGGAGGCGTGGACGGGGGATGGGGTGGAACTGGACGACGAGGACTGGCAGTCCGCACTGTCGTCCCCCAAGGAAGTGGCCATTCCAGCCCGTCTACGCCTGGTCCAGCTTAAGATTCTCCACCGGGTGTATGTGACGGGTCCCCGTTTGGTCTCGATGGGATTTTCTGAAGACGGGCTCTGTAAGCGGGGATGTGGACTCAGTGCCACCTTTCTCCATATCCTTTGGGAGTGTCGCGAGGTGGCGGAATACTGGCGCCGGGTTCATGTGGTCATGGGGCAAGTCACCGGGGTTGCGCTGCTGCCGGAGGTGCGTCGCTGTGTCCTGAATGTGTGGGAGCCCAATGATTATAACGCGGCTCAGACTCGGTGGGCGGCCCTGGGGAACATGATTGCCAAGAGAGATATAGCGCAGCTTTGGGGTTCCCAGCGGCCTCCCACCGTGTCCGTATGGAAGGAGAATATGGACTGGTGCATGTTCAGGGAGAAGACTGTGTATGTGGCTCGTGGTAAACCGGGGGCATGGAGTAGAATCTGGGGGCAATGGAACGCGTATCGTGGGGGTATCTGTATTCCCCCCCTAGTGGACACCGATATTGCTTTGTCCCCCTGACCCTTGATGGTTCCTTGCGACTTTGGAATAACCGAATATAGACGTTCCTCTCCCGTGACCCCCCCCCGACCTATCAGTACTCCTTCCTCTTGATAGCTATTTGAAGGTCTGAAGTAGAATCCCCCGGATGTAGCCTGACCCACATTTTTTGCCCTTATGCCTCGCCTTTTGTTTTTATTTGTTATTTATGTTAAACCTATGTATCCTGCTTCCCTAGGACTATCCGGAGCCATGTACGGGGCTGGACCCCGGGAGTCGACTACTGCCTTAACATCTGTATGATCCTTTCTGAATCTAGCGGCCGGCCCTGGTGGTTGTAGGCCCATGTTTGTAATTGATTTATTGTTCAATAAAATTTTCAAAAAAAAAAAAAAGAATGTACAGTGTTTTTTTTTCTTTCGTTTTATTGATGACAACTTAACACATACAGTTGTTGCATAATCACAATCGTTAAGGGCTACTTCAGCGCCGTTTCAGCAACCGCCAACCATAGTTTGTTTCTAACCATGCAGGGACCCGCTGAAATGTGTGTACCCTCAGTCCGGGAGTCCCGGCTCCGGTTCCACCCTTGGGGGCCTGCAGATTCCCTCCCTCCCCCCCCCCTACCCCCCCCCACCCCGCCCCCGTAAAAGTTCAATTTTTCCCACACCAGCGACGATTTTTTAGGACATCCTCTATATTCATAAATCGTGCGTTCCATCGGCATACACCATTCCATTCTCTCTGCCATTCTACAATGGTTGGCAACTCTTAAGCCCCCCACCTTTTGGCGATATTCCGCTTTGCAATCATGGCCCCTAACATCACCCAAAGTTTCCCCTTACTGTTCAGGTCTGTGAGACCCCAGACATTCAAGAGGCACAGCTTTATGTCAGGCTCAATTTTAACACCCATCACCTCTTCCATACAATTCATCGATTCCGACCAGTAATCCTGTATACATACTCTTTCCCAGATAATGTGAGCAAAGGACCCCTTCTGCCCACATATCATCACACGCCCCGGGTCAGTTCTATAGACCATGTGCACTAATGCAGGCCCAGTGAGGTAAATCCTGTGAATTATTTTCAGTTGTACCAATCGGAGTCTGGAGGAAATAGCTATCTCTTTGGCAGAGGCCAAAGCCTCCATCCATTCATCGTCCTCCAGTCCGGCTATGTCCTGTTATCATCTAGCCTGATGCCACACCAGGGGATCTGGCATGTTGTTGATTAATTTTTTATACATCAACGAGATAGGGTATTGGACAGATAAATGCCCAAAAAATCTATCTTCTATTAGAGAGGACTCTGGGAGGGATTTCCCCTAGGGACCACTGCTTGTAGGGCGTGTTGTACCTGTAGATATCTAAAATGCTCTGTATTGGCCATCTTGTATTCAGTCTGAAGCTGCGTGAAGGAGACCACGCCACCTGCTTTCCATCGATCGCCGACCCTGGAAATGCCTATTATGTCCCACCGATCAAAGCCCTTTGTTTTTCGCAAGTTACTAAACTTGTCCGCATCCCAGATTGGGGTGGCTTGCGTGACACGTCCCTCCCAACCCAGGCTCTTTGTAGCTTCTCTCCATACGTGCACCGCGTGGGCAGTGCGGACTGTCAGGGGCAACCTAATAGGCTTGGTATGCAGTACTCTTATGCAATCCCCTCCAGGGAGCTGCCACTTGTCCATCTGATCCCCTGGATCCCCTCGGGGCCTGTAAATGCAATGATTAATAGCGACCAAATGCGCGCCCTAGGAATACCTTCTGATATCCATGACCCCCCATCATACCACCCCCTTGTAAGTTTCTGGGTAGATATTCGGGGTGGTCTGCCATCCCATGAGAGTTCTCTCTGGGAATTTCTATAGCTTTGAAGTACTCAAGCCCGACTGGACTTGGGGTGTTGTGTACGACGTACAAGAAGCTTGGGAAAGACCTCATTTTGAAAAGCCCCACTCGCCCCAATCAGATAGTGAAAGCGATTTCCAGTGTCTAAGATCACTTCTAAGCTTCTGTAGTGGGGCAAAAGTTTTCGCTCACAAAACCGCACCGGGTCCTTGGTGATATAGATACCCAGGTACGTGGAGCCCTCTACCACCTCAATAATAGTGAGGCCCTTAGGTAGAGGGGGGAATTGGCCACTGACAACATAAATGACTTACTTTGACCAATTAATACGATAACCTGAGTGTTTCCCAAAGCTAGTGAATATATGTAACGCTCTGCTGAGAGAGTGTCCTGGTTACGCCATATATAATAATACATCATCAGCGTACAGGGAGATACGGTCCTCCCGGTCCGCCGACCACCGGAGGCTCCTCATTATAGGATCTTTTCTTATCCACATCGCCAGTGGTTTCATCAGTAAGGCAAAGAGCAACGGGTAAAGGGGGCAACCTTGTCTGGTCCCCCTCTCCAGGACGAACACCGGAGACCTCCGATTATTAACCACGACCTGTGCCATTGGATCCGTATATAAGAGCTGGACCAAACTCATAACACCCAGACCAAACCCTACTTTCTTCAGGACCGCAAACATGTAGGGCCACTTGATCGTGTCAAACGCCATGACGGCGTCGAGGGACACCACCACAGCATCCTCACGTAGAGTATCCAAACGTCCCATTACCCCATGTAACCGCCAGAGATTAAGGGAGGTATTCCTCGCTGGCATAAAGCCAGACTGATCTGGGTGCACAAGTTTGTTTAAGAGAGGCAGCAGACGGGTTGCCAGTAATTTCGTGAGGATCTTCACCTCTGCGTTGAGCAGAGATATAGGGCGATACGAGGAACACTGGTCTTTGGGTTTGCCACTCTTGTGGATTACCACAATAGTGGCCTGTCTCTGGTCCGGTGGAAGGGACCCCTGCTCTCGACTCTCCATTTTCGTGATATGCAGAGCCAATTTATATAGCTCGATAGGCAAGCCATTGGGGCCCATCGCTTTACGCACCTGGAGGTCTCTTTTTGCTCCTTCCACTTCCGTGCATACAAGCTCTGCCTCCAAGTCAGTCTGGTCATCCATAGAGAGAGTGGGCAGGGGATTATCTGTCAGTAGGGAAGCATGTGTAGTGTTGAGAGTTTGCACTTAATAGGTTCAGCAAGAGCACTCGCTAGGCGATGGATTCTGTCTGGAATGGAAAATCGAACATCTGTACGCCATCTTGCCCCTCCCTCACCTGACCTGATTTCTGAAAACGGTCAAACAACCAGGCCCAAGTCACCTTAGTGCAGAGGTCTTCGGACTTTTTTGCTCTGAGCCCCCCTAAGGAAAATGTTTTGAAGCTTGGCCCCCCTTCAAAACTATATGGCAAGAATTTTCAGAGGGGGGGATTATCAGACGGGTGGGGTTCATGAGATTATTTCAGGGGTGCTTTTCTGTAGCTTGTAATCCAATTTAACTGTAAGACTTCTAAAAAAAAAAAACAGCATCAAACAAGAACAGAATGAACCAAAATCACTACTTCCCATTAGTGGGGGGCCATGGGCCCCAATGCACTCCACCTGCTGTCCTAATGATTGCTGTGGCCCTTAGAAGCAGGCTATCTCCCCTTTTTTTCACTCCTTCCCCACTAAGTCTGGCCATCACTTCAATCTCGAAACAAGTCCGGTCTCTTTCTGAAAGTAAATAAGCTACTGTGTACTACCCTCCTTTAATGCCATCCGCTCTAATGCTTCCAAGGAAAACGAACCCCCAAGCACACTTTTTATTGAAAAACATACATATTGTGCTGCAGTGGGCCCTTGGGCTGTTCCAATGATGGACAGGGTCAAGACTGATATGCATATAGCTGGGTCTGAACTGGGGTGGCGAAGTGAGCTAAAGAACGATGATGGAATCAACCCAGATCTGTGACTAGGGGTGAGTGTCTGAAAAGTTTCAGCACTCCGTCCATCAGCTCCTTGTGTTTGTTTTGTTCGCCCTAATTTGGCAGGGTATGCCCAGACGTGGGTTCCTTGCTCACTTTTCCACTGGATTCAAGCTAGCTTGGCTGATGAAAGGTGTTACCCAGAAACTGGTCCCAGGATGCATGTGTCCGGTCCAGGGGGGACCTGGCTTGGCAGTTTGGGCTGGACTATTTCCATGTGGGACAGGGTCAAGACCAATTTGCATATGGTTGGGTCTGAACTGGGGTGTCAAAGTGAGCAAAAACCGATGATGGATTTAACCCAAATCTGTGACTTGGTGTGAGTGACTGAAAAGTTTCAGCGCTCCGTCCATCATCTCCTTGTGTTTGCTTTGCACCAATGATCGTTACAGCTCAACAAAGCAGGCTGTCTACTCTGCCCACTCGGCAGGGCCATTACTTCCAGGCCATATGCCCAAAGCAGGCTTCCTCCAGCTTTGTTGAAAAAACCCCCCAAAAAAAACACATTTAGCCCCTCCTTCTCTGATGCTTGGGCCCTGTTCCGTGCGTAGTATTGATGACCTGGGCCCGAATGCTAGCAAGGAAAATGCACCCCATGTTCCTTTTCATAGTAAGATTGCCATAACTGGGGGTCCAGTGCCCCACAGTTAGAAACTCTCTGCCTTAATGGCTCCAGCTAGTTGGCCACTGAGGTGTTAGTGGCTCAAATCTCATCTTAACAATTCTCAACAGTCGCCTACTGAGACATCTACAGCCCTCCCACCCCTGAAGACAGTGTTGGTCGAGCTATGGAAGCCAATGAGATTGTCCTCAATGTGTCAGTAGAAGTCCCACCTTTTGTGCCAGCATTGTTTAAGGTCCCCTCATTGATGACTGCAGTTGCATCTACTTTGTCGCCCCCTGGTTCCATGTTGGTGCCCCCATAATCATTGGTGATGCTTCACCAGGTCTCCTGCTCATCGGGGAGGCCCACTTGTCGATGCAGCCCTCATTAATGACATCATTATTGTCAACCTTGGCAAAAAGGTCACAAACAGCCAGAAAGAAAATGACATGAATCCATATTTTCTTACTTCTGTCCCCTATCCCAGTGGGTGTGGTGTCTGCAAGACCGCTGGCAAAGCTCTAGAATACAGAAGCTGAGAACGGAGATGAGAGTGAAGGACCCAGTGACTGATCAACTCAACGTCAAGGTTCAGGATGATGAGGATGATGAAGATCTGGGGCAGGAAGTCCCAGGGCAGGTTGAAGCACAAGACTCACATTATCCTTATCCTCAGATTGTAGAGGAGCCACATTGGCATTTTTTGAGAACCTGATGTTCGAGGCATATGAGCTGCAGATTATACACTGTGCATAGATTGCCATCTGGTGTTGGGCCCGGATGTTTGCAGTTTGTTTTTCTTCTTGGACAGTCTTTGGAAGTCACGAGTTCGGTGACTCCTCCTTCGGTCCGTACTGCACATGGGCTTCGGCTCCATCCTCAGATTGTTTTTTTCCGCCATCGGGCTCGGATGTAATACTTCGTGCTCCGGCTTCGAACCTTTCCAGTTCGACCTTCGATGAAAAATCCTCGTCCATCGAGATTCTTTAGACGAAATCGACTTCTTCATCTCTCTCTTCGGCACTTCTTCGATTCCAGGCATCGGCAGCGGCCTTCGGGCCTATCTCGACTCCGGTCTCGGCCGATGGAAAGGACTCCCTTCAAGAAGTGCCCAAAATGTGGGTCTAAATTTCCCCACACCGATCTCCATCAGGTGTACAACCTCTGCCTCTCTCCCGAACACGAGGCCCGAGACTGCCCCGCCTGCAAGTCTTTTCGATCGAAAAAGACTATTCGGGACCGACGAGCTCGACGCACCATGGCGCACTCATCGACCTCGGCTCCACCTGACATCTTCGGAGAAGACACTGGAGCTTCGGGACAGCAGCACACCGAGCAGGAGGACGATGTCGTCAGCGCTTCCGAGGTCGACGACTCCGACGTGGAGGAGGTCACACCGGCGCAGAGGGTCGTGAGTACTCTACCCCCTCCCACTCCCGCGCCCATACCGAAAGAGACTCCGGTTACCCCTTCGCTTCCGGTCCTAGGGTAAACCAAGCATACCGCTTCCATCACCCCACCTTCGGGCCCGGTGAAAAAGCATCACAAGTCTCCTGGCTGCTCGGGCTCGAGCTAGCCTCCTAGCGGCGCCGAAAAACACTCTTCGACACCGAAGAAAACAAGCTCCGTTCCAAAGCCATCGGTGTCGAAACCTGGCCTCTTGGTGCCGACCAAACATAAATCCCTCGGCACCGACACTTCTCTGTCGAAGCCTGCCTCGGCGCCGAACAAAAAATCGGACGCCCCGAGAAAGCATGGTGCGGATAAACCAACGAAGCCGTCGGTTCCGAAAACATCTGCACCGATGGAGGAATCGCTGCCGGAGGAGCTTTTCACGCCGTATCCTCTTCAAAAGACTTTAACAAAGGATCCAAGGACTGGACATTTAATTTTGTCTTCCAAGAAAAGACATTTGGACAAGCCAACTCCTCCTCCACCACCAAAACGGAAGGACTCTGCCACATCCCCATTCAGAGTACCCTCCCCACCACCTCCACCTCCTCCACCTCCTCCACTCCCTCCATCTCCGCCCCCACCTTCTCCACCCTTGCCTCCTCGCTCTCCAACCCCGTCTCCAGACCCTGATGACCAAGGAGATCCCTATTATGATCCAACAGATGCCCCGCAGGACCCCACTCCTCCGGGAACACCTGACCCATGGGAGGATTATCACAATCCAGATGTCCCAGCTGTGCCTCAGGATGATCTTTATCCATCCAGGCCATCTCCACCAGAGGACTCCCTGGAGTTCCACCACCTCTTACAACGGGCGGCCCATTATCATGGGTTGGAGTTACACAGTGATCCAGTTGAGGAAGACTTCCTACTTGACACATTTGACATAGCAGATAAATCCACCGCTATATTACCCATGCTTAAAGGGGTGGCCAAACATGCGACAGAGGTTTTCAAAGACCCCGTCAGAGCTAGGGTCTTAAACCCCAGAATAGAAAAGAAGTACAAGGCAGCCCCCACAGATCCTGTCTATATTAAAGGACCTGCGCCCCTAGACTCATTAGTGGTATCCACAGCTAGGAAGCGCTCCTACTCTGTCATCTGGTGAGGCTCCACCACCCGATAAGGAGTCCAAGCTCTTAGATGCGTCAGGCAAACGCACTGCCTCGCAAGCTGCCAATATGTGGCGCATCGCCAACACGCTGGCGCGGTACGACAGAGCGCACTATGATGAGCTGGAGGCTCTCATGCAACATCTCCCAGAGAAATATAAACATAAGGCTCATGATCTGATACAAGAGGGAAAGATTATTACCAACACCTCTATTAAATGTGCACTTGACGCAGCAGACACAGCTTCCAGGGCTATAAACACCAGTGTTCTGCTTCGCCGCCACGCCTGGCTCAGGATCTCAGGCTTTAAACCAGAGGTCCAAGCATCTATATTAAACCACCCTTTTGACCAACAACACTTATTTGGCCCAAAAGTAGACGAAGCCCTGGAAAAAATGAAGAAGGATACAGATACGGCGAAGTCTATGGGAGCACTACAATCACACACCCCTAGACGCTCCTTTCGCCGTTCCTCCTTTCGAGGCACTGGCAGAGGTTACTCTTCCGATAACGCCTCCACGTCCTAGAAGTCCCCTCCTCAGAATACCTTCACAAAGGGCTATCAAAGAGGTGGATATCGAGGAAACAATAATAAAGGCAGGGGCAAAACCAACACCGCCCGTTCTGCCACACCGCCCACACAATGACTTTCCCCCGCTCCCCCCAGACCATTCCACTCCGGTCGGGGGCAGACTACAAGACTTCCTTCAAACCTGGGAGACCATAACATCAGACAAATGGGTGACCCAAATTATTTAGTCGGGGTACTGTCTCGAACTAACTTCTACCCCCCCAAATATTCCACCCAGACAACGTGCTATGTCACAAGAACATAACACACTTCTGAAACAAGAGGTACTCTCCCTCCTGCAAAAACAAGCTATAGAGCAGGTCCCCGTCAATCAGCAAAATCTAGGGGTCTACTCTCTGTACTTTATCATACCAAAGAGAGACGAGACCCTACGGCCCATTCTAGACCTCCGGCCTCTAAATGCATACATTCATTCAGACCATTTTCACATGGTAACTCTTCAACAAGTTCTCCCACTCCTCTGTCAGGGCGACTTTCTCACTCCACTGGACCTGAAAGACGCATACTTTCATATCCCAATACACCCTGCTCACAGAAAGTACCTCCGATTTGTGGTGGACGGCCAACATTATCAGTTCAAGGTTCTCCCCTTCGGGGTCACAACCGCACCACGGGTGTTTACCAAATGCCTGGCAGTAGTGGCGGCACACCTCAGAAGACAAAACATTCACGTCTTCCCCTACCTGGTCGACTGGCTCATAAAAGCCGCGTCCTACCACCAGTGTGTGCAGCATACAAACACTACCATCCAACTACTCCACCAGCTAGGCTTTACGGTGAACCCACTTGATACCGTCTCACACAAAGCAATACCTCGGTGCCACTATAGACACCTCAAAAGCTATAGCCTATCCCAACTCAGCCAGAATCGCAAGCATACAAGCCTTGCGCCAAAAATTCCTTCTTCAGCACTCTCTCCCAGCAAGAGTGTTCATGAAACTAATAGGGATGATGGTGTCTTGCATCTTCATAGTGCCTCATGCAAGACTTCACATGCGTCCACTCCAAGAGTGCCTAGCACGCCAGTGGAACCAGGCCCAGGGACAGCTGACGGATCTGGTGTTGGTGGACAGCCGCACCCATCGATCTCTGCAGTGGTGGAACACCACAAACCTTTCCAAAGGGTGACCGTTCCTGGACCCGGTTCCTCAGGTGATTCTAACGCATCGCTTTCTGGCTGGGGAGCGCACCTATTACACCTCACAGTGCAAGGTGTATGGACGCCACAACAGAGGTTACTCCACATCAACCATCTGGAGTTATTGGCGATCTTTCTAGCCCTGAAATCGTTTCAGAAACAAATCTCAGCCAAGGCAGTCCTCATTCGCACAGACAATATGACTGCAATGTATTCTATTCAAAAACCGGGGGGGGGACACTCTCCCCAGCTCTCTCGCTTAGCACAGAGCATATGGAAATGGGCAATCCCACAAAAAATCTTTCTCCTGGCACAACACGTCCCAGGCATACAAAACACCATGGCAGATCTGCTCAGCAGACAAACGCAGCAAATGCACGAATGGGAACTGCATCCACAAGTTCTTCACCCATTCTTTCACAAGTGGGGGCATCCTCAGATAGACCTCGTCGCCACCCACGAAAACAAAAAATGCCCAACCTTCGCCGCCAGATACCCACACCCATTGTCCAAAGGCAATGCGATATGGATGAACTGGTCAGGCAGATTTGCATACGCCTTTCCACCTCTTCCGCTAATTCCATTAGTGGTAAGGAAGCTACAACAGCACTCCCTCACACTCATTCTGGTAGCCCCAACATGGGCCAGGCAGCCGTGGTACACCACACTACTACAGCTCTCGGTGGTACCAAATCAAAAACTGCACCTGTCCCCATGCCTCCTAACCCAGAACCATGGAGAAATCAGGCACCCGGACCCAGCTCAGCTCAACCTTGCGATCTGGCTCCTGAAATCTTAGAATTTGGATACCTTAACCTTCCCCCTGATTGCATGAACATTATCAAGGAAGCCAGACGTCCTACCACTCGAGCATGCTATGCCGCAAAGTGGAAGAGATTTGTTGTTTACTGCCGTAACAATACAATCAACCCTTTAGATGTATCCATACAGCACATCATATGCTATCTGCTCCATCTTCAAAGGTGTAACCTGGCGTACTCATCCATCCGTCTACACCTAGCAGCAATTGCTGCTTACCTACAAAACAGACAGCATTTATCACTGTTCAGAGTGCCTGCTATTAAAGCCTTTATGGAAGGCCTTAAAAGAGTAATTCCGCCGAGGGCACCACCCTCACCTGTGTGGAATCTAAACGTAGTTCTTACAAGGCTAATGGGTCCGCCTTTCGAACCAATGCATAAATGTGAGCTACAGTTCCTCACTTGGAAAACAGCTTTCCTCGTAGCTATCACTTCCCTTAGAAGGGTTAGCGAGATACAAGCGTTCACTATACAAGAACCCTTCCTACAAATACATCACAGCAAGGTGATACTTCGCACAAATCCAAAATTTCTGCCTAAGGTCATTTCCCCCTTCCATCTTAATCAATCGGTGGAATTACCGGTTTTTTTCTCGCAACCTCAATCTGTTGCGGAAAGGGCTCTACATACACTTGATGTTAAGAGGGCTTTACTGTACTACATACAAAGAACGCAACCTTTCAGAAAGACTAAACAGTTGTTCGTCTCCTTCTCTCCACCGCATAAAGGCAACCCCATCTCAAAATCAGGGATAGCTAGGTGGATTGTAAAGTGCATACAAATTTGTTATCACAAAGCAAAAAGAACATTATCTGTTCCACCTAAAGCCCACTCTACAAGAAAGATAGGGGCTTCTATGGCTTTTCTAGGGAACATACCCTTAGATGACATCTGCAAAGCAGCCACATGGTCAACACCGCACACCTTCACAAAACATTACTGTGTAGACGTGCACTCCAAACAACAAGCTAGTGTGGGCCAGGCTGTACTAAAGACACTGTTTCAAACCACTGCAACGGATACCGGTGGTCGCCGCTAGGGTTGGGTACTGCTATATAATCTATGCACAGTGTATAATCTGCAGCTCATATGCCTCGAACGGAATATGCTACTTACCAGTATGCATCTGTTCTTGGCATGTAGAGCTGCAGATCTATACACGCCCACCCGCCTCCCCGGCTACCTGTATCCGTTCCAGTCTATCTTATTTAGATACAACACACATGGGTTTCTTCACTATTATCACTACGCTCCATCTTTTCCCTGCTGGCGAAAAACAATCTGAGGATGGAGCCGAAGCCCATGCGCAGTACGGACCGAAGGAGGAGTCACCAAGCTCGTGACTTCCAAAGACTGTCCAAGAAGAAAAACAAACTGCAAACATCCGGGCCCAACACCAGATGGCGATCTATGCACAGTGTATAGATCTGCAGCTCTACATGCCAAGAACAGATGCATACTGGTAAGTAGCATATTCCTTTCACTGTGAGAGGCACTGCTACCAAACACTGTCATTCTCAAAGTCTTGGTAGATGAGATGAAGTTCCCGCACAATATGATTCAGAATGTTTACACCAGGTTCTATAACACACCAGAGCAGTCACAGCCCTCAAAGACTCACCAGCCTCCACAACCGGCACCGCTTCCACCCCTCATTAATCAGTACCATTGACCTCCGGTCTGGTCCATCAACATGCGAGAGCATCACCACAAAAGATGATGAGAACGAAGAGTGAAGACAGAGAGAGAGAGGTGCTAAAAGCTGCATCATGCTCCGCTACTCCTCCGCTGTCAGATTCTCCACCCAATGACATCACCAAGTTTGGTGGCTAGGGCAACAAAGAGATTTGAACTTATGACCTGCCCAAAAAACAGATAAAGGCAACATATTGAAGGGCCATTGCAGGTTGAGGGGATATCTCCCCTAACTGGGTTTTCTAACAATCCCACAGCACAGGTTTATTTTCCCTAGGTTTCGGCTCAATTATCTCCCTTGCATGTTGGGCCACCCTGCTGGTATCTTTTCTTCGAACAATCTCTCGTGTTGCCCATGTGATGACACTTCACTACAGTCTGATTTGCAAATCTTATTTTGTAAATGTTATTGTAACCAATGGAAAAGGTTTTTAATTCCGCTTTTACGTAAGCACAATTTTAGACAATGTCGTCTGGCCCTGTATGTTTTTAAGAATGCTGCCTGATCCGCTAACTTGTTACAGTGTTGCCTCTTTTTTATGTATGTGTCTCAAATCCAGGAAATCATTTATTGATTGATACTGATGAATTGCTTCTTTAAACATTTTTGATTGTGATGTATACTTTTATGATTAACTTGTATTAATCGAATAAAGTAATTTTGATGATGATAAAGGGACACCAATTGTCAACCACGTCTATCTAGCCCATGGGGAAATATGTCATACTGACAACTGTGGCCATGCCTGCAGTCATTGTCTGCTTGAAAAGTAATACAAGGCACCTGACCACACTCCAACATTTCTCATCGATCACCCAATGCTTGTTGGGTTGGGCAACGAGTTGAGTTGTGATGGATGCAGCCATGTCAATCTCTGGAGGACCCCCATATTCCCCATGAATTGTTTCAGTCACGAAGGTAGTAGGATGGACCCATTTGGTATGCATTCTCATCCATTCCGCCCACGTCGACCAAGGTGCACAATCCATGGCAGTGCTGGGATTAAACTGTCCCCAGGTATGTGCGGGCATCACCCCTTACCTGAACAGGACTCTTTGGAGCAGGCATGAGGGACCAGACAACATCCTGCATCTGGGAGGGCGCACTTCTTCCGCTGTAATCAATGTAGGAATGCATTCGGGCAGCACAGGTTTCCTTCAACTCTCTGGTGCTGCAGTCCTGAGATGGTGCGGCTGGCTCAGGACCACCTCCTCTCACCTGAGGTGCAAAAAAGGATTCTCGTTATGCAGTAACATGGAGAGGTTCTATACAGCGACCCTGTTCTACCGGTACATGGACCCCATGGGCACCGAGAGAGCCAGATCCCTCTGTTTCCTTCAGTCTCGCCACCAATAGTCTTTCTGCTAAGCTAGAATTCCGTGGTAGATCTACCACTGCAACGTCCCAAGTACTACTTTTCATGTTTGGGCGGGTACACGAAAGGCTATATTTGACCAAGTGTGCCTTATACATGGTGACCACATGAACCAAGGTGGCACAATCCTTGGCAATACTGGAATGATACAATCCTTAAATGTGAGTAGACATTACCCCTTACATTGATATGATTCCTCTAGACAAGTGTGAGTTATCAAAGGTAATCCTTCGTCAGGGAGAATGCTCTTCATCTGCTGTTATCATGGATGTAGGAAGCACTGGTTCCTTCCAGTTCTCAGGCACGGTCGTCGTCGGATAGCAGGGCTGGTTCAGAACAATCTCCTCACCCAAGGTGCAAAACAGAATTCTCAGCATGCCATTAGATGGAGAGGTTTGAGGGAGAGGCCCTGTCCGGCTGGCTTGTGAACATGTTGCAGCACCTCAAGGCAGTCAGATCCATTAGTGTCCTTCAGTCTTGGCACCAGTAGTCTTTTTACCGCTCCAAGGGTCGTAGCTGGATCTACTACCATGGAGACTTCAAGCCATACCTATACCAGTAACTACAGTGCCTTTTCGTTTAAGGTGGCTTCACTCTGGAAATATCTTCCCCAAAGGTTTTCACTATTTCTTGCTACATGAAGTTCTGGAAGTAAATAAAAACGTAGCTCTTGCAAATCTGGTCAGACGCCCTTTTCCCCTCTCAAGGTAGTGCCAGGGATCTTTCGGGTATTTGTGCACCCAGTTGAGTCGGTTTTGAATTTAAGATTCTATACAGATGAGACACATTCCCTCACCAAGCAGGTTAGACATTTATCTTCAGCTTACTTCTCATTGTTGGGAGTTTTGTGAATAATCTTGCTGCTACTCTCTGCTACTACTCGCCCGCTGGTGGTCCAGTCTGCTACTTCGAGTCGATTGGGTTACAGTAACTCTTGTTTTTGGGCTCTCCAGCTGGTCTCTTGAACAGATTAGCACAGGCAATATGCCACTATGAGACTTGTTACATTGGCCGTGGCATTCTTCCAGCTCTGCCACTTTAGATTTACTACATTGACTGCCTTTGACGAAGAAGATCACCTTTGAATCTTTATGTTGTGTTCATAGGGCCTTCGACAGGACACTCTTCTCTCAAGCAGACGTTTGTACTCTACATGCCTGTCCATAGGTTGGGCTTATCAGGCGTGCATCTTGCGCTTATTCCAAACATTAGGCGTGAGCGGCTGAGAAGCAGATTCATTTCGGTAAGAGCGGCCCATGTAATTCCCTTCCTCTCTTATTGATAACATACAGCTTGGTCACACTCTTGAATTCCTCTACACATTCCCGTCAGCACCACCACAAAAGTAAACCCATACATGCTTTTGCCTTATTCAGGTCAAGGTCCTTCCCATGCTGCTAAGCGTCCTGGAGCATATCCCAGATTCTAGCGATAGAAGGGGCGTTAGTCAAGACCTTTTCTCATCAAGAATAAATCAGGAGACTTGTGTTCAATTTTGGATCTGCGCCGGTTGAGCAAATACCTAAAAACTCCCAGTTGTTTTGCATTGTAACCCTGCAGGAAGATCTCCATTACTCCAGGAGGGGGAATCCATGAAATCACTGTATTTATGAGATGCATGCTGCCATATGGCCATACGTTCCATGCACTCCCACTTCCTACAGTTTAAGTTGGTTTGTCCACATTTTCAGTTACTCACCTTACACTTCGGGCAGGAATGAGCACCGTGGCATCTGTCACACCCTTCTTGCAAGGCAAGGTCACCAGGTCTTTCCTTCTCTCAGCAATGTCTTATTTCCTTGTCTTCTGCTTTGTCACAGGTTGGCACCAGTCCCCTTTTGGGCCCTTTACCTACATCTAGTTAAAGGGAGCTATTTTGGACTCAGGAAAGGAGAAAGCTGTTTTATCGAAAGAGCACATTCTGAAGAGTGAACACATGGCCGTTCATAAAGAGCTTGTCATGCACAGGCTGACTTTAGAAGTCGCACCTTGTTATGATATCAGTCTGCATTCCCCATTGTTCCGAGCAAGCAATGCATACATTTATCTAGCACTTTCGAGTCGCACCTCGGCTGGTCGAGGGCCCTCCCATTGTGGGGCAGTTGAGGCAATATCTGTTTAGGTCTCTGGCCAAGTAACGCTCACTTCATGATAACTTGAGGTGCATCAGTGGGAAGCTGGTTTGCCCATCTTCAGAAATTGTCTACAAGAGGACAGTGGTCAGCTTAGGAAGTAAAGCTGCATTTCAACGCTCTCGATTTGAGGACTGCCCAAAGAGCCCTGCAAGCATTCCTCCCAAGTATACAAAGCCTGTTCGTGTTATCAGAACAAGTGGCACCACTTCAATGTTCTCTGTCAACAGCGAGGCACGACCTGGTCCCCTGGGGTGTCAGAGGGTTTTGGCTTCTTTGAACAGTCACTTAAGTGCAACGTTGAGGGCCAGAAGGTGAGAAATGATTGTCGATACACTCAGCAGGTCAGTAGCCGAGTGTCAGAAGTGAGAGTTGGATCAAGCTCAGCTCGACAGTGTTTGGAACAGATGGGGTAGGATGTGTCAGCATATCTTTCCTATGGAGACCAATAGGAAATTAATCTATTCTCGCAGGCATCTGCAGCCAGGGTCGAGAGTCGATGCATTATCAATAACTTTGCCATCAGCATCTACAGTCATCTGATGCATGGTAGTTGGTTCAGAGATTTTTGCATTTTTAGTAACAAGAGGTGTGAGTGAATAGCAATTACTCTGTCTTTCGAGGCTACTTCGTGAACAGTCAGTAACTAAAACGTACGGGTAAGTAAAGACTACTCTATATAAATAGTAAGTAAGTGGATGTAGGAGTAAGTAGTGGTTGCTCTTCCTTTCTATGCTCCTTTGTGAACAGTTACTAAAAGGCAGTAGTAGTCCATAGAGGATACACTTCCTTACTTTGGGAATATTAAGTACTCTAAGTAAGTGGAGGTTACTCTTTCCTTTCATCGCTCCTTTGTGCCATGTAAGTAACAGGAGGTGGGAGTAAGAAGAGGTTACTCCTCCTTTCTGTGCTCCTTTGTGACTTGTAAATAACTGGAGGTAGGAGTAAGTGGAAGTTACTCCTCCTTTCTGTGCTCCTTTGTGCCATGTAAGTAACAGGAGGTGGGAGTAAGAAAAGGTTACTCCTCCTTTCTGTGCTCCTTTGTGCCATGTAAGTAACAGGAGGTGGGAGTAAGAAGAGGTTAGTCCTCCTTTCTGTGCTCCTTTGTGACTTGTAAGTAACTGGAGGTAGGAGTAAGTGGAGGTTACTCTTCCTTTCATCACTCCTTTGTGCCATGTGAGTAACAGGAGGTGGGAGTAAGAAGAGGTTACTCCTCCTTTCTGTGCTCCTTTGTGACTTGTAAGTAACTGGAGGTAGGAGTAAGTAGGGGTTAATCTTCCTCCCTATGCTCCTTTGTAAATAATAGGTAACTGGAGGTAGGAGTAAGTGGAGGTTACTCTTCCTTTCATCGCTCCTTTGTGAATTGTAAGTAACTGCAGGTCAGAGTAAGCAGGCGTTACTCTTGCTTTCTATGCTCCTTTCTGAATAGTAGGTAACTGGAATTAGTAGTAAGTAGAGGGTACCCTTCCTTCCTTTCTGGACCCAGTCTCAGGATCAGGCCCATGTAAAGGCAGTGCCTGTAACAGGCTCACTGCACTGCCAGATCCTGGTGGAATCTGGACAAGGGATGTATGTTGGAGGACGGTGTAGTCAGTGTCATGTAGGACAGTCTAGCCTGCAAGTTTCAGAGCTGTGGCAGCTCATCGAAGCCCCTTTGTTACAGTAAATCACTCAAACCACCTGCTAGCATCATTAACCCCCAGAGTCCGTGGCATATATCCTGTTACCTCCTGCGGTGCAGCTGACAGCCTGCGTTTGATCCTGTTTAAATGAAGAAGCCTGTGTGTAGTCGCAGGATAATGAGGCCACCCAGGCCTGGGTACGAGCTGTCTGTCTTTGGATCTGACCTCTGACCTCTGACCTCTAGAACATCCAAAGCTGTAGAGTGAAAAGTACCTTCCTCTCAATGTATTCTTATTATTGGCCTGAGGGTGGGTATGGAAAGGCTGCCTGGCCCTTGAGGGTGGTTCACTGGTGCTGCCTGGCCCTTGAGGATGGTTCACTGGTGCTGCCTGGCCCTTGAGGGTGGTTCACTGGTGCTGCCTGGCCCTTGAGGGTGGTTCACTGGTGCTGCCTGGCCCTTGAGGGTGGTTCACTGGTGCTGCCTGGCCCTTGAGGGTGGTTCACTGGTGCTGCCTGGCCCTTGAGGGTGGTTCACTGGTGCTGCCTGGCCCTTGAGGGTGGTTCACTGGTGCTGCCTGGCCCTTGAGGGTGGTTCACTGGTGCTGCCTGGCCCTTGAGGGTGGTTCACTGGTGCTGCCTGGCCCTTGAGGGTGGTTCACTGGTGCTGCCTGGCCCTTGAGGGTGGTTCACTGGTGCTGCCTGGCCCTTGAGGGTGGTTCATTGGTGCTGCCTGGCCCTTGAGGGTGGTTCATTGGTGCTGCCTGGCCCTTGAGGGTGGTTCATTGGTGCTGCCTGGCCCTTGAGGGTGGTTCATTGGTGCTGCCTGGCCCTTGAGGGTGGTTCACTGGTGCTGCCTGGCCCTTGAGGGTGGTTCACTGGTGCTGCCTGGCCCTTGAGGGTGGTTCACTGGTGCTGCCTGGCCCTTGAGGGTGGTTCATTGGTGCTGCCTGGCCCTTGAGGACGTTTCACTGGTGCTGCATGCCTCTCGTATAGCGCTGCTTATTGCCCACATATTGCTGATAATTTATTACATATTCTCTTTTCAGACACTAGGAGGCGTATATGAGGAATTCATTTATGGCCCCCGGCTGGATAATCTGCACAGCTGCTATTGTGCCCTCCAGGTAAGTGGTGTCTGTTTCCTACCCATGTCTGTTAGAATCTCTACCAGACAGCAGACAGCGCCCTGGCACCCAATACCCGCATCCACATTCCAAATGTTACAGCTCAGTCTCCAGCAGAATGTGAAATGTGAAATGTGATCAAATTTCCTAGAGCCCGTTAAAAGCCTGGCAGATGCATTCAAGGTAGCTCTGAGTGGGACCAGTCTAGCTTTGGGAAGTCCTGCGATGGTCACCAGCCCATTTTCCAATCCAGGGATAATCCGGGATTGAACCGCCGGCCTGAGAGCTTCTGGGGTGGGGGGAATGGTTTGATTTTCTTCAGTGTGTTGAGTTTGGAATTGGCTCCCCTAGTATTAGCACTTATGTGTGCTTACATCTTTAGGTGTTTATCCAAGGTGATACCTAAAGATTTGTTGGAGTCTACAACGTGAGTAGTGCAGTTCAGAGCAGTTAGGTGTTTAATCCAGTCAAGGGTAAGAGCTGAGTGATTAGGTGGGGTGATCAAAAGAAATTCCGTTTTGAGAGCATTTAGTAGGAGATGGTTCTGAGCTAACCATTGTTGGGTCCGTGCAAGTGCAGCATTTAATGTTTTTATGTCCTCTTGCGAGGAGATCTTCAGGTACAATTGCGTGTCATCCGCATACATGTGGTATTGAATGTTGGCTCTGTTCAGAATGACCGAAAGAGGCTCCATAAGTAGGTTGAAGAGAGTGGGCAAGAGCACAGAACCTTGGGGAACTCCAATCAGGGCAGGGGTACTGGAAGCGATGGCATGATTAACTTTGATCCTTTGCGTGCGGTTGTGAAGGAAGTAGGCAAACCAGTTTAAGACCAGGCCCGACAATCCCATGCTATGTTGTAGGAGATCAATCAAGTTTTCGTGTTTGATGGTATCGAAGGCTGACGACAGGTCTAGAAGGATCAGGAGACAAGGGACATTTTGGTCAAGGGCTCTCACGGCGTCATCAATATGAGTTAGTGCCGTTTCAGTGCTATGCCCTGCTCTGAATCCTGACTCATGACGATCCATGAGATAATATTTCTCAATATGTTTGCAGAGCTGCGATTGAACGCATTTTTCAAGCAATTTCGCTAGAGTCATGCTGCTGGTGATAGGTCAGAAGTTGTTTGGATCTGATGGGTCTGCATTGGGTTTCTTAGGAATGGGAGTAACTTGCCCAACTTTTAGGCAGTCCGGAATCTTTCCCTGTATGAGGGATTCATGAATGATCCTGGACCAAAGAGGGAGAACGGCTGAGATTAAACCTTTATAGAGCTTGGCAGAATAGGGATTCAAAAACAATAGGGACAGGTACAGTCAAGCAATACTGCCACTAATGTGCAAAGACTATACGGTCAGGGTTAGCCGAGTACAGTGCAGCCTGCAGTTAACTATTAGAATCCTGTTGAGAGGAGAATGTCTCCTGCCAGAAGTGCCCAACTGCATGTGAAATTGGTATGCAACCTAGTGTTTGGTTCTTGTGTCACACTAACCTAGCGTGTACTCCGAGGCATAGGCCGGACACTGGCAATGCGATGTCTGCTACCTGTTCTGTGACTTTGGAGGGGTGCACCAAGCGGCCCTCGTAGCTGATATCAGACTATTGGCCATATACTGGGTGAAATACATTAAGCAGTGGTGGCAGCATCCTGAGTTTTTGTGAATTGGTAGTGTCTCGAGACCTTTTCTTCATGTGTCCCGGAGACTGTGCTCCACTGGCTCCTCTCTTGTAAAGTTCAGCTATTATGTGAACCCCAGCTCTTCTCGCTGACATTCCTCGTGCACATGCACTATCTGTGTGAGATGCATGTAACTCCTCTTGCTGACATTCCTCGTGCACATGCACTATCTGTGTGAGATGCATGTAGCTCCTCTTGCTGACATTCCCTGTGCATGTGCACTATCTGTGTGAAATGCATGTAGCTCCTCTTGCTGACATTCCCTGTGCATGTGCACTATGTGTGTGAGCTGCATGTAGCTCTTCTCGCTGACATTGCCTGTACATGTGCACTATGTGTGTGAGCTGCATGTATGCTAGCTGGAGTGTTTGTGGGTAGTGTCTGAGTACTGGGACCAGTGTGAATCAGATTTGATGTCCCTGTTTTCACATGGGACAAGATTGAGAGGGGATACAGCTGTCTAAGATAGAGGCCATGGATTGACTCTGTTCCTGAGGCTGGAGAGTGGAAACCTCCACCATCTGCGGCGGAGGAGAATCGAGACCGCGCTCCGCTTAGACTTTCAAGGAGGACCTTGTTAACAAGGGGCTGCTGATTAACTCTTCCTTTAGCTGCAGTTTTGTAGAAGGTGCGAGTAAGGTGTGAGGGGTAAGGTGAGGACGTTTCTGGGCAGAGCCTGTCCTTTTGTGTGTCCTTGATTACTACTTCATTAAGGCTAATGAGAGCCAGGTGCAGAGATCTCATACTTCATTGTTCTCTTCTATATTCTCTGCTTGGAGCCAAAATAATCGCTTCCTGCTGAAAGAGACATCACCTTGCCTTTAATACTGTTTCTGAGAAGCAGCCCGACACTCCTTCACCTGGTCCTCTCGGTGAACAAGGTGCACATCTGTCCCAGTGTACCGCCACTCCTTGACCTGGTCCTCTCGGTGAATAAGGTACGCGTCTGTCCCATGGTATCACCACTCCTTGACCTGGTCCCTGTGGTGAACAAGGTGCGCGTCTGTCCCAGTGTATCGCCACTCTTTGACCTGGTCCTCTCGGTGAACAAGGTACGCGTCTGTCCCAGTGTATCGCCACTCCTTGACCTGGTCCTCTCGGTGAACAAGGTACGCGTCTGTCCCAGTGTATCTCCACTCCTTGACCTGTTCCTCTCGGTGAACAAGGTACGCGTCTGTCCCAGTGTATCTCCACTCCTTGACCTGGTCCTCTCGGTGAACAAGGTATGCGTCTGTCCCAGTGTATCGCTACTCCTTGACCTGGTCCTCTCGGTGAACAAGGTACGCGTCTGTCCCAGTGTATCGCCACTCCTTGATCTGGTCCTCTCGGTGAACCAAGGTGCTCATCTGTCCCAGTGTTTCGTCACTCCTTGACCTGGTCCTCTCGGTGAACAAGGTGCTCATCTGTCCCAGTGTTTCGCCACTCCTTGACCTGGTCCTCTCAGTGAATAAGGTACGCGTCTGTCCCATGGTATCACCACTCCTTGACCTGGTCCTCTCGGTGAACAAGGTACGCGTCTGTCCCAGTGTATCGCCACTCCTTGACCTGGTCCTCTCAGTGAATAAGGTACGCGTCTGTCCCATGGTATCACCACTCCTTGACCTGGTCCTCTCGGTGAACAAGGTACGTGTCTGTCCCAGTGTATCGCCACTCCTTGACCTGGTCCTCTCGGTGAACAAGCAACTCGTCTGTCCCAGTGTTCCGCCACTCCTTGACCTGGTCCCTGTGGTGAACAAGGTGCGCGTCTGTCCCAGTGTATCACCACTCCTTGACCTGGTCCTCTCTGTGAACAAGGTACGCGTCTGTCCCAGTGTATCGCCACTCCTTGACCTGGTCCTCTCGGTGAACAAGGTACGCATCTGTCCCAGTGTATCGCCACTCCTTGACCTGGTCCTCTCGGTGAACAAGGTACGCGTCTGTCCCTGTGCATCGCCATTCCTTGACCTGGTCCTCTCAGTGAACAAGCTACGCGTCTGTCCCAGTGTATCGCCACTCCTTGACCTGGTCCTCTCGGTGAACAAGGTACGCGTCTGTCCCAGTGTATCGCCACTCCGTGACCTGGTCCTCTCGGTGAACAAGCTACGCGTCTGTCCCAGTGTATCGCCACTCCTTGATCTGGTCCTCTCGGTGAACCAAGGTGCTCATCTGTCCCAGTGTTTCGTCACTCCTTGACCTGGTCCTCTCGGTGAACAAGGTGCTCATCTGTCCCAGTGTTTCGCCACTCCTTGACCTGGTCCTCTCAGTGAATAAGGTACGCGTCTGTCCCATGGTATCACCACTCCTTGACCTGGTCCTCTCGGTGAACAAGGTACGCGTCTGTCCCAGTGTATCGCCACTCCTTGACCTGGTCCTCTCAGTGAATAAGGTACGCGTCTGTCCCATGGTATCACCACTCCTTGACCTGGTCCTCTCGGTGAACAAGGTACGTGTCTGTCCCAGTGTATCGCCACTCCTTGACCTGGTCCTCTCGGTGAACAAGCAACTCGTCTGTCCCAGTGTTCCGCCACTCCTTGACCTGGTCCCTGTGGTGAACAAGGTGCGCGTCTGTCCCAGTGTATCACCACTCCTTGACCTGGTCCTCTCTGTGAACAAGGTACGCGTCTGTCCCAGTGTATCGCCACTCCTTGACCTGGTCCTCTCGGTGAACAAGGTACGCATCTGTCCCAGTGTATCGCCACTCCTTGACCTGGTCCTCTCGGTGAACAAGGTACGCGTCTGTCCCTGTGCATCGCCACTCCTTGACCTGGTCCTCTCAGTGAACAAGCTACGCGTCTGTCCCAGTGTATCGCCACTCCTTGACCTGGTCCTCTCGGTGAACAAGGTACGCGTCTGTCCCAGTGTATCGCCACTCCGTGACCTGGTCCTCTCGGTGAACAAGCTACGCGTCTGTCCCAGTGTTTCGTCACTGCTTGACCTGGTCCTCTTGGTGAACAAGCTACGTGTCTGTCCCATGGTATCACCACTCCTTGACCTGGTCCCTGTGGTGAACAAGGTGCGCGTCTGTCCCAGTGTTTCGCCACTCCTTGACCTGGTCCTCTCGGTGAACAAGGTACGCGTCTGTCCCAGTGTATCTCCACTCCTTGACCTGGTCCTATTGGTGAACAAGGTGCGGTGCACTTTCTTTCTGTCCTCTTGCCTGTCTTATGTTGGTTTATTGCTGGACATCACTGCAAGGGGGAAGCCTTCTCTTTGACAGAGAGGATTTCGGCCATGTGTGCTTCAGACACCGAAACCACAGCTATATGGTCTTTAATGGCTCTCACATTGGTGAAAGAAGTGTTCGAGGCATGTGAGCTGTAGATCACATGATTTGCATACTCCTGCCATCTAGTGTTGGGTCGGGATGTTTGCATGTTTTTTTTCGAAGAAGTCTTTCCAGTCACGAGGTAAGGTGACTCCTCTTTTTGGTGATCGTGCACATGGGCATCGACTCCATTGTTACATTGTTTTTTAACGCCATCGTGTTTGGACGTGTATTGCTGCACTCTGGTTCAAAAACATTCCTCTGGTTCCCCTCGGTGCTTAATCCACTTACCCTTGACGTTATTGTTTTCGAAAGCGTATCCCATTCTTCGTGTATCATATCTGTTTATAAAACTCTTTTTGATCGGGAAATTCGTGGAAGGCCTGTCCCCCTCGCAGTCCATGGATCGGACTCCATTTACATTCTGTCCAAGGTGCCACACGAAGTTTCTGCGCACCGACTCACACGAAGTGTGCAACTTGTGCTTATCCCCAAAGTACAGCGAACAGGACTGCGATGTGTGTGTAGCTCTTTCACATCTAAGAAAACGCTCCGTGACCGTCGGGCTCGACGTCACAAAATGCAAAGTCAAAACACCGGTTCCATTCCGGACTTCTTTGGGGAAGATTACGAACAAGAGACTTACGATGCACTAGGAGCAGAGGAAGAAGAAGAACAGGAGGAAATTGTTTCTGTCTCAGAATCCGGCTCCGATATGGATGAAGAGATTCCGCACGGTCAGTGCATCGTGAGTACTGATCCTCCCTTGCCCTAAAGTCCAAGTCAGCCCAAGAAAAAGGCTACAGGCCCACCACCGCCTTCTGGCCAAGGTGGGCACCGAGATCATTTTTCCAGTGCACCGCCTTCCGGCTCGGCACCGAAACACACACAAATGCCTTCCGGCTCGGAATCGAGTCAACCACACTCTGGCACCGAGCTGAAACCTTTGGCCTCTAAACCGAAACCAGACTCGGAGCCGGCTCCTTCAACAAAATCAAAAGCTTCTTCGGATCCGAAAGCTTCGGCACCGAAAACACTGTCACCGAAAATCTTGGCACCTTGACACAAAAATGCTCCTTCACTGCAACAGGAGCCCCATTTCGACGTCTCGCCTTCCAAACTGGACCCAAAACAAAAAACTGTTTATTAACCCTAAAACTGGACATATTTCCACCAAATTGCCACTTAAACACAAACCAGAGTAAGAGGACACTTATCACATTCCTCTTAAAAAGAAACATATTGGTACTAACCCGTTCGAGGCATATGAGCTGCAGATTGTACACTTAGCATAGATCGCCATCTGGTGTTGGGCCCGGATGTTTGCAGTTTGTTTTTCTTCTTGGACAGTCTTTGGAAGTCACGAGTTTGGTGACTCCTCCTTCGGTCCGTACTGCGCATGGGCTTCGGCCCCATCCTCAGATTGTTTTTTTCCGCCATCGGGCTCGGATGTGATACTTCGTGCTCCGGCTTCGAACTTCTACGGTTCCAGCCTCGACGGAAAATCCTCGATTCTTCGAGTTCCTTCATCATCTTCATCTCTCGAAGCGGCACTTTCTCCATCCCGTACATCGACACCGGCCTTCGGGCCCTCCGCGACTCCGGTCCCGGCCGATGGAAAGGACTCCGTTCAAAAAGTGCCCAAAATGTGGGTCTAAATTTCCCCACACCGACCTCCATCAGGTGTGTAACCTTTGCCTCTCTCCGGAACACGAGGCCAGAGACTGCCCCGCCTGCAAGTCTTTTCGATCAAAGAAGACCATCCGAGATCGAAGAGCTCGACGCACCATGGCGCACTCATCCTCTGCAGCTCCACCGGACATCTTCGGAGACGACGCCGAAGCTTCGGGGCAAACACACACCGAGCAGGAGGAAGACGTCGTCAGCGCTTCCGAGGCCCACGACTCCGACGTGGAGGACATTACACCAGCGCAGCGGGCCGTGAGTACTATGCCCCCTCCCACCCCCACGCCGAAAACCAAAGAGACTCAGGTTACTCCCTCGCCTGCCGGCCTGGGCAAAACCAAAACCAAAACTTCGATCACCCCACCTTCGGGCCCGGTGTCGAAGCTCCCAAAGTCTCATGGCAGCTCGGGATCGAGCCAGCCAACACCCGGTGCCGAAAAACAGCATCCGGCACCGAAGACTGCAAAATCCAGCTCGACTCCGAAACCACCGGTGCCGAAGCCTGGACACTCGGTGCCGACCAAACACAAACACAAATCCGTCGGCACCGATGCTCCGGCGCCGAAACATCATTCGACGCCGAAACACCCGGAGACCTCAAAAAAGCATGGCGCACACAGACCATCGAAACCCCCGGTTCCGAAATCACCGGTGCCGACAGACGACTCGACACCATTGGCTCTGTTTACACCAGACCCTTTACAAAAGACTTTGTCCAAAGATCCAAAGACTGGACTATTGACTTTAACTACCAAGAAAAGACGCCTTGATGCTCCGGCTCCTCCTCCTCCACCCAAAAGGAAGGACTCTGCTACTTCTCCCCTCAGAGTGCCCTCCCCACCACCGCCTCCCCTACCCCCTCCACCTCCTCCACCGCCTCCACCTCACAGGTCTCCGCCACCTGTACCTCACTACGATCCGACCCCATCCCCAGATCCGGATGATGGGGATCCGGACAATTACCCGGCGGACGCCCCAATGGATCCCACTCCACCAGGGACCCCAGATCCATGGGAGGATTACAATAACCCTGATATACCCAATGTACCTCAGGACGACCTATACCCATCAAGACCGTCCCCTCCAGAGGACTCCTTAGGGTTTCACCATTTAGTGCAGAGAGCAGCACACTACCACGGGGTGGACATGCACAGTGAACCGGTAGAAGAAGACTTCCTACTGGATACATTTGATATACAAGACAAATCCACTTCCATTTTACCCATGCTTAAGGGTGTCACCAAGCACGCTACAGAGGTGTTCAAAGACCCTGTCAGAGCCAGAGTACTGAACCCTAGAATAGAGAAGAAGTATAAGGCGGCACCCACAGATCCTGCTTACATCAAGGGCCCTGCTCCCCTAGATTCCCTAGTTGTCTCCACAGCTAGAAAGCGGGCTAACTCCCAATCCTCAGGAGATGCCCCACCGCCAGACAAAGAATCTAAACTTCTGGACGCGTCTGGTAAACGCACCGCCTCCCAAGCTGCAAACATGTGGCGCATTGCAAACACACAAGCACTGCTTGCGCGATATGATAGAGCACACTATGACGAACTAGAGGCTCTTATGCAGCACCTTCCAGAAAAATACAAGCACAAGGCTCATGACCTGTGTTGGACTTGGCCCTTCTGGCAGGTTCACCCCTGAACTTTTTGCTTTTTATTGGTGACGTGGTGTGGTGATTTTTGGTTTCTGCGCACTTTCCCTGTGTCCCAGGGTAAAGTGCGTGCGCGCTCTGAGTGCATGTGGTGAGATAGGCCTGCCCTCCCATAGGAATGCATGGGGAATGTATGTGTCCCTAGTAGTTCCTGATGCGTGGGGTGTGCAGGCCCGAGTTTGGTATGTACGGACTCGTGGGATTGAATGCTGCGCGATGATGTGTGCGGCGTGCATGTACCTAGTGTGGAAGTGCCACTTCTAGAAGTGGGCACTTCTGTGTGCAGTGTGTCTGGCGTGTGATTGGCTGGAGCTGGCTGGTGAGCCTGGCTCCAGGAGTCTGGTTGGGTCTGCCCCAGTGGTGAGTGTGAGATTAGCATGCTGGTGGCTGGGGAGGAGTACACCTGGGTCCTGAATAGGGCAGGGTTTTCCCCACACAATGCTGGCTGCACCCCCTGTGGTGCGACTGACGACCCTAGCCCTGCCAGTGAATAGAGTGAGGGGCTGAGCACATCAAGGGTGCTCCCCAACCAGCTGCGACTGGTTTTCCCCCTCACCCTGAACCCAGAACAAAGGGATTTGGTGTATAAAAAGGGGCTGTGTCCCCTTACAAAATGTTCTTGTTCTGCACTTGAATCTACCAGGGGCGTGCTGCTGCTGGGGCCCAGGGGAAGGCTTGCCTCCCTGGGCCCTGCCCAGCCCCTGGATGCCATGGACGCTGGAGGACTTCTGGGACCATTCTTTGCCATTGCCCCATACTTTCCAAAGACCTCTTTGCTGGGAGCTTTTTGCTCCATTTCTTTATGCCTCCAGGACTTTATTGACCTAGCGCCCGGAAAGCGCTATCTTTTCCCCCAGGAAGGAGGAACATGTGGGCCTTGGCAGCGCTGGGCTGCGATCTCCGCCGAGGGAATCCCGACGTAGGGATTCCCCCGTAATGCTGGCCTCGCGGGTGCCCACCCCGCTGCCTTTGCGTTAATTTTAAGCGGGTGCCCACCCCGCGTCATGGCCGCCTATTTTGATATTTGAATAAGCGGGTGCCCACCCCGCTGTACGATGTCCTAACCGAGGGAGCCTACCCCTCTGTGCTGCCAAAGTTTGCCGCTGCCGCCCGCGGCCCGCCTGGTTGTGGGCGGGGCCGCGGGACGGAAGCGGAAGTGCCGCCATTTGCCCCGGAGCCTCGCAGGCTCCACCAGTGAAGTCCCGGTCCCGAGATGGGGGACCGGGCGAAGGCCGGCGCATCCAGGGACGGGGCTCTCATGAGGTGAGAGAGCCCCGCCAGTACAGAGAAGTCCCGGTCCCACCAGAGGGACCGGGCGAGGAGAGAGCCCAGCATGTGAGGCGCCGCTCCGGAGTCCCCGGAGACCGATTCCTGCCTCCGCCTCCCCCAGCCGGTGAGTGCGAGAGAGTCCGGGTGGGGGGGGAGGCAGTGTCAGAGCGGCCCCGTCTGGCAGCGGGCCGCTCCACCGAGGCAGGCATGTTTGCTTGAGCGCCCCTTCGCTCCTACGAACCTCTTCCACCACGCTGGGCTGGAAGACACCTCAGCCACTACTTTTGGAATCACTCCCCAATGCAAGTTCCCTATCCCAGAGAACTCACACCCAATCAACCAGCAAGCTCCTTATTTCAGAGAACTCACACCATTCATCCACACTCACACCCCCCAGACTAGTAAGACAGTTTCTACCGCCCCTGATTTCTCAACCTGACCACCACGTGACACAGGTAATATTACTCTGGGACTGCGACTGGGAATGGGAATACATGCACTGGACACACATCTGCTGCCACCACTGGATCCCACCCTTACTGGTGAATCCAGAACACATTGCACTTAGGGGGATGATCTACCCTCCCGAGCTAGGGACACCTAACTCACAGTGCACAAGAAAGAAATTTCCAAAGAAATGACATTTAAAAACAAACTTAGAACAATAATCCCTATACCATGTGATTTATCTAAATGCAGAGTTTTGTAGTGCGGCCAGTTGCCGCTGCGGTACAGCGCAAACGCAAGTCCAAATCCCACCGCTGATCACCAATGTTAGAAATGGCGATTTCTGGTTGGCTAGGGCTTGCGCCAAAGCCAGACAGAAACCACCACTCTAGTCAGGGCTGGGGAGTTACACGCCAAAGATAACCCCTGCTCACCCCCTTGGTAGCTTGGCACGAGCAGTCAGGCTTATCCCTGAGGCGATGTGTAAAGCGTTTGCGCGCGCACCCAGCAACAACACCCAAGGCCCACCACAAAGGAAACTCCACACAAGGTATTCTATAAAAATAACCTTTGTATTATACACAACACATTAGATAAAAACACACACTCTACAATGTGCCAACAGGCACGGGCAGAATTTACAAGGGATTATATGTACAGGGGACAGGGCCACATGGACCACTGTCAGGAATTAGCACT
Source organism: Triturus cristatus (assembly GCF_964204655.1). Classification (NCBI taxonomy): domain Eukaryota; kingdom Metazoa; phylum Chordata; class Amphibia; order Caudata; family Salamandridae; genus Triturus; species Triturus cristatus. The sequence goes on from NC_140584.1 coordinate 1,195,672,685, forward strand.
CTTAGAACATAACACAAATTACCAAGTGTACATGTAGAACATAACCAGTATCTACTGGCGCAATAATGACCTCAGCGTCATCACACTAGCATCAGGTATAAAACCTATCCTGCATCCATCACAGGGGCATAAACCACATTATGCAATTTCTCGCAAGTCTAACGCATTAGACCTAGCCACCTAAGTATACCTACACTAGGGGCGTACATAACACAGGGAAGTACATTCTCCCTACCATCAACCTAAACAAGGTAAAACAACTTCCTAGGCAGAAATCCTATCCAGAGGGATGAAATACAGGGAGCGCAAAATATACTATACACAGTACATTTCCTAACCCCAAAATCATGAACACAGGGTGCGCAAAACATACTACACCGTACATTTCCTAGCACCAAAAGCATGAGCACAGGGTGCGCAAAACATACTACACCGTACATTTCCTAGCACCAAAAGCATGAACACAGGGTGCGCAAAACATACTACACCGTACATTTCCTAGCACCCAAATCACGTCAGAGTCCAGGTTGCGCCAGAACCTAAACGTAGCAGCTGCCCACTACTTGCTGGGCAGCTGGGGACAAAGCAGGGCCTAAACGCTGCAGCTGGCACTAAGTGCTGCGCAGCTGGGGAAGGCAAATAGCGGCAGGGGCTCTCATTAGCCCTTCAAAACAAACTGCGCCCATCCTTGGAGCCCTTTAGACTCTAGAAACAGCATGCCCCCATAGCGCTGGAGCCACCGAGGCTCAAAGACAATTATGCCCCATCGTTGGAGCCTCTCTGGGCTCTAAAAACAAGTAGGCCCGTTGGAGCCATGCCGGCTCGAGAAACAGTCGTGCCCACAAGGGGGCGGGGGGGCCGCCTAAACACATCATGCCCACGTTGGAGCCACATAGGCTCTAGAGATAACCTGCACCAATCAAAGAAAAAGAACTTGCCCCCGTAATCGTAGGAGCGAAGGGGCGCTCAAGCAAACATGCCTGCCTCGGTGGAGCGGCCCGCTGCCAGACGGGGCCGCTCTGACACTGCCTCCCCCCCCACCCGGACTCTCTCGCACTCACCGGCTGGGGGAGGCGGAGGCAGGAATCGGTCTCCGGGGACTCCGGAGCGGCGCCTCACATGCTGGGCTCTCTCCTCGCCCGGTCCCTCTGGTGGGACCGGGACTTCTCTGTACTGGCGGGGCTCTCTCACCTCATGAGAGCCCCGTCCCTGGATGCGCCGGCCTTCGCCCGGTCCCCCATCTCGGGACCGGGACTTCACTGGTGGAGCCTGCGAGGCTCCGGGGCAAATGGCGGCACTTCCGCTTCCGTCCCGCGGCCCCGCCCACAACCAGGCGGGCCGCGGGCGGCAGCGGCAAACTTTGGCAGCACAGAGGGGTAGGCTCCCTCGGTTAGGACATCGTACAGCGGGGTGGGCACCCGCTTATTCAAATATCAAAATAGGCGGCCATGACGCGGGGTGGGCACCCGCTTAAAATTAACGCAAAGGCAGCGGGGTGGGCACCCGCGAGGCCAGCATTACGGGGGAATCCCTACGTCGGGATTCCCTCGGCGGAGATCGCAGCCCAGCGCTGCCAAGGCCCACATGTTCCTCCTTCCTGGGGGAAAAGATAGCGCTTTCCGGGCGCTAGGTCAATAAAGTCCTGGAGGCATAAAGAAATGGAGCAAAAAGCTCCCAGCAAAGAGGTCTTTGGAAAGTATGGGGCAATGGCAAAGAATGGTCCCAGAAGTCCTCCAGCGTCCATGGCATCCAGGAGCTGGGCAGGGCCCAGGGAGGCAAGCCTTCCCCTGGGCCCCAGCAGCAGCACGCCCCTGGTAGATTCAAGTGCAGAACAAGAACATTTTGTAAGGGGACACAGCCCCTTTTTATACACCAAATCCCTTTGTTCTGGGTTCAGGGTGAGGGGGAAAACCAGTCGCAGCTGGTTGGGGAGCACCCTTGATGTGCTCAGCCCCTCACTCTATTCACTGGCAGGGCTAGGGTCGTCAGTCGCACCACAGGGGGTGCAGCCAGCATTGTGTGGGGAAAACCCTGCCCTATTCAGGACCCAGGTGTACTCCTCCCCAGCCACCAGCATGCTAATCTCACACTCACCACTGGGGCAGACCCAACCAGACTCCTGGAGCCAGGCTCACCAGCCAGCTCCAGCCAATCACACGCCAGACACACTGCACACAGAAGTGCCCACTTCTAGAAGTGGCACTTCCACACTAGGTACATGCACGCCGCACACATCATCGCGCAGCATTCAATCCCACGAGTCCGTACATACCAAACTCGGGCCTGCACACCCCACGCATCAGGAACTACTAGGGACACATACATTCCCCATGCATTCCTATGGGAGGGCAGGCCTATCTCACCACATGCACTCAGAGCGCGCACGCACTTTACCCTGGGACACAGGGAAAGTGCGCAGAAACCAAAAATCACCACACCACGTCACCAATAAAAAGCAAAAAGTTCAGGGGTGAACCTGCCAGAAGGGCCAAGTCCAACAACCTGATACAGGAGGGTAAACTAATTACAAACACCTCCATTAAGTGTGCCCTCGATGCAGCCGACACTGCTTCTAGGGCCATAAATACCAGTGTCCTGCTCCGCCGCCACGCCTGGCTCAGGATCTCAGGGTTCAAGCCTGAAGTCCAGGCATCCATACTCAATCACCCCTTTGACCAGGAAACACTCTTTGGGCCAAAGGTAGACGAAGCGCTCGAAAAGATGAAGAAAGACACAGACACAGCAAAGTCTATGGGGGCACTCCAAACACAAGCCTCCAAACGTTCCTTTCGACGCTCGTCCTTTCGTGGCACAGGCAGAGGCTCCTCCACCGATAACGCCTCTACCTCCTACAAGTCCCCTCCTCAAAATACCTTTTCAAAGGGCAATCAGAGAGGTGGTTACAGGGGTAACAACAATAAGGGCAGGGGCAAAACCAACAACACCCGTTCTGCCACCCCCCCCGCACAATGACTCCCCTCCGCTCCCCCCAGACCACTCCACTCCGGTCGGGGGCAGACTACAAAACTTTATCCACGTATGGGAGTCCATAACATCGGACAAATGGGTGACCCAAATCATTCGGTCAGGGTACTGTCTCGAACTAACATCTACCCCACCCAATATCCCACCAAGGCACCGTCCAATGTCTCAAGAACATTCCACACTGCTCAAACAAGAGGTACTCTCACTCCTCCAAAAGCACGCTATAGAGCAGGTCCCCGTCAATCAACAAAATCTAGGGGTCTACTCCCTATATTTCTTAATACCAAAGAAAGACGGGACCCTCAGACCCATTCTCGACCTCCGGCCTCTAAATGCCTACATACATTCAGACCATTTTCACATGGTCACCCTACAGCAAGTCCTCCCACTCCTCTGCCACGGAGACTTTCTCACAACCTTGGATCTGAAAGACGCATACTTTCACATTCCAATACACCCCTCTCACAGGAAATACCTCAGGTTCGTGGTGGACGGGCAACATTACCAATTCACGGTTCTCCCCTTCGGGGTCACCACCGCACCACGGGTGTTTACCAAATGCCTAGCAGTAGTAGCAGCACACCTCAGACGTCAACACATTCACGTCTTCCCTTACCTGGACGACTGGCTGATAAAAGCCGTGTCCTACGACCAATGTGTGCAACATACAAACAGCACCATCCAACTGCTCCACCAGCTAGGCTTCACGGTGAACTACCAAAAGTCCCACCTCATACCATCTCACACAAAGCAATATCTCGGGGCCACTATAGACACCTCCAAGGGTATTGCCTATCCAAACTCAGCCAGAATCACAAGCATTCAAGCCTTACGCAAAACATTCCTTCCTCAACACTCTCTTCCAGCAAGAGTGTTTATGAAGCTCATAGGAATGATGGCGTCTTGCATCTTCATAGTGCCCCATGCAAGACTCCACATGCGTCCACTTCAAGAGTGTCTAGCACAACAGTGGAACCAGGCCCAGGGTCAGCTGACGGATCTGGTGTTGGTGGACGGCCGCACACATCACTCTCTGCAGTGGTGGAACACCACAAACCTTTCCAAAGGGCGGCCGTTCCTGGACCCGGATCCTCAGGTGATTCTAACAGACGCATCGCTCTCCGGCTGGGGAGCGCACCTTCTACACCTCACCATGCAAGGTCTATGGACGCCACAGCAAAAATCGCTCCACATCAACCATCTGGAGCTCTTGGCGATCTTTCTAGCCCTAAAATCTTTCCAAAAACAGATTTCGGGCAAAGCAGTCCTCATTCGCACAGACAATATGACTGCAATGTATTATATCCAAAAACAGGGGGGGACACACTCTCCCCAGCTCTCCCGCTTAGCCCAGAGCATATGGAGATGGGCAATTCCTCAAAACATCTTTCTCCTGGCACAGCACGTTCCAGGCGTACAAAACACCATGGCGGATCTGCTCAGCAGACAAACGCAACAACTACACGAATGGGAACTGCATCCACAAGTTCTTCACCCATTCTTCCAACAATGGGGGCATCCTCAGATAGACCTCTTCGCCACCCACGAAAACAAAAAATGCCCAAGCTTCGCCGCCAGATACCCACACCCATTGTCCAAGGGCAATGCGATATGGATGAACTGGTCAGGCAGATTTGCATACGCCTTTCCACCTCTCCCACTAATTCCATTAGTGGTCAGGAAGCTACAACAGCACTCCCTCACACTCATTCTGGTAGCTCCGACGTGGGCCAGGCAGCCGTGGTACACCACGCTACTACAACTGTCAGTGGTACCACATCAAAAACTACATCTATCCCCATGCCTCCTAACCCAGAACCATGGAGAAATCAGGCACCCGGACCCAGCTCAGCTCAACCTGGCGATCTGGCTCCTGAAATCCTAGAATTCGGATACCTTAACCTTCCCCCTGATTGCATGAACATCATCATGGAAGCCAGACGTCCTACCACTAGAGCATGCTATGCCGCAAAGTGGAAAAGATTTGTAATTTACTGCCGTAACAATACAATCAACCCTCTAGATGCATCCATACAGCACATCATATGCTATCTGCTCCATCTTCACAGGTGTAACCTGGCATATTCATCCATACGCCTACACCTAGCAGCGATCGCTGCTTATCTACAAAACAGACAGCATTTATCACTCTTCAGAGTGCCCGCTATTAAAGCCTTCATGGAAGGCCTTAAACGCGTAATTCCTCCCAGGGCACCACCTTCCCCTGTATGGAATCTAAATTTAGTTCTTACACGACTAATGGGTCCGCCCTTCGAACCAATGCACAAATGTGAGCTACAGTTTCTCACCTGGAAAACAGCTTTCCTTGTAGCGATCACTTCCCTTAGAAGGGTTGGTGAAATACAAGCGTTCACCATACAGGAACCCTACATACAAATGCATCACAGCAAGGTCATACTTCGCACAAATCCGAAGTTTCTGCCCAAAGTCATTTCCCCCTTCCACCTCAATCAATCAGTGGAATTACCTGTCTTCTTCTCGCAACCTCAATCTGTTGCAGAAAGGGCCTTACACACACTTGATGTTAAGAGGGCTTTGCTGTATTACATACAAAGAACGCAACCTTTCAGGAAGACTAAACAATTGTTTGTTTCCTTCTCTCCACCACATAAAGGCAACCCCATCTCTAAATCAGGGATAGCTAGGTGGATTGTAAAATGCATACAAATTTGCTATCAAAAGGCAAAGAGAACATTATCTGTTCCTCCCAGAGCCCAGTCTACAAGAAAGTTAGGGGCTTCTATGGCTTTTCTAGGGAACATACCCTTAGATGACATCTGCAAAGCAGCCACATGGTCTACACCGCACACCTTCACAAAACACTACTGTGTAGATGTGCATTCCAGGCTGTACTAAAGACACTTTTTCAAACAGCTGCAACGGATACCGGTGGTCGCCGCTAAGGTTGGGTACTGCTATGTAATCTATGCTAAGTGTACAATCTGCAGCTCATATGCCTCGAACGGAATATGCTACTTACCAGTATGCATATGTTCTTGGCATGTAGAGCTGCAGAGTTGTACACGCCCACCCGCCTCCCCGGCTACCTGTATCCGTTCCAGTACATCTTATTTAGATACAACACATGGGTTTCTCACTGTTATTACTACGCTCCATCATTTCCCTGTTGGCGAAAAACAATCTGAGGATGGAGCCGAAGCCCATGCGCAGTACGGACCGAAGGAGGAGTCACCAAACTCGTGACTTCCAAAGACTGTCCAAGAAGAAAAACAAACTGCAAACATCCGGGCCCAACACCAGATGGCGATCTATGCTAAGTGTACAACTCTGCAGCTCTACATGCCAAGAACAGATGCATACTGGTAAGTAGCATATTCCTTCTCCTCCTCTATGACCTCCTTCCCCACAAAACACAAATTTACTGATAATACCTACTAATTCACCACAAACACCTGATGATCAGGATGATGGGGAAGATGATACTATGCCTGCAGACCCCTTGATGGATTATGATACTCACCCACAGGTAATGATCCTGACCTTTATCCTACAAAGCCTTCTCCACCAGATGATAATGTAGGCCATATAGAGCTATTAAATAGGGCTGCGGAATATCATGCGGTTCAATCACCTACGGAATCCCTAGAGGAGGACTTTCTCTTTGAGACTCCTGGTACTTCACAAAGATCAAGCTACACGCTCCCCATGCTCAAAGGTATGTTGAGACATGCATACAACATATTTAAAGACCCGGTTCGTGCACGCATTCTCATGCCCTAGAATAGAAAAGAAATATAAACCTGCACCATCAGATCCAGCATTAAAGGCCAATTACCATTAGATACTTTTGTGGTTTCTAATGCTCATAAACGGGAAACTAACATCAGGGGATGCCCATCCTCCAGACAAAGAATCTAAACTAATAGACGCCTCCGAGGAAAGAGTAGCTGCCCAAGCAGCAAATCACTGGCGTATTGCTAACACCCAGGTCCTTCTGGCCAGGTACGATAGAGCGAATGGGGATGAAATAGAGCAATTGCTCCAATTTGTACCAGATGAACATAAATCCAAAGCTCAAGACTTAATACAAGAAGGGAAGCTCATCTCTAGTTCTTCAATCAGGTGCGCTGTAGATGCCGGTGACACTACAGTTATGGCCATTAATACCAGTGTTTTATTAAGAAGATACGCCTGGTTAAGAATTTCCTGGTTTAAACCCGAAGTCCAAGCTTCCATTATAAGCACACCATTCGACAAACAACATCTCTTTGGTCCTGTTGTATATGCCTCCTTAGAGAAGATGAAAAAGAACACAGATGTTGCAAAATCTATGGGAGCCCTACAGTCCCCGTCCAATCGGGGTTCCTTTTGTCGCTCCTTCTATTATGGGGGGTCAAAAAGTATTTCTTCAGACACTGCCTCTACACCATACAAAGGCAACAATCAGTCCACCTCTTCAAGAGGTTTCTTTAGAGGAGGGTACAAAGGCAACAACGGGAAGGTTAGGGGTAGAGGTTCCACATCTCGTACCTCCCCTTCACCTAACAGTTACTTGCCTCCACTTTCCCCCAATCATTCAACACCTGTCGGGGACGTCTTTCTCAATTCCTCTCTGTCTGTCAGTCAATAACTACATACAAATGGGTGCTAGGAATTATCCAATCTGGTTATTGACTGGCGCTTACCAAGGATCCTCCAAACATTACTCCACGTTCACACAAAATGTCACCACAGCATCTACACGATTGTTCCTCGTGCAAGGTTTCACATGTGTCCCCTTCAACAATGCTTAGCGACTCAGTGGAACCAGTCGCAGGGTCAATTAACCGATCTAGTGTTGGTAAACAGCTGCACCCATCGTTCTCTGCAGTGGTGGAACCCACAAAATCTGTCCAAAGGGTGGCCCTTCATCGACCCTGTTCCACAGACAGTGCTAACAGCAGACGCGTCACTCACTGGTTGGGGAGCTCCTCTCAAAGACCACACAATTTAATGCTTGAGGAGTCAAAAGCAAATACATCTTCACATAAATCACCTAGAACTACGAGCAGTGTTTCAGGCGCTCAAAGGCTTTTAAATTCACCTTGTTGTCAAAGCTGTCGTAGTCCGCTCCACAACATGATAGCCATGTACTATATACAAAAACAGGGGGGGGGGGGCACTCTCTCCAACTATCACTACTAGCACAAGCCATTTGGAGATGGGCCATTTAACACAGAATGTATCTCCTAGCAGAACACCTTCCAGGAGTAAACCATCAAATTGCCGACCTTCTCAGCAGATAGAAGCAACAAATCCACGAATGGGAACTTGGCCCTCAAGTTCTCCTCCCATACTTTCAACGTTGGGGTTTTCCCCAAATAGATTTATTCGCCACATATGAAAACGCAAAATGCCTAAGCTTCGCCTCCAGGTATCCTCACCCAAACTCCAAAGGCAATTCACTATGAATGAACTGGTCAGGGGTTTTTGCCTACGCTTTTCCGCCTCTCCCACTCATTCCACTAATGGTTCGGAAGCTCCGGCAAACATCCCTCACACTAATCCTAGTAGCTCCCACATGGGTCCGTCAACCTTGGTTCAAAACCCTGTTGGAGCTATCAGTAGTCCCACATCAAAAGCTGCATCTCATATCCAGTCTCCTCACTCAGAGCCATGGAGAAATAAGACATCCAGATCCCAAAGAACTCAAATTAGCGATCAGTCTCCTGAAGTCATAGAGTTTGGTTATCTGAATCTTCCACCAGACTGTATGAACATCATAAAAGAGGCCAGAAGGCCTACTACAAGAGCTTGTTATGCAGCTAAATGGAAACTAGTTGTTATATATTCTAATAATAACAAGATTCAATCCTTTGGATGCTTCCTTACAAAATATCATATCTTATTTACTTCGCTTGCAGCAATCAGGATTAGCGTACACATCCATCTGCTTACATCTCGCTGCAATAGCTGCGCACCTGCAAAATAGACAGTCTCTGTTTAGAGTACCAGTTATTCAAGAATTTATGGAGGGATTAAAAAAAGGTAATACCGCCAAGAATTCCACCTGCCCCAGTGTGGAATCTGAACATAGTCCTTACACGATTAATGGGTCCACCTTTTGAACCAACGCATAAATGTGAACTCCGCATTCTTTCATGGAAAGTCGCTTTCCTCATTGCAATTACCTCACTGAGGAGCGTGGGTGAGCTACAGGCACTAACCATAGAACAACCTTTCTTCCAGTTCCACAAAGACAAAGTGGTTCTTTGTACTAACCCTAATTTTCTACCTAAAGTAGTATCTGCCTTTCACATCAATCAGTCGGTTGAGTTACCTGTGTTTTTTTCCTCAGCCAGATTCAGTGGCAGAACGAGCTCTACACACCTTAGATGAGCTTTGCTATATTACATAGAAAGAACAAAACCATTTCACAAAACAACTCTTTATTGCTTTTTCTCCACCGCACAAAGGCAATCCTATATTCAAATCCGGTATTGCTAGATGGATTGTCAGATGTATTCAGACATCTTATGGGAAAGCAAAAAGAACTTTACTAATATCCCCTAGAGCGCATTCAACTCATAAAATAGGGGCTACTATGGCATTGTTAGGAAACCTTCCCATAGCTGACATCTGTAAGACTGCATCATGGTCTACACCGCACACATTCACCAAGCACTATTGTGTAGATGTGTTAGCGAGGCAGCAAGCTAATGTAGGCCAGGCACTACTTAGAACACTTTCAAACAACTGCAACAGCTACAGGAGTATACTGCTGTATAGTCTGTGCAAAGCATGTGATCTACAGCTCACATGCCTCGAACGGAAAATGTTACATACTCAGTAAGCATCTGTTCTTGGCATGTAAACCTATAGATTCACATCTGCCCACCCGCCTCCCCGGGTACCTATACCTGTTGCAGTTTCTCACTCATATACATACTCATGGACATCTTTATACAACACTTACTAACTCTATTTTCACCCTCTGCGGGAAAACAATCTAACAGTGGAGTCGGTGCCCATGCGCTCTATCACCGAAGGAGGAGTCGCCTACCTCATGACTGGAAAGACTTCTTTCAAGAAAAACAACTTGCAGACATCCTGACCCAACACTAGATGGCAGGAGTATGCAAAGCATGCAAATCTACAGCTGTACATGCCAAGAACAGATGTTTACTGGGTAAGTAACATTGTCCATACAACAGGACACCCAATTATCCCTAGACAATCCAGTGGTTCCTTTGTGGTCATTCGTACTCTACCTCAGTCTTTAGAGCATAAACGATTTGCATTCAATAGGCCTTTATTAGTTCTCTAGAACCTGCTAATTAATACAGTGTAGATAATAGAAGGGCCTTCACCTTCACCCTAACCTAATTGAAACAAGTGTCTTCTCTAACCAGTTATATGGCACGTTGTTTGTTCAAGAACCTAGCTCCCACACGTTTCTAGGTCTGGTCAGTTGGGGATTATTTGTATCCTTAAGTGTTTCAGGGTTCAGTGTCTCTTCCCCAGGCAGTATTCATGCATATGAAACCAGAGTCTACATATCCCCAGGCACTTTTCCATAACCCCTTCTGCTGGATTCGGATAAGTTAAGCAGCTGCATGGCCGACAATCACTAGTATATGCAAGCACAAGGTGTCTGATGCTAATTCCAGGTCTGAGACTTTGAGTTTGGCCAGGCCATGCTTCAGAATGTGTAAACGGGAGTTGCAGTCTAGTCTTTTTTTCATTACACTTCTTACTTTAGTACAGTAGGCTGTAAGAAGGGGGCTGAGTTATAGGAGTATGTGTAGCTTACTGTAGGGTGCCCTTCTCTGTAGATGGAGGTACAGGGAACAGGCCTCACGGAAGTTCACTTGGGAGAACATACCCCACCTTTAAGGAACAGGATGGTGAGGACAAGATTCTGTACGCAGATACTGTAAAAGTTTTTTTTATATCAAATTGCACCAATTCAAAATCCTCTCAAACTTAACACAATTTAGGGCTTATCACAGCTTTATAGGAAAGTCACTTTGTGCATTGAGAAGAGGTTCTAATTCCCAAGAAAGAACTCGCATGTATCGGAATCCATATGGGGTCGTTGTCCTTAGCTCTTTAATGAGTCAAAGACAACTCCTGTAATGATTTTTAGCTATTGCCACTACTTCAAGAAAACTTATGTTCGAGGCATATCAGCTGCAGATTACACACTGTGCATAGATCGCCATCTGCTGCTGGGCCCGGATGTTGCAGTTGTTTTTCTCTTGGAAAGTCTTTGGAAGTCACGAGGTATGTGACTCCTCCTTTGGATCATATTGCGCATGGGCTTCGGCTCCATCCTCAGATTGTGTTTTTCCACCATCGGGCTCGGATGTGTTCTTCGCGCTCCAGTTCGGAACCATTCCAGTTTTCCTGTTAGGCGCGCAATCCTCCCCCCCTTCGACAGTATTGTCTCGATCGCGTTCTCCAACACTCGACACAACTCTCAACAATCTAAGTCTTTGATTCCGGTTGTCGACGAAGGCCTTCGGGCCTACCTGGGCTTCAGTCCTGGCTGATGGAAAGGACAAAATGTAAGAAGTGTCCTCGATGTGGGTCGAAGTTTCCCCACACCGATCTCCATGAGGTGTGCAACCTCTGGCTCTCCCCAGAACACGAGGCATGGGACTGTCCAGCTTGCGCCTCCTTCCGATCGAAGAAGACGATCCGGGACCGACGAGCAAGGAGAACAATGGCACACTCGTCGACTTCGATCCCCGACGACATCTTCGAAGAAGGCGTCTATGTCCCGGAACAGCAGCACACCGAAGAAGGCCTCGTCAGCGCCTCCGAAGCTGACAACTCCGACGTCGAGGACATTACTCCGGCACAGAGGGGAGTGAGTACAGATGTCGCCCCCGACCCTAAACATCCCTCCACGCCATTGAAAAAGGCTTCGGTCACGCCTTCGGGCCTAGGTATGCACCAAAAGCTGCTTCCCATACTTCGCTTCCGGGCCCGGTTAAGAAGCCAATTCCCAGGCATCAGGTGAGGCACCACCGCTAGATAAGGAGTCTAAACTCCTAGACGCCTCTGGCAAACAGACGGCGTCTCAGGCGGCCAACATCGCTAACACACAAGCGCTCCTAGCCAGATATGACAGGGTACATTATGATGAGCTGGAGACAATCATGCAACACCTCCCTGATAAATATAAACATAAGGCCAACAAATTGATTCAAGGGGGCAAAAACATTACAAACACTTCCATTCGTTGTGCCCTTGATGCTGCTGACACCGCCTCCAGGGCAGTTAATACCAGCACCCTTCTGCGTAGGTATGCTTGTCTACGCATCTCAGGTTTCAAACCTGAGGTTCAAAGTTCCATCCTCAAGCACCCCTTTGATGAGAAACATCTGTTTGGTCCTAATGTCGATATAGCCCTCGAAAAAATGAAGGAGGACACAGACACAGCAAAATCTATGGGAGCCTTGCAGTCGCAAGCTCCCAGGTGCTCATTTCGCCGTTCCTCCTTTAGAAGCAACACCAGAGGCTACTCCTCCGACAGCGCCTCCGCTTCCTACAAAACCCCTACCCAATCCACCTTCACTAGGGGTTACCAAAGAGGCAGTTACAGGGGTAACAATAACAAAGGCAGAGGCAAAACTAACACCTCCCGCTCTGCCTCCACCCCCACCCAGTGACTTCCCTCCACTTCCCCCAGACTATTCCACTCCAGTCGGGTGCAGACTCCACAATCAGGCTACTGCCTAGAGCTCGGAGCACCGTAACGAGAGGCAGCACAAGCACATCACGGCGATCATAACTGAATCGCCCGTAATGCCTGCCGGTGACTCCATGAAGCGTAGCAAGTAATCGCTCCAAAGGTACAGATACAATTGATCTGACCAACACATATCCCAGAGGTGAATTACACCACTGTATGTAGAACCGAATCGGTCCTACACAACCCAGTTCGGTCCTGACGAAAGCCCCGAGAATGCACAGAGGGCTGAAACATGTTGACCACTAATAGGTGCGAATGAACAATGACTCATCCGCCCACTGAGTAGTGCGAGTGAACAGTAACTCATTCAGAACGCACATTATACCGTTTTTAAACTCCCAATCACTGCCTCCAGAATAAATTATTGAGGTTAAAAGTGACACAGGGATTTTAACTTTTTGAATATCTTCACTTCACCACGAGCACCATCTCACAATATTTCTGACCACTACTGCCAGTACCAGTAGGTCTTCCTCCGGGTGGAGGTCAGCATCTTTACAAAAAATGACCCAATGATGTTGCTGAGACAGTACACAAACGGCGGAGAATGAAAATATACCGCCCCCGACCTGTGTAGATGTTATGAGGGTCTTTTTATGAAGGATACAACCAATAAGACCATGGGAACACAGGACAAGTGGTCCATTCTCCCCCCTTGTGATTTATAAGTAACTTTAGGAAGCCGAATGGACCTAAACTTCTCTTTCCCCCACTTGATTATTACATACTGCCTAGAGCTAACATCAACCCCCAACCATTCCACCCAAACAGCGCCCAATGTCACAGGAACATTTGTCACTTCTAAAGCAGGAGGTAATCTCCCTCCTACAAAAAGATGCAATAGAACTAGTTCCTGCCCACCAACAAAACAAGGGAGTTTTACTCCCTATATTTTCTCATACCAAAAAAGGACGTCTCTCTCAGGCACATTCTGGACCTCAGACCCCTAAACCAATACATACACTCACATCATTTTCACATGGTCACACTCCAGCAGGTGCTTCCTCTGCTCTCCCAAAATGACTTCCTAACCACCATAGACCTCAAGGACGCCTATTTCCACATTCCCCTTCACACCGCTCACAGGAAGTTTCTCAGATTCGTAGTGGACAATCACCACTACCAATTCAAAGTACTCCCCTTCAGAGTCACCAAAGCCCCAAGAGTGTCTACCAAGTGCTTAGCAGTAGTGGCAGCACCTCTGAGAAGACAACACATCCACGTCTTCCCATATCTAGACGACTGGCTTATAAAAGCCAGCTCATACAATCGGTGTGTACAACACACTCACGCCACGATCCAACTACTTCACGACCTGGGCTTCCCAGTAAACTATGCCAAGTCCCATCTGCATCCCTCCCACATACAACAATACCTCGGTGCCACCATAGACACCTCAAAAGCGTTAGCCTACCCCAGCCCTGCCAGGATAGCAAGCATACAAGCTCTTCGCGCCAAATTTCAACCTCAACACTCACTTCCAGCCCGAGTGTTTATGCAACTTATAGGGATGATGGCCTCTTGCATATTCATAGTACCTCATGCAAGACTCCAGATGCGTCCTCTGCAAGAGTACCTAGCACGCCAATGGAACCAGGCTCAAGGTCAGCTAACAGATCTGGTGTTGGTAGACGGTCGTGCCCATCGCACTCTGCAGTGGTGGACCACCAAAAACCTTTCCAAAGGGCGACCGTTCCTAGAGTCGGTTTCTCAAATAGTTCTAACAGCGGACGCATCGCTCTCCGGCTGGGGAGCTCATCTACTACATCACACCATGCAGGGCAGGTGGACACCTCAACAAAAGTTACTCCACATCAACCATCTGGAGTTACTGGCCATATTTCTTGCCCTGAAAGCCTTTCAAACACACGTCTCAGGCAAGGCTGTCTTAGTCCGCACAGACAACATGACAGCAATGTACTACATCCAAAAACAAGGTGGCACACACTCTCTGCAGCTCTCTCAGCTAGCACAGACCATATGGAGGTGAGCCATACCTCAAAACATCTTTCTCTTAGCACAACATGTCCCAGGAGTCCAAAACACCATTGCAGATCTGTTGAGCCGTCAAACTCAACAAATCTACGAGTGGGAACTTCATCCACAAGTTCTTCAACCATTCTTTCAAACGTGGGGGCAACCACAAATAGACCTCTTCGCCACCCACGAAAACGCCAAATGCCCAATCTTCGCCGCCAGATATCCACACCCAATGTCCAAAGGCAATGCGATATGGATGAACTGGTCAGGCAAATTTGCGTACGCTTTTCCGCCTCTCCCACTCATTCCATTAGTGGTGCGCAAACTACAGCAACACTCCCTAACTCTCATCCTAGTTGCTCCAACTTGGGCCAGACAACCGTGGTACACCACATTGCTGGAACTCTCCGTAGTTCCGCACCAAAAATTACACCTCACTCCACGCCTCTTAACCCAGAACCATGGAGAGATCAGACACCCGGACCCAGCTCAGCTCAACCTTGTGATCTGGCTCCTGAAATCCTAGAATTTGGCTACCTTAATCTTCCCCCTGACTGTATGAACGTCATTAAAGAAGCTAGACGTCCTACCACTAGAGCTTGCTACTCAGCCAAGTGGAAACGATTTGTGATTTATTGTCACAACAATAATATCAATCCCTTGGATGTGTCTATCCACCACATCATAGGCTACTTACTACACCTACAAAGATGCAACCTAGCCTACACGTCTATTAGACTACACCTTGCTGCCATAGCAGCGTAGCTACAAAATAGACAGCATCTATCCCTCTTTAGAGTACCTGCCATAAAAGCCTTCATGGAAGGCCTCAAAAGAATAATTTCCCCTAGAGTGCCACCCTCACCGGTGTGGAACCTAAACATCGTTCTCACAAGACTAATGGGGCCTCCATTCGAACCTCTACATAAATGTGAGCTTCAATTTTTAACATGGAAAACAGCTTTCCTTGTAGCCATTACTTCCCTCAGAAGGGTCAGTGAGATACAAGCACTCACCATTCAAGAACCTTTCCTGCAAATGCATCATAATAAGGTTGTTTCCGCACTAATCCGAAATTCCTTCCTAAAGTCATTTCTCCCTTTCACCTCAATCAATCTGTGGAACTGCCCGTATTCTTCTCGCAGCCACAAACCATTGTAGAAAGAGCTCTGCACACCCCAGACGTCAAAAGAGCTTTACTCTACTACATCGAGAGGACACAACCTTTTCGCAAGACCAAATAATAATTTGTGTATTTCTCAACACCACACAAAGGCAACCCCATCTCCAAATCTAGGATAGCTAGGTGGATTGTTAAATGCATACAGATTTGCTACCACAAGGCAAAACGAATGCTATCAGTTCCCCCTAAAGCCCACTCTACATGTAAGATAGGGGCTTCCATGGCATTTGTAGGGAACATCCCCTTGGATGATATCTGCAAAGCAGCTACATGGTCTACACCGCACACTTTCACTAAACACTATTGTGTAGATGTGCAAACTAAGCAACAAGCTAGTGTGGGCCAGGCTGTCCTCAAAACACTGTTTCAAACAACTGCAACAGATACTGGTGGTCGCTGCTAAGAGGGAGTACTGCTACACAATCTATGCACAGTGTATAATCTGTAGCTCATATGCCTCGAACGGAATATGCTACTTACCAGTATGCATCTGTTCTTGGCATGTAGAGCTGCAGATCTACACACGCCCACCCGCCTCCCCAGCTACCTTTATCTGTTCCAGTTTTATCTTATTTAGATACAGCACACATGGGCATCTTTCCTGTTTCTTACAAAGCTCCATCATTTCCCTGCTGGCGAAAAACAATCTGAGGATGGAGCCGAAGCCCATGCGCAATATGATCCAAAGGAGCAGTCACATACCTTGTGACTTCCAAAGATTTTCCAAGAGAAAAACAACTGCAACATCCGGGCCCAACAGCAGATGGCGATCTATGCACAGTGTGTAGATCTGCAGCTCTACATACCAAGAACAGATGCATACTGGTAAGTAGCACATTCCTTCTCAGCTTTCAATAATAGATTTTTTCAGGGTCTCTCAGAAAGTGGATTTCTCTACCGGAAGAGCAGGAGTTTTAGATCGATACATTTGCTGATTTCTAAATTCAGTCTTCAAGTGTTGTTGATCTTTAACATCTTTGATGAAACGTATCCCCTCGCGTTATCATGAAGGGTTAACAGAGGCTGTAGTCCTTTCTTCGATCCTTTGAAAGGTTTTCGTATCATTGATAGGGCTCTAAGGTTGTATCTACCCCATTGAGACCTAACCCATGCTTGCAATAGACTAGCTCTTTCGTCCTGCCTGATGCTTCTGCTCCAGAAGGGAGGCTGCTTCTTCTCGCAGGATGCCTAATGAGACATCTCCAGAGTTTAAATAAATAATTACAGACAGGAGGAAGACCGGGAATGTTATTTTGGTTCATTATGATGCGTTTGCACAGCCTTGATAGTCATCTTAAGTCCATGGCCATTTGGATTACATCATGGTTCGCGTCTTGTCAAAGGTCCATCAGACATATCCTTCCTGTGCATTAGGTCTCTTGTAGAAACAGTAACTGCAGTATCTTTCAGAAGAAACTATTGAAATATGCAGAGCGATCACATCAAGATCTTCTGATCTCTGTTATACAACCATTGTCTGAACTCTCTCTACAGTGGAAACCAGCCACCTTCTCCTGCCCGTGCCTCCTCCTCCTGCCCATGCTACCTTCTCCTGCCCATGCTACCTTCTCCTGCCCATTTCACCTTCTCCTGCCTCCTTCTCCTGCCCATGCCACCTTCTACAGCCCGCCGCCACATTCTACTGCCCGCCGCCACTTTCTACTGCCCGCCGCCAACTTCTACTGCCCGCCGCCAACTTCTACTGCCCGCCGCCACCTTCTACTGCCCGCCGCCACCTTCTATGGCCCGCGCCGCCTTCTACGCCCCGCGCCGCCTTCGACAGCCCACGTTACTTTCGACTGCCCACGTCAACAGGGAGCAGTTCTCATGGAGTGCGGGGAAGTAGCCTGGTGTTCAGGTATAGGGCTTATGAATGTTATTATAGACCCCACAATGGAGAAGGGAAAGATATTTACCTGTAATCCTAATTTGCTATATCTCCTTCAGAGACAGGTGCAAGGTCATGCAAAATGTGATGAGGTTTCTTTCTTGTCTCTAAGTCCGCTCTCAGGTTGAACTAGAGCAGCCTAACACCTCTAGGTTTTATTCACTACGAGCCGCAGGTGACCCATTAAGAGTAACCTCTGTTTACAATAAACATCGTCCCTAGCTACACGACAGTGCCACGAAAGGGAAGTACCTGTCCTTATGCTATGTAGTTTCCCACTAAAGTCAGTGATTATTTGGTTTTGGGACTGTTTTAATCATACATTCGATAGTAGGAACAGATATACTTGTAAATGTTGAACACTGAATGAATTCAGCCTTTTTACTCCTCTTTACTTCCATATTTAAATGTCATTTATTCCTTTATGGAACTAAATGTAACTCAACAGCTATTGCTCAATGTCACGGTTGATGGTTGATTTTAGTTGATAAGCTGAATGTATGCTTTGTCTATTTTCTTTTGGTTGTCATGAACTAAAACTAATTTTAAAAATGTACAAAATTGAGTCAGTTATGTTGTGTTTTTTATGTTGTATCTAAAGGCTTGTTTTTAGTGGTGCGATTAAAACTTAAAAATAAAAGATGAGAAAGAAGGTAATAATTGGCACTTTCTCCTCTTTTGAATTTCCAGGCTCTGATCCAGTCCTGTGACCCTCCAACCTCTCTGTCCAGTGAACCCAATGTCCGTATGATTACCCTCTACGACAACGAAGAGGTGAGTTTGGACTTATAGCATAGCAGGTACATGGCACCCACCTGGGTTTGAAGAGGGACCTTTATCGTCACCATGTCTGGAATGGAGTACCCTTCTCTGGGTACAGACTGGCACTGCATACATGCCAGGGCACTGAGTGCATTGTCCGTATTCCTGCTGCCTGACCATGGGTTAATGTAGGCAGCGGTAGGATCAGTCTGAT
Source organism: Triturus cristatus (assembly GCF_964204655.1). Classification (NCBI taxonomy): domain Eukaryota; kingdom Metazoa; phylum Chordata; class Amphibia; order Caudata; family Salamandridae; genus Triturus; species Triturus cristatus. The sequence goes on from NC_140584.1 coordinate 1,195,691,421, forward strand.
ATCTGCTGCTCTGTGCGTCCACAGCTTTACTCTCTTGCACAAAAAGAAGGAAGTCCTTAAGGCATGCATTGGTTTTGCTGTTGTAGGTCACACCGAGGGCCAGCGGATGGCAAAAAGAGCACAAGTTATCACACACACACCTTGAGTATAGGGAATATTCGTGCAAGCCTTTCGTTCTCACCTCCAGTACAGCTTCCACTACACATACCTTTTCCTCTCCAGAATACACACTGACCGCCCTAACACCAGGCACGTGTCTGTACTCACATCTAGGAAAGCAGATACCTACCCATCACACACGTACATGCACCTCAAGCCATGCCTCTTTTGTGGAAACCTGCTGTATAATAGAGTCTTCCAGAGGTGGTGTACATTTGATATACACTCATCTCTCTGGACTTATTCACATGCAGCCCAGCCCAAGCACAGGAGTTCCCACACGCGCATCCATGCATTGCTCCTGGACCGATTGAGACAATATCAGGAGATTAGATTTACAACATGCAGGTGCCAGTTTGTATTTCTGCATCCTCTGCAGACTGGCCAGGGGTACTGTCCGGATGCACTAATCAAGAGTAACCTTCTAATGATGGTGCTAACGCTAGGTGTGAGCCCATCTCCTCTTTACCGGTCCTCCGTGACCTCATGGAGGTATGGGAAGTGAAGGGAGACATTAATTCTCACAGCATGCCTCCAAATGTTGTTTGCACCTACGACGCATCACCAGATTACTATATTGTGAACTTTATTCATTCCTGACACAAACGCAGCAGCACATTGTAACGCGATTGCATATAGCGGTTAGGCTTGTGCTTTGCACGCTTTACACAAGCACCTCTGGATACTTTCAAATCCCACAAATGAGTGCAGAATGTTGGCGTGCCTAGTTGTACACCTTCCTGTTGGTGAAGACCTACATACAATGTCATGCTGTTGGCACGCCTAGTTGTACACCTTCCTGTTGATGAAGACCTACATACAATGTCATGGTGTTGGCACGCCTAGTTGTACACCTTCTATTGGTGAATACCTACATACAATGTCATGGTGTTGGCACGCCTAGTTGTACACCTTCTATTGGTGAAGAACTACATACAGTGTCATGATGTTGCCGTGCCTATTCATACACCTTCCTGTTGGTGAAGACCTGCATACAATGTCATGATGTTGGCGTGCCTAGTTGTACACCTTCCTGTTGGAGAAGACCTGCATACAATGTCATGATGTTGGCGTGCCTAGTTGTACACCTTCCTGTTGGCGAAACCCTACATAAAATGTCATGATGTTGGCTTGCCTAGTTGTACACCTTCCTGTTGGCGAAACCCTACATAAAATGTCATGATGTTGGCTTGCCTAGTTGTACACATTCCTGTTGGTGAAGAACTACATACAGTGTCATGATGTTGCCGTGCCTATTTGTACACCTTCCTGTTGGAGAAGACCTGCATACAATGTCATGATGTTGGCGTGCCTAGTTGTACACCTTCCTGTTGGCGAAACCCTACATAAAATGTCATGATGTTGGCTTGCCTAGTTGTACACCTTCCTGTTGGTGAAGAACTACATACAGTGTCATGATGTTGCCGTGCCTATTTGTACACCTTCCTGTTGGTGAAGACCTGCATACAATGTCATGATGTTGGCGTGCCTAGTTGTACACCTTCCTGTTGATGAAACCCTACAAACACGGTCATAATGGTGATATGCCTTGTTGTACACCTTCCTGTTGGCGAAACCCTACATAAAATGTCATGATGTTGGCGTGCCTAGTTGTACACCTTCCTGTTGATGAAACCCTACAAACACGGTCATAATGGTGATATGCCTTGTTGTACACCTTCCTGTTGGCGAAACCCTACATAAAATGTCATGATGTTGGCATGCCTAGTTGTACACCTTCCTGTTGGCGAAACCCTACATAAAATGTCATGATGTTGGCTTGCCTAGTTGTACACATTCCTGTTGGTGAAGAACTACATACAGTGTCATGATGTTGCCGTGCCTATTTGTACACCTTCCTGTTGGAGAAGACCTGCATACAATGTCATGATGTTGGCGTGCCTAGTTGTACACCTTCCTGTTGGCGAAACCCTACATAAAATGTCATGATGTTGGCTTGCCTAGTTGTACACCTTCCTGTTGGTGAAGAACTACATACAGTGTCATGATGTTGCCGTGCCTATTTGTACACCTTCCTGTTGGTGAAGACCTGCATACAATGTCATGATGTTGGCGTGCCTAGTTGTACACCTTCCTGTTGATGAAACCCTACAAACACGGTCATAATGGTGATATGCATTGTTGTACACCTTCCTGTTGTTGAAACCCTTCATACAATGGCATGATGTTGCCATACATTGTTGTACACCTTCCTGTGGGTGAAATCTTACTTAGTGTCCTGATGCTGGCATGCCTAGCTGTACACCTTCCTGTGGATGACGACCTGCTTACGATGTCATGATGTTGGCATGCCTAGTTGTACTCCTTCCTGTTGGTGAAGACCTGCTTACAATGTCGTGATGTCGGCATGCCTAGTTGTACACCTTCCTGTGGGTGAAATCCTACTTACAGTGTCATGATGTTGGCACGCCTAGTTGTACACCTTCTTTTGGTGAAGACCTGCTTACAATGTCATGATGTTGCATGCCTAGTTGAACACCTTCCTGTTGTTGAAACCCTTCATACAATGGCATGATGTTGCCATACCTTGTTGTACACTTTCCTGTTGGTGAAACCCTGCGTACAATTGCATGAAGTTGGCATGCCTAGCTGTGCACCTTCCTGTAGGTGAAACCCTACATACAATGTCATGATGTCGGCATCCCTAGTTGTACACCTTCCTTTTGGTGAGTACCCACATAGTGTCATGATGTTGGCATGCCTGTTTGTACACTTTCCTGTTGGTGAAGACCAACATACAATTGCAAAAAGAACATCAGAAAGAATATCAGCCAGGTTAGCTTGACTCCAGTGGCTTGGAGAGCACGGGACCCACATCTGGGCCTATCTGTCCCATTCTGGGGGACCAATGCAAAAGAACAGTTGATGGACAGAATGATGAACAATACCAAACATTCACACCAATTCAGAGATCTGGTCCTAAATCTATCGTTTTTTTGCTCCCCATGCCATTCCAGTTTGAACCCAGCCATATGCAAATCAGCCTGGCTGATGAGGGGTGATACCCCGAAACCGCTCCCAGGATGCTTGTTTCCGGTCTAGAGACGACCTGGGTGGCAGTTCGGGCTGGACTGTTCCCATGAGGAGCAGAGTCAAGACTGATTTGCATATGCTTGGGTCCAAACTGGAATGGCGTGGTGAGCAAAAGAACGATGGATTAAACCCAGATCTTTGTGACTGCGGTTGAATGTTTGCATTGCTCAGCATTCCGTCCATCATTTGTTCTTTTTGCTTTTGTTGACCTACATACGAAGGCATGATGCTGGCATGCCTAGTTTTACACCTTCCTGTTGGTGAGTGCCGACATATAATGTCATGAAACAACATCCACAGTCAATCACTATATTGAACAAATATACATGCAGTCCCACATTGGCGGTGTGAACATGACCTGCTCTGTGGGCCAGCATTTGGCACTGGTGTCCAGTCTGTCACAAGGATGGGCTTGTCCTTTCATTGAACCCCGTCTGTTCCTTTTCAGGTGGGCTCTGGCAGTGCCCAGGGGGCAGAGTCGCTGCTGACCGAACTGATCCTTCGCCGCATCTCATCCACTCCGCAGAATCTGACTGCCTTTGAGGAGTCCGTTTCAAAGTCTTACATGATCAGTGCGGACATGGCACATGCAGCGCACCCCAACTACACGTGAGTAAGACTGGAGTATTCCATCGCAGAGCGGGCTGCGGATCACTACGGAGAGGGCAGGGCAGAGGAGGATGTGGCAAGGTTTACTGGTGCCAGAGACGAAGCGCCATTGTCTGTCCTCGCCTCGACTATAGAACCGTATGTGATGCTTTTCTGTAGAAAGCCGACAACTCGCGCCTTCTGCTGGGGCAGCCTACTAGGCCAGCGAGCATTGTGTTACCATCGGACAGACATGCCTGCCAGTATAGGTGGTAGGGAGGCGTGGGGTGTGGCCCTATTCTCTGGGTGGGTGTTGTCTGTTGACTCAGTGAATCGCTCCCTGGGAAGAGTTACTCCAGGAAGTATGTTGGATAGGTGTTTGCTGGGTGTGTCTCTAAGTTGCAGAAATGGCAGTTGCGTTGACAGTCGCCCTGCACTAGGCGTTCCTGCCACTATTCGTTTTCTCATTTCCAGGGGTCGAATTTCAGAAAGATTGCATTGGTGCAAGACAAAAAAACGCAATTCCAGTGGCCCAAGTTTTGTTGTTTGTGTACTATGGAGGCTGTGAATGGTGTTTTCATGTAGTACAATCCTGGAACTGACTGATTTCACTTTGTCTTTGCTCAGTTTACTCAACTAAATGTGGAGAAAATAAATGTTCTCTTCAAATGTGAATTATGTGTGGGATCTTTTGTGGGAGTCCTAGGGTAATCATGGTTACTGGGTAGAAGCTGTAACAATCACAGCCTTTACCTTTATTTTCTTGTGACTTCACATTACTCTGGCCCCAAAACTGAGCCTCAAGTTAATTCTTTAGCACCTCACCCCAGGGAACGAAGTTGAGCAGATCAAGGCTTAGTAAGGAAGGTTGGCGTGGGGGTCGAGACTCCGAACTCAGCTGAGCAAATAACATCAGTGCCCAGCCGGTGGTTCTGCTTTGGAGAGGAAAACATTTTATTCACAGCGCAGCACTGGGCATATGAAGGTGGAGCGCAAGAACGCCAAACAGTAATCACCAGGGAATCAATATTCTTTTGTGGATGCTTCCAGATTCCTTCAGACATGATCACAACACACAGGCAAGAGCTCAATCGAGGAGCCATTCCCAGCTGAATACAAAATCTGCTCGCTTCCCCACGGAAGGCCGTTGCCAAGACAAGCTGGGCTGGTAAGCTGTGTTGGATTCTTAACACTGGTCTTACCTGTCCTGGTGTCTCTTGTAACGCCCTTTCTATCAGCATGGAGCTGCTCTGGTGCTAGGCTACGTGAGCACTGGTAATGAGACTGCCTGTGATCCCACCAGCCTGAGGGAAAATCCCACCGCTGGGTCTCCCTCCGGCCCATAGGTCAGACCCACCACCCAAGTAAAAGAAGAACCCACCCAGTCGCGTCACTGATCCTGTGAGGGGTTAAATCGCTGATGTGCGATGTTCTCCAAGAGCCTCATTGTTTTAGGAGCTTCTTCTGATGGTCGTATCACCAGACCTGGTCACGCGGGTACTTGGCGCCAGGGGCTCATAGTTTCTTAGTTGGTTTTGTTCTTTTTGTAGTTATTTTGACATTCCCAGTCTCCTTGCACAATACTTAACAGACCTGGCAGAGAGAGATCGGGGTGCCCACCACGAGCACCCTGTTGGGGAGCGAGCCTCTCTCCTCTGAGGGTGCGTTCAGGAGGACCTCGGACCCAAGACCTTACCACAAGGGCTGGCGGTGCAGATCCTTCCCTGGGCTGCAGCAGACCAATACCCACTTCTGTCTGTACAGCTCCCTGAGGCCCCATCCCCCTGAGGCCCCATCCCCCTGAGGCCCCATCCCCCTGAGGCCCCATCCCCCCGATCCCCCCATCTCCCCGATCCCCCCCATCTCCCCGATCCCCCCCATCTCCCCGATCCCCCCCATCTCCCCGATCCCCCCCATCTCCCCGATCCCCCATCTCCCCGATCCCCCCCCCCATCTCCCCGATCCCCCCCCATCTCCCCGATCCCCCCCCATCTCCCCGATCCCCCCCTATCTCCCCGATCCCCCCCCATCTCCCCGATCCCCCCCCATCTCCCCGAGGCCCCATCCCCCCGAGGCCCCATCCCCCCGAGGCCCCATCCCCCCGAGGCCCCATCCCCCCGAGGCCCCATCCCCCCGAGGCCCCATCCCCCCGATCCCCCATCTCCCCGATCCCCCATCTCCCCGATCCCCCCCATCTCCCCGATCCCCCCATCTCCCCGATCCGCCATCTCCCCGATCCGCCATCTCCCCGATCCGCCATCTCCCCGATCCCCCATCTCCCCGATCCCCCATCTCCCCGATCCCCCATCTCCCCGAGGCCCCATCTCCCCGAGGCCCCATCCCCCCGAGGCCCCATCCCCCCGAGGCCCCATCCCCCCGAGGCCCCATCCCCCCGAGGCCCCATTCCCCCGAGGCCCCATCCCCCCGATCCCCCATCTCCCCGATCCCCCATCTCCCCGATCCCCCCATCTCCCCGAGGCCCCATCTCCCCGATCCGCCATCTCCCCGATCCGCCATCTCCCCGATCCCCCATCTCCCCGATCCCCCATCTCCCCGATCCCCCATCTCCCCGAGGCCCCATCTCCCCGAGGCCCCCCCATCTCCCCGAGGCCCCATTTCCCAGAGGATACAGCTTGCTGGGGATACAGCTCCCTGAGGCCCTCCTCCTCCTCTAGACACCCTTTCCTCATTGCTGGCATCCTGCCAGTGCCCTGCATCAGCAGGCTTCTCCATGAAGGTGGTTTCAAGTCAACTCTTCCTGGCAGGATGCAGAACTTTCAGGTTCCTTTTTCTGATCCCGGCAAACAGGACTTTTCAGTGAGCGATGCCCCCCTTTGAACACCAAATCTTTCCCGGTCTTACTTGGTGTGGGACCCTGGAAACTGGTCTTTGAGAAATCCTGCCAATGGACTGTATGTTTCTGCCTCATACTTACACCACGTTTGCAGACAGAGTTTGTGTATTCCACAGGTCTAGCTCTGTGGTAGTGTCAGCCCCTTCTGACTTGTGCATACTGCCAGATTGGCCCTGGCACAGCATTTGTTGTCGGCTGTCAGAAGCAAGGAGCAGTAGGACTAGGAGCTCCTGGTCAGGGGAACACACTGCAAGGGAGCATAAGGGAGAGTAAGGTAATATCACTGACCGCGGCGTTTCGTCTTGAATTAGCGCTTTAACGCTGCTCTGCTGTAAATTTAATCTGTTTTTAAGCTGTTCCCCGTTTTTTCCATTTTCGTTGGTTTTATTTAATATTTTCCCCTGTTCTTAACATTCTATATTGGCCACACACTTGCACTATAAATTGTGCCCCCACCGCTGTGTTAGCGGGTTTAAAATCGGCAGATACCTTCGTATTTGGCCGCCATCTTGGGAAGGTTTGAACTATCATTCCTGGCACCAGCACGCTGAGCGCTCTAGTGCTCCGGCGGAGGTGAGGGGAGGCCCTATTTAATGCTCGCTTTGGTCGCGCAGCGGTGGTGCCAGACTCGTGCCGGAGTCGGGCCAGAGTCTTGCCCGTCTGCGCTCGTCCGCGCGAAGGAGGCGTGAGGGCGGAGACAGCTGTAGCAGAAAGGGTAAGATTAGGCAAACATCTCTATCCTTTAGTCCGCGCCGGCCGGTTGCCACTGTATTATTGCATGTTGGACTACCTCAGGAGAGTCATAGAGTAGCACTCTTCGAACCCGGTCAGCCCCCGAGCTTGTATTCAGAACACGATGGCTTCTGTTATTAAGCCTATAGTAAAGTCATTGGCTACCACTTCCGTTCTGCGAGGTGGCTTAATTAATGCACGCTCGCTGTGTAAGAACGCCCAACATATACACGACTTAATCATTGACAATGAGCTCGATTAGCTTTTGGTTACTGAAACGTGGCTTAAACCCTGGTGTAACCCAGATCTTGCCATAGCCCTCCCGCTAACATTCTCTATCCAGCGTTTGGATAGAGAAAAACAACGGGGAGGGGGTCTTGCCATTATTTTTCGTAGCTCATTAAAATGTTCTTCACATGAGTTGGTTGACATCAAAGGAGCGGAAGCATTATTTTTTTCGCTAGGCATCCATGATTCATTCACCTTTTCGGGTGCACTTGTTTATCGTCCTCCAGGCCCCCCGAAGGAGTTTTTAGATACTGTGGGGGAAGTCCTAAGTGATCTATCGCTTAGATGCTCTAATTTCACTATACTGGGCGATTTGAATTTACATCTCGACTCCCCTAATGCCCCAGGAGTTGATCATTTTATGGATACCATCAATATATTAGGACTTACCCTTTTGACGCATCAACATACTCATTTGGGAGGGCACTTATTGGACTGTGTTTGTTCTAACTTCACTGGACTTACAGTTCAATCCCCTTGCCCTCAGATTTGGTCTGATCATTTTTTTTATTCCATTTCGTGTTCCTATACATCATAAAAACTTGGGTGCTATTACTAATAACTCCCCAATATCAAATCTGATATATAAACCTAATTGGAAAGAAATTTCTAATCGTCCTGATGTGCTGGACTCCTGTGCAGCTTGCACCCCAGTATTAACAGGTAGTACCTCTATAGACTACCATAACTTCTGTGACTGGCTAACTATGGTAGGTAAGAAATTAGGCCCCACGAGTCTTAAAAAGTGTACTTCAACCAAAATCAAAAGGAATGCCCCCTGGTTTACTCCGGAGTTAAGAACAGAAATAGGTAAACTAAGAAGATTAGAACGACAGTGGCGCAGAAATTATGAAACAACTGCCCGTGAGATATATAAACTTGCTAGGGGAAAGTATCATGCAGACATAAAATCAGCTAAAAGGGCATACTATCTTCAAGCCATAGTGATGGCCGATCAAGACCAAAAAGAAATCTTCCAGATAGTCAAGGGCTTCATGAGTCCTTCAGCCCTCGTGCAGGAAATTCCACCTTCCTTAAAACTTTGTAATGCAATTTCAGACTACTTTGAGAACAAAATCCTCAATATAGTGAAGAGCTTTCCTCCAGTGTATCCTATTTTAGGAAATATAGAAAGAGGGGAGAGGACGAGTTCTCTAGTATGTTTGGATACTTTTGCTCCCATCTCTCTTGAAGACTCCTCTAAAGCTATTCTAGCTTGCAAATCTGGATCTCCCTTCGACCCATGTCCCCCTCTGGTTTTACATATTGCGGTAGAACTCATGAATCCTATCATTAACAGTATTATTAATTCATCCCTAGCCACTGCAGAGGTCCCCAATGATTGGAAGCTTGCCGCTGTTAAACCACTTAAAAAAAAAAGCCCTTGCCGACCCTACCACTCTTTCAAATCTACGCCCGATCTCCTTATTGCCGGTGATGTCCAAGCTGACCGAAAGGTTCGTAACTAAACAACTTACGAGCTTCCTGGAAGTAAATAATATCTTACATCCACATCAGTCAGGGTTTCGCTCAAATCATTCCACCGAGTCTGCTCTGCTGTATACAGCAGAAACCCTTCGCATGGCCATGGACCAAGGAAAGGAGGCGGTCTTAATTTTACTTGACCTGTCGGCAGCCTTCGATACGGTCTCACACTCCATCCTAGTGGACCGGTTGGCTGCCGCAGGAGTGGCTGGGACGGCTCTGGCTTGGCTGGTTAACTTTCTCAGAGACAGGCGTCAAATCACAGTGCTGGGCCCCTATCAATCTGAAGCAAAGGCACTCAGTTTTGGAGTTCCCCAGGGATCAAGTTTGAGCCCTATACTTTTTAATTTGTATATGGTTCCCCTGGTAAAACTGATTACCTCATTCCAGATCAGTACTATTTCGTATGCTGACGACACTCAGCTTATTTTAGTACTGGATAGGGAGCAACCCGATGCTGAGAAAAATCTCAAAGAGTGTCTAACAGCAACATTTAAGTGGATGACTGACAATCACCTTAAGTGTAATGCCGACAAGACTGAGATTTTGCCATTTGGAAAGCACAAGTTGTTTTCCCCAAAGAACTGTTGGCCTGAGGATGCTGTGGCTCCCCCTAATACCATCACCTCAGCTCGGAATCTAGGCATCAAATTTGACAATCAACTGTCTTTTAAGCAGCAAGCGGTTGCCGTAGCTGGCACCTGTTTCCATATTATAAAAGCGCTGAGGAAATTTTTTGATCTTTTGCCTCTGTCAGCGAGGAAAACAGTTGCTGTAGCACTAATAAATTCTAGGCTCGACTATTGCAATAGCTTATATGCTGGAACAATTAAGTCGGTTCTCCATAGAATGCAAATAGTCCAGCATGCAGCAGCTCGGTTAGTCTTACGTCTGCCGCGTAAGTCGTCAGCCTCAGCAGCACTGAATGCGCTTCACTGGCTTCCCGTTGTTAAGAGGATACTTTTTAAGATCCTCCTAATTACTTTTAGGGCTTTTCACCAACAAGGACCTAAATACCTACAAAATGGTTTTAAACGCTACCATCCAGCACGCTGCCTAAGGTCTGTAGGGCAGAACCTGCTTGTAACCCCCAGATTTAAGCTGGTGACTAGAGGGGGTAAATCCCTCTTTGTACTGGGGACCAAAGCGTGGAATAAGCTTCCTTTAGCTATACGCTCTATGTCTCATGAAACCCAATACAGGAAGGCATTAAAAACTTGGCTTTTTTTTACAAACGGACGCTGCATGTATGGCAATGGTTTAAGAATGTGATGTTTAGCGTGAAGTGTGTTCTCTCCCACCAACCCCCTTCATCTGGGTTGGGTGAGCGCCATGATACTCTCTGAGTGATAATGGCGCTATAGAAATACATTTTACATTACATTACATTACATTACATAAGATGGAGGAGTCTCCTGTCTCTGCTGTCTCTGCGGCGGGGAACACCTCTGGGAAAGCATGAAGCCATGAGTGCTGAGGGTGTCCCTGTGCTTTGAAGGGAAACACTGTCTCTGCTATCCTTCACACATTAAAACTTGGCCCACTACAAAGGACCCCCAAAATCCTTTGAAGAAGCCCTGCAGTTCACATTGCTGTCTCTAACCTCCTGTTCTGTTCAAGTCATACACAGGACACCCCAAATTGACTCCTGGGTTTGCATGGCGAATGTGCCCTAGACTCATCCTGCTACTCAAGGAAGACATATGCATCATGCATGTCCCACAGTGCATGGAGTGAAGGACCTGTTGCAGGGTACGGACAGACACATTTAAACAGGGGAGGCCAGCACGGAAGTGTAATTGTGCAGGTGACAGGTACAGGCTCTTGTGACACAGGTAGAAGAAGGTGCTGCTTCCACTGTCTGTCCTCTGCAGCCATGTGAGCTGAGAGTAGTCCTACCCAGAGATACCCAGAGAAGGAGGGGTGCACATGGTGTACCCCTCCAGACCTCAGAGCCCAGCTTTGTATCTCATTTATTGTCACAGTGGACTATCAGTGTTTTATTCATTTATTTATTTTGAAACTTGTAGAGCGTGCAGCTACCTCCAACGGAGGTGTCCCGTCGCTAAGGCAGTTGAATAACACAGGGCATACACTAGCTTAATGACTGTTGAAAAGCCAGGTTTTTAGAGCTCGCCTGAAAGCAGGTTCTGGTTCAGTCAGTCAGGCGGAGCGGGAGCGGCATGGCATTCCACAGTTTAGCGGACCTAACTGCATACGCTGTACCGCCAACCCTCGCCTTGCGAAAGCGGGGAGTGGTGAGCTGTAGGTGGTTAGATCTCGAGGCCCGGTCATGATGGTAGTGTTGGAGTCTGACTCTCAAGTAGGCCGGGCCTCGACCCCTGGTTGCTCTGAAAGCCAGGGTTAGTGCCTTGAATTCTATTTTCCTTATGATGGGCAGCCAATGGAGGCTTCTCAGATTGGGAGTGATGGAGTGACGTAATATACACGTAGTTACTTGGATGTTGAACTCCAATTGGTCTCAAACCCTTGGACAATCAATGCATACGTCAAGATGTTTGAAATATACACATTCAATGAATGAGAAAAAAAATTCACAGACACGGAAATATCTTTTTATTTTTCAAAATACTAAATTTTATATGTAGACCGAATTAGAGAGGGTACGGTCAAATATAACAAAACACCATGAGAGAGGATGTGCAAATCCACCTGCAAATCATGAATGTAAACATCTATTCCAAAGAATGATCCAAGAAGTAACAGATCTGAAGATACAGAAAACAGTTACTCAAATACAATAAATGTTTAGGAAATCGATGAGAAAGTCGACCTTTCGGTATGTTGTGGCGTAATTGTCCGTCAGTCCTTCTTCAGGACGTAAAGTCGATTGTATAAAAAGACCCTTTGCAACGGTCCAATACTCAATTAGGACCAGTCAAGTGTTGGATCAGAAAGGATTTGCCCAAAAAGATCTCTGTTGAAGTATTCACTCTAGCATTAAATTGCTTGTTGCTATCCAATTTAAAATTTGCTCCGCATCTACAAGGACCTATGCCAGTGACTGCGCTACGACTAATACAGACTTTTTTTCGTTAGTGAGATCTTTCAAAATTCTATACCCTGAGTGTAGACCTTGAGCTCGCTCGCATAGTTAAAGAATGCGTATTGATTGACGCCTTTTAAATTAGCCAGCAACAAGCAATGTAATGCTAGAGTGAATACTTCAACAGAGATCTTTTTGGGTGAATCCTTTCTGATCCAAGACTTGACTGGCCCTAATTGAGTATTGGACCGTTGCAAAGGGTCTTTTTATACAATCGACTTTACGTCCTGAAGATGGTCTGACGAACAATTACGCCACAACAGACCGAAACGTCGACTTTCTCATCTATTTCCTAAACATTTATTGTATTTGAGTAACTGTTTTCTGTATCTTCAGATCTGTTACTTCTTGGGCACCTTGACGCCCCTGGGCTAAGTGCGCGCTTTATAAAGCTTTTATTCATTCATTCATTTTGATTTTGAATAGATGTTTACATTCATGATTTGCACATCCTCTCTCATGGTGTTTTGTTACATTTGACTGTACCCTCTCAAATTTTATCTACATATAAAAAAATTTATTTAAAAAAAAAAAAAGATATTCTTGTGTCTCTGAAATTTTCTTCTCATTCTTTGAATGTCTTTATTTCCAACATCTTGATGTATGCATTGATTGTTCTCTTTCCACTATCATCCAGAGGCGGTGCGAGGAAGGAGCACGTATATTCTACGACTCCAGAACTCTCTATTGGGCCCTTATCAAGGGGGCACTCTCTGCCCTCAGATCCGCCATTTGACACGTGACTGCTACTACAGTGATATTCGGTCATTTCCAAACAGGAGACCCCACCAACACCGAACCCATTGGATTCAGTCTTCATTATTACACACGCCCTGACGAAGTTCATTCTGCTGAACGAAACGCGTTGGCTGAGACTCTTTGCACAATTTTGTTGGAATATCTGAATAAAGAAAAAATGTTCACTAAAGGAAATTGACTACTTGTTGTTACTAAAACAGAAGACAAGGGTAGTGCACCGCTCCATCCTTTCCCAAATTGATTGTTTAAGGGTTCGAGACCAATTGGGGTTGAACATCCAAGTAACTGCGTGTATATTATATTAGAGTAAGAATCTTCAAACAAAATCCTTTGCAGGCACCTTTTACTATTATTGATTTGACTGCCCAAGCCTCCAAGGGTATATTGGGTTTTCCCACTTCCTTATTCTGGAGTGACAGTAAGGCACCTTGCAAATCAGACTAGCTGCTGCATTCTGTATCATTTGCAGTCTGCGAATCAGATATGCAGGGAGACCCAGGTAAAGGCCATTGGCATAGTCCAGATGGGATGTAATTAAGGCATGAACCACCGTCGTCCTGCAGTCCATCGGGAGGAGGAGGAGGAGACTTGCCGGATCTGGGACTTGCAAGAAAGTTATTGTTGAATCTGAAACCCAAGTTTCTCACCGAGTCTACTGGCTCGGGAGGGGGATTCGATTCTTGAGGCCACCAGAGCTTAGAGGGTGGAGAGGCCTATTGGTTGAAGAAAAGTACCTCGGTTTTCTCCGAGTTCAGCTTTAGACAATTTTGGGTCATCCAAGCTGAGATGTGACTTATACCGCTTCTAAAGTTGTTAAAGCAGCCTCCGATTGCTTTAAAAGAAAACAGAAGCTGGGTATCGTCAGCATAGGAGATCACCTTCCCCCTAAGGGATTCGACCAAGGCTGCAAGAGGGGAGAGGTTTATATTGAAAAGGAGAGGACTCCGTGCTGATCCCTGGGGAACCCCACAAACAAGGGGCTTCTGGGAAGAGACGAAGGGACGTAGAAAAACGTGTTGTGTCCGGTTCTCTAGAAAGGACCGGATACAAGCAAGGGCAGTGCCCTGAATTCCCAGTTGTTTTAATCTCTCTAGGAGAATCGGATGGGCCACAGTGTTGAAGGTCGCAGATAGATCCAGCAGCACCAGCATTGCTGCGTTGCCCTGGTCAATAGTCACACGGACACTCTCTGCCACTTCTAAAAGAGGGGTCTCTGTGCTATAACCTGCTCTAAAGCTGGATTGGGAATCATGGAATCGATTGTTAGATTCCAAGAATTCTGATAGGTGGCTCTGGACTATTTGTTCAAGGTTTTTTGCCAGAGCAGGTAGAAGCGAGATGGGCCTAAAGTTTTTATACTCTGTAGGGTCGGCATCTGGTTTTTTGAGTATGGGGAGTAGGAACGCATGTTTCCATGCTGCTGGAAAAATGCCTGAACTCAAAGAAGAATATCCAATTTTATACATAAACTTTTTTTGGATCGAAGTTCCAAGGAAAACCAGGGGGCAGATTGTCTATTCCTAGAGGAGACGACTAGTCTAAGGGGGGGCAACTGCTTGAAGAGCATTGTTCACCCAACTAATAAAACTTGCTGTGTTAACACGTTTGTTGTGTGCGCTGAGGCCAAAAATCAAAAGTAACTAGATATTGCTACCTGTTTAAGTCAGTGCAGCGGTGCACGCGCTCCATATATCTCAACTTCTCCATCAGTGAATGACGGGACATGTGCCTTGTGCTGCGTCCACTTCACCACCTAAACCATTGCTCCACATAGAGCCATCTGCCAGGATAAGGAGATGTGGACGAACACTGAGCTACCACTGATATGTGTCTGTTCAACAGGCACAGATTGTTGCTGGGAACAATCCCTTCCACGCCCTTCTGAGTCTTTAGCGGTGAAGACCATCATTCATAGCAGTGAAGACCATCATTCATAGCGGCGAAGACCATCATTCATAGCGGCGAAGACCATCATTCATAGCGGCGAAGACCATCATTCATAGCGGCGAAGACCATCATTCATAGCGGCGAAGACCATCATTCATAGCGGCGAAGACCATCATTCATAGCGGTGAAGACCATCATTCATTGCGATGAAGACCATCATTCATAGCGGTGAAGACCATCATTCATAGCGGTGAAGACCATCATTCATAGCGGTGAAGACCATCATTCATAGCGGTGAGGACCACCATTCATAGCGGTGAGGACCACCATTCTTAGCGGTGAAGACCATCATTCTTAGCGGTGAAGACCATCATTCTTAGCGGTGAAGACCATCATACAAAGCAGTGAAGACCATCATACAAAGCGGTGAAGACCATCATACAAAGCGGTGAAGACCATCATACAAAGCGGTGAAGACCATCATACAAAGCGGTGAAGACCATCATTCAAAGCGGTGAAGACCATCATTCAAAGCGGTGAAGACCATCATTCAAAGCGGTGAAGACCATCATTCATAGCGGTGAAGACCATCATTCATAGCGGTGAAGACCATCATTCATAGCGGTGAAGACCATCATTCATAGCGGTGAAGACCATCATTCATAGCGGTGAAGACCATCATTCTTAGCGGTGAAGACCATCATTCTTAGCGGTGAAGACCATCATTCTTAGCGGTGAAGACCATCATTCAAAGCGGTGAAGACCATCATTCAAAGCGGTGAAGACCATCATTCTTAGCGGTGAAGACCATCATTCTTAGCAGTGAAGACCATCATTCCTAAAATACCAGATAGTCGAGCATGGAAAGGCAGCTCAAACCTGTGGGACTACAGTGAGAACAGTTGCCGTACTAGTGAGACTGAATAATGCCAATGCTATCACTCCCAGCTATTGCTTGCACTCGTAGCACGTTTCACTATTCTGCCACACTATTATCCTAACGCTGTATGCACAGATGTGGCTAAATAGAAGATCCGGGGTCACGCCTACAGAATCAACACCTGCAGTGTTTGAAATTGTACCAGTGACTATCGGCGTGAACCTTGATAATGCACGGGAGGTTATATGTGTCATATAAAGCCAGTCCATGCCACCAGATGACATCAGTTATCTCAATATTTGATGTACGTGCGGTAGGAGGCGTCAGACTTGGTTTCTCCTGACCCAAGGCGCCCTTCATCTTAAAAGGTCAGTCCGATAATGCCAATAACATCACATGTGGTAGCTTGCCAGCAGGTGGATGGTGTGGTACAAACTGTTTGCACAGAATTACAGAGAGATTCATAAAAGCCACCTGTCATATACTGGAGGCTAAAAGCTCTTCTCAACGTAGCATCTCATGGATTGCTTCATACTCTGATTTTGATATTCAGTCTGCTCGCCCGATTGTGGGTAACAGGCATATATCCTTCTGAAAATAGAACAGGATGCCTTCCAGAAATTGAACTTGCACTACAGTTCACTTCAGAGAGTGGCGCTGCTTTTAGGCCATGTAGTTTCACCACCTGTTGTATGAAAAAGTGTGTTCACTTTTATTTGGTGGAATTCATTGGGTAGCTACGGAAGGTTCACGTTTATTCAACGAATCTGCCATAAAAACAATGTTCTCAAAAGGATGGTGCTTCAACAGGGCTAGCCCTAAATGTGTAGAAACCTATTGCCGCAACTCATGGGGCTGGCCAATGACATGGTATGGTATGGTATGGTATGGCATGGTATGGTATAGTATGGCATGGAAGGACATGATATTTATTGAGTGCAACAAATACCCACACATAACCAGCCTTGTGCTTGACAAGGACAAAGGAAAGCAAATCCTCATGAGGGCTGGTGGCAGATCTAGCTGGAAGGCCGAGCAGCAGCCTTTTGGACTATCCGTAAGCTCCGAAGCAGGTACTCCAGAAGAACAACATAGATAGCATTACCGAAGTCCAGGCTGGAGGTGATCAACACTTGTTTAGAGGGAGCAAGGGGACCATTTGTTTAAGCATCTTAAAAATGAAGCACACTCTCGCAACATAATTTATCTGAGATTCAAACTAGAGTTTGTCAAAGAGCATACAAAGATGTGAGCAGTACTGTTGTTGATGGTAGCTAAACGTAATGTGGCACAACTGTGGGGGGCTTAGTTAGCACCGTGCCCAAGCCGTTTGAAGAGGGACATGGACTGGTGTATGCAGGCAGAGAGAGTGATCTACGAGGGCAGGGGTTGCCCGAATAAATGGACTAAAATATGTGGGAAATGGTATGCATATTGGATGGAGCTGTATACCCCAATTTCTGATGCCGCTAAGGATGCTGGGGATGAAAGACATCCTAAGTTTGTCACCGCCTTGTGATCTGTTGGGGGGGGGGGGGGGGGGGAGGTTGCAGGGGTCTCAGTGTGTGGGGCAGAATTTGTCGACATATGTCTGTTTTTCCAATGTGTGACATGCCGCCAAATGTCATCACATTTCTGTTGGTTGTATATGCAATAAAAAGACCTTTAAACGTCTGGCATGCGCCTACACTGAGAAACAAACGTCTTGCATCTGCCCACAGTTCCTTATGTCTTGCATCTGCCCACAGTTCCTTACGTCTTGCATCTGCGCACAGTTCCTTATGTCTTGCATCTGCCCGCAGTTCCTTACGTCTTGCATCTGCGCGCAGTTCCTTATGTCTTGCATCTGCCCACAGTTCCTTACGTCTTGCATCTGCGCACAGTTCCTTATGTCGTGCATCTGCGCACAGTTCCTTATGTCTTGCATCTACCCACAGTTCCTTATGTCTTGCATCTGCACACAGTTCCTTATGTCTTGCATCTGCCCACAGTTCCTTATGTCTTGCATCTGCCCACAGTTCCTTATGTCTTGCATCTGCCCACAGTTCCTTATGTCTTGCATCTGCCCGCAGTTCCTTATGTCTTGCATCTGCCCGCAGTTCCTTACGTCTTGCATCTACCCACAGTTCCCTATGTCTTGCATCTGCCCACAGTTCCTTATGTCTTGCATCTGCCCAGCATCTGCCCACAGTTCCTTATGTCTTGCATCTGCCCACAGTTCCTTATGTCTTGCATCTGCCCACAGTTCCTTACGTCTTGCATCTGCCCGCAGTTCCTTACGTCTTGCATCTGCCCGCAGTTCCTTACGTCTTGCATCTGCCCGCAGTTCCTTATGTCTTGCATCTGCCCACAGTTCCTCACGTCTTGCATCTGCCCACAGTTCCTTACGTCTTGCATCTGCCCACAGTTCCTTATGTCTTGCATCTGCCCGCAGTTCCTTACGTCTTGCATCTACCCACAGTTCCTTATGTCTTGTATCTGCCCACAGTTCCTTATGTCTTGCATCTGCCCACAGTTCCTTATGTCTTGCATCTGCCCACAGTTCCTTATGTCTTGCATCTGCCCACAGTTCCTTATGTCTTGCATCTGCCCACAGTTCCTTACGTCTTGCATCTGCCCGCAGTTCCTTACGTCTTGCATCTGCCCACAGTTCCTTATGTCTTGCATCTGCCCGCAGTTCCTTATGTCTTGCATCTGCCCACAGTTCCTTATATCTTGCATCTGCCCGCAGTTCCTTATGTCTTGCATCTGCCCGCAGTTCCTTACGTCTTGCATCTGCCCGCAGTTCCTTACGTCTTGCATCTACCCACAGTTCCTTACGTCTTGCATCTGCCCACAGTTCCTTATGTCTTGCATCTGCCCACAGTTCCTTATGTCTTGCATCTGCCCACAGTTCCTTACGTCTTGCATCTGCGCACAGTTCCTTATGTCGTGCATCTGCGCACAGTTCCTTATGTCTTGCATCTACCCACAGTTCCTTATGTCTTGCATCTGCACACAGTTCCTTATGTCTTGCATCTGCCCACAGTTCCTTATGTCTTGCATCTGCCCACAGTTCCTTATGTCTTGCATCTGCCCACAGTTCCTTATGTCTTGCATCTGCCCGCAGTTCCTTATGTCTTGCATCTGCCCGCAGTTCCTTACGTCTTGCATCTACCCACAGTTCCCTATGTCTTGCATCTGCCCACAGTTCCTTATGTCTTGCATCTGCCCAGCATCTGCCCACAGTTCCTTATGTCTTGCATCTGCCCACAGTTCCTTATGTCTTGCATCTGCCCACAGTTCCTTACGTCTTGCATCTGCCCGCAGTTCCTTACGTCTTGCATCTGCCCGCAGTTCCTTACGTCTTGCATCTGCCCGCAGTTCCTTATGTCTTGCATCTGCCCACAGTTCCTCACGTCTTGCATCTGCCCACAGTTCCTTACGTCTTGCATCTGCCCACAGTTCCTTATGTCTTGCATCTGCCCGCAGTTCCTTACGTCTTGCATCTACCCACAGTTCCTTATGTCTTGTATCTGCCCACAGTTCCTTATGTCTTGCATCTGCCCACAGTTCCTTATGTCTTGCATCTGCCCACAGTTCCTTATGTCTTGCATCTGCCCACAGTTCCTTATGTCTTGCATCTGCCCACAGTTCCTTACGTCTTGCATCTGCCCGCAGTTCCTTACGTCTTGCATCTGCCCGCAGTTCCTTACGTCTTGCATCTGCCCACAGTTCCTTATGTCTTGCATCTGCCCGCAGTTCCTTATGTCTTGCATCTGCCCACAGTTCCTTATATCTTGCATCTGCCCGCAGTTCCTTATGTCTTGCATCTGCCCGCAGTTCCTTACGTCTTGCATCTGCCCGCAGTTCCTTACGTCTTGCATCTACCCACAGTTCCTTACGTCTTGCATCTGCCCACAGTTCCTTATGTCTTGCATCTGCCCACAGTTCCTTATGTCTTGCATCTGCCCACAGTTCCTTATGTCTTGCATCTGCCCGCAGTTCCTTATGTCTTGCATCTGCCCGCAGTTCCTTACGTCTTGCATCTACCCACAGTTCCTTACGTCTTGCATCTGCCCACAGTTCCTTATGTCTTGCATCTGCCCACAGTTCCTTATGTCTTGCATCTGCCCACAGTTCCTTATGTCTTGCATCTGCCCGCAGTTCCTTATGTCTTGCATCTGCCTGCAGTTCTTTACGTTTTGCATCTGCCCACAGTTCCTTACGTCTTGCATCTGCCCACAGTTCCTTACGTCTTGCTTCTGCCCACAGTTCCTTATGTCTTGCATCTGCCCACAGTTCCTTATGTCTTGCATCTGCCCACAG
Organism: Triturus cristatus; assembly: GCF_964204655.1. Taxonomy (NCBI): domain Eukaryota; kingdom Metazoa; phylum Chordata; class Amphibia; order Caudata; family Salamandridae; genus Triturus; species Triturus cristatus. Next base: position 1,195,711,482 of record NC_140584.1, read on the forward strand.
TTCCTTATGTCTTGCATCTGCCCACAGTTCCTTATGTCTTGCATCTGCCCGCAGTTCCTTATGTCTTGCATCTGCCCGCAGTTCCTTATGTCTTGCATCTACCCACAGTTCCTTATGTCTTGCATCTGCCCACAGTTCCTTATATCTTGCATCTGCCCACAGTTCCATATGTCTTGCATCTGCCCGCAGTTCCATATGTCTTGCATCTGCGCACAGTTCCTTATGTCTTGCATCTGCGCACAGTTCCTTATGTCTTGCATCTGCCCACAGTTCCTTACGTCTTGCATCTGCCCGCAGTTCCTTACGTCTTGCATCTGCCCACAGTTCCTTACGTCTTGCATCTGCCCGCGGTTCCTTATGTCTTGCATCTGCGCACAGTTCCTTACGTCTTGCATCTGCGCACAGTTTCTTACGTCTTGCATCTGCCCACAGTTCCTTATGTCTTGCATCTGCCCGCAGTTCCTTATGTCTTGCATCTGCCCGCAGTTCCTTACGTCTTGCATCTGCCCGCAGTTCCTTGCGTCTTGCATCTGCCCGCAGTTCCTTACGTCTTGCATCTGCGCACAGTTCCTTATGTCTTGCATCTGCCCACAGTTCCATATGTCTTGCATCTGCCCGCAGTTCCATATGTCTCTCATCTGCCCACAGTTCCTTGCGTCTTGCATCTGCCCGCAGTTCCTTGCGTCTTGCATCTGCCCGCAGTTCCTTACGTCTTGCATCTGCCCGCAGTTCCTTACGTCTTGCATCTACCCACAGTTCCTTACGTCTTGCATCTGCCCACAGTTCCTTATGTCTTGCATCTGCCCGCAGTTCCTTATGTCTTGCATCTGCCCACAGTTCCTTATATCTTGCATCTGCCCGCAGTTCCTTATGTCTTGCATCTGCCCGCAGTTCCTTACGTCTTGCATCTGCCCGCAGTTCCTTACGTCTTGCATCTACCCACAGTTCCTTACGTCTTGCATCTGCCCACAGTTCCTTATGTCTTGCATCTGCCCACAGTTCCTTATGTCTTGCATCTGCCCACAGTTCCTTATGTCTTGCATCTGCCCGCAGTTCCTTATGTCTTGCATCTGCCCGCAGTTCCTTACGTCTTGCATCTACCCACAGTTCCTTACGTCTTGCATCTGCCCACAGTTCCTTATGTCTTGCATCTGCCCACAGTTCCTTATGTCTTGCATCTGCCCACAGTTCCTTATGTCTTGCATCTGCCCGCAGTTCCTTATGTCTTGCATCTGCCTGCAGTTCTTTACGTTTTGCATCTGCCCACAGTTCCTTACGTCTTGCATCTGCCCACAGTTCCTTACGTCTTGCATCTGCCCACAGTTCCTTATGTCTTGCATCTGCCCACAGTTCCTTATGTCTTGCATCTGCCCACAGTTCCTTATGTCTTGCATCTGCCCGCAGTTCCTTATGTCTTGCATCTGCCCGCAGTTCCTTACGTCTTGCATCTACCCACAGTTCCTTACGTCTTGCATCTGCCCACAGTTCCTTATGTCTTGCATCTGCCCACAGTTCCTTATGTCTTGCATCTGCCCACAGTTCCTTATGTCTTGCATCTGCCCGCAGTTCCTTATGTCTTGCATCTGCCTGCAGTTCCTTACGTCTTGCATCTGCCCGCAGTTCCTTACGTCTTGCATCTGCCCACAGTTCCTTACGTCTTGCATCTGCCCACAGTTCCTTATGTCTTGCATCTGCCCACAGTTCCTTATGTCTTGCATCTGCGCACAGCTTCTTACGTCTTGCATCTGCCCACAGTTCCTTACGTCTTGCATCTGCCCGCAGTTCCTTATGTCTTGCATCTGCCCGCAGTTCCTTACGTCTTGCATCTGCGCACAGTTCCTTACGTCTTGCATCTGCCCACAGTTCCTTGCGTCTTGCATCTGCCCGCAGTTCCTTACGTCTTGCATCTGCGCACAGTTCCTTATGTCTTGCATCTGCCCACAGTTCCTTACGTCTTGCATCTGCCCGCAGTTCCTTACGTCTTGCATCTGCCCACAGTTCCTTACGTCTTGCATCTGCCCGCGGTTCCTTATGTCTTGCATCTGCGCACAGTTCCTTACGTCTTGCATCTGCGCACAGCTTCTTACGTCTTGCATCTGCCCACAGTTCCTTACGTCTTGCATCTGCCCGCAGTTCCTTATGTCTTGCATCTGCCCGCAGTTCCTTACGTCTTGCATCTGCGCACAGTTCCTTACGTCTTGCATCTGCCCACAGTTCCTTGCGTCTTGCATCTGCCCGCAGTTCCTTACGTCTTGCATCTGCGCACAGTTCCTTATGTCTTGCATCTGCCCACAGTTCCATATGTCTTGCATCTGCCCGCAGTTCCATATGTCTCTCATCTGCCCACAGTTCCTTGCGTCTTGCATCTGCCCGCAGTTCCTTGCGTCTTGCATCTGCCCGCAGTTCCTTACGTCTTGCATCTGCCCGCAGTTCCTTACGTCTTGCATCTGCCCACAGTTCCTTACGTCTTGCATCTGCCCGCAGTTCCTTACGTCTTGCATCTACCCACAGTTCCTTATGTCTTGCATCTGCCCGCAGTTCCTTATGTCTTGCATCTGCCTGCAGTTCTTTACGTTTTGCATCTGCCCACAGTTCCTTACGTCTTGCATCTGCCCACAGTTCCTTACGTCTTGCTTCTGCCCACAGTTCCTTATGTCTTGCATCTGCCCACAGTTCCTTATGTCTTGCATCTGCCCACAGTTCCTTATGTCTTGCATCTGCCCGCAGTTCCTTATGTCTTGCATCTGCCCGCAGTTCCTTATGTCTTGCATCTACCCACAGTTCCTTATGTCTTGCATCTGCCCGCAGTTCCTTACGTCTTGCATCTGCCCACAGTTCCTTACGTCTTGCATCTGCCCGCGGTTCCTTATGTCTTGCATCTGCGCACAGTTCCTTACGTCTTGCATCTGCGCACAGTTTCTTACGTCTTGCATCTGCCCACAGTTCCTTACGTCTTGCATCTGCCCGCAGTTCCTTATGTCTTGCATCTGCCCGCAGTTCCTTACGTCTTGCATCTGCGCACAGTTCCTTACGTCTTGCATCTGCCCACAGTTCCTTGCGTCTTGCATCTGCCCGCAGTTCCTTACGTCTTGCATCTGCGCACAGTTCCTTATGTCTTGCATCTGCCCACAGTTCCATATGTCTTGCATCTGCCCGCAGTTCCATATGTCTCTCATCTGCCCACAGTTCCTTGCGTCTTGCATCTGCCCGCAGTTCCTTGCGTCTTGCATCTGCCCGCAGTTCCTTACGTCTTGCATCTGCCCGCAGTTCCTTACGTCTTGCATCTGCCCACAGTTCCTTATGTCTTGCATCTGCCCGCAGTTCCTTACGTCTTGCATCTACCCACAGTTCCTTATGTCTTGCATCTACCCACAGTTCCTTACGTCTTGCATCTGCCCACAGTTCCTTATGTCTTGCATCTGCCCGCAGTTCCTTATGTCTTGCATCTGCCCACAGTTCCTTATATCTTGCATCTGCCCGCAGTTCCTTATGTCTTGCATCTGCCCGCAGTTCCTTACGTCTTGCATCTGCCCGCAGTTCCTTACGTCTTGCATCTACCCACAGTTCCTTACGTCTTGCATCTGCCCACAGTTCCTTATGTCTTGCATCTGCCCACAGTTCCTTATGTCTTGCATCTGCCCACAGTTCCTTATGTCTTGCATCTGCCCGCAGTTCCTTATGTCTTGCATCTGCCCGCAGTTCCTTACGTCTTGCATCTACCCACAGTTCCTTACGTCTTGCATCTGCCCACAGTTCCTTATGTCTTGCATCTGCCCACAGTTCCTTATGTCTTGCATCTGCCCACAGTTCCTTATGTCTTGCATCTGCCCGCAGTTCCTTATGTCTTGCATCTGCCTGCAGTTCTTTACGTTTTGCATCTGCCCACAGTTCCTTACGTCTTGCATCTGCCCACAGTTCCTTACGTCTTGCATCTGCCCACAGTTCCTTATGTCTTGCATCTGCCCACAGTTCCTTATGTCTTGCATCTGCCCACAGTTCCTTATGTCTTGCATCTGCCCGCAGTTCCTTATGTCTTGCATCTGCCCGCAGTTCCTTATGTCTTGCATCTACCCACAGTTCCTTATGTCTTGCATCTGCCCACAGTTCCTTATATCTTGCATCTGCCCACAGTTCCATATGTCTTGCATCTGCCCGCAGTTCCATATGTCTTGCATCTGCGCACAGTTCCTTATGTCTTGCATCTGCCCACAGTTCCTTACGTCTTGCATCTGCCCGCAGTTCCTTACGTCTTGCATCTGCCCACAGTTCCTTACGTCTTGCATCTGCCCGCGGTTCCTTATGTCTTGCATCTGCGCACAGTTCCTTACGTCTTGCATCTGCGCACAGTTTCTTACGTCTTGCATCTGCCCACAGTTCCTTACGTCTTGCATCTGCCCGCAGTTCCTTATGTCTTGCATCTGCCCGCAGTTCCTTACGTCTTGCATCTGCGCACAGTTCCTTACGTCTTGCATCTGCCCACAGTTCCTTGCGTCTTGCATCTGCCCGCAGTTCCTTACGTCTTGCATCTGCGCACAGTTCCTTATGTCTTGCATCTGCCCACAGTTCCATATGTCTTGCATCTGCCCGCAGTTCCATATGTCTCTCATCTGCCCACAGTTCCTTGCGTCTTGCATCTGCCCGCAGTTCCTTGCGTCTTGCATCTGCCCGCAGTTCCTTACGTCTTGCATCTGCCCGCAGTTCCTTACGTCTTGCATCTGCCCACAGTTCCTTACGTCTTGCATCTGCCCGCAGTTCCTTACGTCTTGCATCTACCCACAGTTCCTTATGTCTTGCATCTGCCCGCAGTTCCTTATGTCTTGCATCTGCCTGCAGTTCTTTACGTTTTGCATCTGCCCACAGTTCCTTACGTCTTGCATCTGCCCACAGTTCCTTACGTCTTGCTTCTGCCCACAGTTCCTTATGTCTTGCATCTGCCCACAGTTCCTTATGTCTTGCATCTGCCCACAGTTCCTTATGTCTTGCATCTGCCCGCAGTTCCTTATGTCTTGCATCTGCCCGCAGTTCCTTATGTCTTGCATCTACCCACAGTTCCTTATGTCTTGCATCTGCCCGCAGTTCCTTACGTCTTGCATCTGCCCACAGTTCCTTACGTCTTGCATCTGCCCGCGGTTCCTTATGTCTTGCATCTGCGCACAGTTCCTTACGTCTTGCATCTGCGCACAGTTTCTTACGTCTTGCATCTGCCCACAGTTCCTTACGTCTTGCATCTGCCCGCAGTTCCTTATGTCTTGCATCTGCCCGCAGTTCCTTACGTCTTGCATCTGCGCACAGTTCCTTACGTCTTGCATCTGCCCACAGTTCCTTGCGTCTTGCATCTGCCCGCAGTTCCTTACGTCTTGCATCTGCGCACAGTTCCTTATGTCTTGCATCTGCCCACAGTTCCATATGTCTTGCATCTGCCCGCAGTTCCATATGTCTCTCATCTGCCCACAGTTCCTTGCGTCTTGCATCTGCCCGCAGTTCCTTGCGTCTTGCATCTGCCCGCAGTTCCTTACGTCTTGCATCTGCCCGCAGTTCCTTACGTCTTGCATCTGCCCACAGTTCCTTATGTCTTGCATCTGCCCGCAGTTCCTTACGTCTTGCATCTACCCACAGTTCCTTATGTCTTGCATCTGCCCACAGTTCCTTGCGTCTTGCATCTGCCCACAGTTCCATATGTCTTGCATCTGCCCACAGTTCCTTACGTCTTGCATCTGCCCACAGTTCCTTACGTCTTGCATCTGCGCACAGTTCCATATGTCTTGCATATGCAGCATTTGTTTTCACTTAGTTGCCTTTGTGATATTCATATAAACTCGGGCGCACTCATCGTTTCATCAAATCCTCGTCAAAAGGCCTTCATGGAGGAACTATAAAGGGTTAAATACCCCCAAGAAACGAACCCCGCAAACTCCTTTGTTGAAGCTTAACATAGTTTTCACACAGCTCATGGGTTCACCATTTGAACCTTTCAACTTCTGCAACCTGCAGGTTCTGTCCTGTAAGGTGGCTTTCTTAGCAGCCATCACTGCCCTCAGACATATCAGCCAGTTACACATACTCCCTATTCAAACAGCATTTATTGGGGTGCAGGACGGCGGCTGGTCCCTGGAACGAGTCCAAGTTCCTTGCCAGGATATTGTTGACCTTCCCACACTAAGTGGACTTGTGAGCTGCCAGTTTCCTTTCCACACCAGACTCCGTAACAAAGGACATTGCACACCTCAGATGTCCAGCGAGTGCTGTCGCGATATACCGACAGGACCAAGTCCTCCAGAAAAAGTAACCCACTCTTTGTACCTGTTGCTAAACGATACAACGTCCCCCCCATTGCCAAGGCAGGCAGTGTAGGGGGGACTGTCATGTGTGTCCACACTTGATATATTAAAGCTACATGTATTCTCTCTCTCTACCTCCAAGGGCAAACCGTACAGGCAAAACCAGACCATTGAAGCTTTCCTTGTAACATCCCCTTAGAAAACATCTGCACAGCTGCTGCCTGGCCAACACCAAATACCTTTCCAGAGCACTTCTGTGTGGGCGTATTAGCCAATAGGCTGTGCTCGGCTAGCCTGGATTAATAACACCGCTCTGCTCTATCTGCTCATTCGCCGCTGTTGGGCCTGTGTATCTACAGCTACACATGTTGCAGACAGAACATGTTACTTCGCCTGTCAGCATCTGTTCATAGCGTGTGGCACCGTAGATTCACACGTGCCCGCCATCTTCCCCGGAAGCCCCTCTTTAGGTAGTGATCAAACCTGTGCACTTGTGAACTTCAACCGCTGAGATGTCGCTTCAGCATTACCAGCGTTCTCTGACCCTCCCTACAGCTTCAGTGGAATGTGCATCTAACCCGGAAGTATTTCCCTTTCCTCAGCTACGCCTAAACTCTGACACCCTGGATGGTTTGTTGGCCTGTCTGATTCATGAGCAGATCCCATTACAAAACTGAGGGTTCCTTCTGGCCCTTTCCCAAGGAAATCCCCTAATGGCCTCTCTGGACAATCTTCTGTCCTTCTCTTGGTACCTAGCTGACAAAATCACCGAAGAAAGGGCCATTGGAATATTTTCTCACTCCCAAGAGGGCCATGAAATGCCACCTGACTCCCTCCTTTGGAATCCATGTGGTAAAACCTGCCCTCTCCCACCTCAGTCATTAATTGTTTCAACCGCTGAACATTTGAAAACGAACGTTTCTTTCTTGGACACAACACTCCTGCCTGCCATTTCTTGTACAAGACTTCTTAGCAGTCTTCAGGCCTCTATTGTGTTGGGAGCTTTAGAGCCTCTCACACCAGGACACAGTTGTTCCCTAGAACTTTAATTTCTGTCTTAAATGTTTTATTAGATTGTTTCCTGAAAGAAACTCCCCCTCCCCCCCCCCCCTTTTTTTGTTTCTTTTTTTTAAATAAATGCCCTTACTTTCTGGGCTGGGTCGTTGCTGTGTAACCATGCTGGATCATAATGTGGGGCGATTATTCACCCCACCACCTCCAGTCGCAGTGCCAACATGCTTGCGCCCTTTCTGCGCCTGCTAAGTAGTAACAGTTTGCTCCGTTTTTTTCTTTTTGTACTCCATTTAAAAGAAACCTACTATCGTAATCAATTCCAATTCAATCCACACGAAGGATTATTATGCCATTTTCATAGTTTCTCATGTTAATGTTGTGTCCCTCCGAACCTCTTACAAAAACACGTACAAGTGTAAAGTTCGTCCAAGGTAGTGTTTATTAAAAGACCCAATGCATTTCGGGCATACCAAAGCCCTTCTTCAGGGGTAACTAGAATAGACAATAAAAATTTGGCATGAACTCATTATTCATTCTTATAATTTTGCATCCAACATATTCAATTCATATTATCATAGTGCTACCAACTAAATCTGTCACAGCAATACTGTGTTTTGTTCTCGATATGTTCATTTCTCCTCCACGTATGTCTCCACTCGAACCCCAATCCTGAACACCATTCTACCGGTAACACGTCATTCAACTGACTTAAACATTTAATCCCTGCACGAAGACCTTCCCTGTTCTCTCACTACAAACAGTGCAACATTCCATCCATCATCTTGTGTGTTTTGCTGTTCGCCCTATGTGGGAAGGGTATGCCCAGACGTGGGTCCCGTGCTCACTACGCCACTGGAGTCAAGCTATCCTGGCTGAAGAGGGGTGAAACCCCGAAACCGGTCCTAGGATGCTTGTTTCCGGTCCAGGAAAGTCCTGGCTTGGCAGTTCGGGCTGGACTGTTCCCATGAGGCACAGGGTCAGACTGATTTGCATATGGCCATGTCTGAACTGGGGTGGCGTGGTGAGCAAAATAACAATGGATTAAACCCAGATCTGTGACTGGGGGTGAATGTTTTGCCAATGTGCAACATTCCGTCCATCATCTTGTGTGTTTTGCTCTCACTACAAACACCCACATATTACCTACAACAACTAACATTGCTACAACCTCTCATCTCTCTTGTCTGTGCCATCTAAACCGATAATCACCTACCTCCAGGATTTTACAAACGTACTGAAAGAAACTCCCTTCCCTCCTTTATGTTTTTTTAAATAAATGCAATGCCCTTACTTCCTGGGCTGGGTCGTTGCTGTGTAACCTTCATGCTAGGCCTGCACTTTCTTTTTTTTAACCTGGACAGAACTAAGAAACTCTACTTAGCTATCCAGCCTTTCATCATACAGAACAGTCTTGTTTTGTATGAGATGTATGTATGAATATCTCCCCTCCCGTATGTCTGTGTGCTCTTCTTCAGAGCTAAGGCAGCTTTAGTCGTGTTTCCAGACATGTGCCCACCAGAGATCTCTGTGGGTGACTAGTCGGCCCTAGATGCATCTGAGGCCTTGTACTCCTGCCGCTCCCTCTTGGATCAGAGTTCTTTGCTCAAGCCTTTGGGTTCTCAGTGCTCTTTTCTTCCACTCTTTCACTTTTCTTCTTGCAGTGAAGGCGCCTGATGGTTTGTAGTAGGAGAGATTGAGACTGTGTGAGTAAATTACTGAGGCCCTTTATATTGACTCCTCCTTTCCTAGTGCTCCACTCTTTCTTATTCCCGTTCGCTGCACCTGCGGGAAGGAGAAGAGGATATTCACATGGGTGTGTACCGTATGATCAGACAGACATGCTACTGGCTGTACGTGGCTCTGATTTAAAAAGAAATTGAAAAGCAATGTTTAAGTCCTTGCACACAGAGGTGTAGCACGAAGGAGTTGACAGTAGGAGAAGGCTTTGGTCTAAGAGTAGCAGGAACCATAGAGTTGACTTTCATCAACGTCAATCCCTCGTTGATGTGAAGGATGTAACTGAAGTTCTGCGTTGGTCTTCGCTACAATAAAGAGGGTATTTTCGCCGGTTGAGGAGAAAGATGAATTGCCCAAGTTTGATATATAGAGTTCATTTTATCAATTTTCAGAAGGTTCTTCTAGCCATTGTTCTCTTTCTTCTCTTGCAGTGACAAGCATGAAGAGAACCACAGGCCTGCGTTCCACAAGGTATGTCTGTCCTTTCTTGCCTCTCGGAAATGTCCTCCTGATATCCAATGCACTTGATATGTCTTCCCTTTCCTTCTTTCAGCGGCCTCTGTTTCTTTCACTTCTTTCTGCCTTTGTCTGCACTTTCTGATGGATTCTTTTGCCTGCAGATTCTCCAGTATTGAATCTTTCATATATTCACATGCTTCCATTCTTCCCAGTCATCAGGCTGAGAATCTCCTGTTAGAAGTGTTCAAATGGCCTTTGTGTTTGTTTAGCAGCCCACTCGCCAAATTCGAAGCAACCTGAAGTTCAGCCAGTGCGTTGGAGGTTAGCTCTCCCACCCACCGTAGCTCAGATTCATACCGCACAAAGTGTGTGAGGGAGTCGCTAAGGAGGGCTCGGCTCTAACCTCTCAGTGACTTTATCTTCTTGCCACACGTCTATCCTGTGGGGGTTTAGGTTATCCCCTAAAATCTGACTCCTCAAAAGACACCTCAGTTGTACACCCACTGGCTGGGTGGATCAGGGACCCTGTCAAACATCCATTTCAGGAGGCAACATGTCCCCGAGACAAGGTACAACATTAGCACATCAAAACTGGAGGTAAATAAGAAAGGAATAACTCCACAAGTGAGTTCTAGGGCGGCACTGGAAAATGTATGAAGTTTATTACAAAACGTCATCAGGTATGAATAAGAAATGATTGAGCCTTTGCAGATGCATAAACTCATTGCTAATGAAGGCTCCATTTCCGTGATTGCTTTTAAATAAAGCAGTCTTTTTAGGTCTCGGCTAGCGAAGGCTGCGCTTGCGCAGTCTCGCTTGCGAGATCTAATGACTTGGAGAAGAGGGGCTTAACCCGCCTCTCTTCTCTCCTCTTCTCCATTGGCTGGCCTCTTAAATGCTGGTCAGCCATTGGAGAAGAGGCTTGTCACTCCAAACAAGCCCCATCTTTTTGCGATTCGGGGGCGTCTTTTTTCGATTCTTTCTTTGGGCGTGTTTGAGAAAGGAAAACACGCCCCCGAATCCCAAAACGACGCTGCGTTTCTCTGAGGCATTAACCTCGGAGAAAGGCAGTGGTGTGCTCGTCCTCTCCCCCTGCTCTCGGCCCGTGTTCGGCTGCTGCTCTGGTCTCTGGTGTTTTTTACTCCAAGGAAGTACACAGGTTCTATCTTATTGTTGCCTAATGTGCCGCGCAGGAACAGAGAACATGCGTCCTGACAGACTTCATTCACCCGTGGACAGAAAAGTAATTATTCTTAATTTTATGATTGAAGACAATGCTAGGATTCGCAACCCAACTGTTTAATTGATAAAAAACACTTCTCATGATTTCTTAAAAGCGTGTATTTAACAACGCTGATACATTTTCAGTAAAAACAGAAACACGTTGGCAAATTTAAAACAACGAAAGGGCAAAACAAAACATTTAACAAAAAAAAAAGCAAGGAATCGTAAACAAAATAGGTCGGAAGAACAACATGGAAAGAAAAGAAAATATTAACCTCGCTAAGGTACCTGGAGAGCTCGGAAGGTAAGTTTCACGTCTATCCGCGAGCCTGCCTCCCTTCCCCTGCAGCCTGCCTGTCTGCTGCTGCTCAGCCTTGGCTGGCGGCGGGAGAGCGGAGGCAAAGGCAGGATCCGGCTGCAGAGACAATGGAGGGAGCGTGTGTGCCAGTCAGGGCAGAGGGCACGGGGCACATGCCCGCGGAAGACCGGGGGGCGAGGCAGCATGGTGTGCAGCCGGGCTAGTTGACCCCGCTCCCTCGCCGACCTCCCTCTCTCCTGCCAGTCAGTGTCTTTGGGTTACTATTGAACTTGCCCCAAATCTCCCCTCCCCCTCCCCCTCCCCCCCCCACCCCCCCCCCCCCCTCCCCCCGCCATGCTGGCCCGCGCCTCTCCCGGAGGGTGGTCGCCTCCTGCTCTAAAAAGACAGCTCTGGCACCCGCATCTTTTATTTATCCAAAGCAAACCTCGTACTTCAAACGGAATCTCAGAGCGTATCGTTTCTTTATTATAAAACAGAGCTAACTGCATATCTTAACAATCTCCCTGTAATGTTTCTTTTGGTCAACACGCCCCCTGTTTTTCGATGCAATATAGGTTTGCCGATGTTTAGGTCTCGGCTCGAAGGCTGCGCTTGCGCAGTCTCGCTCCTTCAGCTATATTTTTGAAAATGCCAAAAGACAACAAATTCAATTTCTTACAAAACAGGGAATGAAAATAAGTGAAACTGTCATCATTATAAAACGTCTTTTCTTGTGGGGAAAGAAACCCTGATAACTTCGATTCATTCGGGTGCAGTGTAGCTAGCGCTGACAGATTTCTTCCCAGCTTAAAATCTCAATTTTTAGGCACAGTTTTTATTTTATTTTATTAAGCAATCTATTCTGAGTGTTAAACTAATTTAATCAATACACGTGCTACCAAATTTTCGAAAATGAAAGTTAACGACTGGATATGCAGTTGTTGAAATACATAGCGCCATCTAGCAACCCTGAACATGCCATGTGCTAGTTCTAAATAAATGTAAGTAGAGATGCCAAGGATGTAATTGGCACACAGAGCACCCCCAGGTGTTACCTTGAACTGCCCCTTCCAAAAGGTCAAGTATTGGATGGACACGGAGAATGAATATTTCATCGTGTAGCAAAAATGATTTATTCAGTGAGGAGCCAAAGATTGAAAGGGTGATGACTTTCCTGTCTCCATCTCCTGTTGCCGCCATCCATTTGCACATCGAGCTTCATCTGTGTGTGCGTGTGTGTGATCGCGTGCGCGCGTGCACATACGTGTGCTCCCGACACTCGTGTGTTTATAGGCCAGGTACATCTATCTATACCCGTTTCCTTCATAGGAAGCTATGTTGGTGTCGTTTCTTTATGTAAAGCAATCTTTTTCGATTTATCCGCATTGCTGGTGTCACAATATCTACCAGGGCTCCTGTAGCAATACGAAAACATATTTCGTTGGTGCTTTGAACTTCACTCTGCAACTGCAATAATAAAACCGGAGCAGTCCGCAATTAGCATTTCTAATTTTAAATTCAAATATGGTTAACTCTATTTACCAAACCATGTTAAGAGCAGCGTCTGGCCAGTTATTCTAATAAAAAACAGGATATATTTTGCTCTCAGATTTAGGATCTGGCTCCCTTCAAATTATACTTCACTTCCTGTTGTAAAAAAAAAATAATTACTCATGAAATCTTGATCTTCATAGAGCCTGTTGAGGGGTTTGTCAGTTGATCCAGCAAAAAGTAAATATGTGTTACATTTTGAGGTTACTGTGTGGCTCTATGTGTGTGTGGGGGTGGCTCTGTGTGGGGGTGGCTCTGTGTGTGTGTGGGGGTGGCTCTGTGTATGTGGGGGGTGGCTATGTGTGTGTGTGGGTGGCTCTGTGTGTGGGTGGCTCTGTGTGTGTGGGGGAGGGTCTGTGTGTGTGTGGGTGGCTCGATGTGTGTGGTGGCTTTTTTTGTAGGTGGCTCTATGCGTGGTGGGTCTGTCTGTGTGTGGGTAACTCTGTGTGTGTGTGTGTGTGTAGGTGGCTCTGTGGGTGGCTCTATTTGTGTGTGGGTTGCTCTATGTGAGTGGCTCTGTGTGGGTGGCTCTGGGTGTGTGGCTCTGTGTGTGGGTGCAAATGCAATAGGTCTCGCATTTGAGAGTGATTAAGCTATTGACATTGTAAATAACAATGCAGTTTCTTTAAATGTTTTAAAAACGAAAACATAAACATAAAGAATGTCATGAGCAATGCCAATAGCTCTAACTTTAACAATGCAGAGACCATTGCATTGTAAATGCTTGTTTTTAAATGCAGCCCGTTCTCCTTAAAAGAAAACAGGATGCATTTAAAAAAGAAAAATGACACTTTTCAGTTTCATTTTTTCCAGGGCCTTAAAAATATTTTCTCACACACTCACAAAGGGGAAGGGGTCCCCTGCGGACCCCTTCCCCTTTGTGAGTGGTTTACCAACTACTTCAAGTAGGCGCTAAACTGCGAGCGTTTTGCTGCAGCAACACAATGTACATGGCATTCAGACTCGCTATTAGGAAGGGACGCCCCTTCCTAATAGCGGGAGTCACAAATGCTATTTTGCGAGTCAGCGAGTCTCAAAATAGCATTTGTACATGCCATTATCCGTTTTTGCTGTCTCAAACGGGAGGATCTCCCGTTTGCAGCCGCAAAAGAGGGTCGTACATCTGGCCCGAAGTCCCGAATGAGCCACAAAATCAGTAAGAAATCGGACAGCATCCCTAGTAGCATCGGAAAGGTGTCCTAAGCGTTCAGGCTCAACCCCAAAATCAACGGCTTATATAAGAAATGTTCTCAGCGAGTACGGTTCTGAGGGATATTCTCAATATAAAGTTCAAGTAAGCCTATCCCTTGCTCTTTTTGGGTTACTGTGGAAGCGGCAAAAATGAACAAGGATGGAGTGAAATGGCTGTTTTATGTGATCCTTCTGTCCCGTAGGGAGATCTGTTGGAAATAGACAAGTCACCTTCCACCGTTGACTCAATTCTATTAAATACACCCTTAATATACCTATGATGAAAATGGAAAAGAGGAGGTTTAGGCCACTCTAAAGGGAGTGGTCCAATGATTACGCCTACTTACATCTATTATACTTCACTACCTGGTTTTGACTGCCGTGGTATAAGAAGAAGAAAAAGTAATTTACCCCAGTATTGGAACTTTCATAGATTCTCATGCTTTGTATCATTCCCCGTCGTCGGAATGAGAGCCTCGGTAACAAAAATATATATATATGTACATATGTATAACCATAGAAACAAAAGAGAAAAATAGGCCTAGGCCTCATCTCATTTTGTAGTATATCACCCTCTTTGTGTAAAAGAGCCCAAACTTTTGCCAGGGCCAATCAGCACAGCCTCACCCTCTGGAACCTTCCTGAGAGAGCTCAGAGCCTCAGATTTTTCTACCGCACGTTGTGCTAGGGAGTCTCCACTGAGCTCTGCTCAGTTTTTCTCAGAATTTAACTTTTGGATATCTTTATTGCCATCTTTTGTGACAGAATGTCAGAAAGGGAGAAGAAAGCTTTATTTAGAGCTTGTGCCTCTTGTGGGAAGAAGAGACTGTTTGTGGAAGAAAGGCATGAGAACTGCATATACTGCCTGTACCCGGAACACAAGGCCACAGACTGTAAAATCTGTCGGACCTTCTCGACCAAGACCTTGAGAGACAGAGAGGGGCGCTTGCTGACGTGGCTGCAGAAGTTGAAGACCAGGGAAGTCATCTCTTCGGATGAGGAGGAATCTATATCTGGCACCTCCTCCAGGAGATCGAAGAAGAGGGGTAGGTCATCTCCCTCCACTTCTGCGGAACCCCCTCTCAAGGTTCCTCTCAAAGCCCCTCACGGGATCTCTGACAGGTCTGAGGAGGCTGGTCCCAAAAAATCTCCTCACGACAGTGTAAAGGAGAGGCAGGGACGGGCTACTGTGGACATAGCCCCTAAGGACATGAAGGAGGTTGCTACATCTTCCACTCCGTCCCAGAAGGAGAAACCTGTAAAAAAACATGCTGCAGAAACTCCTCAGTCAGTTCCACTGAAGAAACCGCGTCCGTCGACGCAGGCGAAAGCAGGTACGTCGACGACGATCTCCTCAGTTAAGCCTATTTCCATGGGGCCGTCGACGAGACCGTCGACGATGTCTACTTCGTCGTCTTCGACAGCGGTGTCGACGACGAAGACCACGTCGACGATGACGACGACGACGAGTTCGTCGATGTTGATGACTACAAGTTCGTCGACGAGACCGTCGACGGGTGCTCCGCCGACGATGAAACATACTCCGTCGATGAAGAAGAAAGCTCCGTCGACGACTGCTCCGTCGACGACTGCTCCGGCGACGACTGCTCCGGCGGCGACTGCTCCGTCGACGACTGCTCCGGCGACGACAATCACAGGACTGTCGACGGCCTCATCGTCGACGACGATTTCAGCTCCGTCGACGACAGTTGCCCCTCAGTCGACGATGTCGTCGTCGAGTTCGTCGTCACTGGTAATCCCGTTGCCATCGACTCCGTCGACGAGACCGCCGAAAAATTTGGAATTTACCACCCAAAGATTAGTGATTACACCGGCCATGACTTCCCCTAGGCGGGTCACGCCTTTGCCACCATCCATGCTTCTCGAGGACTCGGAGGAGGATGAAGAGGATGGGCAGTTTGGGGACGCATACAGCCCTTCAGACCTGAATGTCAAACAGCAGGACACAGATACGGAGGAGTTTTATGGTCCAGAGGTGCAGGAGGGGCACCAAAGCTTGACACAGGGATTACGCACCCGCTCTATGAGGCAGGACCTGATTGCCTTGCCAGTGGTTTTAGTGTCGGATTTGCAACAGATGCTGCAAGACTATAGATCTCGTTTTCCGACGTTGCCGGATCGCACTCCAGAGCGTCCTTCTCCATTGGAAGTGCCACGTGACATGCCAATGGACTTGCCACTTCTACCAAGAGAGGTACCTCGTTCCATTTCACCGGTGCTGCCCTTAGTGGTTCCCCAACCTTCAGGTACGGAACCTGCTGATGATGACGCAGACGATGCAGATACGGACGAAGACGATGAGGGACAGGTGATCCCTCTTACAGATCCAGGGGATCCGGATGGGGACCCTGATGATACGCAGGATCCAGATGCTGTAGGCCGAGAGACAAATATATCGCCTCCGGCGAACATTGGTGGTTTCCATAATTTGATGGAACGGGCATCCAAGAGGTTTGGTTTGCCCTTTACGGTGGAGCAGTCTGACTGCTTCCTATATGACTTTAAAGCCCAATATAAGAAGTCTGTAAGATCAATTCCCATTATAGAACATGTCTGGGATGAGGGTCTGAAGACAATGCAAAATCCAGCAACAGTCATTCCGGTTCTTCCCCGGCTGGAGAAGAAATACAAGGCACCAGAGGGCAGTCCTGTGTGTCTTCTAGGACAACCTAAGCCGGATTCCGTTATTTCACAAGCCGCACAAAGTAAGTCAAAAAATCCGTCCACTCCATTAACCACGCCTCCAGATAAAGAAGGCAGAAGACTGGACAATGTGGGTAAAAGATTCTCCACCATGGCCAGCTTGTTGGTGCGTGCGGCTAATTCTCTGGCTATTCTGGGCAGATACGACCGCCAGATGTGGTGTGATATGGAACCATTCCTGGACCAGCTACCAGAAACTAGTCAAGACGAAGCCAGACAGGTGCTGATGGAGGGAGAACGATGCTCTTCGGAAGTCATCGACTGTGCGATGGACATTGCTTCAACTGCTTTCAGGGCTTTGGCAGGTTCAGCCGTCTTGCGCCGTCAAGGCTGGTTGAAAGCGACCTGGTTTCGCCAGGAGGTCCAGAATAAGATCTTGGACCTCCCCTTTGACGGAGAGACGCTTTTTGGTAAGCATGTGGACGACGCCCTCCAAAGCATTAAAAAGGACACCGATACAGCTAAGTCCTTAGGATCTTTGACCTACCGTAAAGTGCCATTCAAAGGGGCACGTGGTCGGGGGTTTTCTAACTACAGAGGAAACCAACGACAATATTCCACACAATCTGGACAGTCCTATAAAGGTCAATATTCCAGCCAGCGCCAAGGACAGTCGGCGTCTTTCTCTCGGCAGTCCCAGAGAGGACGTCAGAATCGCCAGGGACGAGACAACGCCAAGAGGCAATAGCGGCCTCCTGGCTCTGGCTACTGTTCCTCCCCTACCACTAACACCGGTCGGGGGCAGGATATCTTTTTGTCTGGACAGCTGGGTGCGTTTAACATCAGACCGGTGGGTCTTGAATATAGTTCAGAGTGGCCATACGTTGGAGTTCCAAAATCTTCCTCCAACAAGAGCTCCAGACGCCCGTGCAGCGAAACATCTCCGACTATTACATCTCGAAGCCCACCAGCTTTTCATCAAGGGGGCGATAGAGCCCGTGCCACTTTCACAAAGGAGCAAGGGGTTTTATTCCAGGTTCTTCCTGGTTCGGAAGACGGAGGATGCATGGCGTCCTATACTAGACCTCAGGGAGCTCAACACCTATCTCATCAAGCTCTCTTTCAGGATGGTCACTCTCCAGGATATTCTACGACTACTCAATCCGGGAGATTTTTTGGCATCCCTGGATTTAGAGGATGCTTACTTTCATGTTCCAATCCACCCAGCTCACAGGCAATATCTACGCTTCACAGTAGGCAAGAGCCATTTCCAGTTCAAGGTGCTCCCGTTTGGCCTGCGGTCGGCACCCCGCATTTTCACGAAGATGCTGGCACCAGTCGCTGCTTTCCTGAGGAAGCAGTCCTTGGAAGTGTTCCCGTACTTGGACGACTGGCTCATCAAGGCTCCGTCGTTCAGGGCAACGTCTCAGGCTGTGTCAACTTGCATAAGATTGTTCGCCCATTTGGGTCTTCAGCTCAATGTGTCCAAGTCGGAACTGATACCCTCCAGGTCACGGAAGTTCCTTGGGGCAAATCTGGACACGAGACGATGCACGGCTCGTCCGTCAGAGGAGCGTCAGGGCAAACTGGCCGCTTCCGCTCGTCAAATGTTGCACAAGAGACATGTATCGGTTCGACAGTACAAGTCCTTGCTCGGATCAATCTCATCCTGCATACCTTTGATACCGCATTGCAGGCTTCATATGCGCCCTCTACAGGAGGAGTTAGACAAACAGTGGCGTCAGGCAGAAGGATCGTTCAACGACAAAGTATGGATAACGCCTGCCATGCGCACAGCCTGCGAATGGTGGCTGGTGAAGCAGAACATCGCAGGAGGATTAACGTTCCGAATCCCTCCTTCTCCTATGGTGGTGACCACGGACGCTTCCCTAGAAGGGTGGGGAGCAGTCCTCCAGGAGCTTCAGGTCAGCGGTCACTGGAGTCCAGCAGACAGACGGCACCACATCAATCTTTTGGAGCTGAGGGCCATTCACTTAGCCTTGCTGGCGTTCCTTCCCAGACTTCAGAACCGTGCAGTGCTGGTCCGGACAGACAACACTACGGCCATGCACTATATCAACAAACAAGGGGGAACGAGATCGCGGACGCTGTCCAAAGAAGCTCAGGTGATCTGGGAATTTGCGATCTCTCACGGGGTCACTCTGCGAGCCGAGCACCTAGCGGGGTGTCTCAACATCACAGCGGATGCTCTAAGACGCCAGACGAAGGGGACACACGAGTGGGAGCTGGATCAGGCCACGCTGGAGGCAGTGTTCAAGAAATGGGGTACTCCGACCATAGACCTCTTTGCGACCCCGGAGAACGCCAAGTGCCGGTTTTACGCAAGCAAGGTTCCCCAGCGAGGGTCTCTGGGGAATGCCCTTTCGATTGCTTGGTTCGGCGCATTTTGTTACGCCTTTCCTCTGATTCCCCTCATTCCTCGAGTTCTCAGGAAGGTCAGGGCAGAACCATGCAAGATGATCCTCATTGCTCCAGCATGGGCGCGGCAGTTCTGGTACTCGGAACTCCTACTTCTCTCCCAGGATCGCCCGATTCGCTTGCCACTGATTCCATCTCTGTTATCGAGAAATCAGGGGCAAGTCCTCCATCCGGATCCGGAGTCACTTCACTTGTCAGCGTGGCTCCTGAACACAGAGAATTCCGCCATCTGAATCTGTCTAAGGAATGCAGGGATGTTCTATCTCAGGCGCGGGCACCAAGCACTAATAAGACCTACAGGGCAAAATGGAAGAGATTTTGCCTTTGGTGCCAGAGGAATAAGCTCCATCCTTACAAATCCCTGCCACATCAGATTTTGCCCTATATCCTGTCTCTGGCTAAATCAGGTCTGGCGCACTCTTCGATCAAGGTACATCTGGCTGCCATATCCCGCTTTCGACGGAAGACATCGGGGCCATCTCTATGGTCTGCAAGGATTGTTAAGCAGTTCCTTAAGGGGTTATTTCGGATGTATCCTCCGGTCCGGCCACCTCCGCCTATCTGGCAGCTTAACCTGGTACTGGCTCAACTGATGAAAGCGCCCTTTGAGCCGATTCACAAAGCGGATTTGAAGTTCCTATCTTGGAAACTAGCCCTTCTCCTGGCATTGACTTCGGCTAGGAGAGTTAGTGAACTCCAGGCTCTCTCTATAGTGGAGCCTTTTCTACAGTTCAAGAGGGATGTCATGATTTTGAGAACCAACCCAAAATTTATCCCGAAGGTGCCTTCGGAGTTTCATTTGAATGAACCCTTAATTTTGAACTCCTTTTTTCCGCGTCCTTCCACTCAAGCGGAACGAACATTGCATTCTTTGGATGTCCAAAGATGCCTGAAATTCTATCTGGAGCGCACACGCTCTTTCAGAAAGTCTACTCAACTATTTATCGCCTACAGTGCACCACGGAAGGGGTTACCGCTCGCCAAGAGTGGCATTTCCCGCTGGATCTCCAGTGCAATTCAGTACTGTCATCAGGCTGCGGGCAAACCTTTGGATAAAAGGGCCCGAGCGCATTCTACGAGAGCGATGGCGTCTTCAGTGGCTCTCTTCGCTGGAGTGGCGATTAAGGACATTTGCAGGGCAGCAACGTGGAGCAGTGTACACACCTTCACGAAGCACTACTGCCTGGAATCGGTGGGACGAGCTGACGCTGCTGTTGGTCAAGCAGTCCTCCGGAATCTTTTTCAATGAGAGGTGAGCTTTCCCTACAATCCCTCCATCCTGGTAAGCACATTTGGTTTCAGTAATGGTTGTTTTATCATGTACACTGAGATGATTTTGTAAAGCCATGTATTTACCGAAATGTGCTTGTCGTGATCTACTGCTTGCTATTCTGATACAAAGCATGAGAATCTATGAAAGTTCCAATACTGGGGTAAGAAAACAAGTTACTTACCTGTAACTTTGGTTCCCCAGTATTGGTAACTTTCATAGATTCTCATGCGCCCACCCACCTCCCCTGGGAAAGCTCTGCCGGTTTACTAAGGTAGTGGCTGTTGGCACAACGGCTACGAAAATCTGAGGCTCTGAGCTCTCTCAGGAAGGTTCCAGAGGGTGAGGCTGTGCTGATTGGCCCTGGCAAAAGTTTGGGCTCTTTTACACAAAGAGGGTGATATACTACAAAATGAGATGAGGCCTAGGCCTATTTTTCTCTTTTGTTTCTATGGTTATACATATGTATATATATATATATTTTTGTTACCGAGGCTCCCATTCCGACGACGGGGAATGATACAAAGCATGAGAATCTATGAAAGTTACCAATACTGGGGAACCAAAGTTACAGGTAAGTAACTTGTTTTCTTATGCCTTGGGTGCGGTAGATCTTTGTTAGATAAGGGGGCAAACTGGTGAAGATCCTAGAGGGCTAATCGGAGGCGAATGAGGACAAAAAAGAAATGTTTTCATAGGATAAAATGGAAAGTGCAGATTCATCGTGATGTGAGCAAAAGAAATACATTTTAACAAACCCAAGCATTGAATTAAAGAGCATCATACAGCCGTATCACCTAGGCATAATCCTACGACATGAATATTGATCCAGCCCCCTCTAGGCTAACGTCATCCGGAGATGCAAGAACAAACTAGTTGCAAAACAATAGTGAACTATTGTGAATGAATGCGATCCTGTGCGTAGGCAGAAGAACCTTGAAAGAAATGTAACATAGTGAGCAACGGCTGGAGAGTCTTCGAGAACAGCGTCATTCGGAAATAAACAAACATGACTTGATTTACTGCAAGAAGCAGAAATGATAAGAAATGAATTTGACATGATGTGACATCCATTTTGAACAAGATGCGTCGAGGCCAAGCAGAGGACTATTTAGTATAAGCCAAGAAAATGCACTTTAAGAGGTCATAGCAAAATCATTTCAAAGGCCAGAGCCTCATATAAGTGTACATACGTACATTTGAGTGTAGATTTCTATTCTGCACATTGTTAATAATGCACAATTAATATTGAACGCACACAAACTTCCACAGCTGGATCTGAAGCAGGCCTACCTCCAGCTTTCAGAGTACTCTCAGTTGTATTTAGGGTACGTTTTCTGGACAATCCCTATTTGCTGAGCTTGGTAGACCTTTCCTTTGTCACCAACTGCTATCATTACTGACAGAGAAGAAATCTCTTTTCAAATTCTGCTTTTCCTGCGGACAGAAAAAGCTGTATACCGTTGATCCACTTGAGCAGAGCGTTTATTGCCTTCATCCAGCGCATAAGGCTCCGTACTGTAACATTTTTAAGACTTTGCGTCTCAGACCCTGAAGCAAAGGGGGAGAACGTTGGCACTCTATGCTTCAGAAAGAAAGAAGTACCCTCTGCCGACTGGGATGCCCCCTTATCTGGTACCTTTTCCATGAAAAGTGTTTTACTTTCATGAAGACAGCTCAAAAAAGAGACCTGTACAATTTCTAGAATTAGACTTACAATCTAAAGTCCCTGGAGCCACCTCTTCACAGGAACAAAAACGGAGTTTCCTCTGTAAAACCCTCTCGCAAAGACTAACTCCGACCTGTAAAAAAAAAAACAGCGGCAACATCCAGTTCTCATCATGTCCTATCTTAACTTCCGTCCACAGGATTGAAGAAAAAACCATAGTCGACGAGCATGAGAAGATCATCATTGGCGACAGCAGCACCATCAATATAACTCCCACGGCGTTCTTCTTTCCGCTGTTGAGGTAACAGATGACACCTCCGATGGCGACACCACCAACGATGACAAACCCAGAAATAGTGCCAACAACACATGCTATGATGGATTTTCCTGCGCACGCTACCTTCTCACCCTTGAAGGTGATTTCAAGCTTACCTACCCAGATTTTGGACTCTGAATTGGAGGAAGACCTCTGCGACCAAGACTCCTTGAAAGCCGCCTACAGTCTGACTCAACGAGATGTGCGTTACCTCCCAGAGTTTGAGGACAAAGCTCTAGATGAAAAGGACAATTATCAAGATTGAGTATCAACCCAGACCTTCATAGTTGACAATCATCCTCTCTGTCATGGGCCTTCTTATGGTAAACAACCAGCGGCCATGCAGGTGCCCATTACATATTTTTTTCAGTGTTGCAACAAATTATGGCACTTGTCAACGGTTACTTCCTCTGCACCCTAAAGGGTAACCTGCACCTGTCCCATCCTTACTACCTACTGCACCTATTCTACCCTCGCCCCCACCTCCACCACCTGTGGCTTATCCTCCGCCCCCACCTGCCATTGACACTCCTCCCAGAGTTGCCAAAGAGCCACTAGTCCCACTGACTCCTACAGATATGGATATGTGTATTTAGACTTGGAGGAAGAAGTTGAACTTCAACAGGGAAGGGACAGAGATGATCCTGAATGCGGTGACTACATCTTACCCAAGGAAAGCGATAATTGCTCACCCAAGCAGATTGCCTGTTTTATGCACTACTGGAGAGAGCTGCTAAAAAGTTCAATCTTCCAAAGGTTTCAGCGGAGCAGCAATCCTTTCGTTGATACTAAATGGCGGCCATGCAGATTCACACGGGCCAGATCCATCTCAAGACCTAAAACCGATGAAGAGGCCAGCTAAAGTCCAAATGGTGATTCCACGTCTAGAGAAAAAGAACAGGGCCCCGGATTCGGTTCACGCCTGCCTTATGGGTCCCCCGAAGCCACACCCTGTTGTAACACCAGCGGCCCAGTGAATATCACAGAACCCTATGACGCCATCATTAGCCCCTCCAGACAGAGGCGGCTGCCCACTTGATAATTTGGACCGGAGAGTTAGTTCAATGGTGGAAACGCCAATCAAAGCTGCCAATGCTTTAGCAATGCCGGGTCGTTATGATCGTTGGCTGCGGCATGACATCTCACCACTATTGGACCTCATTCCAGAGGACCAGAAGGAAGCTGCAAGAGCAGCGCTTTTAAGATGGCCGGGATGGCTTTCCTTCCAGAGATCCAAGCAAACATCCTTGATATGCTCTTCAGCTTTGTCACCCTGTTTGGGGAAACATGTGGATGAAGCCCTAAGAGACATTAGAACAGATACAGCAAAATCCTGAGGAGCTCTACAGTATAGACGTCCCAACTCTGCCCCTTTTTATGGCTCACGTAGATCTTAGGCCATCGGGGGAGCCTTCAATCAGTATAGGGAGACAAGGCAGACCATATTACCCCCCCCCACACACACACACACACACACACACACACACAGACAATAAACCGGATAGGAACAGGGATACACTACAAACCGCATTTAAGGGTGAGGGTATGTTAGATCATCCGATGGAAGAGGAGCCCCTTTTAGACGATCTCCAGTGACCACTAAAAAAGAGTTTGACTTCCCTTAGCTGCCCTCCTACCATCCCAGTCTCAGCAGGTGGGGGAAGAATTTCCCGTTTTGGCCCCTCATCGGAGTCCATTACATCGGACAGAAGGGTGTGGCAGATTGTACACTCAAGACATGCATAGGAGTTTGTACAGAAACCACCTGTCTTGTCCTTCCGAGAAAGCACCTAATCTTCACCTGAGGAATCTGCAAAAAAGAATTTTCCTCCCCCTGAAGGGAGCGATAGAGACTGTCCCGAAATCACTGAGAAACCAGAGATTTTGCTCCAGTTCGGTTTTGATAAATCTGAAAACTAGACCACAATGGAGGCTGATTATAGACCTCCGAGATCTGAACAAGTTCCTGAAAAAAATAGTCTTTTCGCATTTTTACGCTTTAAGAAGCCCTCCTGATTGTCCAGGAAGGAAGACTACTAATGTATCCGGATCTTCAAGATACATATTTCTATACCCCTATACATCGGAAGCACAGGGAATAACTGCTTTTCAGTGGCAGGGCGGCACTACTAATTCAAGGCGCTTCCCGTTGACTTCCAATCAGCCGCTCTGATATTTACCAAATGCTTCGCTCCACTTGCTGCTTTCTTAGACAACAGAGTCACCAAGTGTATCCGTACTTGGACTACTGGCCGTCAAGGTTCATTTAAAGGAAGAGGCAAAAACATTTACAACTGCATGCATCAGTCTATTTCACAGGTTGGAACTGACACTAAAGATTGATAAACCTTTAGGAACCAAACCGAAACTTCAGTTTCTAGGAAAGATACTAGAAATGCAGCTGGGAAAGGCTTTTCCCCCAAGGGATAGAGCAAGGAAGCTCCCAGTCATGGCAAAGGACTTCTCCGTCATGGTAAGGCAGTGCAAGTCTCTGCTGGGCCTGGTGTCATCCTGCAAAGGCCTGATACCCTTTTTGCAGGCTCCAAATAAGACCCATCCAACATGAAAGGCTCATGGAACAACACAGTCCAAGTTACAAGACGACTGAAGCAGGTGCTGCTATGGTGGAGATTTCCTATAAATCTCAATAAAGGCCTCTCTTTCCATCCTCGGTTGAACGGAGTGGAGCTCACAATGCATGCGTTCGTGAGCAGCTGGGGCGCTCACTTGCAAGTGCTGTTGACCAGGGGTCCCTGGTTAGACACTGAAAGTGCTCTGATCTCCTGGAGCTTCGGGCCTATGATGGGGCCTACAGCCGTTCCTCCCAAGACTTGCAGGTCAAACCGTACTCTTCAGGTTGGAGAATACAACGTAAATTTTTTATATTGCCAACCACGGAGGAACAAGGTCTCGATTGCTCTCGGAAGAGGTGCTGCCGTGGAGCTCTTGGTGGCACATGTGCACATTTAAGTTGTCTCCATTTGCAGTGAGCCCAGCACTGATAGTAAGCCTCCGGGTTTTTGGGGAAGCAACTTGAGCCCTGCGGTGATGGCTCGTGAAGGGACCATATTGCATGCAGGAAGCCCTTCTGCCTCCTGTTGGCAATGGTGCTGGGTGCTACTAATGCTTCTTCGCTTGGTTAAGGCAGTTATCTTAATGCACTGGGGATCAGAGGCCTGTGGTCCTGTAATTTGCAGACATTGCATTTCAATCTGTTCGAGCTTCAGTAGATCCGCCTGGCCCTCTGGGCATTCTTTCCTTCCCTCCATGGTCAGACGGTTCAGGTCCAGATGGATAACATGACCACAGTGTGGTACGCCTGCTAGTAGGGTGACATGGTTCTCACGCCCTCTCTACCGGCATTGTGGCTGTGGCCTTGGGATTTGGCTCAGTGTCTGATTAGTTGTGACCCACATAGTCCGCTCCTTGAATATGACGGGATACGATCTCAGTGGCTATCATCTTGCCGACCACGAGTGGCGTCTTCACCCAGAGGTGATTCAGTCCAGCTTCACACTGGGGCAGCTCTGCAGTTCTCATTGCAGGGAGCCCTAGGAGACGCTTTCCATCTGAGGGGGAACTTCCATCTCTACTACGCGTTTCCTCCCATTTCTGAATCCTCGGATTCTGAAGAACTAAGTGCAGAGTATGAGGTAGTCAGATCTGCTCAAAGGTGTCTCAGGTGAAGTTTCCTTCCACACAATTTCTTTGTTCCTATTTGGTATTGCATCCTCATGCCTTTAGTGCCTTATGCAGAATGTTGTGTGCCATTTCCACACACTCTGCTATGACATTTTAGATGTCTCCAAGCCGTTAACAATCCCATCACTTAAAAGTTGAGTATTGCGAGCTTTAGTGATGAATGCAGGAAGGAGAGTGTTTTGTAGAGAGCACAGCTACTCCAATCAGTGTCTTGGCACCAAGAGCTGCAGAGCGTGACAAACTAAACCTTCATACCAGCAGTGAAGAATGAGTGTTTTGTAGAATGCAGGTGCTGACAGGAGAGGGTATACTAACACACAGTACTTCCACTAGAAGTATGAGGGCTTGCAACCCAAGGAGTTCTCCAAGGATAGGTTTGTCATGCTAAAGATTGGGTTGCGGTTCTAAAATGGTTGATATAGGTCGAGTTTAATATCCGTGGCAGTCTAAGGGCCTGATTAGGGCGGGTTGGTTAATTCCCAATCCATGTGTAAACCCCTGCTTACGCAGGGGTCGGAATTACGAGTTTGAAGGTATTTAACGCATCCAATAATTATCTGATGTGTTAAATAACTCAAAATTTGTTACATTTCAGCTTATCAAACCTTCCAAAACGGGGGGAAAAGCATACAGTATTTACGGTATCATTCAGATTCTGGTGCGTTAAACACGCATAATTAGTCACTAGATGGGAAACTGATGGTGGTTGGGTTCTAAACCTAGAGGGAAAGGGGTCTGGCGGGCTCCTGAGAAGACATGTATGTGTGTGGCTGGGTGGTGGAATAACTGGCTGGGTAATGAAAGAAGAACAGAGGTTGGGTTCTGGGGTGGCAGTATATTTGGGTAGCTGGTCAGTGCAGAATGTTTTGGTGGGGGGGTCAGTGGAGTATGTTTGGGTGGGTGGTCAGTGGAGTATATTTGGGTGGGTGGTCTGGGCAGTATATTTGAGTGGTTGCTCAGTGCAGTATGTTTGGGTGGTTTCTGAGTGCAACATGTTTGGATGGTTGCTCAGTGCAGCATGTTTGGGTGGTTTCTCAGTATATTATGTTTGGGTGGTTGGTCAGTGCAGTATGTTTGGATGGTTAGTCAGTGCAGTGTGTTTGGGTGGTTGGTCGGTGCAGTATGTTTTTATGTTTTTTTAGTTTGTTTTGATGGTTGGTCAGAGCAGTATAGTTGGTTGGTTGCTCAGAGCAGTATGTTTGGGTGGTTTCTCAGTGCAACATGTTTGGATGGTTGCTCAGTGCAGCATGTTTGGGTGGTTTCTCAGTGCAACATGTTTGGATGGTTGCTCAGTGCAGCATGTTTGGGCGGTTTCTCAGTGCATTATTTTTGGGTGGTTGGTCAGTGCAGTATGTTTGGGTGGTTGGCCAGTGCAGTGTGTTTGGATGGTTGCTCAGTGCAACATGTTTGGATGGTTGCTCAGTGCAACATGGTTGGATGGTTGTTCAGTGCAGCATGTTTGGGTGGTTTCTCAGTGCATTATGTTTGGGTGGTTTCTCAGTGCATTATGTTTGGGTGGTTGGTCATGTCAGTATGTTTGGGTGGTTGCCCAGTGCAGTGTGTTTGGATGGTTGCTCAGTGCAACATGTTTGGATGGTTGCTCAGTGCAGTATGTTTGGGTGGTTGGTCAGTGCAGTATGTTTGGGTGGTTGGTCAGTGCAGTGTGTTTGGGTGGTTGGCCAGTGCAGTGTGTTTGGGTGGTTGGTCGGTGCAGTATGTTTTGGTGGTTGGTCACTGCTAAAGCTATCGATGTTTCTGAACTGAGGGAGGTGCATAAGTAGTTGACTGGTTGTGGTAGAGGTACAGATATCCAGCCACTGTGACAGCACTGAGTGGGCCATGAATACTGTGAATATAATATAGATGGGAACAGGACAGTGTGTGAGGTATCGATGGTGGTTGTTATACTCTTGGTGGTATAGAGGAAAGGGGTTGGGTGCAAGAAGTTTTTATTCGCGTGAGTGGGGTGGTCACAGTGGATATCTACAATGATGATGGCCACTTAAGTTATGAGGGTGGCGGTGCTCTGGTAACTGGGCACTGATGTGGGTTTAGCGTTGGTTCTTTTATCTTAATTACTCGTGTTCTCCCTCCTTGTTTCCTGTAGGGCCCAGTAATTAAAGTGAACAGTAACCAGCGTTATGCCTCCACTGCCATCACCGAAGCCATCTTGCGGGAGATCGCCAGCCGCCTGGATGTCCCTTTGCAGGTAAAGTTGCTTCTTCTGTGTGTTGTCCTCTTCTCTAACTCTTTTATCCTGCTCTCTCTCGCTCTCTCCTTCCCAACGTGTTAGGAAGTTGATTGGCTAGTTAGGATGCCCCTGCACCACCTGATCAGTTTAAAACCGTTTGCATGCCTCGGGCCCTTTGTTTTGTGTCCGGGGAAGCAGCATTCGTAACTTCTTGTTTTTCTATGAATGGATTCATCTGATATCGCTGAGAAGCAATCTGTTTCTTGGGCGGTGCTGTCTCCACTTCCTTCAGTAGTGTACTTTTTTTCACCCCATCCAAGTTGAAATAGTGCTTCCAGGGTGTGCATCTGTCTGAGATCTCTGCCTGGAGCACCCTGGGGTTGAACAGGGTCCCTTAGCTAAATACCCCAGTGAGGCTGTGGCACCTGAGCCGGGTCCTCCATATTGGAGATTGATACTGTCGCAGTACGGATTCTGGGTGCCAGATCATGCCGACCAGGGATTGGAATCAAAGATACCATCATCATCACGCCTAACCCTCATTTGTTAAAAACCTAGATTAAAGGGTTAGAATGTGGGGTTCAAGGGCACCGTTGGCTCTTCCTTTGGATGCAGAACTTGCGTTGGGAGAGTCCCGTTCCTTTTCTGAAAAGGAAGGAAGCAAGGAGTCTAGGGAGGAGGAGGGTCGATAAAGGGCTTTCGGTGGTGGGATTGGTACAGATTGCTTCAGCTCCGCATTGCAGACCAGCAGATCTGGTTTTAGAAGGTTCAGTCTTAGAGGCTCTAACCCAGCCTTCAGTGCACGTGAGTAAGTAGGGATAATTGTCTTTGCTGAAGAGTTTGAGTACAGTTTTCGCTTTTCCTCTAGAACAATTATTATTTGTTTCTGAAAGGAGGTCGAATCATTCACCTATTTTGCATTTGTCCTTGATAATTTGGACTTCGTTATCAATACGGGTACCTTTTTCTCATCCTCCTCTTACTTTAGATCTTGTGTTTTAAGCTAAGGTGCATCTGCCTAGTCCAAGCCCAAAGCACTGTTAATGCAGCTACCTGGTTTCCTTTGCTGTCCACTGTACCTCCTTGTAACATACAATGAATGAATGAATGAATGACCAGGGATTTATAAAGTGCAACAGATGCTCTGTAGAGGGTCTCGGCGCTGTGACTATAGGGAAAGGAATTAAACCCGGATCAAAAAGCCAAGACTTCAAGGTTTCTTAATCCCAATTCAGACACTTCAAGACGCGGCTCAAGAGAAAGCTTGTTCCAGGCAGTGGGTGCCAGAAAAGAGAAAGATCCACCGCCTTTCATTGAATGTTCAATCCTTGGTACCACCGCCAAGTCCATCTGAGAGGAGTGAAGCTCTCTTATGGGAGAGTAACACTACCCTAGATTTGAGATCTTGCGGGCCTCTATGATGTAAGGCTGTATGAGTCAAGACGAGTGCCTTAAACAGGATCGGCTTCTTGACTGCAAGTCAATGTAGAGAATGTAAATAAGGAGCTGCAGAAGTTTTAAGAGGGAGCTTAAGAAGTCATGCAGCTGCATTTTGAACTACCGGGAGCCTTTTGGCCAGCTAGCCTGGCAGGCTCAGATAGAGAGCATTAGCACAATACAACCCAGACGTGATTAAGGCCTGAACCACCGTTTCCTAGCATGTAAGGGAATAAAATAAAAACATGTTTACAGTGTGCGGAGAAGCCAAAAGAATGTGGCCACCAATGCCACAACTGGAGGCTGAAAGGAAAGCTGGTTGTCGAGCGTAAGCCCCAAATCCTTTAACACTTGTGAGGCTAAAGGAATAGCATACTCAGGCCAGCACTTGGAGCACTCCAAAGGAGAAGTCAGGCTAAAAAAGAGGACCTCCGTCTTGTCTGCATTACACTTGAGTTCATTCTGCTGCATCCAATAGAAAACTGCGCCTAGACCTGATTTAATAAGGCTTAAATGCATCTCTCTACCTTTATTGAAGGAGAAAAGCAGCTGTTTCATCAGCAGACGAGACAATTTTCGCTCCAAAGGATTCTACAAGCTGTGCCAATGGGGTCAATTAGATATTGAAAATTGTAGGGGTCAAGGCAGAGCCCTGTGGCAACCCCACTGCTAGAGCCTTCGTACCTGACGATAAAGGAGATGTCTTGCCTCTTGGCCTCTATTAGCTCAAAAGGATTTCACGCAACTCCATGCCAAGCGATCTAAACCAATGCCCTGTAGGTGGTGAAGGAGCAGAAAGTGTGATACCGTATCAAATGCTGCCGAAAGATCTAATAATAGCAACACAACATTGTCACCCGCATCTTGAGTACCATTGATGTGCCCTGTCACCTCCAAAAGGGAAGTTTTGGTGCTCAAATTCTGCCGAAACCCAGCCCGCGTAACATGAAGGAGATCATTTGTTTCCAAAAAATAGGAGAGGCGAAAATTGACAAATTTCACCGAAACCTTCGATAGGGCAGGTAGTAAAGAAATAGGCCTATTGTTTGCCACAGTGCTAGAATCAGTAGAAGGTTTTTTCTAAAGAGGCAATATTTTTGCGTGCTTCAGGAAGAACAGCCATTGAAAGTGAATCATTAAGAAGCTTATTCAACACGGGTTAAACCCATCCACCCCCGCCTTGACCAGCAGATCTATGGGGCATGCTGAGTCTAACATTTTTCACATCCAAAAGAACCCTTGGTGACCTTTTCCCTCTTGAAGAAAAAGCTGGAACGTATTCTGATACTCCTGGTGCAGAAAGGTCATGACAGCGGGTACTCGCCACAGTATATTTTCATACAGAGGAAGTAGGGTTGAAGGGCAGTGCTATCTTTAGATTTGCTAACTCTGTGAAATGAGTCTCCACGCATCTTTTTCTCTGCTTGTTATCATCCAGCCATCGACTTATTAAAGGGAGGCTTCTCTGCTGGGTCCGTCCATTGCTTGTGGTGCAGCCACCTTCTGATCCCCACACAGCAAAGTGTTGATGGAACATTTTCTGGCTCAGCCTGTGATGGTGATTGCAGCTATCGGTAAAGCCAAGATAGAAAAAAACGTATCTGAATTTGTGTTTTGCCCTTTGCAGGTTAAGGCATCATCCATAATGGCTGCCTCCGGTGTCCAAAATTTAGACCACTCAGAGGAATTTGCAGACTCGCTTCCACACAAGAATATCAGTTCTGATTTAGCAAAGGCGAATACGCAGTCTTGTAACAAGTTTAAGTTAGCACAGATCTCGTTGAAACAAAGGTTGAAGGGGGGCGGAGCCGGAGGCCTCCAGGATGGCTGCAGTTTTCGGAAGCTCCTGAACTGGCTCACTGTGCCTGCCTGCAGGGCTGGTCCAGCGTTACCTGGAGCTGCCCAGCGGTCCAGCTCAAGTTGGGAGGCAGTGGGGACTCGGTGGGTTGTATTTGGTACTCTGACCCAGTTGGTTTACACAAGCCTGGTGGAAGTCTAGAGACTGCATAAAGCAATTCATCCCTCCCATTTGAACTACAGAGGAGGTGTTCACTGCACATGAAGAACAGAAAATGGCAGTGGAAGCTGTATTGC
Source organism: Triturus cristatus (assembly GCF_964204655.1). Classification (NCBI taxonomy): domain Eukaryota; kingdom Metazoa; phylum Chordata; class Amphibia; order Caudata; family Salamandridae; genus Triturus; species Triturus cristatus. The sequence goes on from NC_140584.1 coordinate 1,195,743,016, forward strand.
TCCATGTCAGGGCATTAGAGAGTGACCCTGAGCGCCGGTAATTGCAGCAAAGTTGGATGTCGGGGTGGTCTTTGGACTTTAAATGCTGCAGATCAACTCATGTGTGGCATTCGCCTGAAGGTGCCCCGAGTTGAACAGGGAGACCACAGGAGTCTTCAGTTACCCCTGGTGGGCACAAAGCAGTCCAGACCAATGTGTGCCAACCGGACTGACAATGCGCTTTTTTATGCCCTGCACAGGGCTCTGGTTACAAAGCATGAATGACTCGAAGGAAGGAACACTAGATAGCAACTTACACTAGTGAATGCCTAAAGGGTCTGCTCACCTTTAACTGGGACAACCTCTAGACATCTATAGCCATGTCAACCATGGGGACATTTTACAGTCCCACAAAACAGGTTTGACTCCCAGGGCTCCCTAGAGGATGCTAGTCTGATGGGAGAGAGAGAGGGCCACTGCACTCCATTAACAAACTACGAACTGGACTTGCTGAAAAAACAGACTCCATTGCAAATGCGGTAGAAGGGAAACTGGAAGACCTTTCTGAGGTGTGGAATATGGAGCAGTGCACAATGAGGACACTGAAAGATTTTGAGTCCTTCACAGCAGTATTGGAGGGACACCTCAAGCTCAAAGGAAGAATCGAACAGTTGGATAACCTGCTGAGAGGATCCCATCTCAGAGTCCTGGGAGATCTCGGAGCTGTTGAATGTGGGTGGTGATCAATCAATGTAGCACAGCGAATGGTAAGATCTTCTTTCTTCCTTCCTTCAAGAACACAAGACTCTACCTCAGAGTTGGGGGGGCAGTGAAACTCGCCTAGAGATATTCTGAGGGGAAAAGGGTTATCCTGAGAGCAGCTGTCAGTAAGAAAGTGGTGCCTCTTGGAGCACAGGCTCCTGCCCTTCCAGATCTGCCACCAGAGACACTGACAACCAAACGAGCCCTGCTAAATATCAGGAGCAACCTGGTGGTGAAGAAGTGGAAACGTTAATAAGCTTCCCAGCGCGCCGAAGGTGACATACAAGGCAAAGCAGTTTGTGTTTGAGTCTTTCTTGGACAATGTATCCGAGGAATCTGGACAACGAAGAGTTACCTTAGAACTCTGTGCTTGGGCTGTTGATCTCTGCGGCTCAGGGCACGGGCCTACAACAAGATGAGCTGGGGCTACTCCAGCGGATGGAGGAGACGGAGAGCGGTGCCTTTGGAGACTCTAAGCCGTCTAACATTATCTGTTCCTGTGTCTCTGTTATTTCCTCCTTTCAGGAGCTAGTATAGCCCACTGTGATTACACATGGAGATCGTAGCTGATGAAGGGTTCAACGTTGAAATGAGTTTGATTTCGTTAACGTGTTATGATAAAAGTACTTATAAAGGGCACTTACACCACAACATTTTTTGACGCTCCGGTCTAAGGAATTCTGCAGTTATGTCATTCATTCAATCATAGGCCTGGCAAAATAACTAGGTTTTTAATAGTTTCCTAAATTGGAAATAAGATGTCGCAGATCTGATGTTCAGGGGGAGAGAGTTCCAGAATTGAGGGGCCAGAACAGCAAATTTTAATCCCCCTAATTTCTTGAGTTTGAAAGCAGGGGTAGCCAAGAGGGAAAGGTGAAAAGACCTGAGACCCTGAGTGGGAACATATCTCTGAACCCGAGTAGATACGAATTCTGGGCAATTGCCATCGAGAGCTTTGAAGGTGAGACATCCCATCTTGAATGCGTTGCCTTCAGCTACAGGGATCCAATGTAACTTCTTCATTATGGGGGTCGCATGATGCCATCTTGAATGACGATAGATTAATCTTGCAGCCTGGTTCTGCACCAGTTGCAGTCTTTTTAAAAAGATATGCCGGTCGGCCAAAGTAGAGTGAGTTGGCATAGTCTATATGAGAGATGACTAAGGCTAACACAGCCTGAGTAACAGCTGCAGGAGTGAGAAGTCTGCTGATCTTCCGGAGTTGAAATAAACAGGTAGAGACCACCGTTCCATTCTGGGATTTCATGGATAGATCACAATTTTGTGACATCCTTCTGTATTTATAGGTGCTCGAGCTGCACGTCTTCCCCATACCAGGTTATCAAGGAGTATGTCATGGATTTACTATTGACTGACTGTCAAACTTTCTATTCGCCATCAGCGGATGTTCATGACTTATGTTGTAACGATTAATTAATTAATTTTTTATTTAAGAAGTTTTATATAGCGCTGGCCTGACCCGAGTGTATCGGAGCGCTTTACATCAGATACAGTGCATAGAATCACATAATACAATAATAGTGTAGGTCGTTGGCGGCGAGTTCTGATTCAAAGCCTTGCAGACATAGAGTCGAAGCGGTGAGAGGTGTCTGCTTCCGCGCTCCGACTGAACCCATCGATTCCCTAGGGAACGGTCGAGAAACAGGACTTTGAGCTGACTTTTGAATTTGACAAAAGAGGGAATAGTTCTGATGTGAGGGAATAGAGTTCCAGATTTTGGGTTTGTTCCCGGCGAAGGATCGGGCCGCAGTTTTTTGTTTTCGTGTTTTCAGCGGGATGAGTAGAAGACAGTTCGAACTTCTGAGGCTCCTGGTCTGACCGGCTTTTTTGAGTTTGGCCGCCAAATATTCAGGTTTGCCGGTGTGCAAGGCTTTGTGTGTGAGGCAGGCTGTTCTGAAGCTAGCCCGCATTTCGACTGGGAGCCACTTAAGTTCTCTGAGTGCCGGAGAAATGTGATCAAATTTCTTGATTCCGGTGTCCATTCTGGTTGCTGCGTTGAGCGTTGTTTTGAGGGGAGCAAGATGTGATTTTGCTATTCCTGAGAGGACTGCATCCCCAGAGTCTAGTCTAGACAGGACCAACGCTTGGGTGGCCTGTTTGAGATCAAGGGGCGATTAAATATTTAGACTCCTTGGACAGTGTACCCTGAATGGAGGGTTCTCTTCAGCCGTGATCAGCTTTTAAGATTTTCAAAGTCAGGAAGATATCAGAAGGAAAGCAACATGTTTTCATACAAAAATTCTGATTTTGATCTAAGCAAATATTCCATGGCCTCTGCAGAATCTTTCAAAAGGTAAAGCTGACTGGCACCTCAATTATGTTCTTGGAGCATGCATCCAGTCAGTCAAAGATACTTTATTCAGCAGCCAAGAGCCATAATAGTAAACATATTAAAAAGAAAACACAATTCATGAAAGACATCAATACATAAAAACTTGAGTCCCAAAAGAAACGCCTATTAAAAACAGTAAAAGGAGATCTATCTTTACTATTTCATCAATCATGTAAACATCTACAAATGGTACAACAATATAAAGTGCAACGGTGCTAAATATAAAACCAGAGGCTACGAAGAATATCTCATAAAATGCGCATTGGGTAAGAGAACAGACCTGCTCCAGCGGCGGCAATTTTTTCCTGTGTCTAATGGTCGCTGTTAAAAAACTTGCACCACCCATGGAAACCATGGGGGAGGATAGCATTTGACGATAGGTTAAGGCCGGCCTAACTTGGACAAATTGGCAGTCTCTATGCAGTGGTAAAATAGGTTTTCTGCAAGGGGAATCGTAATAGGCTCAGAAGAACATAAAATGTAGTGTATCCTGCTCCGAAAAATTATCACAGGGGCAGGGTCTAAGCGAAGCCGGTTTGGAATAGCCTTGGGGAAATGCCAGGGGACCAGGTTCAAACAGAATCAGGTCAAAACAAAGCGGTGATGTGCTTTGTTAACGTAAGATAGAGATAGGGCTGCATCTGTGGGCCCAGGCTCAATATGGCAAATCTTCTCAGACGGTTTGGTTAATTCCACATCTTCCCTAAGGCTCTGCTGCTTATCCAGAAACTGCTTCTTAAGATCTCTAATAGCAGACTTACCCAAAACCCCTGGGCTCGGGAACAAATCGGGGCGGCCGAGCCATCTGGTCTGTTCCATTATGTATTTCAGCCAGAGAAGAGATAGTGCCCCTTCCAATGCAATGCAGTCCGTAATTAAAAGTTGATTTAGATTTGGGATCGGGCTTGCCCAAACTCTAAGCCAGCGCAGCAGTGGGGGGACCGCAATCTGGTCTGATATATAGCCCCCTCCCAGCTCTTCATGTAAATTAAAAACAGGCGTAGCAGTGGGGACCGCAAGAAGTTTTCACCTAAAATTGTTCTCCGCTACCTGAATACTCTTCACGTCCTTATATCCCCAAATGTCACTCCCATGCGTGGCCATCGGGATACATTTTGCATTATAGACTTTTAGGAGGTGCGGGAAGCGATCTTCCCTCCAGAGTGGGGGTCAGAACCGGTGGGGGCCAGTTGCTGAGTACAGAAAGTGGTCTGGAGAAGCTCACAAAGGCGGCATGCCTTTGAAGCTTCCCCTGCCCATCCTGGGGGAAGAGACCTAGCACCTCCAGGATGTGCATTGTTGCAGGCCCACGAGAGTGGATGGCTCTCTACCCAGGGGTCCAGCAACATGTCTGCTGGGTGGCAGCCTAGGCAGCCTCTCAGTCAGGAATCTGATTGTTGGTTAGGTTCAGGGGGCATCTCTAAGATGCCCTCTGTCGTGCTTCTTACATTAAATCCCACAAATCAGTGTGGGTTTAATGTGCTGAGAAGTTTAATACCAAACTTCTCAGTCTTCAGTGTTGCCATCCTGGTGCTGTGGAGTTCGTGTTGACGACCTCCCAGCACCATATACTCTTAATGGCAGCACTGCACTTACAGTGCCCAGGAATGCACCTGGGTACTATAGGGGCACAGGGCTCATGCACCTGTACCCTCACCACTGGCAGGGTGCACCCAGCTAGAGGGGTGGCTATGGTATGCCAGGGCAGTGTGTTTGTGGGCATGGCACACAGGGATGTGTGCCATGTCGACTCTCTGTTTTGTTCTGCACCAAGACACTTAGCCTGCAAAGGCAGTGTGTGTATGTGTGTCAGGGTACAGGGCCTCTAAGGGTGGCAAAATAAGTGCTGCGGCCCTTAGGGGCCTTCTCTGGTCACAGTGCCCTGGGTACCTATGGTACCATTTACCAGGGGCTGACGTGGCCAGAGATGCAAATTGGGTTTAGGCTTCAATGCAGTTTTAGGGAAGGAACACAGGCCCTGGGTACCTGATTGGCAGGAGCCCAGGGCACACTCAAAGTACATCAGCAATTCAGCAAAAAGTGGGGGCATACCATGCAAGAAAGATGGCACTTTTCTCACACAAGCCAAATGTTCTACCCCAGCCTGGAACTTGAGATGTCTCTTAAGAGGTATATTGACCCCAACACTGTCCAAATGGTGCTGTAACCACGTTAATGTCTAGAAGCATTACTCGGGTGGGACAGACATTCGGTAATGTGGAGCTCATGACTGTCTGGACCAAGACGAAGGAGTACAGCATGTTTTTTTTCCTTGGCCTCCTCTACTGTCATTTCCCATCCTCTTCTCAGCATTTGAACTTCCCTCCTGCAGCCTCAAGCTCTTCTTCTCTTGATGCCTCCACATTGAGATGGAGATATCAAAGACGAATCAGGGGGGTTCACTCTCCCCCTGTCTTTCTGTAGCTTTCTCCATTGGTGCCTCCATCACTCTTACCTGCATCTGACATGCCTTCGTTCTCCGTATTCTGCTTTATGGCTTTGTCCCTCTCTCGCCATTTGTCTCTGTCACTTTGTGACCCTGTCTTCACAGTTTTCTGTCTCTCCTTCTCATGATCTACCCTCTCTTACACTACTGCTGTGTGTATCCTGGATCTCATTTAATTTTCTTGCACTGTCTCTTCTTTTCACAACAATGCTCCTCTCTCTTACATTTTGTGTTTGCTATTGTACGGCCTTCTCTGACTCGCCCACTCTCTTCCTGCCTTACACATGCTCCTCTTGTTACCTGTGTTTCTCTTTCTCTCTCTCTGCCTCACACGCACTTCCATGCTCTTCCTGCCTCATCTCTTATTTCATATCTCTCGCACTCATTTCCAGTGCTCGCCCCACTCTCACGGACACCCCTGATCTCTCTTTTCTCTCAGGAATTCATGGTGCGGAATGATGCCCCCTGCGGCACCACTATTGGGCCCATTCTGGCCTCCAAGCTGGGTCTGCGGGTCGTAGACTTGGGTTGCCCCCAGCTGGCCATGCACTCCATTCGGGAGATGTGCTGCACCTCCGGAGTGCTGCAGACCACCTCACTTTTTCAGGTAAGATGGATTGGGGAGTGTGGCGGGATGTGCTGGCCTCTGAGTGTACACAACCCTCGGTGGCACTGCCATGGGGTGCGCATGACTGAGGGTGAAAAATAGAGTGGAGAGTATGTGTGGACCACTCTTCGAGCATTATGGCTGAAAACATCGCAATTAAATATATTGTCCAGAGTGTTGCTGAAATGTGCACATCAGTGTTTAATTTAACTTGCATACTGTCCTCAAAAAGGGTAATGCACTGGTAACATTACTTCAAACAGAATACTTGTGAACAGATCTCAGCAGACAGGAGAAGTCCCCTCCATGCAGCAGTACCACAGCACAAGAACACCAGGTCTAAAGTCCAGGGCATTTCAGAAGCCCCCGCAAACCCTAATCACTGTATTACATTTAAACATTACATTGTTGTGTATCCTGGGACTCTTGCCCATGTTTATTAGGCCTGGATTCCCAACCCACTGGTAATGAATAAGTACACCATTGCTTGAGCAGGGAATTCCAGGTCACGGTACCCTCACACAACCCAAAGAGCATGCCTGCCAATGTAGGGCCGTGCTTCTTGGGATACCCTTGGAGACTTCAGGGACACGGGTAATCCAAACAATAGTTCATTAATGGGTTACACACTCAAGGATCACTAGAAATGGGATATGCATTGCAACATATTTATTTGAAAATAGTTATTTTAACGCTCCTGGATCTAGTGTGAACAGTATTGTTTGATAAGATCACAGCAGATGAAATTAAAAGCAGCTAAGTGTTTCATGAACAGTGAAAATAACAGGGAAAAATGGTACCATCACAGTTTCTAGCCCTTAGCACCTTGACTGTGCGGTCTCTAGGCGCTATGCTAGTTCTAGCAGATGAATAAATAATAGGCCTATTTCTCGAGTTTCAGAGATGGTGGGTACACCTGGAACAACAAGGTTTGTTGTCAGGAATAGCTGGCTATTTTTGAGCACACGGGCAATGAGATTGTGTCTGTGAGACAACCCAATCCTGGCACCAGACCGGGAGGCCAGTCTCTTGCAAGAATGTAGCAGCTTCGGTTAAAGCAGTGGAAGTTGGACCCGTACCCTTCAGGATCAGCACACTGGCTGAAGATTCTCTTCTCTGTGATCTGTTCTAGGGGCTTATATAGGATTTGACCACTGACTTTTCCCCTGCATTGCAGAATCGAATGGGATTTGAAGACCCAAGATGTAGCAAGACTAAAAAAGTTGGATGCAAAGTATGTCACTGTTAGAAATGGGGGTCTCTAGTTAGCAATGGCTGGTCACTGTCCAAGTAGGGACCCTTCTTCCTAAGTCAGAGTAAGCGGGCTACACCCTATGATAACCCCCGCTCAACCCTGTGGTAACGTAGCACGAGCAGCTAGGCTTATCTCAGAGGCAGTGTGTGAAGCATTTATGACCATACACAGTAACACAGTTAGGAACACTACAAAGGGACACCACACAACTAGTTATAACAAGCATTGGCATAGCCAATAGGTCTCGCCTATGGGACCTTATAAGTGTTTAGCCATGCAACAGTTGCATAACTAAACACCTATAAGGTCCCAAAAGCGAGACCTATTGGCTATGCCAAGCGGCCGCAAAAGTGAAAGTGATCGCGATCAAACGTGAAAGTGAAAGTAATCGCGGTAAAAGTGTCGCGCGCGCCCGTGCACATGCACTGCAGCTCTAGGCTGGCCTGGTAGCACTTTTTGGAGCCCTCTCACTAAGTCTCGCCAGAGCAGCGCATGCGCTGGGTCAGGCGAGACCTAAAAATAAGTATCTTTATATATAGACTTAACACAAGACCAATAACAGTAAAAATCCACAATACTAGGCAAATAGGGTTACTCTTAAAATGCTGCAAAAATAGTTCAAAGTGTGCAAAGAGGAGTTCAGTTCAAGGCAGTGGTCTCTGCGACCCTTTTACTCACAAAATACCTGGACTCTGTAGCAAAGCAACCAGAATGTCGCTAAGAAGTTGTAGCGATGATTTTCCTCACGCTTGACCAGCGATGTGTTGAATCCTTGCCGCAAGGGAGGATGATGCGCTGATCTGTGTGCAGGACAAAGCGACAAACTTCTCCACGCTAAGCCGGCGATGCGTCGAAATCCTTGCCGCGAAGGGAGGATGATGCTCCGAGCCTGTTGCGTGTACTATCTCGTTGCGATGAAAGAAAATGGTGCTCTGTGAGGGTGCGACGATCCTGATTCGATGCGATAAAAATGGCAGACGCTCAGTCTCCACGCTGCGATGAAGTGAAGCGATGAACTCGATGCGATGATCTCTGTTTAGCGAGCCTTTGGCAGCCCGCATACAGGTGATGCGATAATCTTGAGGTCAGCGAGCCTTTGGCAGCCCGCAAACAGGTGATGCGATGATCTCTGGTTAGCGAGCCTTTGGCAGCCCGCAAACAGGTGATGCGATAATCTTGAGGTCAGCGAGCCTTTGGCAGCCCGCAAACAGGTGATGCGATGATCTCCGGTAGCGAGCACTCAGCGGCAGCAGCACGATGATTTTCCCTATACTCTTCAGCTGCGGCGGCTCGCTAACAGACGTTACCGACGATTTTCAGCACTCTGTTCTCCACAGTAGAACTAGAGGCGCTGGAACTCACAGGAGCCTCACCTGCAGATAGAAATCCTCGCTGGGAGGAAACAGGAGGCTGGTGGTGGAGTCTGATGTGCCTGAGACTCCAGCAGGAGGCTAGCTCTCTTCTAGCCCTTGGGTGATTGCTGTAGCAAAAATAAAAGTTCCTTCAAAGTCCTTTTCTTCTTCTTCCAAGTCCAGTAGTAACCACTGCAGGCCAGTCCAAGAAACAGCACACAAGCACAAGGACAGTCCTCTCCTGCAGATTCCTTCAGTTACACGGACAGAAGTTCTTCTTGTTGTCCAGGAGCAATACCCTTTGTAGCGGTTTCAGCACAGATATTTCTACCCCAAAAGTCTTTGTTCTCAGAAGCTACAAGTCACTGAACCCAACCAGAACCAGTTCTGCCCAGTCCTGGAGCACTTTGTTTACCAGGCTGCATCCTTCCTTTCAGAAAGAGGGGGTCTGCCATCAGACGCACAGTGGGAGGGGAGCCAGCATTCACCTTGCCAGGCACAGCCCTATTCAGGTCCAGGAGCTACTCCTCCCCATACTCTAATGCAGATCTCTCTATTCAACCCAGGTCTGACTCAGCCTGCACTGTCCCTCCAAAACCAGAAAGCCAATACACATAACAGCAGAGCACACTGGAAGGCTTAGGCAAGAAAGTACCCACCTTCTAAAAGTGGTAGTTTCAAACACAGAATATAAAAATAACCTTCACTAAAAGATGTATTTTAATATTCTGAGCCCAGGCATACTAAATTCGTTTTTCAACCATGTTCTGTGGGTCAGTTAGGACTATAGAATGTAATAGCCAAACCTCCCATTCTGGCCTATAGAGAACAGGTAGCCTTACAGTAGTGAAAAACGAAATTGGGTGTAATTCACTACCAGGACATGTTACACACATCAGAGCATGTCCTACCTTACACATACAATGCACCCTACCATAGGGGTGGCTTACATGATGCCAAGGGTAGGTTCAGGGCCTGGGAAGTGGGTGCACTTCACAGCTAAGATGGCAGTTCTAGACTGCACGCAGACACTGCAGTGGCAGGTCTGAGACACACTTTACAAGCTGCTTCTGTGGGTGGCGCAAACCAGCGTTGCAGGCCCACCAGAAGCATTCGGTTTACCAGCCCTGGGCACACACAGGCCACGCTACTAGGGACTAACAGGCAAACCAAATAAGACAATCATGGATATACCAATTCACATGTCGTATTTACACACGGAGCATTTGCGCTGTGGCACTGAATGGCAGTGGCACAGCGCCCAGAGCATCTATAACCAGCAAAAACAGAGGAGACAACAGCGAAAAATGGAAGGGAGACCCACGCCAATGGTGCCAGGTCTAACAGTCACCTTTGTAAATAGCCCCAAAGCATTTGCGGAACCTTAGCTCATGTTTACTTTACGTGGCCAAACCTTGAGACATAAATACCACTTTTGCAAAAGAGGACAGAAATGCTGACTGTCAAGTAAAGTGTAGACAGGCTAACTAAAATGGAACCTTTCCTACATGGATCGAAGAACCTCAGACTTCCTGCTAAAACTAAATCAATGAAGCCTAAAAGCAAGTGATTAAAATAAATAAAGTAATAGTATTATATAGGGGGACTGTCATAGTGTCTGACATCCCTGGAAAACTTCGGAACTAAACCATCACTGACGTGTTTTTGCATGAGCTGCATATCATGACTTCGTGACACTTTTACAGAACAAAAGCGTACGCTAGAAACATGCATTTGATAAAATCACAGTTCATGCTTTCTTGCTGAAATGAAGTGGTTTCTTCATTTGAAGACATGAGATTTACGACAAGTGCAGTGGGCCCATCAGGCCGGCTAGGAAGAAATAATGAAAAAAAGAAAACTCAGACCCTGCAAGGGCCAAGGCCTCTGAATCCCATGCCCATGAGAGGGAGTGAGCGAGGCTCTAATAAGAGGCAAGTGGAAACTCGCAGGGCTCTCGGAACTAAAGTGAATGCTAAGAGAACTTTGAGACCTGACTCGGGCAACCAAAAATGTACAGATTCAGGCCTCAAATAGCAGCTACATTTAGGTTTCGGATAGCTGAGCTGTCCCTCAGATGACACAGAACTACAGGCTTTGACAATAGAGACAGAAACATATCTCGGGCTACACAGAATTTACAGCATCTGAAAGAAACACGTTAGTTAGATTCCTCACCTTAGAATATCCCCAGGCGTCAGACTGGATCCAGAAGATTTTTCGTCCGCAATACCCCTTGCGCGTCGCTAGGCGTCGTCTGCGGCTCCGCGTCCGTCGTCGGCGTCGTGCGCCGGGATGACGTCGGAGTACTTAGACGCCGCCCTCGCGCGCTGACGTCAGTTCTTCTTTTTTCCGCGCCAGTAAGCGCAGATCCGGGAGAGCTACCCCTTTAGTCAATTTTTGACTGACTTTTTGATCCTTTTTGATCCTGTCAATCGACACCGGTGCCGGTAGGATGCCTGGGTTTAAAGCCTGTACGGACTGTAGCCGATTGATGTCGGTTACGGACCATCACCGCCGGTGCCTGTACTGCTTGGGCCTCGACGCGGAGTCGTGCTCGGACTGTAAGGCCCTGACCTCGAAGGCTAGACGGGAGCGGTCCCGTAAGCTTCTCGAGATTCGCCACTCGGCTCCGCGTGCCTCTCGATCCCGGTCCAGGAGGAGGTTCAAGGATCGGTCGCGGAGCCGCAGCCGACGTCACCATCGGTCGTCGGGATCCAAGTCTTCGGGTAAGTCGAAGCATTCCAAGAAGTCCAAGAGGCGACATCGCTCTTCGGACTCCCCTCGCCGGTCGCGCGACTCGGCCGAGGGTCAGGGTGGTTCCACCCCCGCGACGCCGGCGGAAGTCAGTGCCTTCCTCTCGGCCATGAGGAACCTGGCTCCGCCGTCGGCGCCCGCTGGTGCGCCTCCGGGCCCCGCGGACCCGACTGGGCTGCCTTGCCTGCCGGTGGCTCCGGCCCCGGCGCCGTTGACGGCTTCGGCCTCGACGCCGCAAGCGCCCGAGGGACCCGTTCTCGAGTCCCCGTCGACGCCGGTTAACCTCGTCACGCCTCCTCCGCCGGCGTCGACACCGGTATCACCCCCGACGCCGACGTCGACTCCGCTCGACGTCGTGCCCCAGTTCAGTCCCACTCCGGGCCCGGCGCCGGTCCGGCGTCGATGGACGCCGAGATCGACGCCGCTAGAGACACATTATGTCTACCGCCCGGCTCCGTTACTTTCTCCTCTATACCAGGAGTCTGATGATGGTGACAACTGGGAGGGATCCGAGGATCCTATGGCCGTTCAGGCTCAACTGTCCCAGGACTGAGCAGATGAACTGGGGGAGGCCAGTGGCCTGGATACCTCTCCAGACACTGGATTCGTCTCTCCTCCGACTGTGGCTTCGGAGGAGGGCGCTGCTTTCTCTGTGGTGCTGCGCAAGGCGGCCGCAGCCCTTGGGCTCGAGCTGCCTGCCGTGACTGTGAGGACTAACGTGCTTACTGAGGTGCTTCAGTCTGCAGCAAGCTCCACTGAGCCTCTGCTGCAATTCAATGAGGCCCTCATTGACGTTCTGCAGGGCACCTGGTCCAAGCCCTCCACAGTTCCTCCTGTGGACAGGAACGTCGCCAGGCGCCACCGCCCTGCTCCGGGTGACCCCAGTTTTCTGTCCCAACACCCTACCCCTGAGAGCCTGGTTATCCAGGCCTCCACCTCCCAATCCTCTTTCCCGACCGCCCCGCCGGACCGGGATTCCAAGAGGCTAGAACAGTTTGGCAAGAAGCTGTTCTCTTCCCTTAGTTTGGGCCTGCGGTCTTTAAACACCGCTTGTCTCTTGGACCGTTATTCCCACTCTCTGTGGGATACGGTGGAGGACGTGCTGCCCCTGTGTCCGGAGGAGGCCCGGACACGACTTACCCAGGCTCTGGCCGATGGGAGGGATGCAGCACGACATGCAATCCGATGTGGGCTTGACACCACGGACTCGCTGGGTAGGGCCATTTCTACCACAGTGGCGCTTCGACGTCACGCCTGGCTGCGGTCCACGTCATTTTCGGGTGATGTCCAGAGCATTCTCATGGACATGCCCTTTGATGGCACTCGCCTGTTTGGCGAGAAGGCGGACAGTGCGCTGAACCGCTTTAAGGACTCCCGGGCTACGGCCAAGTCCTTGGGCCTCTCGGCCCCACGGTCGCAATCTTCCGCTTTTCGCCCCTTTCGTGGCCAAGGAAGGGGTGCCTCCTCACGTGCGCCCAGCCACCAGCCGCAGAACCAACCTGCGCGCGGTCGCGGACGTGTTTTCCGCCGTGGCGGTTCTGGAGGACGACGAGGTCAGCCCACATCCACCCCGGCAGCATCTGCCTCAAAGCCTTCCTAGTCCGAGCTTTCAGGCCCATTCCACGCCAGTGGGCGGCAGAGTTCGCCATCACCTGCTCCACTGGCGGTCCATCACATCGGACAGGTGGATGCTGCAAATCGTCCGAAGGGTCTACTCCCTCCCCTTCGAGACGACCCCTCCAGCCATGCCACCGCAGCACCACCGTATCTCGGGGGATCATTTGAATCTTCTCCACGAGGAAGTTTCGGCCCTCTTGGCCAAGGGGGCCGTCGAGCGCGTTCCGAGTCCAGAAGTAGGTCGTGGTTGTTATTCCCACTACTTTCTGGTTCCCATGAAGGGCAAAGGGGGCCTACGCCCTATCTTGGACCTCCGGAACGTCAATGCCTTCCTCCGGAAGGAAAGGTTCAAGATGTTGACTTTGGCTCAGGTTCTAGCTGCCCTAGACCCCGGAGACTGGATGGTAGCGTTGGACTTGCAGGACGCATATTTCCACATCCCCGTCCTGCCGGCCCACCGGCGTTACCTGCGGTTCACGGTGGGCCAAGAGCACTTTCAGTTTACCGTGCTCCCCTTCGGCCTCACCAGTGCCCCTCGGGTGTTCACGAAAGTGATGGCGGTGGTCGCAGCTCATCTGCGCAGATCAGGGGTTCCAGTCTTCCCCTATCTCGACGACTGGTTGTTGAAGGCGGGCTCGCCCCAGGCAGTCGTCTCCCACCTCCAGACTACGGCGGATCTCCTGCATTTGCTGGGGTTTTCCATCAACGTGCCGAAGTCACACCTGAGTCCCTCTCAGAAACTCCTTTTCATCGGAGCGGTTCTCGATTTGGCGCAGTTCCGGGTCTATCCACCGGAACAGCGGGTCCGGGATATACAGGCCCTGATTCCCATCTTTCGGCCTCTATCCTGGGTTTCGGTCAGGCTAGTGTTGCGGCTTCTGGGGCTGATGGCCTCCTGCATCCTACTAGTGCATCACGCCAGGCGGCGCATGCGGGCTCTGCAGTGGGACCTGAAGTTTCAGTGGGCCCAGCATCACGGCAACCTGTCCGACCATGTCTTGATCTCGGAGGGCACTGCACAGCAGTTGCAGTGGTGGCTCACGGACCGCGATTGGGTCATGGGCAGAAGCCTCTCCCTTCCCCAACCGGAGCATGTCGTAGTGACGGATGCGTCCCTCCTGGGATGGGGTGGCCATATGGGAGAGGCGGAGATCAGAGGCCTCTGGTCTCCGGCGGAGTCTCGCCTCCACATCAACCTGTTGGAGTTGAGAGCGATCCGGCTTGCACTGAAAGCCTTCCTTCCCTCTGTCAGGGGAAGTGTCGTGCAGGTGTTCACGGACAACACCACCGCCATGTGGTATTGCAACAAACAGGGCGGGGTGGGGTCGTGGACCCTTTGTCAGGAGGCTCTGTGCCTCTGGACGTGGCTGGAACACCAGGGCGTCACCCTAGTGGTTCAACATCTGGCGGGCTCTCTGAACGCCAGAGCAGACGAACTCAGCCGCCGGTGCATGATGGATCACGAATGGCGTCTGAACTCCGAAGTGGCGCAAGGTCTCTTTCAGCAGTGGGGAGAGCCTTGGTTAGATCTATTCGCCACCGAAGAGAACGCGCAATGTCAGCAGTTCTGCGCGTTGGAATTTCCAAGGCGGCACTCGCTCGGCGACGCTTTTCGTCACGAGTGGAGTTGCGGTCTGTTGTACGCCTTTCCGCCTATACCACTTCTGCCCAGAGTGCTGAAGAAGATCAGGCACGACCGGGCCCAAGTCATCTTGGTGGCTCCGGATTGGGCACGAAGGTACTGGTATCCCGAGCTACTCAGTATGTTGACCGATCCTCCGATACGTCTGCCCCTTCGGGAGGATCTTCTGTCGCAGCAGCAGGGGACGGTCCTCCACCCGAACCTGTCCAGCCTCCACCTCCATGCGTGGAGATTGAGCGGCGGCAGTTGATGCCATTTGACTTGCCTCCTGAAGTCTGTGATGTCATTCTGGCAGCCAGGCGTCCCTCCACAAAGACGGTATACGCCTGCCGGTGGAACAAATTTGTGGCATGGTGCACAGCAAAGGCTGTGGATCCCCTTTCCGCCCCTCTTTCTGAGGTTCTCCTCTTTCTTCTTTCTTTGGCCCGGCAGGGCTCTGCCCTGGGCACCCTGAAAGGTTATCTTGCTGCCATCTCTGCCTTCTTACGGCTTCCTGATCAGCCTTCTCTTTTCAAGTCCCCTGTAGTTTCACGCTTTCTAAAAGGCATTACTCACACGTTCCCTCCTGTCCCTTTTGTAATGCCTCAGTGGGACTTGAATCTTGTCTTGACATTCCTGATGTGCGCTCCCTTCGAGCCTCTTCACAATTGTCCTCTTCGCCTTCTGACTCTTAAGACTGCTTTTCTGGTAGCCATCACCTCGGCTAGACGGGTGAGTGAGCTCCAGGCTTTATCTTCAAAGCCTCCCTTTCTGTCTGTTCATCCGGACAAGGTTGTCCTTCGGCCTCGTCCCTCCTTTCTACCGAAAGTGGTGACTCCATTTCATCTTGGGCAGTCTGTCACCTTGCCCACCTTCTTTCCGCCTCCGCATCCTTCCAAAGAGGAAGAGCGGCTCCACCGTCTGGACCCAAAACGTGCGCTCTCCTTTTATTTGGACCGCACTAAGCAGTTCCGGGTGGACGACCAACTTTTCGTTGGATACGTGGGTGCTAAGAAGGGGAAAGCTGTGCACAAACGGACCATCTCTCGGTGGGTCGTTTTGTGCATCAAAATTTGTTACTCTTTGGCTAAAAAGGACCCTCCTGTTGGGCTGCGCGCCCACTCCACTCGGGCCACAGCGGCTACTACTGCTTTGGGACGGGGTGTCCCTTTGCAGGACATCTGTCAGGCGGCGACGTGGGCTTCGCTACACACGTTTGCCAGGCATTATTGCCTTGACAGCCAAGTCCGGAGGGATGGCTTCTTTGGCCGTTCTGTCCTCCAGGACTTTCTGGTGTGATCTTGGTTCGCAGACCCACCACCGGGGTTGGTGTTGCTGGGGTATCTATTCTAAGGTGAGGAATCTAACTAACGTTTTTCTTTCAGATGAACAAGTTACTTACCTTCGGTAACAATGTATCTGTAAGAAACATTAGTTAGTTAGATTCCTCACCGACCCACCCATCCTCCCCGTTCTGCGAACTGACATCTAGGGTTAAGGTTGTCCTTTCAGGCTCCTAGATTTTATTTTTGGCACCAGTGTCGGTCTTTGCATGGCTCTGCGTTCCTGGCGCGGAAGGCTATGTACAAGAACTGACGTCAGCGCACGAGGGCAGCGTCTAAGTACTCCGACGTCATCCCGGCGCACGACGACGGACGCGGAGCCGCAGACGACGCCTAGCGACGCGCAAGGGGTATTGCTGACGAAAAATCTTCCGGATCCAGTCTGACGCCTGGGGATATTCTAAGGTGAGGAATCTAACTAACTAATGTTTCTTACAGATACATCGTTACCGAAGGTAAGTAACTTGTTCTTCAGGCCTCATATAGCTGCTATGACAACAGAGATGCCTTGTTTTATATAGAATGTACAAGTCCAAGCTTCAGATAGCTGAGCTATCCCTCAGGTGACAACTGAAGGCTTTGACAATAGATTGCAGAGACCTCACGCAACGCAGAATGCACAAGTTCAGACCTCGGATAGCTGTGCTATTTCTCAGGTGGCAAACACTTGAAAAACTCAGGCCTCTGACAACAGAGATGTTGCTCATGGTGATTAATTATATCAGTGAGTTGGCCAGGATCACAATGAGAGTTTAAAGGGAGCTGGGAAGGTCTTGCGTAATGAATTAACACAAAGGCCTTGTTTACAGATTGTGGGGAGGTGTAAAAATCATGCAGACTCTGTGGAAAGTCTTGTCCTCTTGCTTATCATAATATTTGTTTTTAAAAACAAGTGGTGTTGCACATCCCCAATTACAGTGCTACAACTCCTCTGCACAGGGAAGCTGTGTCCATTGACTCGACAAGGCGCTGGTGCTAAACACAATGGATTCAAGATGTGAGATCCCATGGAATTCAGTAGCTATTATCACAATATAAGTTGTCATAATGCGATTAATTGTGCTATTATAGGAATGCCTCAACCATGTCTAAATTACGTTCTTAGTGTCTTTTTACTCCTCTCTCTCACGCTTTATCTTTGCCACTGTTTCTTTCTCGTAGCCTCTTTACTTTGTTGCATGAATCCCAATTCTCTGCTGGAAAACCAGCTTTTCCTTGGAAGTGGGCACTCTCAGACCCTGGACTGATCTAGAGAATGAGACATCTGAGAGACACTCTGGGACTGCTGGACTAAGCACTTTCTTACAAACTAGAAAGTTTCTCATCAGAGTGTGAGACTTACATACCTAAGAGACTGTCACGAATGGACCAGACAGTCTTAACCATGAGACATGAGGAAGAGAGCAGAAGTTAAAAGAAGCTCTTCAAATCCCTTACTGTGCTCTTAGGAAAATAGTTTAGCCTGAGTGATGGTTGGGAGCTTTGAAGCACCAGTAATTCCCCTGGTTTCTGATCTGTGCAGCATTGGCGCTGTCATTGTCCCTGTCCTGTGAGTCCCCGTCTCTCTCCAGGCAGAGCACTCTCTGCGTGTCCAGTTATTGTTCTGTACAGGGCGCTGCCCGTGCACCTCGCTTCACTCTGCAACGCCCTCTGCTGTCCCACGGACCGGGCTACTCTGATACTGGAGCCCCTGCCAGCCTGGATCAGACCGCACCCGTTGGTCCGTGGTCTTCACGGGGATGGTCACTGTGAGGGCATCCAGACGACATTCTGCTATATGGGACAGACCCCTTCAATACACTGAATAGGTTAATGCAGATCCTAACTAATCTTGGCCGCTATTCGGGCTATACCATTAATTGAAGAAAATCTTTAATTTATTTCTTGCAGGGCCGGCATTACGATTGCCTTGTGACTATGAGGTGACAGTAGTCACAGAAGGGTTTCATTACCTTGGCATATATGTTACTATAGATCCCGACTTGTTTTTCATAAAAATCTCTCACCGCTGCTGGACAAACTGAGGCCAGATGTTCGTCGTTGAAAGGTCCCTACCCCTATCACTTTCTGGAGAGACGCTCTTTTTAAAATGATGTCCCCACCCCGTTTCCTCTCTATTCTACAGACCACACTGTTTCCGGTGCATGCCTCATACTTTCAAGCCATCGAAGGGGAACTTAGGACACTGCTCTGAAACAGGGGCCCGGCAAGAGCTGTGCTACATAAACTCACCAAGGGGTGGAATGATGAGGGGATAGCCCTGCCTGTTATTCAGAAATACTACTGGACAGGGAAACTCACCACCATTAACAGCTGGGTTATTCTCCCCCTGGACGAGCCTGCGGTCCGATTGGACAGGCTGATGATGCTGCAGTGGGGTTATCTCAGGGCTTTCGGGCACAGCTACGAACACTACCCTCTATGGCCCAATGGCAACCGTGGTTACTCTCTGGCACACTTTCACGAAGGCCCTGGGACGGAGCGGTAAAAGCATGCCAGCTACATCCCTAAGGAACACTGCAGAGTTGGGTACCCTGGGAGCACAGTCAAGATTTGAGAAGTGGCTTTTAATTGGCCTTTCCCAAGTAGAGGACCTCTGGGCTCACGGGGATGTTCTCCCCTGGGTAGACTTACAGCGCGACTATCAGCTGACCCCCAGGAGATCTGTCGCTGTCTCAACCTACGTCACGCACTTTGAGCAGTATTGCCATAAGGAGTGCAGCTCCCTGAGCCTTTGCCCAATGAAGATTGGCTGTAAGACGAATATATGCCGTGGAAAGACGAGACCCTGACATATTAAACATTGATCAATAACACACCCTATGCCGTGCAGCATCTGACGGAGCCGTGAGCTCAAGACCTAAAAGAGCTAGAGGATGATGAATGGGCGCGGCTCCGGCCTCCCCAAGGGCCACACAGGCGGGTTTCTGTTAAGTTCAACTAAAACTGTTGCATCGATCCTGTTACGCCCAGACTACACTGGTCAAAATGGGTAAGGCGATGACGGTGAGTTGACATGAGTGTTGGCAAGCTGGTACAGTTTACCATATTGTGTAGCAGTGCCCAGCATTACAAACCTCATGGGCAGCGGTTTTTTTGTGCATGAGTGAAGTGACGGGGTGGGCTATGACCGCCTCTGCGAAATGGTGTCTCCTCAACATCTGGAGCGCAACGGACCTGAATCACATGGAACAGCTATGGTGGACCTAGGGACAGTCAGTTGCTAAACGTAATATTGCGAGATTGTGGGGGGGGGGAAGGGGCAGAGCAGACTTCGCAGCTGAGGGACTTCAATCATGACATGGATTGGTGTATGTTAACTGAGAGGGTGATATATGAAGGCTGGGGATGCCCCTACAAATGGGGGAAAAGTTTGGGTAAATGGAATGCCTATAGGGGCAACATTTGTAATGACTTTGCCTCCTCTGGTCTGGTGGAGACGCTATCGTGTCCATGTGTGTCCCTAACCAATGTCAGCTGAGTGGGGACGAGGTATTGCTGGGAATGTTGGATATTGAGATGCTCATGCAACCCAATGGAATCTTAGCGCACAATTATGCTTTGTATTTCTTTTTTATTAAACTGTCAATAAACATATTTATATTTAAAAAACAATACAACCCTCTGAACCCTGAGACCCAAACCAAGCCCTACTGGTGAACCTTCCCCCTGAACACCAAGCAGCACGTGTCCTGCCTCCTCCTCCTCCTCCAAACCCTTGCCCGGTTCTACAAGTGTATCTCTTTCAGAAGCAGCAGCATCCTTTAATGTTAAAAAGAATTCATACTTGGGTACAGCTCTGCCACGGTACCTCCATCACACACCGCACCAGTGCATACTGTCCCACTGCTAAGGTGTGTAATCAATTCTAACAAGACGTATGATCCATCTACTTTCAAGTCCATTTCCAGCTCCATACCCGACACCCTCATTCCAAACCACCAACATCTCAGGTGATTTAATCTCCGGGATCCGCACAGCTCGGTCAGTGCAGCTCCGTCCTACAGGCCATGCTCAGATGTTCAACTGCTAGGATGCTGGCATCTGATACATGTAACTATTAAGGTGAGGAGAGGTGGCCCCACCTACCTCTGCCCTGACCAACCTCACACCTTCCAGGGGTATACCTGATGTGTGTATCTGGTACAGCCGCACCAGGGCCCTCAAGTGTCGGTTTCCACAGCAACCCTGTTATTTCCTTCTTTCACCACCCAGGCAAGGATCCCAAGTTTATGGTCTGACTTGATAGCACAGCTGTTGCTAGACAATTATGTTAGAATTACAGAGCGGAGCTCCGCCCACATGTTGGGAGCCAGGAGTACATGTTTTGATTGTGCAGGCGTTGTGTGCTTCCACAAGAGTGCTTGCCCTCCACACAGCTATGATCACTTTACCCAGCTGCCTGAGCTAAAACGTTCAGGGGCACACACATGACACTGAAAGATATTACATTTATGGTGTCTTTCTCTGGCATCAGCACAGAAGGGAGGAAGGCAGTCATTAACCTACATGGATTCTTAGGTCTGGCTTGACAGTGCAAATGCCACCTGACCTTTTGACCTGCACCAATATTATTCTAAAGTTCTTTACTTCCACAGAAATGCAGATTAATTCCCATGCTATTTACTTGTAGTGCTTCACATTTCCATATAACATTCATTTAAACCAAGACCTTTTGGCATTGCCAATGCTTCTTCTTACATTGTTGGGGCTTACGGCACCCTTGTTATGTAACTGGCCCTGCTTGTTCACTACAGAAAAGAGATCCTGGCACAGCCAAAGCAAAGCCCTGGTCTGAGGCGTTAATATTAACCTTTCTTCATGCCACCTCACCATACATAAGTTCTTGAACTCATGACTCCCACAGCCCTTCAGTCTTTGTGAGGCCACTTCTCTATTGTCCGAGTGACTCGGGAAGTTAATTGTTCCTTGTGATAAGCATTTCTGCTGCTCTTGGGAGCACAGGATCCAAGTCCTACTGCGAGCTCACTGAATGGCCAATACCTCTTCTGCAGGCATTGACTTTCAGAGGCTGGCGACGTCGAAGAGTTGTAGCTTTTGGAGAATGTTCTTGGATAGATTTAACTCAGTCAGCACTTGTAACTCTCTTAATAAATATATTGTAATAAGACTGTATTCACAATTGGCAATCTGCTTAGTGGACTCAAACTTGGAGGAGTCACTGAAGCAGAAGCGCAGAGGTTTTGCAGCATGAATCTTTTCTGGATTCACATGCCGTGCATTATTCCGCCATCTAATGGTCCGGAATTTTATTTGTCCTATTTATTTTTTGCGCATGCTGGTGGGCGTCGACATACCACCATTTGGCGTCCCTGTGTGACGTTGACGTGCTTCCTCCGGAAGTTCTCACCTTCGGTCGCCATCTTCAGATTCCTTTTCTCTGCCATTGGGTCTGGATCGTTACGGAAGGAGCTCCAAGAAAAGTCAAAAAAAATTGCAGGTAAATTTTAAAAAACATCAAAAAGACGACGAATCAAGATACCGTACATTCAATCGAGGTGCCGAAAGGCGCTGAGAAGCTGAAAGTCAGCTTTATTGACGCCGTACAGGAAATGCATGTACAGGGGGCTCCCTGTACGTGGTAAAAGACAAAACACCATTCAAGTTTTGCCTTAATTGCCACCATAAGTATGTCCAGAAAGACCAGCATCCATTCTGCAATCTCGGCCTACCAGTGGATCATCGAAGTGAGAACTGCAACGCGTGTTCGGCGTTTGCACCGAAGACATTGAGAGTAAGTTAGAGGCAGAGAAGAGTCAATTACAACATTCAAGGCCAGACTGCACCACTGTTGCTGAGAGACCTGGGCCTCTCCAGTAACAACGAAGAAAATGTGGCAGAGGGACCAGTTGGCGACACAGACATCGAAGTCCAAATCATGGAGGTCAAAAAGAAAACTTCGCGAGCAGTAAAAGAACCGTCGGCCACGAAGGCAATACACGAGTCACGAAAAACAGACTTCAGAACCGCGAAAGCATCGGTGTCGAAGCACTCGACGACCACAGTTGCGTCCCAGAAAAAACAGCCCATAGGATCCTTAAGCAAGGACTCCGGAGCAGAAAAGACCAAGACGTCGAAAGACAATCAAGGGAAAGATGCCTCGACGTCGAAGCAAGAGAGGTCGAAAACAGACAAACTGGGCACAAGGCATGCGGCTACAGAGAAGCCGTCGTCGTCCACCAAGTAAAGAACTGAAAGTTTCAATGTCGAAACGCAAGCAGCGGAAAAGGCGCCGTCGACCACAAAGAGAAGGTCCGAAACTCTCAATGCCGAAACACACGCTTCGGAGATCCAGAAGAAGAGGATTGAAGCTGAAATGGCCAGTATCTTACAACATAAGAGAGAATTTGCCGAAAGCTTGAAGCAGTTCAGGATACCGCCAAA
The DNA here is from genome assembly GCF_964204655.1 of Triturus cristatus. NCBI lineage: Eukaryota > Metazoa > Chordata > Amphibia > Caudata > Salamandridae > Triturus > Triturus cristatus. The sequence continues at coordinate 1,195,765,513 of NC_140584.1, forward strand.
AACCTCAATGGAAAAGGAGACCAGCTTCGAGGAATTAGAACCCCCCCCATGATGCCAGAGCAGTTCGGAGAGCAAGAAGAAGAGGTCTTTATCGAGGAAGAACAACAACAAACCAATCTAGAGTCAGAAACATTACAGGTTCAGGAACTACAGTGGCACGACCTCGACACGGACTCGCCTGAAGAGGCAGTCGACACCTACCCTTAAAGGCCTTCTCCTCCTGACGGCAATTGGATGTACAATCAAGTCATCAAATAAGCAGCAGAAACCTATGGGGTGCAGCTCGAGGAAGAGAAGCCTCAATCATGTTTCTTGCTCAAGACATGAATGCATCCCCGGTCAAAAGCACAGTTCCTGCCCATGTTACCACGTGTGCTAGACCAGGGGATAGAGGCCTTTAAGGAGCCTGCCACATGAAAGGCAGTCAGAGAAAAAAGTATAAACACTCCTCAAAGGATCCAATTTACATCAAAGGAACAGTTACAGCTGATTCCATTATAACAGCCACGGCCATGAAAAGGGCTAATGTACCTACCACTACTCATCCGCTGCCAGACAAGGAAAGCAAGAGAATGGACCTTATGGGGAGAAAGGTCGAAAGAAGCGTAGCAAACCAATGGCGCATTGCTAACTCCAACGCTTTACTAAACAGGCATGCATATCAGCACTGGGAAGACGTAGGAGACGTAGGAGAGCTGTTGAAACACCTACTTGAACCATTTCAGCGAAGGGCAAACCACCTGTTAGAAGAGGGGAAGAACATTGCAAATTCCTGTTTGAAATCTGCCCTAGATGCCGCAGAAACAGAAAGCAGACAAATGATGATGGGCATCACACAGAGAAGACACGCGTGGCTGCGAATCTCTGGGTTCAAACCAGAGGTGCAAAATAACATATTGAATGCACCTTTCAATGGGGAGCAGCTCTTTGGAAGCGCGGTGGATGACACGCTTCATAAAGTTAAAAAGGACAATAAAACAGCACGATCTATGGGGGCACTACAATTCAGAGGATGAATACGTAGAGGAACAGCTTCCGCAAGAAGGCCAGCAGGTGGAGGGAACCAGCACCCTACTACCTCGCATTATACATACCAACAAAGCTCCCAGGGAGGAAACGGCGACCAACAGCAGGTCAGCAACAAAACTGGCAATATCAACAAGGAAGACAATCCTTTCGAGGATGACCCCATGGAAGAGGCCTTCAACAAAGGGGAGAAGCTCCGGCAGCATCAAAGTCACTGCATTCAGACAACAACGCACACTCTGAAAACTACACATACAGTGCGCGCAAAGACACCAACTCAACCCCCTTAACTTTTTATCCCTGACAGCACTTCACTGGATGACAGTCCATTCGCCACTGGTAGTCATTTCATATTAGAAACTACCCGAACGCCACTGGCCATATTAGAACCATCCCTAGCCTCAGAGGTCTGTCCTTGTGGGAAATGCTAACCTTCACCATAAGAATGTGATCAGAAATGAGTAGAAAATGTTCCGGATATGTGGAGTTGCCAGCTATTTTTCCCTACTGCACTGGAGAGCGAGGCAGGTCTGAGGCTCTTGCTACACGATGGAGCGTGCAGTGGAGGGAGGCAGTGCTGAGGCTATGGTGCTCCAGTGTGCGGGGTGGAGGGGGGAGACGTGGATTTGTGTTGCAGGAGGGAGCGCGCGTGGAACGACAGGCCGCATACAGGACTAGCCTATCACTGCTTCTTTTTCAGTGTCAGGGGAGACAGAATGGACTATGCATACTGTCATTCTCCTACAACATTATTTAGCTGACAAGAATGCCGTCACCAAGCTTTTAATTTCGTGCTAGGTGACCGTGCGCTTAAAGGAAGATCAGTGTGTGTGGTATTTCCACCAAATATGCACCACACAATGATTCATAGTAATGTGCGCCATATTTTTCTAAGTCAAAAAAATGACATCCGCTTCTTGTAATACCAAATACTATAGTTTCCCTCTAGTGGTGCCAACGCGCTACTACACAAGAACAACAAGCACTGAAAACGAGAATGCTGTTACCAAGTTTTTTATTTCGTTTTAGGTGTCCGTGCACTTAAAAGAAGATCAGTGTGTGTGGTATTTCCACCAAATATGCACCACACGATGATTCCAGCGCTGAAAGACAAGCGCGACTGTGTAGTGAGTTATCCGTGCACAAAAGCCGTGAGTGCATTGAAGAGCTATTGAGCATAATCCTGCCGTTCAAAAGTTGTGCCATTCTATGGTTGAAAGACTGCGTGAGTTTATGCGTGTGAGACAATGACTCTCCACATTACAGATATTCAATAGCAATAGTGTGCAACATATCTAAGTGTGACATTTGATATTTAAGGTGAAATGCGCAGTGAGAAAATGTGTAGCCGCAAGAGCTTGAGGATTGAGTACGTTTACCAGATTGCTGCCGACAATCGCGCCACTGCGTCATCAGTGTTATAATAATAATAATAATAATAATAATAATCCACATTTGTAAAGCGCGAACAATCACCCGTTAGGGTCTCTAGGCGCTGGGGGCCGTTGGGAAGATATTGCCCTGAGTCACATGGTGCTGGGCTAATCTGCTGCCGGGGATCGAACCGTGATCCCAAGATTCCGGAGTCAGCCACACCTCTTCCTAGTGTTAGTTACGTTACGTCAATAAAGTGAAAGGTTAAATAGACGCTGCATGCTCTGCCGTTTTAAACAGGCAGGATAACGTTAAAAGGAATTGTTTGAGTAAACATGCGAACATAAAACATGCCGATGATTCATAGTAATGTGCGCCATATTTTTCTAATTTCCTGCCTCAACCCTGCTTCTTGTAATACCAAATACTATAGTTTCCCTCTAGTGGTACCAACACGCTACTACACAAAAACAACAAGCGCTGAAAGTTAAAGTCCATCTACAGCGTTTACCTTATGGGAGCGAGCAGCGGCGGGCGCGATAATTGCAAACAGATGGTGCCGCTTCTCGCTCCCGCAAGGTAAACGGCGTACATGCACGAGGGCTCATTGAAAACAGTGCAGTACATGCACGAGTTTCCAAAAAAGCCCGGAGTGATTCCAAGAGGTCACTCCAAAGCAGCGCTTACGCGCTGCGTATGCAAGACCTAAAAAAAGAATACAGGACAAATACAACAATCCCGGACCCAACCACTAGATGGTGGAATAATGCACAGCATGTGAATCACAAAAATTTTTCAAGCTGCTAAACTACACTGACAGGTAAAAAACTTTACATTCTCTCACTGCATCAAACATGAAGGAGTCACTGAGGAAGCACAGAGGTTCTCCCACCACATCAAACGTGGGGGAAGCACAGAGATTCTCTCACCGCATCAAATATGAAGGAGTCCCTGAGGCAGAAGCACAGGTTCTGTCACCCCATCAAACATGTAGGAGTCACTGAGGAAGCACAGAGGTTCTCTCACTGCATCAAACATGGAGGAGTTCCTGAGGCAGAGGCACTAGTTGGCTGGGTACCCCCATCCTCAAGATGGCGGGGACTCAAGGTTGTGCTTCACCTCGCCTCCCCCACCTGAGGGGTGGAGTTGGCAGAGGTGGGCAAACCTCTCTTCCTCACTTGTTTTTCCCGCCAGTTCTCCTGCCCAAGATGGGGGGGTAGAACCAGTGGGGACCAGTTGCTGAAAGCAGCAAATGGTCTGGAGAGGCTTACAAAGGCGGCATGCCTTTGAAGCTTCTCCACCGTGAATCCTGCCCATCCTGGGGGAGGAGGCTTGACACCTCGTCCCAAGATGTGCATTGTTTCAGGCCCCCGAGAGCAGCAGCTCTCGACCCAGGGGTCCAGAAACATGTCTGGTGGTGGCAGCCTAGGCAGCCATTCAGTCAGGTCACTAGAAAATGGTCAAGTTTCAGGGGGCATCTCTAAGATGCCCTCTGTTGAGCATTTTATATTAAATCCCACACTGGCATCAGTGTGGGTTTAATGTGCTGAGAAGTTTGATACCAAACTTCCCAGTCTTCAGTGTAGCTGTTATGGTGTTGTGGAGTGCGTAATGACAAACTCCCAGCACCATATACTCTTAATGGCAGCACTGCACTTACAGTGCCCAGCAATGGACTTGGGCACTGTAGGGGTACAGGGCTCATGCACCTGTACCCTCACCACTGGCATAGGGCACCCAGCTAGAGGGGTGACTGATGTATGCCAGGGCAGTGGTTTGTGGGCATGGCACACAGGGATGTGTGCCATGTCGACTCTTCACTTTGTTCTGCACCAAAACACGCAGCCTGTGTCGGGGTACAGGGCCTCTAAGGGTGGCACAATAAGTGCTGCAGCCCTTAGAGGCCTACTGTAGTCACAGTGCCCTGGGTACCTGTGGTACCATTTACCAGGGGCTGACATGTGGCCAGAGATGCCAATTGGGTTTTAGCTTTAATGCAGTTTTATGGAAGGAACATAGGCCCTGGGTACCTGATTAGCAGGAGCCCATGGCACACTCAGTCAAAGAACATCAGCAATTCAGCGAAAAGTGGGGGCATACCATGCAAGAAAGAGGGCAATTTCTCACAGGGAGCATAGCGGTTCTCTCACTGCATCAAACATGGAGTCACTGTGGAAGCACAGAGGTTCTCTCACCGCATCAAACATGGAGGAGTTCCTGAGGCAGAAGCACAGAGGTGTTCTCACCGCATCAAACATGGAGGAGTCATTGAGGTAGAAGCGCAGAGGTTCTCCCACCACATCAAACATGGAAGAGTCACTGAGGCAGAAGCACAGAGGTTCTCCCACCGCATCAAACATGGAGGAGTTCCTGAGGCAGAAGCACAGAGGTGTTCTCACCGCATCAAACATGGAGGAGTCATTGAGGTAGAAGCGCAGAGGTTCTCCCACCACATCAAACATGGAAGAGTCACTGAGGCAGAAGCACAGAGGTTCTCCCACCACATCAAACATGGAGGAGTCACTGAGGCAGAAGCACAGAGGTGTTCTCACTGCATCAAACATGAAGGAGTCCCTGAGGAAGCACGGAGGTTCACTCACCGCATCAAACATGAAGGAGTCCCTGAGGAAGCACGGAGGTTCACTCACCGCATCAAACATGAAGGAATCCCTGAGGAAGCACGGAGGTTCACTCACCGCATCAAACATGAAGGAGTCCCTGAGGAAGCACGGAGGTTCACTCACCGCATCAAACATGAAGGAGTCCCTGAGGAAGCACGGAGGTTCACTCACCGCATCAAACATGAAGGAGTCCCTGAGGAAGCACGGAGGTTCACTCACCGCATCAAACATGAAGGAGTCCCTGAGGAAGCACGGAGGTTCACTCACCGCATCAAACATGAAGGAGTCCCTGAGGAAGCACGGAGGTTCACTCACCGCATCAAACATGAAGGAGTCCCTGAGGAAGCACGGAGGTTCACTCACCGCATCAAACATGAAGGAGTCCCTGAGGAAGCACGGAGGTTCACTCACCGCATCAAACATGAAGGAGTCCCTGAGGAAGCACGGAGGTTCTCTCACCACATCAAACACGAAGGAGTCCCTGAGGAAGCACAGAGATTCTCTCCGCGCATCAAACATGGAGGAGTCCCTGAGGCAGAAGCACATAGGTCCTCTCAATGCATCAGAACTGCTGGTATCCAGAAACAGAAATGCTGCGTCATTGGTTGGAGGCACACATGCCCTCAGGTTAGGGATCTGCAGCTTACAGCCGGTTGTCTGATGCAGGTGAAGGGTAGGTGTCGCACAGCTCTCATGTTGTCATTACTCACATAGAGTTGTCTGTCGGGAGCAAAAGAGGTGTTTAGCGATGGGATCTCTGGTTGGCTGAGGCTTGCGCCAAAGCCAGGCAGAGACCACCAATCTAGTCAGGGCAAGGAAGTTACATGCCAAAGATAACCCCTGCCCACCCCTTTGGTAGCTTGGCACGAGCAGTCAGGCTTATCCCGGAGGCAATGTGTAAAGCATTTGCGCACGCACACAGCAACAACATCCCAGGCACACAACAAAATGAACTCCACACAAGGTTATATATGAAAATAGCCTTTGTATTATCATAACACATTAGAATAGTAAGCACATATTATACATGGTGCCACCTGGCACTAGGTCATATTTACAAGGGATTATTTACCCCTGACGGGGCCAACTGGACCACTGTCAGCACCATCACAAAGTGAACTTAGTAAATGTAGAACTTATCAGAAACATAGAACACAACCAGTAATCACTGGTAACCCCTGTACTTCGCATCAGCCTGTAACATAAACTACATTATGCACAGCATCACACCAGGCGCACATTACATTCTGCGCCAACTTCACCAGCATAACCACATGAGGCCATCATCTCACAAGTCTAAACGCATTAGACCCTGACCTCCTAAGTATAACTAAATTAGGAAATAAATCTTACTAGCATAAACCATAATATGCGAACCAACCTCCTAATCATAAAACACATTTAGAGGTATCAACACAGGGTGCGTAAATCCTTCTACATGAATCACATTTCCTAGCACCCAAAATCACAGTAGGGCCTGGCACCGTATAAACCTAACAATCCAACTGGCCATCTCAAAAAGGGGCTCAAATGCCCTATGCCCACAAAGGCAGGGCTGCTGCCTTGGCAGCGAAAGTCAAGGGTGCGCCACTGCGCAAAACCTAAACGTTGCAGCTGCCCACTACTTGCTGGGTAGCTGGGAAAGTGTGGGGCAAAGGAGTGCATCTCACTCCTGACTTCGCACAACCCCAAAAGAGCTGCGCGCCTAAACAGTGCAGCTGCCCACTACTTGCTGGGCAGCTGTAAAAGTTAAAATGCAGCATGGGCTCTCACTGGCCCTTGAAATAACTGTGCCCAACGTTGGAGCCATCTGGCTCTAGGAAGAAGCATGTCCCCAAGCACTGGGGAAAGAACACTGGCCCCCTTGGAGCGCACTGGCTCCGTAAATAATTAGCACGGCGTAAGATCCGTCGGGCTCGGGAAACAACGGTGGGAGTATGGACCCCCGAGGCCCCCACTGGGGCCCTCTACTCAAATGTGGCCACGCTGGAGCCATCGAGGCTCTGGAATAAATATGATTATCGTTGGAGCGGCCCACTGCACACACGGGGCCGCTCTGACTCGGGGCCTCGCACGGGTGCCGAAAACCAAACCTGCTCCCTCGAGCGGGAGCGAAATGCGCCCATGTCCCCTGCCCAGCCCTAACTCACCGGGCTCCGGCGCAGGGGATTCCTCTGTTCGGGCGGCCGCCACCGCGGGACTCTTTTCTCGGGAGGCGGCGCCACGCTTCACCAGGTCCCACGTCTCGGGACCGGGACTTAAGGTAGGGAGCACTCGCAGCTCCGGGCAAAACTCCTTTTCCGGGGCTCCCCCCAGCTAATGGGAGCCCCGCAACGCTCGCGCTGCTTCCGCTGGCCCATCTGCAGGCCCTGCCCATGTCGCAGGCAGCCTTGCCTGACTTCCGGGCGTCCGCGCATGGGGGGCAGCAACTGCAATCTCAGGCAGCAAATGAGGGGTAGGCTCCCTCGGTGCTCCTAGTAAAAAAGCGGGGTGAGCACCCGCTCTGCACCGATAAAAAGGCACGCAAAGACGCAGGGCACCTGCATAATCAAAGTGAAAATGAGCGGGGTGGGCGCCCACAAGGAGGGGGGAATCCCTACGAGGGGGATTCCCTCTGCAAGGGCTGCAGCTTCTCGCTGCTCAGCCCCCAGGCTCCAAGGCGGTATCAAGCCTTGGTAAAAGCAAAAAAGGAGCCAATAGGTCCAAGAAGTCCTGGGCATCAAAGATGGAGCAAAACAGCTCCCAGCAAAGGAAAGTCCTCCAGGCATCCAGGGGCAGGGCAGGGGCCAGGGAGGCAAGCCTTCCCCTGGGCCCCAGCAGCAGCACGCCCCTGGTAGTATCAAGTCCAAAAGCAAGAACATTTACATAGGGTCACAGCCCCTCTATATATATCAGCAAATCCTTTGTTTTAAAAGTGTAGGCAAGGGGAGAACCAGATACAACTGGTTCAGGAGCACTTTATTTTGCTCAGCTCCCCTCTCTATTCACAGGACAGGCCAGGGACATTAGACTCACCACAGGAGGTGGAGCCAGCATTGTGGAGGGAAGGCCCAGCCCTATTCAGGTCCCAGGTGCAACTCCTCCCTCCCATCTACATGCAGATCTCTCCATTCACCACCGGGCAGACTCACCCTGGCTCCTGGAATTCCCCAGCCCTCTCAGCTCCTGTCAATCACAAGCCAGACATGCACTCCACATCAGGCAGGCAGACACACAGTACACAGAAAGGCCAACTTCTAGAAGTGGCACCTCTCCACTAGTCACCATAAATCTGCGCACACCATTGCGCAGCATTTATTCTCACGAGTTCGCACATACTAAATTCGACCCTGCACTCCACTCAAATCAGGAATTACCATGGACACACATATCCCCCATGCATTCCTATGGGAGGGCAGGCCAATCTCACCACATGCACTCAGAGAGCGCACGCACTTTACACTGGCCCACAGTGCTAAAGTGCACAGGGGCCAAAAATCACTACCAATATGTCAGAGCTTAAGGCAAAAAGTTCAGGGGTGAACCTGCCAGAAGGGCCAAGTCCAACAGAGACCCACTGCCTTTAAGAGGAGCTACGTTCGCTTGCAGAAGTCCCTTGGGTCAAGAGTGGTGCAGAAGTGCAGGGCAGTCACATAGCGCACCGCGGTTTATCATTCGTCAGACTAATATCTGTTTCTTTTCTCCGCAGTCACAAGCCCGTCACTATGTCTCTGGTCACTGGACTTGAGCTCTGGTCCAGGGAAAGGCGGATTTGGTACACGCCCACAGTCCGTCTCCTCTTTCTTGGGTTTCAGCCCGACAATCATCTTCCCCAGTCCTGTGGTCTGGTCCCCTAACCCTCTGGTTCCAACCACCCTTCACAGGTGTGAAGAGCTCTTCCACATTAAAGGTGACTACAGGTTGGACAAAGGGGTCAGTTTATATCCAGCACTGGGATATCTGTCTTCCAAAACTGGCCACTCAAATTCAAAGTTGATAGCCAAGTTTTTGTGGAAGCATATATGAAAAACAGTGTGTTCGAGGCATGTGTGCTGTAGATACACATGCTGTGCATACTCCTGCCATCTTATGTTGGGTCCGTATATTTGCAAGTTGTTTTTCTTCAAAGACGTACTTCCTAGTCACAAGGTAAGGTAACATTAACATTAACATTAACTCCTCCTTCCGGTGATAGTGCACATGGGCATTGACTCCATTGTTAGATTGTATTCTTTCCGCCATCTGGTTTGGACGTGTATTGCTGCGCTCTGGCTCGAAACCATCCTTTAAGTTCCCCTCGGTGCGCAATCCACTCTACCCTCGACTGTATTGTTATTGTATGTGTTTCCCTCTCTCCGCATATCCGTTTGATGGGAAAATCTCATTTTTGGTCAAAAACATCGTGGCCGGCCTTCGGGCCTAGACGCGTCCATCAACCCCTCTGCCGATGGAAAGGACTTTGTTTCAATTATGTCCTCTGTGCTGCTCGAAGTACCCTCGCTTTAATCTACACCAGGTCTGCAACTTGTGCTTATCACTGGAGCACAAGGAAGATGTCTGTGAGGCCTGACGCTCGTTCAGGTTGAAAAAGACTCTTTGAGATCGACGGGCACGACAATGAGAAATGCAGTGCCAATGCATTCAACAGCCTCTGGAGCTCTTCGTAGAAGAGTCTTAACAAGAAGAAGCAACAGACGCTGAAGAAGAGGAGGCCTTATTGGTCAAAGAATCCGATTCCGATTACGAGATCGAGTTGGAGTCAGAAGACATTCCAGCGGGACTGGATGTAGTGAGTACCAAAACCCCCACACCCTATAAGCTATCTTTCACCAAACATAAGGGTTCGGCACCACCTCTGCCTTCGGACCTTGGTCAGCACCAAGATGACGTTTGTGACGCCTGCCCTCGGGCCCGGCACGGAAACAAGTAGTCAAACCTTTTGATTCGGAATCGAGCCGAGTCAAATCGTCTTCGCACCCGAAACATTCTGCTCTGGAAGACAAATCTGGTTCGGAGACGAAATCCTCAGTCTCAAAACAAAAGTCCGCTTCGGATCCGAAACCTTCGGTTTCCAAGGACAAGGCTGGTTCGGCACTGAAACTTTCGGCGCCTGAATCGAAAGAAGATATTTTAGAGTCCCCGGAACCAATCATAGACATTATGAAGGGCAGATTGGATCCAAAGAAGAAAAAAAAATTATAATAATCCAGACACTGGACCCGTATTAGCTAAATTCCTTCCAAAAGGAAAGTCCACTCAGAGGACACTGGAGACAAGATCCCCCTCAAGAACAAGGACATTGCTACAAGTCCTATCCATCCTACTTTGCCTTCCCCTTCACCACCGCCAGGCTCAGATCCATTGCACCTAACACCACAGGGATCTCCTCACACACAGCCTGATTTAGCAGATGGGGATAATGATGACAATGATGACAATGCTCCTCTGCCTGCAGATCCACGGAATGATTATAATGTTGATGCACCCATGGATAATGATCCAGACCGATACCCTGCAAACCCTTCACCTCCAGAGGATAAGGTATCTTATCTGGAGCTAATTTCCAGTGCAGCAGCAGATCTTGGGGTTACACTGCATAAAGAGACCTTAGGTGAAGATTTTTTTATTTGAGACACTAGGGTCTTCACACAGACTTAGTCTCCCTTTGTTAAAAGGCATGCTGAGACATGCAGATGACATGTTTGAAGATCCAGTTCATGTAGGAATCTTAACACCCAGGGTTGATTTAAAAATATAAACCATCACCCATTGATACCGTTTTTTATTAAAGGCCAGCTCCCCCTTGATTCCCTAGTAGTTTCCAACGCTCGTAAAAGAGCGAACTCGCAGACATCTGGTGATGCTCCTCCCCAGATAAAGAATCTAAGCTTATTGACGCATCTGTTAAAAGGGTCGCTGCTCAAGCCGCCAGTAACTGGCGCATTGCCAACAAGCAGGCCTACTAGCTAGGTATGACCGGGCACACTGGGATGAGATGGAAGGTCTACTTCAGTACCTCCCAGAAGAACACAAGAAAAAGGCACAAAGCTAGTTCAAGAAGGAAAGCTAAACTCTAACTCTTCCATTAGATGTGCTCTTGATGCTGCTGACACTGCAGCAAGAGAAGTTAATGCCAGCATTCTCTTACGTAGGTATGCCTGGCTTCGAATTTCCGGTTTTAAACCGAAGTCCAACAGTCTATCTTAAACACTCCCTTTGACAAACAACATCTTTTTGGACCTCAGGCTCTAGAAAAGATGAGAAAAGACACCGACGTGGTGAAATCCATGTGAGCGCTCTAGAGTCCTTTAAGCAGAGGGTCCTTTCATCCCTCATTCTATAGAGCAGGGTCTAAAAGTACATCCTCAGACCCTCCCACTTCCTCTTATAAATCCAACTTGCAACCCTCTCCTGGTAGAGGCTTCTTTAGAGGAGGGTACTGTGGAAACAATTTTAAAGGCAGAGGTAAGGGCACGCCAAACCGAAACGCCCCTTCCCCAATAAGCAGTGACTTGTCTACACTTCACTCCGATCATTGAACACCAGTCGGGGGAAGGCTTCAACAATTTCTCCCCTTTTGTCAATCCATAACATCAGACAAATGGGTGCTAGACATTATCCAACATAGTTATTGCCTGGAGCTCACCAAACATCCTCCCAACATTCCACCTCATACCCACAAACCTTCGACAGAACACCGCAGCGCCTCAAACAATAGGTACAAGCTTTTTTGACAAAAGGAGCTATATAGCCAGTTCCATTACAGTACCAAGGCTCAGGGCTCTACTCTGTGTACTTCGAATCCCCAAACAGGATGGCTCCTTAAGACCAATTTTGGATCGAAGGAGATTAAACCTGTATATACTTTTAGAACATTTTCACATGGTCACACTTCAACAGGTTCTTCCACTGGAACATCAAGGCGATTTTATGTCCACACTGGACTTAAGACGCATACTTTCATAGTCCGGTTCACCCAGCTCATCGCAAATACCTCCGATTTGTGATAGCAGAAAACACTATCAATTCAAGGTACTTCCGTTCGGAGTAACTACTTCTCCCAGAGTTTTCACAAAATGTCTGGCAGTAGTAGCTGCACATTTCAGAAGACAACAGATTCAGTCAGTCAGTCAGTCAGTCAAGAATGCTTTATTCGACAACTTAATGTCATAAAAGTAAACATTACATTCAAAACTACATTTCATTTTAAAAAGAGGCCATCCTAATATCAGCTGGGTAGCCAACTCATAACAATCCATGCGAAAAAGGAACTTAGTGAGCAGGATTCAAAAATGCAAATGCGGAGATCGTGTTAAAATACAAACCTACAATTATCTTTTCCTGTGATCCATCTTATGATGCTAAAGCTTTGCTAAGCATACAATACAAATTTTATATAAAGTGCAAAGTGCAGTTAAACGAGCTCATAAATTAAAATAACACGTTAGTCCTCGAAATAAAAATTCAAAGTGCAAAAGAGCAAACATATTAAAACACAAAACTTCACGTTCTTTCCCTATTATACATCTTAAAGTGCAAAAGGTTTTATAGAGTACAAAGTGCAAAAAATAAATATACTCCAAACGGGGTAAGCTACAGAAATTTCGTTCCTAACGGCCCTATAGTGTGCCAAGGGCTACTCTACATACAATATAGAAATGTTATATCAAGTGCTAAGTGCATATAGGACAAACTTAAAATTATAAGATGATCTCTAAAATCTTAACACATTATGGGCCTCCATATAAAAACACATTTTAAGCCTTAATGTCAGTTTTCCCCCAAAAAAATTTCCTACGCCTAATGGCTCCAGTTAGGAAACTTGCCACTCCAAAACAAACCAAGGGGGATGCTAACATCTGAAGATACAGTAGGGCTGGCTTGGTTTGGACAAAGTGACAATCTCTAAGCAGTGGTAGTATAAATTTCTTGCGTAAAATGACATAATAATCACAGAAATAGACAAAACGAATAATATCCTGTTCTGAAAAATTGTACACTGACATGGTTTTAGAGTGCCAGGTTTGGAAAAACCCTGAGGTACAGATAAAAGCCCATGAGCCATCTGCAGACGAAAGCTTGTTAAAATAAAACGATGGAAAGGTTTGCCAACATTTATTAAGTAAGGTTGGACTTGATTATGAGATTATGTGACTGCTTATGACTGATTATGTGACTTAACGTCTTACAGATGGTTTTTGCAGCTCCTCTTCTTCCCTGAAACCTTGGCACTTAGACAAAAACTGCAGTCTAATATTTGTAATTAAGTTTATCCATGGGTTTGGGGCTTAAAAATAAATCAGGGCGACCTACCCAAGTTGTCAGTTCCTTTAGATACCTAAACCAGGGAATGAGTTTGGCTCTATCTAATGCTAAACAGTCAGTAATTATTATTTGATTTAAGGTTATAGTGGGACTTGCCCAAATTCTCAACCATCGCATCAGTGGCGCCTCTGCAATCTGATCTGTGATGTATCCCATCCCTAGTTCTTCATGCATTATGTAAGTGGGCGTGGAAAACGGAACTGCCAAAACCTTACATAGAAATTTGTTTTCCTCTTGCTGAATACCCCTCCCTTCTATGTATCCCCAGATGTCACTGCCATAGGTTGCCATTGAAATGCATTTCTCCTTGTATAGCTTCATCAGGGCTGCAATGGGTTTGGTCCCTAGTTTTTTAGCAAAATTTACTGTAGCTCCTGTAGCCCTTGCAAGGGTATTCTTATTTGCATAATTTGTGGGCACCATGACGCGTTTTCGTCAAAAAGTACCCCTAAGTAAGGGAAAGTTGGGACCTTTGTTAGCTCTATCCCTTTACAATAACATGTTTTCTTTTTTGGGACTTTTCAGGGCCAATGGACATAGTATGGTATTTTTTTAAATGTATTGATAAATCTAAGGAGTCTATAAAAACTATAAAAGCATTTAAAAGTGATTGGAGGCCAATTGCTGCTCTTGCTCATATAACCGTATCATCTGCATATAGTAATGCCGGAATCATCTTGTCGCCAAATCTAGGAATGTCTCTACTGCTGGCTATTAGGGAATCTCCCAGATTGTTTATGTATAGTGTGAATATGAGAGGGGCCAGGATACACCCTTGGCGTACCCCTCTTTACACATCCCAGGTAGATGTCAAGTCCCCATTACAGCCGCTGTATTATTTTTGGGGATGGCATTTAAAAAGTCCACCAACTCTGGTTCGAGGCCCATATCCCTCAAAATGGACAACAACTTTGATCTGTTGACACAGTCAAACGCATGCGTTGGATCCATAAATGGCCAAATGGATTGTTCCTTTTTTTGCGATGGTGTACTTGCCAACCACGAAGTGCAGGTTTAGACATTGGTCCAAAGTCCCTTTACCTGGCCTAAAGCCATATTGCAGGTTGGAAATGATATTTCGGTCGTCCAGCCACGTCGTTAAACGGTTTAATATGACTTTTCCCATGATTTTGGCTGCAGAATCTAAAAGTGAGATTGGCCTATAACATATGGGCTCATCCCTTGCACCCTTTTAAAAATAGGAAATTTGACTGCTTTCCCTCAAGATATTGGGTATCCCTGAGAACACCCAGCATTAACAACATAGGTTAAAATGCTTGCCCAAACAATTGGGTCAGCTTTGTATAGATCGGCCGGTACCCCATCGGGCCTGGGGCCTTTCCACCAGCTGTAGCTACAATGGCATCATAAACCTCTTCTACCCTGACGAAAGGTGATGTGCTCGTTTGTCCACCTTCCCTTAACTCCTCTGTTGCTGTCAGATTTGCATCGCTAAAGATGTTTCCAAAATGCGATACCCATTTATCTGCTGGAACCAGGCAGTCCGTGTTTAAATTTGGGGTTTCAGAAAGGAATGGGCTATTAACTACCGACCAAAAATGTGCACTGTCTTTCAATATGCTTGCTTGTTGTAGTGCGTCCCAGGCTTGGTCTTTAAGCTCCTTCTTCCTATTTTTAAGTGCTATCTGATATGCTTTCCTTCTATCCCTAATTTCTATTTTATCTCTTGGGATCTTTTTTAGGGCTAATATAAGGTCTGTGTGTTTTGCCGAGCATGCTCCATTAAACCATTTAACAGCCTTCGGGCGTCTAGATCCGTCAATAATTGTGAGACCTGATTGGATCTGTTTTGTTAATTTCTCGAAAGCTTTTATATTGGAGCTATCCCGTTTGCCAGAGTCTAAGCAAAGCTCAGTTTCAGGAGCACAGACTGTATATAAATTGGTTAAAAAATGTTCTGGGGCTGTCCTTTCCCATTTTAGCCTGCGAGCCTGATCTTTAGTATTGATATTAGTGTTTGTCAGGCAGGAAGCTGATTCTCCCACTTTAGTGGTAGGAAGTAGAATGTTAACCGCAAGCGGGTTATGGTCACTTAGACTTGTCCAATTAACCAATAAATCCTCAGTAAAAGGGACTAACTAAGCAGACATTAAAATATAATTAATAGTGCTAGCTCTACCATTTCCTATATAAGTAGGTACTGGGGACATATTTTCCGTCTGTGAGAGACAACATAAATTTTGACTTGATAAAATACTCTCAACAAAATTGCCTGAGGATATGTGCTCAAAATGATGTAAGGGTGAGTTAAAATTTCCCTGATCCTTGTTTGAAAAACATTTAGAAAAGCATTGATGAGTATTGAAGTCCCCAATAATTATTATTTCAAAATAGACTGATTTCCCCTCCTCACAATCTTCCAAAACGTCTTTTAAATCTTGCAAATGTTCCAGCTCATGCCCTCTGGTAAAAGAATTATAAAAATGTATCACTAACACAGTTGGCCGATTCATGTCTTCACATACCTAGACGACTGGCTCATCAAGGCTGGAACACTCCAAGCGTCTACACCACACTCGGACTACATTAGACCTACTCCACCAATTGGGTTTCACGGTCAATGTGCACAAGTCTCATCTTCAGCCTTCACAAATGGAGACCTATCTGGGAGCGACTCGCAACGCTCACACAGCTCTAGCTTCTCCCAGTGCAGCCAGAGTTGGAAATATTCAAACTCTCCTCCTACAGTTTCAGAGCAATCAATACTTAGCAGCCAGAAAATTCATGCAACTGCTAGGGATGATGGCGATAGTGCCTCATGCAAGATTGCACATGCGTCCTCTACAGGAGTGCTTAGCATGTCGGTGGAATCGGTCACAGGGTCAATTAACAGATCTTGTGTTGGTAGACGGCCACACCCATCGCTCTCTGCAGTGGTGGACCACACACAACTTATCAAAAGGGCGGCCCTTCATCGACCTTGTTTCACAGATCGTTCTAACAGCAGACGCATCCCTTACAGGTTGAGCAGCCCATCTTCACCACTTGACAGTTCAAGGTCTATGGTACAACAAGTACAAAGCTCTGCACATCAACGATCTAGAGCTTCCAGCTGTATATCTAGCACTGAAAGCTTTTCAGTCTCACCTCATAGGAAAAGTTGTCCTATTCTGCACCGAAATGACAGCAATGTACTATGTACAAAAATAAGGTGGGACACATTCTCTGCAACTGTCGCGCCTCTCTCAGACAATTTGGCGTTCAGCAATTCATCACAAAGTCCATCTTCTGGCAGAGCATCTCCCAGGAGTGGACAATCAGATTGCCGATCTCCTAAGCAGAAGGCGGCAACAAATTCACGAGTGTAGACTTCATCCCCAGGTTCTCATTTCATACTATCAACATTGGGGATTCCCACAAATAGATCTGTTCGCCACAGCAGAGAACTCAAAATGCCCAAACTTCGCCTCCAGGTTCCCACACCCTCTATCCAAAGGCAATGCCCTGTGGATGAATTGGTCAGGGATATTTGCCTACGCTTTTCAGCCTCTCCCTCTCCTTCGATTTCGAGCTCGGAAGCTCAGGAAACATCCCTCGCACTGATTCTAGTGGCTCCCACTTGGGACCGTCAGCCCTGGTTCACGGCACTCTTAGAAATGTCAGTAGTTCCACATCAAAAGCTGCCCCTCAATTCCAGCCTTCTCACTCAGAACCATGATGAAGACAGACATCCAAACCCCAAGGAGCTCAATCTAGCGATAGTCCTAGAGTGTGGCTATCTTAACTTGCCTCCAGAATGCATGACCATTCTTAAAGAAGCAAGAAACCCTTCTACCAGAGCATGCTAAGTAGCTAAATGGGAAAGATGTGTAATATATTGTACTAATAACAATATTGATCCACTAGATGCATCACTCAAAATATCATTTGTTACCTTCTGCATTTACAGCGTGCTGGTCTAGCCTACACTTCCATTCGACTGCATCTTGCAGCAGTAGCTGCATATTTGCAGAACCGACATCTGTCTTTGTTCAAGGTTCCGGTAATTAAAGCCTTTATGGAGGGTCTTAAGAGAGTTCTACCACCCAGAGCGCCTCCAGCACCAGTTTTGAATCTGAACATTGTGCTTACACGGCTCATGGGTCCACCTTTTGAACCATTACACAACTTTCACCTAAAATTTCTTTCTAGAGAATTGGCCTTCCTCATTGCAATCACTTCATTAAGGAGAGTTGGTGAGCTGCAGGCTTTAACCTTAGAAGAACCCTTCTGTTCGAGGCACATGAGCTGCAGATTACACACTATGCATAGATCGCCATCTAGTGTTGGGCCCGGATGTTTGCACTTGTTTTTGTCCTGGAAAGTCTTTGGAAGTCACAAGATAGGTGACTCCTACTTAGGATCATAGTGCGCATGGGCATCTGCTCCATCCTCAGATAGTTTTTTCCCGCCATCAGGCTCGGGTGTGTTTCTCGCGCTCCAGTTCGGAACCGTTACCGATTTCTGTTTTGACGCGCAATCCTTCACCCTTTCGACGGTATTGTCTTGGTCGCGAACCCTAATCGACGCGCATCTCTACAAATCTTCGATTCCGGTCGTCGACTAGGGCCTTAGGGCCGACTTGAGCCTTGGCATCTGGCTCATGGAAAGGACGCCTTTCAAAAAGTGTCCTCGATGTGGGAAGAAAAGTTTCCCCACACCGATCTGCATGAGGTGTGTAACCTCTGCCTCTCTCCGGAGCAAGAGGGCAGAGGCTGTCCAGCTTGTGCCTCTTTCCGCTCGAATAAGACCATCCGGGATCGACCGGCTTGAAGGACCATGGCTCGCTCGTCGACTTTGATCCCTGACGACATCTTCCAAGAGGACGTCGTTGTGCCAGAGAAGCGGGTCGAAAAAGGCCTCAGCACGTCCGAAGCCGATGACTCTGACGTCGAAGAAGTGACTCCGGCTCAACGGGTCGTAAGTAGAGACGTCGACCCCGACCCACTCCCTACAGCAAAAAAGGCTTCGGTCACACCTTCACCTTCAGGCACACCGACACACTGCTTCCCATGCCCCGCCCTCGGGTCCAGCAATGAAGCCTACCAAGCCTTCCGGCGACTCGGGCTCGAGTCTGCCTGCCACAGGCGCCGAAGCCCAATCATCGGCACCGAAAAAGAAGCCGCACCCATCCTCCGTGCCGACCGCTACTTCCACCCCAAAGCCCTCTGCACCGAAGACAACAAGCAGTGACTCCCCGGCAGGCACCGAAAAAACACTCGGAGCCGACGAAAAAGCCACACCCCAAAAGTTCGGATTCACACTCTTCGGAGTTGAAAAAAACATCAACACCGAAGAAGCACCCAGAGACTGGTAAAGCACACGGCTCCAAGCCCAAAACCGCTCCGGAGCCGGCACTGAAAAAGCACTCGCTACCGACACAGTCGACACCGAACACCCAACCTTCTTCAGAAGAGCTTTTTCGACCAGACCCTCAACAAAAAACTCTAACTAAAGACCCTAAAACTGGTCAATTGACTCTGAGTTCCAGGAAAAGACCACTGGACATGCCTGCACCAGCTCCACCACCTAAAAAGAGGGACATAGCCACATCACCTATTAGAGTCCCTTCTCCACCTCCTCCTCCACCTCCCCCACCACCTCGTTCTCCTACGCCATCCCCTACACCAGTAGATGATGAAGACACATATGATGACACAGGGGATGGTGCGGACGGCCTGCCACTAGGGGACCCCAGCTCAACAACTTCCCCTGACCCCTGGGATGACTATAATATGCCTGATGTCCCGCAAGATGACATCTACCCCTCTAGGCTTCCCCACCAGAAGACACCATGGGTTTAAATGAGCTGGTACACTGAGCTGCCCAATACCACGGGGTCGACCTACATACAGAACCGGTCAAAGAGGATTTTTTAATGGACACTTTTGACACCACCCAAAGGTCCACATCCACTTTACCCATGCTCAAAGGGGTTATTAAACACACTACAGAGGTATTTAAGGACCCTGTTAGGGCTAGAGTCATCAAACCTAGGATTGAGAAAAAATACAAAGCTGCCCCTACAGACCCAGCTTACATTAAGGGCCCTGTTCCATTAGACTCCATGGTGGTCTCAAATGCTAGAAAGAGGGCTAATTCGCAGACATCAAGTGATGCAGCTCCGCCCGACAAAGAGTCTAAACCACTCGACGCCTCTGGCAAAAGAACAGCGCCACAGGCAGCTAACATTTGGCGCATCGCAAACACTCAGGCCCTGTTAGCCAGATACAATAGGGCTCACTGTGATGAATTGGAGTCCCTACTACAACACCTCCCGGACAAATACAAAAGTAAGGCCAACGACCTCACACAGGAGGGTAAAATTATCACCAACACCTCCATCCGGTGTGCTCTCGATGTGGCAGATACAGCATCCAGAGCAGTAAACACAAGTGGCCTTCTCCGCAGGCATGCGTGGCTACGCATTTCCGATTTTAAACCTGAGGTGCAAAGCTCTATCCTCAACCAACCATTCGACCAACGACCACCTTTTTGGCCCTAATGTTGATGCATCTCTTGAAAAGATGAAAAAGGACACGGACACAGCCAAATCAATGGGAGCCTTGCAATCGCAAGCTCCCAGACGTTCTTTTCGTTGCTCATCCTACAAGGGCAACTCCAGGGGCTACTCGTCTGATAACCTATCCACCTCTTACAAGGCTCCTACCCAATCCACCTACACCAGAGGTTATCAGAGAGGAGGATACAGGGGCAACAATAACGAAGGCAGAGGCAAGACTAACAACACCCGCTCTGCCTCTACCCCTGCCCAATGACTTCCCTCCACTTCCCCCAGACCATTCCACTCCGGTCGGGGGAAGACTACAGCAGTTCCTTCCTGTCTGGACCAATATCACCACAGACAGGTGGGTGCGACAAATAGTGCAATCAGGTTACTGTCTCGAACTTAGCTCTACCCCCCAAACATTCCACCCAAACAGCGTCCAATGTCAATAGAACATTTGTCACTCCTGAAACAAGAGGTAATTTCATTACTACAAAAAAGTGCAATAGAACTGGTTCCCCTGCATCAACAAAACACGGGAGTTTACTCCCTGTATGTTCTCATACCAAAGAAAGACGGCTCTCTGAGACCTATTCTAGAACTCCGGCCACTAAACCTATACATACAATCAGACCATTTTCACATGGTCACACTTCAGCAGGTCCTCCCTCTGCTTTCACAGGACGACTTCCTGGCTACCTTCGATCTCAAGGACGCCCATTTCCATATTCCCATTCACGCAGCTCACAGAAAATATCTCAGGTTTGTAGTGGACGGGCAGCACTATCAATTCAAAGTACTCCCTTTCGGAGTCCCAACAGCACCACGGGTATTCACAAAGTGCCTAGCGGTAGTCGCAGCCCATCTAAGATGACAACACAGTCACGTCTTCCCATACCTCGGTGACTGGCTCATAAAAGCCAGCTCGTACAACCAGTGTTTTCATCACACTCACGCGACTGTCCAATTACTCCACGACATGGGGTTCACAATAAACCACACCAAGTCTCATCTGCAACCCTCTCACACGCAACAGTACCTCGGCGCCTCAATAGACGCCTCAAAAGCGCTAGCCTATCCCAGTCCAGCCAGGATAGCAAACATTCTGGCTCTCCTCACCAAATTTCAGCCGCATCACTCTCTTCCAGCTCGAGTGTTCATGCAGCTGATAGGGATGTTCATAGTGCCTCATTCAACACTCCAGATGCGTCCTCTCCAAGAATGCTTAGCACGCCAATGGAACCAGGCTCAAAGTCAGCTAACAGATCTGGTGTTGGTAGACGGTCGCACTCATCGCTCTCTGCAGTGGTGGAACACCATAAACTTTTCCAAAGGGCGACTGTTCCTAGAGCCAGTTCCTCAAATTGTTATGACAGCGGACGCATCTCTCTCCGGCTGGGGAGCTCACCTGTTACATCACACCATGCAGGGCAGGTGGACACCTCATCAAAAGTTATTCCACATCAATCACCTTGAATTACTGGCCACATTCCTAGCCTTAAAAGCATTCCAAAAACAAATATCAGGCAAGACTGTCCTAGTCCGCACAGACAACATGATAGCCATGTACTACATACAGAAACAAGGCGGGACACACTCTCTGCAGCTCTCTCAGCTAGCACAGAACATATGGAGATGGGCTATACCTCAGAACATTTTTCTCCTAGCCCAACATGTCCCAAGAGTCCAAAACACCATAGCCGATCTGTTAAGTCATCAAACGCAACAGATCCACGAGTGGGAACTTCATCCACAAGTTCTTCAACCATTCTTTCAAATGTGGGGGCAACCACAGATAGACCTCTTCACCACCCACGAAAACGCCAAATGCCCAAGCTTCGCCGCCAGATGCCCAAAGGCAATGTGTTATGGATGAACTGATCAAGCAGATTTGCGTACGCCTTTCCGCCTCTCCCACTCATACCACTAGTGGTGCGCAAACTACGGCAACACTCACTGACTCTCATCCTAGTTGCTCCAACTTGGGCCAGACATCCGTGGTACACCACATTACTGGAACTGTCCGTAGTTCCGCACCAAAGATTACACCTCTCATCACTCCTCTTAACCTAGAACCGTGGAGAGAACAGACACCCGGACCCAGCTCAGCTCAACCTTGCGATCTAGCTCCTGAAATCTTGATATTCGGTTACCTTAACCTTCCTCCTGACTGTATGAACGTCATTAAGGAAGCTAGACGCCCTACCACTAGAGCCTGCTACGCAGCCAAGTTGAAACGATTTGTGATATATTGTCATAACAATAACATCAATCCCCTAGAGGTGTCTATCCAACACATCATAAGCTACCTACTACACCTACAACGGTGCAACTTAGCCTATACGTCTATTAGGCTACACCTTGCTGCCATAGCAGCATACCTACAAAATAGACCCCATTTATCACTATTCAGGGTACCTGACATCAAAGCCTTTATGGAAGGCCTCAAAAGGATAATTCCTCCCAGAGTTCCACCCTCACCTGTGTGGAATTTAAACATCGTTCTCACAAGACTAATGAGACCTCCCCTTGAACCTCTACATAAATGTGAGCTACAATTCTTAACATAGAAGGTTGCTTTCCTAGTGGCCAAAACTTCTCTAAGAAGAGTTAGTGAGCTTCAGGCACTAACTATTCAGGAACCTTTCTTACAAATCCATCACAATAAGGTTGTTCCCTGAACTAATCGTAAATTCCTCCCTAAAGTCATTTCTCCCATCCACCTCAATCAATCTGTGGAGTTGCCTGTAATCTGCTCGCAATCACACAGAAAGAGTTCTACATACTTTAGATGTTAAAAGAGCATTGCTCTATTACATTGAGAGGACACAACCTTTTCGAAAGACTAAACAACTTTTTGTTTCTTTCTCACCACCACACATAGGCAATCCCATATCAAAGTCTAGGATAGCCAGATGGATTGTTAAATGCAAACAAATGTGCTACCACAAAGCAAAACGTACTTTAACTGTTCCTCCTAGAGCCCACTCTGTGCAATCAAAACAAGAAGCTAGTGTGGGCCAAGCTGTACTCAAAACACTATTTCAGACTACTGCAACAGATTCTGGGGGCCGCCGCTAAGGAGGGGGACTGGTAAACAATCTATGCATAGTGCGTAATCTGCAGCTCATGTGCCTCGAACAGGAAATGCTACTTACCAGTATGCATCTGTTCTTGGCATGTAGAGCTGCAGATCTACACACGCCCACCCGCCTCCCCGGCTACCTTTATCTGTTCCAGTTTATCTTACTTAGATACAGCACACAAGGGCATCTTCCTGTTTCTTACAAAGCTCCATCATTTCCCTGCTGGCGAAAAACAATCTGAGGATGGAGCCAATGCCCTTGCGCACTATGATCCAAAGGAGGAGTCACATACCTCGTGACTTCCAAAGACTTTCCAGGACAAAAAGAAGTGCAAACATCCAGGCCCAACACCAGATAGTGATCTATGCATAGTGTGTAGATCTGCAGCTCTACATGCCAAGAACAGATGCATACTGGTAAGTAGCATTTCCCTTCTACTTCATAAAGACCGAGTAGTTCTTCGCACCAACTCAAAATTCCTTCCCAAAGTGGTTTCTGCTTTTCATATCAATCAGTTGAGTTGCCTGTGTTCTTTCCTCAACCTGATTCTGTAGCAGAAAGAGCTCTTCATACTCTTGATGTCAGAAGAACGTTATTGTACTACATTGAAAGAACAAAACAATTTTGCAAAACAATTGTTTATTGCATTTGCTACATCTCACAAAGGCTATCGCATTTCTAAATCTGATATTGCAAGATGGAATGTTAAATGCATTCAAACCTGCTACGCTAAAGCTCAACAATCTTTGTCTATACCTCCTGGAGCTCATTCCACTCATAAAATAGGAGTGTATATGGCCTTTTTAGGTAACATTTGTAAAGCAGCAACATGGGCCACACCACACACTTTTACCAAACATTACTGTGTGGTTGTGTTAGCACGTCAACAAGCCAGCGTAGGGCAAGCAGTGCTAAAAACACTTTTTCAAATAGCTTCAACACCTACTGGTTAGCTAGCGCTTTGGGAGAATACTGCTACATAGTCATTGCAATTGCGTATCTACAGCTCGCATGCCTCGAACGGTTAATTTTACTTACCCAGTAAGCATCTGTTCTAGGCATGTGGAGCTGTAGAGTCACATGCACACTCTCACCTCTCGGGCACCTGTAGTTGTTGCAGTCTTGCATTTGTTACATTACATACGCATAGACATATCAATACTACTCTCACTTACTCCATTCTCACCCTCTTGCGGGAAAAACAATCTAACAATGGAGTCGATGCCTATGCGCACTATCACCGAAAGAAGGAGTCCGCTTACTTCGTGACTAGGAAAGACTTCTAAGAAAAACAACTGGCAAACATCCGGACCCAACACTAGGTGGCAGGTGTGAGAAGTTGGCCTGATATATACTGTCCACTTGTTCTAGTGGGCACCTTGTATCAGTCCAAGCAACCCCTTATGGTGAATGGTTAAAGACAGCCTTTATTGAAAGCTATCCTAGTTGTAGCTATGGAGAGCAGCCTTCGGACTAAGTCTTGAAGGAATGTAAAGCAGCTTGTTTTGCCAGTCTATAATCTTTTGAATGATCAAATGAAAGGACAACCACACCAGGTATATATTTAAAATATATGTATTTAAGATAAAACACACCCCTCTAGTCTCTTTATGAGACTGGAGTTCGAAGTACTTAATTTACAAGTTAGCAATCAACAGTAATAGCACAAATACACGTTTGGGCCCTAGGGGCGTACCAAACCATATACCAATAAAGTGGTATAAGAACAACAACTGAACTAGACACAAGGCCTAGAGCCTGTAGAATCGCTGGGACCCCAAGGAACCACCCAAGGTAGTGACACAGGGGACCCACGGGGGCCGTGTGCAGTGTGTAAACACAACCTCAGGTTCCCGTTAGCTTCTATGGGCAATGTTACGGTTGGAAGATTAAAGATTAGGGACACTTAGAATCGAGTCAGGACCAACCCCTTTTGGACTTAGGAAGTTCTAGGGCTAGCACCCATGGGAGCACCAGAGTACTTGTGTTACCTCACCCACGGAAGCCGGGTGCATAGGTGTCTTTTGGTGTCGGGTCGCCGATTACAATGGAAGCTGACGAAGAACTGCTGCTGCTGCTGTGAAGAGGAGAAGTGTCTGGAGAGATCCAAGCCTTGATCTAGGATTGAAGGAACCTGAAAGAAGAAGGGAAGAGTCTGGGTCACTTGCCAGTGACCGAGGGCAGGATGGACCAATGCCCACAGATGTCGAGTGCTTCAGGTGAGTTGACGGGTGTCTTGACTCTTCAGCCACGAGATCCAGGAGGCGTCGACAAAGTCCACGAGCCAGATTCGAGCTTTCCCACGAAGTCTGTCGAGTGCTGCGATGTCGGCGACCAGAATGGACCCAACAAGCCTTGGCAACGGCAAGTCTTGTGGAAAGAGAAGAAGGACATCGGTGAAGACCAGCAAGGTCTGAGGGACTCACCCAGCGAGGGTAAGTCGGGGCACGTCTGAAGCAACCAGGAAAGCCCAAGCAGAAGTGGAGTTGCCTTCGTGGGGACCCACTAGCCAACGGGCTAGCGATCGCGAAGGAGCCTCGAGCGGTCGCACTGGAACCTGGCCCACGGGTCACTCGTGGAGTGGAGGCCAAAGCTCTTTGGTGCAGTCTGTGCTCAAGGCTGGGGCTACTCCGAGCCAAAGCAGAACTTCAGGAATACACAAGAAGTCGATGTACCAGCAATAGTACGCAGTCTCCAGGGGTCACGGTTCCTCGTCACCCACGATAGCCATGGGCCTCAGCTTTGCTGTGGACTCAGGGTAGCCTCGGGGAAGCTAGGAAATCCACCCTTGGGGATGCAGAGACTTCGGTGTCCAACGGGAACTTCGGAATTGCAGACCGGACAGTTGCTTCTTTGGTGCCTGCCAAGCAGGGGAGTCACTCCTTGACTCCAAGGGAGATTTCTTCAGTCTTCTAGTCAGGATAGAAAGTCGAAGGTCCAGGATATATGTTGCAGAGTTTTGTCCAGGGTAATCTAAAATCGCAAGCAATGGGTTCCCATACTTATACTAAGTTTGGGGGTTGGATATACTCTAGGGACTCATCTATGGTAGGGTTTGGAAAGAGGGGTGGTCACACCCATCTCCTTTGTCCAGTTTCTCGCCAGAGCAGGGGCAGGTAGCCCCTGCAACCGGTCTGAACTGGACTATGCACTGGGACACCAAGTGTGCCCCCAGTGCAGGACTTCAAAGCACCAGAGAGTTCTCCCGCCCAGCCCCAATACACATCTGCCTGTCTGGGGAGGTGGTTACACCTCCCTGGGACAGGAAACCTATTGTCCAGGCCTCTCCTGCCGGATTTTCGGTCAGCAGCAGGAGGCCAGACCCGTGTCTGTGGCAGAGGCATCCATTTTGTGATGCCAGGGCTGTAGAAAGTCCTACCGGGTTAGACCAGTGTGAACATGTCTCTCCCTCTAGAAGGGTGGAATGCTACCCCCCTTCTGCCAGAACTGGCAGGGGTGTAGTATTCCAAAGCGTTTGACACCAAACATGACATGTTTCCGTGCAGCCATCCCAAAGTTAGCATTTACCGTGAGGTTATAATGCACTTAAGAGTATATGGTCAGGCTGCACCACAAACCGCATCAGAGGAGGTACTCCGAACGCTGCAGAGGGGCTCTAATCATGCAGGGGCACCCTCTCACATAAAAACCAAGCACTCTGCCTTCAGTATTGTAAAGGCCTGCCATGGGAGTGACTTATAGGTTTTATATGTGTGTGCAATGGTAGTGATATAGGTAGCCTATACCACAGTAAGGGGTGCAAGCACACCCTTACCCAGGCTGCAGTAGCAGACCTGTGGTGTCATTTTGGAGTGCTTCCCAGGGGTGGCATAATACATGCTTCAGCCCCTGGTAGGCCTCTGAGGTACCTATGCCCTAGGTACATAGTATACCATAGACCATAGACTAGGGGCTTATAAGGCACTCCAGAATCCAGTTGTAAATGTACCTAATGTACATGGAAACCATTTTAACAGAGAAAGCAGATAGACTGGGCCCCTGAATAGCAAGATCCCATTCCAACTAAGTCGTAGACCAGCAAAACACCAGGCAAAAAGTGGGGGCAACCACATTGTCAGATTCCACCTTCCTACAGCAGGAGTATGCAAGCATGTGAATCTACAGCTCTACATGCCAAGAACAGATGCTTACTGGGTAAGTAGCATAATCCTCCTCTAGGAATCCTTAAACTATTTTATGTTTCAATATGGGGCTAAAACATATGCCACTCTCGCTATCCAGACAGAATAAATGTAATACAGATGACAAAGCAGATATGAGATTTACATTGTCCACATATAAACGCATGACATCAGACAGTTCAGACACAGAGAGGGGCTCCTAGTGACAGCCCAGTGCAAGTGACAAATAGTGAACCAATGTGTTACAAAGACAGTGCGCGGACAATATATACATACGTCCAAGACATTAGGACATATATTCACAAGGATCCAGGCAAATACATGTTCAAGATTGCAGTAAGTCCAGCCATGAATGATGAATGGTTCGCCTCTTTAATTCACTTTCCCTCCAAGAAAGAGCCAGAGATGGAGGACAATTGTGCACTAGTGAAAAATGGAGAAACACACCCCTTCTCTGTCCCCCCTCTCTCATTTATATGCTTTAGGACCGTCATCCTCAAAGTGCGGCCCGTGGGGCGCTTGCGGCCCTCCTGGCCTTCTCATGCAGCCCCTGGTGAACGACTGCACTGGGCTGCATGTTACTTGAGAGAACACTGACATTCAGAAATATGTTAGACAGGCAAACATTTGTTTCCAAGCTAGCTGAAGTAAAAGAGAAGAAGCAATGAAGCTAGACTGCAAATCATTTTAGAAACATTCATTTTTTAAGACATCTTGCCGCAAACGTTTAAAAATTGGACTAATTCTCTTCAAAATTCAAAAAAGTTTGTCATTATCTTTCAGAAGTCTTTTCTCTTAGGACATCAGATGAGTGCTTTGAAAAGTATTTTTCAAAAGTGATAGCTTTCAAAAATGAACGTAGAAATATTCATGCCTCCTCTCACCCCAACAGTGCCAATAGTGATCTAAGAGGCAAGTCAGTGTCACGTTGAACCCTCCGGGTGGCTTGGGTAGTTGGTATCCAAGGACAACATTATAGGTTATTAAATCAAACACGAAAAGTTTGTGTATGCATGTAATGCAAGTTTTTCAAGGTGTTCTTACATGTATTAATGAAGAAAAAGGAGGCAAAGTGAATTAAAATAATTGTCAAGGATCACGCAGTTTGTTTACGTGGGGAAAGCCGAGATTAATTCGAGGTTTTCTGGTTTCCCATTGTGTAATTCTATTTCATTTGAATTATTAATGAAGTTACTTCGTTTTTACACTTCTCTCTCAAGCAGCTAGAGAAAGCTTACCCTAAGGTGTGGTAGAGAGATAGCAATTCAATTATAGCATAACACAGTATGATCAAATCTATGTCTCTTCTAGAGACTAGATGGCTTAATTCAGAGGGTAGGATGGAATGAAACCCTCAAAATAGCTGCATGACTCACTGACTAGACTCTGTATATGCTTCACTTCCCCAATGCCCCCGTTACCTCTCCCCCCACACATACCTCCACAGCAAACCCCACCCAGCTGGCTTCAGTGCTGCCCATGTTTTGTGGCTCTGGGGTAAGGTTTGCAAGTATCCATGCTTTAGGATAATGAAAAGTTGAGCTACCCATCACCAGCTTTCACCCTACCCACAGGTTATCTCAGCATGAGCATTGGGGGGGGGGCTGGTGTTTTCAGACAGCTGCAGGTTAGGGCAGCCACCCTACCTTATTGTAAAACCACCCCTGTGAAACCTTGTACAGATGCTATTTTCAGTTCACATATATCAATATATGCATGTATATTTGTACACACACGCTTGTTTTTCACAAGTTGCTTGTTACCACATTTTTACAAGCAAGAATTATTGTAAATAAATGATGTCTTTATTACCCAACTTAAGTTATTACAAATAATGTAACATGTGCAACAATATGTTTTCAGTGGTATTACCACTCCGCGTGATTTCTAGTGTTACTGGGTGTGGTAGTGTTGCTGGGTGTGGTAGTGTTGCTGGGTGTGGTAGTGTGGCTGGGTGTGGTAGTGTGGCTGGGTGTGGTAGTTGTGAGAAGTTGGCCTGATATATGCTGTTCCCTAGTTCTAGTGGGCACCTTGTATCAGTCCAAACAACCCCTTCTAATGAATGGTTAAAGACAGCCTTTATTGAAAGCTATCCTAGTGATAGCTATGGAGAGCAGCCTTCGGGCTAAATCTTGAAGGAATGTAAAGCAGCTTGTTTTACCAGTCTATAATCTCTTGAATGAGCAAATGAAAGGACAACCACACCAGGTATATATTTAAAATATATGTATTTAAGATAAAACACACCACTCTAGTCTCTTTGAGACTGGAGTTCGAAGTACTTAATGTTCGAGGCATATGAGCTGCAGATTACACACTGTGCATAGATCGCCATCTGGTGTTGAGCCCAGATGTTTGCAGTTGTTTTTCCTCTTGGAAAGTCTTTAGAAGTCACGAGGTATGTGACTCCTCCTTTGGATCGTATTGCGCATGGGCTTCGGCTATATCCTCAGATTGTTTTTTTCCGCCATCGGGCTCGGATGTGATCTTCGCGCTCCGGTTCCGAACAGTTTCCAGTTCTTCTATCGACGCGCAATCCTTCCCCCCCCCCTTTCTCGGTATTGTTTTCGATCACGATCTCCACACTCTACGCGGCTCTCATCGATCAAAGTCTTGGATTCCGGTCGTCGACGAGGGCCTTCGGGCCTACCCTAGCTCCAGTCCTGGCGGATGGAAAGGACTCCATTCAAAAAGTGTCCTCGATGTGGGTCCAAATTTCCCCACACCGATCTCCATGAGGTATGCAACCTCTGCCTCTCCCCTGCACACGAGGCTCGAGACTGTCCGGCGTGCAAATCCTTCCGGTCCAAGTAAACCATTCGAGACCAAAGGGCGAGAAGAACCATGGCACACTCGTCGACAGCGATCCCAGACGACATCTTCGGAGAAGGCGTTGACGCTCCAGAAGGACACCACACCGAAGAAGGCCTCGTCAGCGCCTCCGAGGCCGACGATTCAGATGTTGAGGACATCACTCCGGCACAGAGGGTCGTGAGTACCAACATAAACCCCCACCCCCGATGGCATCCAAAAAGGCTTCGGTCACGCCTTCGCCCTCGGGCCTAGGCACGACCAAGGACACTGCTTCCCACACCGCGCCTTCGGGCCCGGTAAAGAAGCCTATCAAGCCTTCCGGCGGCTCGGGCCAACCTACCGTCGGTGCCGAGAAACACTCCTCCGCACCGAAAAAGAAAATGGCCTCCTCCTCGGCACCGAGCTCCACACTGAAGCACTTGGCGCCGAAAACAAGCACCAGCTCCTCGGTACCGACACCGTCCCCCGAGCCGACCAAAAAACACAAAGCAATCGACACCCACACCTCGAAGCCAAAAGTCATCTCGGAGCCGAGTAAACAACCAGCCATTCCGAAGCCGCACAGTTCAAAACAACGAACTGATGCAGATTCTAAGACAAAAAACCTACGGCCCCGACGCCTTTGGCGCCGAGGGAGCGGACACTCACTGAAGAACTATTTAGGCCTGATCCATTACAAAAAACACTAGTCAAGGACCCTAAGACTGGACATTTGATGCTCAGCATCAAAAAGAGACCGCTGGACAAACCTGTCCCAGCTCCACCTCCAAAAAGGAAAGACTTTGCTACCTCCCCTTTGAGAATACCTTCACCCCCTCCTCCCCCTCCTCTTCCAGCTCCTCCGCCTGCTCCTTCCCCTCCACCACCTCATCATTCCCCCCCCCCCCCACCGCCTCATCATTTCCCCACACCCTCTCCGGATGATGATGATATCTATGATGACACAGGGGACGAGCCCCATGACCAACCTACAGGGAACCCCACTCCTACAGGCTCCCCAGACCCATGGGACGACTATAACATTCCAGACATCCCTAATGTCCCTCAGGATGATCTCTACCCTTCGAGACCATCCCCACCTGAAGACTCAATGGGGTTTAACCAACTACTCCAGAGGGCTGCACATTTCCACGGTGTGGATCTCCATACTGACCCCGTGGAGGAACACCTTCCTCCTAGATACCTTCGACACAACACACAGGGCCACTTCCACCCTGCCCATGCTCAAAGGCGTTATCAAGCACGCGCCGGAGGTCTTTAAAGACCCGGTCAGAGCCAGGGTCATCAACCCTCGCATCGACAAAAAATATAAGGCCGTCCCTACAGACCCCACCTACATCAGAGGGCCAGCACCACTAGATTCCCTAGTAGTGTCCACTGCAAGAAAGCGTGCAAACTCCCAGGCATCAGGCGAGGCACCACCACCTGATAAGGAGTCCAAACTCTTGGACGCATCGGGGAAGCGCACTGCATCCCAGGCTGCCAACATATGGCGCATCGCAAACACACAAGCGCTTTTGGCAAGATATGACAGGGTACATTACGATGAACTAGAAGCCATAATGCAGCACCTCCCTGACATATAAAAATAGAGCCAATGAGCTAATCCAGGAGGGTAAAACCATCACCAACACCTCCATTCGCTGTGCCCTAGATGCAGCTGACACCGCCTCTAGGGCAATTAACACCAGCGTCCTCCTCCGTCTGCATGCCTGGCTACGGATTTCGGGTTTCAAACCAGAGGTGCAAGCTTCTATCCTGAACCACCCCTTTGACCAGGAACATCTGTTCGGCCCAAAAGTTGATGAGGCCCTAGAAAAAATGAAGAAAGACACAGATACGGCGAAGTCTATGTGAGCCTTACAATCACACCCTCCCAGGCGCTCCTTTCGCCGCTCTTCCTTTCGAAGCACCTCCAGAGGCTACTCCTCTGACACCGCTTCTACTTCCTATAAAGCCCCTACCAATCCACCTTTACAAGGGGTTACCAAATAGGCGGCTACAGGGGCAACAATAATAAAGGCAGAGGCAAGACCAACACCTCCCGCTCAGCCTCCACCCCTACCCAATGACTTCCCTCCACTCCCCCCAGACCATCCCACTCCGGTCGGGGGCAGACTCCACAATTTCCTTCCTGTCTGGACTACCATCACCTCAGACAAATGGGTAACGCAAATCATTCGGTCAGGCTACTGCCTCAAACTAACTTCTACTCCCCCAAACAACGCCCAATGTCACAGGAACATTTAGCACTACTAAAGCAGGAGGTAATCTCCCTCCTGCAAAAGAGTGCGATAGAACTAGTTCCTACCAACCACCAAAATATGGGAGTTTACTCCCTATATTTTCTCATACCACAAAGGGACGAAACTCTAAGGCCCATCCTAGACCTCAGACCCCTAAATCACTATATACACTCAGACCATTTCCACATGGTCACACTCCAGCAGGTACTTCCACTGCTCTCCCAAAACGACTTCCTGGCCACCTTAGACCTCAAGGACGCCTATTTCCACATTCCTGTTCACAACGCTCACAGGAAGTTTCTCAGATTTGTAGTGGACGGTCAACACTATCAATTCAAGGTGCTCCCCTTCGGAGTCACCACAGCACCACGGGTGTTTACCAAGTGCCTAGCGGTAGTGGCAGCACACTTGCGAAGGCAACACATTCATGCCTTCCCATACCTAGACGACTGGCTCATATAAGCCAGCTCATACAACCAGTGTGTACAACACACTCACACCACTATCCAACTACTTCACGACCTGGGCTTCATGTGATTTACTGTGAAGTCCCATCTGCAACCATCCCACGTAAAGCAATACCTCGGTGCCACCATAGACACCGCAAAAGCGCTAGCCTACCCCAGTCCTGCCAGGATAGCAAGCATTCTGGCCCTCCGTGCCAAATTTCAGCCAGAACACTCTCTTCCAGCTCGAGTGTTCATGCAACTTATAGGAATGATGGCCTCTTGCATATTCATAGTACCTCACGCAAGGCTCCAGATGCGTCCTCTCCAAGAGTGCTTAGCGCGCCAATGGAACCAGGCCCAGGGTCAATTGACAGATCTGGTGTTGGTAGACGGTCGTGCCCATCGCTCTCTGCAGTGGTGGACCACCACAAACCTTTCTAAAGGGCGACCGTTCCTGGAACCGGTTCCTCAGATAGTACTGACAGCGGACGCATCGCTCTCCGGCTGGGGAGCTCACATACTACATCACACCATGCAGGGCAGGTGGACACCTCAACAAAAGTTACTCCGCATCAACCATCTGGAGTTACTAGCCATATTCTTAGCCCTAAAGGCTTTTCAAACGCATGTCTCAGGCAAGGCTGTCTTAGTCTGCACCGACAACATGACAGCCATGTACTATATACAAAAACAAGGCGGCACACACTCTCCGCAGCTCACTCAGCTAGCACAGAGCATATGGAGATGGGCCATACCCCAAAAAATATTTCTCCTAGCCCAACATGTCCCAGGAGTCCAAAACACTATGGCAGATCTGCTGAGCCATCAAACACAACAGATCCACGAGTGGGAACTCCATCCACAAGTTCTTCACCCGTACTTTCAAATGTGGGGGCATCCACAGATAGACCTCTTCGCCACCCATGAAAACGTCAAATGCCCAAGCTTCGCCGCCAGATATCCACACCCATTGTCCAAAGGCAATGCGATATGGATGAACTGGTCAGGCAGATTTGTGTACGCTTTTCTGCATCTCCCACTCATTCCATTAGTGGTGCGCAAACTACAACAACACTCCCTCACACTCATCCTAGTAGCTCCAACGTGGGCCAGACAACCGTGGTACACCACGCTGCTGGAACTCTCGGTAGTACCGCACCAAAAGTTTCACCTCTCTCCACGCCTCTTAACCCAGAACCATGGAGAGATCAGGCACCCGGACCCAGCTCAGCTCAACCTTGCGATCTGGCTCCTGAAATCCTAGAATTCAGTTATCTCAATCTTCCTCCTGACTGTATGAACGTCATTAGAGAAGCTAGGCGACCTACCACTAGAGCTTGCTACGCAGCCAAGTGGAAACGTTTCGTGATTTATTGTCACAACAATAATGTCAACCCCTTAGATGTGTCTATCCAACACATCATAGGCTACTTACTACACCTACAAAGATGCAATCTAGCCTACACGTCCATTAGACTGCACCTTGCAGCCATAACAGCTTATCTACAAAACAGGCAACATCTATCACTCTTTAGAGTACCTGCCATAAAAGCCTTCATGGAAGGCCTGAAAAGAATAATTCCCCCCAGAGTGCCACCCTCCCCTGTGTGGAACCTAAACATCGTTCTCACCAGACTAATGGGGCCTCCATTTGAACCTCTACATAAATGTGAGCTTCAATTCCTAACATGGAAAACTGCTTTTCTTGTAGCCATCACTTCCCTCAGAAGGGTCAGTGAGATACAAGCACTCCCCATTCTAGAACCTTTTTCTGCAAATGCACCATAACAAAGTTGTTCTCCGTACTAATCCAAAA
The DNA here is from genome assembly GCF_964204655.1 of Triturus cristatus. NCBI lineage: Eukaryota > Metazoa > Chordata > Amphibia > Caudata > Salamandridae > Triturus > Triturus cristatus. Next base: position 1,195,799,899 of record NC_140584.1, read on the forward strand.
TTCCTTCCTAAAGTCATTTCTCCCTTTCACCTAAACCAATCTATGGAACTACCCGTATTCTTCTCGCAACCACAGACCGTTGCAGAATGAGCTCTCCACACATTAGATGTCAAACGAGCCTTGCTCTACTACATCGAGAGAACACAACCCTTCCGTAAGACCAAACAACTGTTTGTTTCCTTCTCACCACCATATAAAGGCAACCCCATCTCCAAATCTGGGATAGCTAGGTGGATTGTCAAATGCATTCAGATTTGCTATCACAAAGCAAAACGAACGCTATCTGTTCCCCCTAAAGCCCACTCTACACGTAAGATAGGGGCTTCCATGGCATTCTTAGGGAACATCCCCTTAGATGATATCTGCAAAGCAGCTACATGGTCAACACCGCACACTTTCACTAAACACTATTGTGTAGATGTGCAGGCTAAGCAACAAGCAAGTGTGGGCCAGGCTGTACTCAAAACATGGTTTCAAACCACTGCAACAGATACTGGTGGTCGCCGCTAAGGATGGGTACTGCTATATAATCTATGCACAGTGTGTAATCTGCAGCTCATATGCCTCGAACGGCAAATGCTACTTACTAGTATGCATCTGTTCTTGGCATGTAGAGCTGCAGATCTACACACGCCCACCCGCCTCCCCGGCTACCTTTATCTGTTCCAGTTTATCTTATTTAGATACAACACATATGGGCATCTTCACTGCTAATTACTACGCTTCATCATTTCCCTGCTGGCGAAAAACAATCTGAGGATTGAGCCGAAGCTCATGCGCAATACGATCCAAAGGAGGAGTCGCATACCTTGTGACTTCCAAAGACTTTCCAAGAGGAAAAACAACTGCAAACATCCGGGCCCAACACCATATGGCGATCTATGCACAGTGTGTAGATCTGCAGCTCTACATGCCAAGAACAGATGCATACTGGTAAGTAGCATTTGCCTTACAAGTTAGCAATCAACAGTAATAGCACAAATACACGTTTGGGCCCTAGGGGCGTACCAAACCATATACCAATAAAGTGGTATAAGAACCACAACTGAACTAGACACAAGGCCTAGAGCCTGCAGAATCGCTGGAACCCCGAGGAACCACCCAAGGTAGTGACACAGGGGACACTCGGGGGCCATGTGCAGTGTATAAACACAACCGCGTGTTCCTGTTATCTTCTGTGGGCAATGTCGTGGTTGGAAAATTAAAGATTAGGGACACTTAGAATTGAGTTGGGACCAAACCCTTTTGGACTTAGGAAGTTCTAGGGCAAGCACCCACGGGAGCTCCGGATTGGGCACAAAGAGTCTGGTATCCCGAGCTGCTTCACATGGCCATCGATCCTCCGATCCGACTGCCTCTTTAGGAGGATCTTCTGTCGCAGCAGCAGTGGACGGTACTCCACCCAAACCTGTCCAGCCTCCACCTCCTTGCGTGGAGATTGAGCGGTGGCAGTTGACATCGTTTGACCTACCTCTGGAAGTCTGTGATTTTATCTTGGCAGCCGCAGGTTCCCGTTTGCTTCTATGGGCAATGTCGCGGTTGGAAAATTAAAGATTAGGGACACTTAGAATCGAGTCAGGACCAAACCCTTTTGGACTTAGGAAGTTCTAGGGCTAGTACCCACTGGAGCACCGGAGTACTCGTGTTGCCTCACCCAGGGAAGCCGGATGCATAGGTGTCTTTTGGTGCCGGATCGCGTCGTAGATTACAATGGAAGCTGGCAAAGAACTGCTGCTGCCGTGAAGAGGAGAAGTGTCCGAAGAGATTCATGCCTGAATCTAGGATGGAAGGAACCTGAAAGCAGAGGGGATAGAGTCTGGATCACTTGCCAGTGACCGAGGGCAGGATGGACCAATGCCCTCAGATGTTGGGTGCTTCAGGTGAGTTGATGGGTATCTTGACTCTTCAGACATGAGGTCCAGGAGGCGCCGATGACGACCAGGAGCTGGATTCGAGCTGTCCCACGAAGTCTGTCGAGTGCTGCGGTGTCGGCGACCGGATTGCACCCAACAAGCCTTGGCAACGGCAAGTCACTGGAAATCAGAGAAAGGACTGCGGTGCAGACCAGCAAGGTCTGAGGGACTCACCCAGCGAGGGTAAGTCGGGGCACGTCTGGAGCAACCAGGGAAGCCCAGTTAGAAGAGGAGTTGCCTTTGTGGGGACCTACTAGCCAACGGGCTAGCGATCGCGAAGGAGCCTCGAGCGGTCACACTTGAAACTGGCCCACGGGTCACTCGTGGAGTGGAGGCCAGCAATCTTCGGTGCAGGAGGTGCTCAAGGCTAGGGCTACTCGGAGCCCAAAGCACAACTTCGAGGAGGACCAGGAAGATAGTGTTGCTGCAAATGTTCACAGTGTCCAGGGGTCACGGTTCCACGTCACCCACGATAGCCATGGGCCTCAACTTTGCTGTGGACTCAGGGTAGCCTCGGGAAAGTCTGGAAATCCACCTCTGGTGATGCAAAGTGGTCGGCGCCCGGCGGGAGCTTCGGAATTTCAGACCGGACAGTTTCTTCTTTGGGGAGGGGAGTCATTCCTTGACCCCAAGGGAGATTTCTTCCGTCTTCTAGTCGAAATAGAAAGTCGAAGGTCCAGGATATATATTGCAGAGTTTCGTCCAGGGTAATCTAAAGTCGCAAGGACTGGGTTCCCATACTTATACTAAGTTTGGGGGTTGGACATACTTTAGGGACCCATCTATGGTAGGGTTTGGAAAGAGGGGTGATCACACCCATTTCCTTTGTCCAGTTTCGCGCCAGAGCAGGGGCAGGTAGCCCCTGCAACCGGTTTGAACTGGACTATGCACAGGGAGACCAAGTGTGCCCCCAGTGTAGGACTTCAAAGCACCAGAGAGTTCTCCTGCCCAGCCCCAATACACATCTGCCTGTCTGGGGAGGTGGTCACACCTCCCTGGGACAGGAAACCTATTGTCTAGGCCTTCCCTGCCGGAGTTGCGGTCAGCAGCAGGAGGCCAAACCGGTGTCTGTGGCAGAGGCATCCATTTTGTAATGCCAGGGCTCAAGAAAGTCCTACCGGGTTAGACCAGTGTGAACATGTCTCTCCCTCTAGAAGGGTGGAATGCTACCCCCGCCGCCAGAGCTGGCAGAGGGTGGTATTCCAAAGCGTTTGACACCAAGCACGGCATGTTTCTGTGCAGCCATCCCAAAGTTAGCATTTACCGCGAGGTTATAATGCACTTGAGAATATATGGTCAGGCTGCACCACAAACCGCATCAGAGGAGGTACTCCGAACGCTGCAGAGGGGCTCTGCTCATGCAAGGGCACCCTCTCACATAAAAAACAAGCACTCTGCCTTCAGGATTGTTAAGGCCTGCCGTAGGGGTGACTTATAGGTTTTATATGTGTGTGCAATGGTAGTGATATAGGTAGCCTATACTACTGTAAGGGGTACAAGCACACCTTTACCCAGGCTGCAGTAGCAGACCTGTGGTGCCATTTTGGAGTGCTTCCCAGGGGGTGGCATAATACATGCTTCAGCCCCTGGTAGGCCTCTGAGGTACCTATGCCCTAGGTACATAGTATACCATAGACCATATACTAAGGGCTTATAAGGCACTCCAGAATCCAATTAGATATGTACCCAATGTACATGCAAACAACTTTAGAGAGAAAGCAGGTAGACTGGGGCCCTGAATAGCAGGATCCCAGTCCAACTAAGTCATAAACCAGAAAAACACCAGGCAAAAACTGGGGGCAACCATATAGTCAGATTCTACCTTCCTACAGTAGTGTGGCTGGGTGTGGTAGTGTGGCTGGGTGTGGTAGTGTGGCTGGGTGTGGTAGTGTGGCTGGGTGTGGTAGTGTGGCTGGGTGTGGTAGTGTGGCTGGGTGTGGTAGTGTGGCTGGGTGTGGTAGTGTGGCTGGGTGTGGTAGTGATGCTGGGTGTGGTAGTGTGGCTGGGTGTGGTAGTGGTGCTGGGTGTGGTAGTGGTGCTGGGTGTGGTAGTGGTGCTGGGTGTGGTAGTGGTGCTGGGTGTGGTAGTGGTGCTGGGTGTGGTAGTGTGGCTGGGTGTGGTAGTGTGGCTGGGTGTGGTAGTGTGGCTGGTTGTGGTAGTGTGGCTGGGTGTGGTAGTGTTGCACCCAGTATTACCACTTGATCGCCTGATTCTGTCTGCTTGGTGCATGTGGTATTTGTGAATGGAAAAGAGCCACAGATCAGTAATACATGTGGGTAACGGTCCAGTAGGGCCGGGTTATTCCAGTTACGGGCCTCATATTTGTAACGGGCGGGAAACGCGATAGTAATACCACATATTAAGGGTAAAATTTGGCCCAATATTGCCACCTCCTTTCACCTCTGCCTGGCATGATTGCCTATATGTCTAATGTGACGGTGCATCAGTTTGGTTACGGGGCAGGTCCTGGTGCATCAGTTTGGTTACAGTGCAGGTCACGGTGCTTCAGTTTGGTTACGGTGCAGGTCACGGTGCATCAGTTTGGTTATGGTATAGGTCACGGTGCTTGAGTTTGGTTACAGTGCAGGTCACGGTGTATCAATTTGGTTACAGTGCAGGTCACGGTGTATCAATTTGGTTACAGTGCAGGTCACGGTGCTTCAGTTTGGTTACAGTGCAGGTCCTGGTGCATCAGTTTGGTTACTGTGCAGGTCACGGTGCTTCAGTTTGGTTACGGTTCAGGTCACGGTGCATCAGTTTGGTTACAGTGCAGTTCCTGGTGCATCAGTTTGGTCACAGTGCAGGTCACGGTGCATCAGTTTGGTTACAGTGCAGGTCACGGTGCATCAGTTTGGTTACGGTGCAGGTCACGGTGCTTCAGTTTGGTTACGGTGCAGGTCCCGGTGCTTCAGTTTGGTTACGGGGCAGGTCCTGGTGCATCAGTTTGGTTACGGTGCAGGTACTGGTGCATCAGTTTGGCTACGGTGCAGGTCAAGGTGCTTCAGTTTGGTTACGGTGCAGGTCACGGTGCTTCAGTTTGGTTACAGTGCAGGTCCTGGTGCATCTGTTTGGTTACAGTGCAGGTCACGGTGCTTCAGTTTGGTTACGGTGCAGGTGACGGTGCATCAGTTTGGTTACGGTGCAGGTCACGGTGCATCAGTTTGGTTACGGTGCAGGTCACGGTGCATCAGTTTGGTTACGGTGCAGGTCACGGTGTATCAATTTGGTTACAGTGCAGGTCACAGTGCATCAGTTTGGTTACGGTGCAGGTCACGGTGCATCAGTTTGGTTACGGTGCAGGTCACGGTGCATCAGTTTGGTTACGGTGCAGGTCACGGTGTTTCAGTTTGGTTACAGGGCAGGTCTTGGTGCATCAGTTTGGTTACGGTGCAGGTACTGGTGCATCAGTTTGGTTATGGTATAGGTCACGGTGCTTGAGTTTGGTTACAGTGCAGGTCACGGTGTATCAATTTGGTTACAGTGCAGGTCACGGTGTATCAATTTGGTTACAGTGCAGGTCACGGTGCTTCAGTTTGGTTACAGTGCAGGTCCTGGTGCATCAGTTTGGTTACTGTGCAGGTCACGGTGCTTCAGTTTGGTTACGGTTCAGGTCACGGTGCATCAGTTTGGTTACAGTGCAGTTCCTGGTGCATCAGTTTGGTCACAGTGCAGGTCACGGTGCATCAGTTTGGTTACAGTGCAGGTCACGGTGCATCAGTTTGGTTACGGTGCAGGTCACGGTGCTTCAGTTTGGTTACGGTGCAGGTCCCGGTGCTTCAGTTTGGTTACGGGGCAGGTCCTGGTGCATCAGTTTGGTTACGGTGCAGGTACTGGTGCATCAGTTTGGCTACGGTGCAGGTCAAGGTGCTTCAGTTTGGTTACGGTGCAGGTCACGGTGCTTCAGTTTGGTTACAGTGCAGGTCCTGGTGCATCTGTTTGGTTACAGTGCAGGTCACGGTGCTTCAGTTTGGTTACGGTGCAGGTGACGGTGCATCAGTTTGGTTACGGTGCAGGTCACGGTGCATCAGTTTGGTTACGGTGCAGGTCACGGTGCATCAGTTTGGTTACGGTGCAGGTCACGGTGTATCAATTTGGTTACAGTGCAGGTCACAGTGCATCAGTTTGGTTACGGTGCAGGTCACGGTGCATCAGTTTGGTTACGGTGCAGGTCACGGTGCATCAGTTTGGTTACGGTGCAGGTCACGGTGTTTCAGTTTGGTTACAGGGCAGGTCTTGGTGCATCAGTTTGGTTACGGTGCAGGTACTGGTGCATCAGTTTGGTTACGGTGCAGGTCACGGTGCTTCAGTTTGGTTACGGTGCAGGTCACGGTGCTTCAGTTTGGTTACGGTGCAGGTCCTGGAGCATCTGTTTGGTTACAGTGCAGGTCACGGTGCTTCAGTTTGGTGACGGTGCATCAGTTTGGTTACAGTGCAGGTCACGGTGCATCAGTTTGGTTACGGTGCAGGTCACGGTGCATCAGTTTGGTTACGGGGCAGGTCGCGGTGCATCAGTTTGGTTACGGGGCAGGTCACGGTGCTTCAGTTTGGTTACGGTGCAGGTCACGGTGCTTCAGTTTGGTTACAGGGCTGGTCGCGGTGCTTCAGTTTGGTTACGGGCAGGTCGTGGTGCTTCAGTTTGGTTACGGGGCAGGTCACGGTGCTTGTGTTTGGTTATGGTGCAGGTCACGGTGCTTCAGTTTGGTTACGGGGCAGGTCACGGTGCTTGTGTTTGGTTATGGTGCAGGTCACGGTGCTTCAGTTTGGTTACGGTGCAGGTCACGGTGCTTCAGTTTGGTTACGGGGCAGGTCGCGGTGCTTCAGTTTGGTTACGGTGCAGGTCACGGTGCATCAGTTTGGTTACGGGGCAGGTCACGGTGCTTCAGTTTGGTTACGGTGCAGGTCACGGTGCTTCAGTTTGGTTACAGGGCTGGTCGCGGTGCTTCATTTTGGTTACGGTGCAGGTCACGGTGCATCAGTTTGGTTACGGGGCAGGTCGCGGTGCTTCAGTTTGGTTACGGGGCGGGTCGCGGTGCATCAGTTTGGTTACGGGGCAGGTCGCGGTGCTTCAGTTTGGTTACGGTGCTGGTCGCGGTGCTTCAGTTTGGTTACGGGGCGGGTCGCGGTGCTTCAGTTTGGTTACGGGGCAGGTCGCGGTGCTTCAGTTTGGTTACGGGGCAGGTCGCGGTGCTTCAGTTTGGTTACGGGGCAGGTCATGGTGCTTCAGTTTGGTTACGGGGCAGGTCGCGGTGCTTCAGTTTGGTTACGGGGCAGGTCGTGGTGCTTCAGTTTGGTTACGGGGCAGGTCGTGGTGCTTCAGTTTGGTTACGGGGCAGGTCGCGGTGTTTCAGTTTGATTATGGTGCAGGTCACGGTGCTTCAGTTTGGTTACGGGGCAGGTCACGTTGTTTCAGTTTGGTTAAAGTGCAGGTCACGTTGCTTGTGTTTGGTTATGATGCAGGTCACGGTGCTTCAGTTTGGTTACGGGGCAGGTCACGGTGCTTGTGTTTGGTTACAGTGCAGGTCACGGTGCTTGTGTTTGGTTATGGGGCAGGTCACGGTGCTTCCGTTTATTTACGGTGCAGGTCACGGTGCTTCAGTTTATTTACGGTGCAGGTCACGGTGCTTCAGTTTGGTTACGGGGCAGGTCACGGTGCTTCAGTTTGGTTAAAGTGCAGGTCACGGTGCATCAGTTTGGTTACGGGGCAGGTCGCGGTGCTTCAGTTTGGTTACGGGGCAGGTCACGGTGCTTCAGTTTGGTTACGGTGCAGGTCACGGTGCTTCAGTTTGGTTACAGGGCTGGTCGCGGTGCTTCATTTTGGTTACGGTGCAGGTCACGGTGCATCAGTTTGGTTACGGGGCAGGTCGCGGTGCTTCAGTTTGGTTACGTGGCGGGTCGCGGTGCATCAGTTTGGTTACGGGGCAGGTCACGGTGCTTCAGTTTGGTTACAGGGCTGGTCGCGGTGCTTCAGTTTGGTTACGGGGCGGGTCGCGGTGCTTCAGTTTGGTTACGGGGCGGGTCGCGGTGCATCAGTTTGGTTACGGGGCAGGTCGCGGTGCTTCAGTTTGGTTACGGGGCAGGTCGCGGTGCTTCAGTTTGGTTACGGGGCAGGTCACGGTGCTTCAGTTTGGTTACGGGGCAGGTCGCGGTGCTTCAGTTTGGTTACGGGGCAGGTCACAGTGCTTCAGTTTGGTTACGGGGCAGGTCACGGTGCTTCAGTTTGGTTACGGGGCAGGTCACGGTGCTTCAGTTTGGTTACGGGGCAGGTCGCGGTGCTTGTGTTTGGTTATGGTGCAGGTCACGGTGCTTCAGTTTGGTTACGGGGCAGGTCACGGTGCTTCAGTTTGGTTAAAGTGCAGGTCACGGTGCTTCAGTTTGGTTAAAGTGCAGGTCACGGTGCTTGTGTTTGGTTACGGGGCAGGTCGCGGTGCTTCAGTTTGGTTACAGGGCAGGTCGCGGTGCTTCAGTTTGGTTAAAGTGCAGGTCACGGTGCTTGTGTTTGGTTACGGGGCAGGTCGCGGTGCTTGTGTTTGGTTACAGTGCAGGTCACGGTGCTTCAGTTTGGTTACGGTGCAGGTCACGGTGCATCTGTTTGGTTACAGGGCAGGTCACGGTGCTTGTGTTTGGTTACGGTGCAGGTCACGGTGCTTCAGTTTGGTTACGGGGCAGGTCGCGGTGCTTGTGTTTGGTTACAGTGCAGGTCACGGTGCTTCAGTTTGGTTACAGGGCAGGTCACGGTGCTTGTGTTTGGTTACGGGGCAGGTCACGGTGCTTGTGTTTGGTTATGGGGCAGGTCACGGTGCATCAGTTTGGTTACAGTGCAGGTCCAGGTGCATCAGTTTGGTTACAGTGCAGGTCCTGGTGCATCAGTTTGGTTACAGTGCAGGTCACGGTGCTTCAGTTTGGTTACGGGGCAGGTCACGGTGCTTCAGTTTGGTTAAAGTGCAGGTCACGGTGCTTCAGTTTGGTTAAAGTGCATGTCACGGTGCTTGTGTTTGGTTACAGGGCAGGTCGCGGTGCTTCAGTTTGGTTACGGGGCAGGTCGCGGTGCTTCAGTTTGGTTAAAGTGCAGGTCACGGTGCTTGTGTTTGGTTACGGGGCAGGTCGCGGTGCTTGTGTTTGGTTACAGTGCAGGTCACGGTGCTTCAGTTTGGTTACGGTGCAGGTCACGGTGCATCAGTTTGGTTACAGGGCAGGTCACGGTGCTTGTGTTTGGTTACAGTGCAGGTCACGGTGCTTCAGTTTGGTTACAGGGCAGGTCACGGTGCTTGTGTTTGGTTACGGGGCAGGTCACGGTGCTTGTGTTTGGTTACGGGGAAGGTCACGGTGCTTGTGTTTGGTTACGGTGCAGGTCCTGGTGCATCAGTTTGGTTACAGTGCAGGTCCTGGTGCATCAGTTTGGTTACAGTGCAGGTCACGGTGCTTCAGTTTGGTTACGGTGCAGGTCACGGTGCTTGTGTTTGGTTACGGTGCAGGTCACGGTGCTTGTGTTTGGTTACGGTGCAGGTCACGGTGCTTGTGTTTGGTTACAGGGCAGGTCACGGTGCTTGTGTTTGGTTATGGTGCAGGTCACGGTACTTGTGTTTGGTTCTGGTGCATGTCACGGTGCTTGTGTTTGGTTACAGGGCAGGTCACGGTGCCTGGGGCCGGAGGTTCCTTCCATGTGTAGTACAGGGACTTCGAGTGCATTCCATGGAGCACTTGGGGAATCTAACGTACCTTCCATGAGGGTTCGTGGGACTAGGCGTGGATGGGGAGCCTGAGGCACGTTCTATGGGGTGCATGGGGAACCTCGGGGGTCATTCCATGGGGTCCAAAGGCACGTCCATTGGGTGAATGTGTGTCTCAGGCGCATGAGATTGTGGGTGCAGGGGTACCTGTGGCACAGGCCTCTGGGGTGCATGGGGGCCGGAACCACCTTACATGGTGTCTGTGGATCCGAAGTGCATTCCATGGGGTTAATGGGGACCTAAGGCACGTTCCATGGGGTGCCTGTGAGTCTGACTCAAGGCGTTGTGGGTGCATTGGTACCCGTGGCACAAGCCTCTGGGGGTTCATATGGGTGTGAGGGACAGGGCATTGTGGGTGAATTGGTACCCATGGCACAGGCCTCTGGGGGTTCATATGGGTCTGAGGCACAGGGCATTGTGGGTGCATTGGTACCCGTGGCACAGGCCTCTGGGGGTTCATATGGGTGTGAGGCACAGGGCATTGTGGGTGCATTGGTACCCGTGGCACAGGCCTCTGGGGGTTCATATGGGTGTGAGGCACAGGGCATTGTGGGTGCATTGGTACCCGTGGCACAGGCCTCTGGGGGTTCATATGGGTCTGAGGCACAGGGCATTGTGGGTGCATTGGTACCCGTGGCACAGACCTCTGGGGGTTCATATGGGTCTGAGGCACACGGCATTGTGGGTGCATTGGTACCTGTGGCACAGGCTGCTGGGGATCCACGGGGGCCGGGGGCACCTTCCATGCGGTACAAGGGGCCCTAAAGCACATCCCATGGAGGGGGCACAGGCCTCGGGGAGGGTGGAAGGAGGGCTTCAGATGCACAGGCCTACAGGTACACGTGTATTAAGAGGACCACAGTTCTTTCAGTTACCATGGCAACGCAGTGTGGCCTTGAAGTCAGTGATGGGTTGCCACGATGACGGATCGGGGCACTGTGAGTGGCTGGCTGTTATGGCAGTGCTTCGAAGTGGTGCAAGAGTGCAGCTGTGCGTGGTCTGACGTCTGCTGTGGCCGCGAGACCATACGTGTGCGGGGGGGGGGCGGGGGCACCGGAAGTAGGGACTTCAAGGTAAAGCTGTGCATTGAAAAGTAAAAAGCTGCTCCAAGCTTGTCACCTCAGCAATCTGGAGAAGACCCAGGCATCTGTTCTCGGGGCTCTGATCCTACCAGCTGCTGTACGAGGAGGCATATGGATAGCTCTGCTGTCAGGGTCAGATCTGTACAGCCTGTGAAAGAGGAGACCAGGGCATAGCTCTGCTGTCCGAGGTCTGGTCGGGACAGCCTGTGAAAGAGGAGACCAGGGCATAGCTCTGCTGTCAGGGGTCTGGTCGGGACAGCCTGTGAAAGAGGAGACCAGGGCATAGCTCTGCTGTCCGAGGTCTGGTCGGGACAGCCTGTGAAAGAGGAGACCAGGGCATAGCTCTGCTGTCAGGGGTGAAATCTGTACAGCCTGTGAAAGAGAACATGGCATAGCTCTGCTGTCAGGGGTCAGAACTGTACAGCCTGTGAAAGAGAACATGGCATAGCTCTGCTGTCAGGGGTCAAAACTGTACAGCCTGTGAAAGAGAACAGGGCATAGCTCTGCTGTCAGGGGTATGATCCGTACACCCTGTGAAAGAGACCAGGGCATAGCTTTGCTGTCAGGGGTCTGGTCGGTACAGCCTGTGAAAGAGGAGACCAGGGCATAGCTCTGCTGTCAGAGGTCAGATCCGTACAGCCTGTGAAAGAGGAGACCAGGTCATAGCTCTGCTGTCAGGGGTCAGATCCGAACATCCTGTGAAAGAGGAGAGCAGGGCATAGCTCTGCTGTCAGGTGTCCGATCTGTACAGCCTATGAAAGAGATCAGGGCATAGCTCTGCTGTCAGGGGTCAGATCTGTGCACCCTATACTAAGTGGTCTCTCTCTCTCTGTGCACCCCACGCCAGGCGGTCTGTCTCCCTCTGCACCCCACACCAGGCGGTCTTTTTCTCTCTGCACCCCACCCTAGGAGGTCTGTCTCCCTGTACACCACTCACCAGACGGTGTATCTCCTTGTGCACCCCACGCCAGGTGGTCTCATCTTCTGCACCCCACACCAGGCGGTCTGTCTCCCTGTGCACCACTCTCTAGACGGTCTGTCTCCTTTGTGCCCCACACACCAGGTGGTCTGTCTCCTTGTGCACCCCACACCAGATGGTCTGTCTCTCTGTGCACACCACACCAGGCGTTCTGTTTCTCTGTGCACCCCACACCAGGCGGTCTGTCCTGTGCACCACTCACCAGACGGTCTGTCTCTATGTGCACCACACATCAGGTGGTCTGTCTCCCTTAGCGGTCTGTCTCGTGCCCCCCACAGCAGACGGTCTGTGTCTCTGTGCACCCCTCACCAGACGGTCTGTCTCTGTGCACCACACCTCTTATTGGTAGCTCTGTTGTCTGCGCCTGAAATACATTTGTAACAGTGTGACCCAAGCCGTAGCCTGTAAGGCCTGCTTACTCTCATTGGTAGCTCTGTTGTCTATGCCAGAGCCTGTAATATATTTGTAACTCTGTGACCCAGGCAGCATACTGTAAGGCTTGCTTAACTCGTTGGTAGCTCTTTTGTCGCCGCCTGAGCCTGTGATATATTTGTAATTCTGTAACCTAGGGCGCACCCTGTAAGGCTTGCTTACTCTGTGGTAGCTCGGTTGTCTATGCCTGAGCCTGTAATATGCATTTGAGTGTTGGCTGAGGGTAGCTCTGCTGTCCAGCTGTGAGTTTCTTTGAGTGTTGGCTGAGCTTAGGTCTGCTGTCCAGCTGTGAGTGTGTGGGTGTTGGCTGAGGGTAGGTCTGCTGTCCAGCTGTGAGTGTCTTTGAGTGTTGGCTGAGGGTAGCTCTCTGTCCAGCTGCGAGTCTCTTTGGGTGTTGGCTCAGGGTAGCTCTGTTGTCCAGCTGTGCGTTTTTGTGTTGGCGGAGTGTAGCTCTGCTGTCCAGCTGTGAGTCTCTTTGAGTGTTGGCTGAGGGTAGCTCTGTTGTCCAGCTGTGAGTGTCTTTGGGTGTTGGCTGAGGGTAGCTCTGCTTTCTAGCTTTGAGTGTTGGCTGAGCTTAGGTCTGCTGTCCAGCTGTGAGTATGTGGGTGTTGGCTGAGGGTAGGTCTGCTGTCCAGCTGTGAGTGTCTTTGAGTGTTGGCTGAGGGTAGCTCTGCTTTCTAGCTTTGAGCGTCTTTGAGTGTTGGCTGAGCTTAGGTCTGCTATCCAGCTGTGAGTGTGTGGGTGTTGGCTGAGGGTAGGTCTGCTGTCCAGCTGTGAGTGTGTGGGTGTTGGCTGAGGGTAGGTCTGCTGTCCAGCTGTGAGTGTGTGGGTGTTGGCTGAGGGTAGCTCTGCTGAGCAAGCCAGAGCCTTCAAGTTCTCTAAGCCCAGCATAGGCGCCCGATGTGTCCTTGCAGACTGGGGATAGCTTGCTGTGCCGGTACGAGGCTATAAGGTGTATGTAACATGACGCCTTCGTCCTTCTGAGGTGTGGGGTCGAGAGGCCCAGGCGTTTCTCAGAGGCCGCTGGTGGTGGTTCAGTTCTCCACCCCCACCCGCCTCTGTGGGGAGTGTGTTTGTAGCAGACACCTCTGCTCTGGCCCCTGCAGAAGTATGTCATTGTATTTCTGTAGCGCCTACCAACCCTGGCGAGGCGGTGAAGCACTTTGTGGCCAGTGGCTTGGTTCTCCGGAGCCCACGGTTAGAGTTAAACATCAGGTGCGCGCCGCCGCCTTTGCTCCCTGTGAATCGGTTGTGCAAGGGTGTGCTCTCGACTTCCTGTGTGTTGAGTAGTGTTTTGAGTCGGAATGGAGGGCTGGGGTGGGTTAGGCAAGGGGGGCTTGTAGTTTGTTACCGGTAGTAGTGGACGTGAGCGCCTGAAAAGGAGGGGGGGGGGGGTTCTGAAGGGTGTTTGTGGGTTCATACAAGTCAGAAAGGTTTGGGATGAGTCAGAGAGCGGAGGTGTGGGACAGAGATCGAAGGATGAATATATATACATACATACATACACACGTGTAGTACCTATGTACACGACACATGTTAAGTTTTAGTAGCGGACATAAACACTTCCCTATAACTCCCCATATGTGCACAGAGGCAGCGATCTTTACGTGGCCTGATGTAGTGTGTGTGGCAGTGGTTGGTGGTGTTGGTGTGTGCACACATCTGAGGGTTGGTGTGTGCACTGCCAGCTTCCACTGCATGTATAGGCTGTGGTGTGTCACCTTTTACATGTGGGGTGTTGGGGGGGAGTTGGTTGTGTCGTGTTGTCACAGAGAGGTCTGTGTTGCTTTGAGATGTCTTGTGTGATTCCGTCATCTCGCTGAGGTTCAGCTGTAGTGGATTATCCGGGGGGGGGGGGGGGCGTTTAGGACCCGCCCCCCTGTACCCTAGTCTTCACATAACTGCTGCCATCGCCAGAGTGGGCAGCTGTCGGGTAACTCTCAGGGGGTGGAAGCGGGGTGGGGAGGTTCGTTTAATTTGGGATTCAATCCATTATTGTCCTCCGGTTCTTTGCGGTTTGTGGGGGCTGAAGCGGAGGGCATTGCGGACACCGCAGGGGCCCCCACGCTGCAGGGACCCCCAACCTTTCAGGGCACCCTTAACATACATATTCAGTAAAAGAGCGTGAGATGAAATCTGAGTCCACCAGCACACACCGGGTCTGTGGTGTGAAGCTTTGAGTGTCAGCTGGGTTTGTGTGCAGCTGGTGGTGTGTTTGCTGTGGTTGCTGGCTGCAAAGAGTGGTCTGTGTCCATAAACACACACACACACACCATGCCTGCGGTGTGAAGCTTTGAGTGACGGCTGGGTTTGTGTGCAGCTGGTGGTGTGTTTGCTGTGTTTGCTGGCTGCAAAGAGTGGTCTGTGTCCATAAACACACACACACACACACCATGCCTGCGGTGTGAAGCTTTGAGTGACGGCTGGGTTTGTGTGCAGCTGGTGGTGTGTTTCCTGTGTTTGCTGGCTGCAAAGAGTGGTCTGTGTCCATAAACACACACACACCATGCCTGCGGTGTGAAGCTTTGAGTGACGGCTGGGTTTGTGTGCAGCTGGTGGTGTGTTTGCTGTGGTTGCTGGCTGCAAAGAGTGGTCTGTGTCCATAAACACACACACACACCATGCCTGCGGTGTGAAGCTTTGAGTGACGGCTGGGTTTGTGTGCAGCTGGTGGTGTGTTTGCTTTGTTTGCTGGCTGCAAAGAGTGGTCTGTGTCCATAAACACACACACACACACCATGCCTGCGGTGTGAAGCTTTGAGTGACGGCTGGGTTTGTGTGCAGATGGTGGTGTGTTTGCTGTGTTTGCTGGCTGCAAAGAGTGGTCTGTGTCCATAAACACACACACACACACCATGCCTGCAGTGTGAAGCTTTGAGTGACGGCTGGGTTTGTGTGCAGCTGGTGGTTGTTAGAAATGGCGATTTCTGGTTGGCTAGGGCTTGCGCCAAAGCCAGACAGAAACCACCACTCTAGTCAGGGCTGGGGAGTTACACGCCAAAGATAACCCCTGCTCACCCCCTTAGTAGCTTGGCACGAGCAGTCAGGCTTATCCCTGAGGCGATGTGTAAAGCGTTTGCGCGTGCACCCAGCAACAACACCCAAGGCCCACCACAAAGGAAACTCCACACAAGGTATTCTATAAAAATAGCCTTTGTATTATACACAACACATTAGATAAAAACACACACTCTACAATGTGCCAACAGGCACGGGCAGAATTTACAAGGGATGATATGTACAGGGGACAGGGCCACGTGGACCGCTGTCCGGAATTAGCACTCTTAGAACATAGGAATAATACTGTAGTATAAAATAACATATGTAGCACACAACCAGTAACTACTGGTATCAGGGAAGTACCACCTACGCAACCCTAACCACCTTAGGAAAATATTGCGCAGGGAATCAGGACCTCACTAGCACCACCTGTACTAGGGAGAAAACAACCACCTAAGTATCACAATACCTGTAGGGGTCTAAGCACATAAACACATGATGCATAACATTCAGAGGTGTAAAGCAAAGCACATGACGCATAAACACATTCAGAGGTGCAGGAAAGGAACAATGGCGCAAAAACTCACATTAGCCACTATCTGTGGCAGTCCCTAGGCCAACTGGCCTTGAAGGGGCAAGGGCGCCCTGTGTTCAACAGAGTCAGGGCGCGCCGGCGCAGGCTGCGCAAACCAGGTGCACAAAGCACAACCTACACGTAGCAGTTGCCCACTAAGTGCTGGGCAACTGGAGAAATGCTGGGGCCAACGTTGGAGCCTCCCAGGGCTCTGAACAACTGAAATGCCCCCCCTAGAGCCTCGCAGGCTCTAAATAATAATGTGCCCCCTTGTTGGAGCCTCACGGGCTCTAGAAAAAGGTGGGGGGGCGACGTTGGAGCGGCCCGCTGCCTTCCGGGGCCGCTCTGCTGATAAAATAAAAATGCCCCCTAGTAGTTGGAGCCTCGTGGGCTCGAAATCCAATGTGCCCTACTCGGGGGAGTCCCTTTGGACTCGAAGATGATGCCTTTTCTGGCACGGCGGCGCTGCCCACTGTCAGGCGGGGCAGCGGGGAGGGGGAATGAGGACGACGCTCGCCGGCCTGGATTTCGATACGGGGGGGGGGCGGGCACCGAGAAGCATGCCCCGACACACCCCCAACCGCCCACGTCCCAACCAGGACAGCCTGACTTCCTGTCCCAGCCCGGGCCGCGGCGGTGATCCCAACTTCGGCACAAAGAGGGGTAGGCTCCCTCGTAATAAGTAATATACGGTGGGGTGGGCACCCGCCGTAAGAAAATAATTAAATAAGCGGGGTAGGCACCCGCAAGCGCACCACAATGCCGGGTGGGCACCGGCCTCCAGAATAAAGCGCTCCTAGCGCTACGGCCAACGCTCTAGAAGCGCTGGGGGCACCAAATAAAGCGCTCTGTTGGACAGGCCACACAGAGGGCTTGCTCCCTCCCCGCACGACAGGGCCCGAGCTCCGGCCCACCAGGAATACCCCCGCGACAAGCACCTGTACCCCGTCTCCCGACGGATCTTCTGCCCTCGGACCACTACTCATCACGGGGTCCAGCCCCACCGGCTTCCCCGGCCGGGTCAAGCCTCCATCTTGGGCCCTGCACCACGCGGCCGCGTGGCCTCACCCCGACCCCAACCCCGGGCCTGGCCGGCCCCGACATCCCGGCACCACCATCCACCCAGGAGGTGAGCGGACCACTTGGCAGGTCAATGGGAGAACGAGGTGTCAAAGGCTCTCCCCCGCCAGGTGCCGATCGCCCCCAGCTCCCCCAGGCACTGGCTCCACCCCCTGCTGGGTGTCTGGACACCTTCATCCCGGACCCTCCGACCTCCAAGTGCGAGGGTCCGGACATCAAAGGGCACCAGCCCTATAACTGGGGCAGCTCCGGAGCAGGAAGGCAGTTGTATCCTGGAGTCGAGAGACACCGAGTGAACTCAGCCTTGACGGTCTACTGGCGCTGCCGTAGCCCGCTCTTGTGACCCATCGTTCTGCCTGCTGGCGCTGCCGCGGCCTTCTGCAATCTCCATCCTCACCGGGACCTGCTGGCGCTGCCGCGGACCGTACGTCGACCATCTTTAAGGGACCTGCTGGCGCTGCCGCGGCCCGTTGTAACAACCATCTTCACCGGGACCTGCTGGCGCTGCCGCGGACCGTACATCGACCATCTTCCTGGGACCTGCTGGCACTGCCGCGGCCCGTTGTAACAACCATCTTCACCGGGACCTGCTGGCGCTGCCGCGGACCGTACATCGACCATCATCACCGGGACCTGCTGGCGCTGCCGCGGCCCGTACCACCTAACCACCAAGCTCGAGGATTGTGAGCTCATCATCTCATCCGAACTACCTGACTGGTAAACAGACTGTCCCGCTACCCCCTTTCCTACCTTGCGAGACTCGAATCGAGGGGACCCCTGAGTCCAGACCTCCTTGTACCATTCAACCGTACCTTAAGAAGTGCTTATAAAGAACACTGAACCTTATCCGTGTGTGGTATCTGTCTGTGGGGGGGAAGTTACTTGTCTGTACGATCGCTGGAGACGGTTCTCCCCGGAGACCTCTCCTCCTGACCCCGGCCGACCCTCCCGGTCCGTCTACCTTTTCTAACATTGGTGGCCAGCGGCGCGATCCGAATCAACGCGTAATCATACAGAGAGTAGCTCACCCCACGACAAAAACACGATGTCGACCAAAGATAGCAGCCCCACCGAGAAATTCCAAGTGGAGAAATTAGAAGAATACAACCACCGCGAACTGAGACAATTTTGCATAGAACTTGGCATTGCTACCACCGGCCTAAGTACCAAGGATGATCTAAAGCGCGCCCTTGAGTCATGGACAGAAACTGGGGTCGCAGGACCCTCCGACCAAAGCAGCGTCACACCAGACCAAAACAGCATCACACCAGAGGGGAACGCCACGGCTCCGAGGAGCGGGGAACGGGCCTCTCACAGGAGGAGATCCGAGAAAGAGACAGAATCAGATTACACGAGTTGGAGATGGCACGACTCAAGATGGATGGGGAACTCAAGTTAGCTGAACAGAAACTCAACCTCGAGCACATGCGGCTCCGAGATGAACGAGAAGAGAAGCAGAGACAGAGAGAGCTGGAGGAGAAAAAAATAACGCTCGAGCACGAGCGCCGACTAGCGGAGATAGAACTGCGAAAACAGAATAAGGAACTGGGGGTGCCTGAGCGACCACACACCCCGGGGCCAATTGAGAAAAAAGTCCATATCCCCAAGGATGTTGTCCGCGAGTATGTCCGAGAAGACGACATACAGCAATGGTTTAAAGCCTATGAGATCGCCATGACCTCCCACGGATCGACCGGAGTGATTGGGGAGCCGGACTTTGGGGGAGGTTTATCAACGAGGGTCGCGATGCCCTACTGCAGCTCCCAGATCACCAAATGTCGTCCTACGACCACATGAAGGCTGCCCTCCTCACCCGCTACGGCCTCACACCCGAGATGTACCGCCAGAGGTTCAGAGATTGCACCCGGATCCCAGGTACAACTTGGGTAGAATACGTGAACTATTTCAGCCGTGCCTTCGAGGGTTGGATCAAGGGGAGTCAGGTCACCACCTACGAACAACTCTTCAACCTTATGGTATGGGAGCACCTGTCAAACAACTGTTTCGTCGAGCTCAGGCAGCACCTCCTCGACAGTAAGCTGACTGACCCCCGGCAGCTCGCCGCCGAAGCTGACCGATGGGAAAGCACCCGAGTGGGCCGGAAAGGGCCACACGACCAGAACAGAAGCAGCCAAGGCCAGCACCGTCCTCGGGGAGGAGGAGGGGGCCAGGGTCGAGGGAGAGACGCCTTGTCAGCAACACCCGTGGCCAGCACCCCGCCTCCGGCCGGCCGGGGCAACCCCCCGTTGCGGCCCGGGTTCCGAGCCAACGTCACGTGCCACCGGTGCCAGCGACTAGGCCACTACGCCAATGACCCGAGCTGCCCGCTAAACCAAACACCCAAGCCCCGCCAGGTAGCGGCCGCCGCCCTGGGGGAAGAGCGATTATCGGAAGAACCCGAAGAGTATGAGCCGGCCCAGCAAGGGTGGGAACCGGCCGCCATGGTCCTGGCGTGCTTAGGGGGAAGAGACATGGTCCCGCGGGCTCCCCTACCCGCCAACACCAGGAAATACGGTCAGTGGGTGACCATTAATGGACAGAGGGCCGAGGCCCTGCGTGACACCGGCGCCAGTGTGACGGCCGTCCGCTGTCACCTGGTGAAGCCCGAGCAGATCCTGCCGAACATTCTCTGCCCCGTCCCCTCGGCAGATAACTCTGAGAGTATGTGTAAAATGGCCTGCGTCCCATTCGAATGGGGAGGGGTCTCCGGCCTGCTGAAAGTGACGGTCCGGGACGATGCCCCCGTGGACTGCCTCCTGGGGAATGATCTCGAGAGTTCCCCGTGGGCCACCGTCGAGAGAAGAGAGCACTTGGGGATGCTGGGCCTCCCGGACTGGGCCTGCATAACCACCCGGTCCATGGCCGCCCGTGCCGCCCCCCGAGCAGAAGAACCCGAATGGCCAGCACCTCCGCCCCCGGTCGCCCCAGTAGAGGGCAACGGCGAGGCCGGCCTCCCGGACCCGACGACCGAAGAGGACGCGCAACCCCAGGACCTTCCGGATCTGGCTCAGTGGCGTCAAGAAGGGGGGCCCACCCAAGAACAGTTCCGCCAGGAACAAAAGACCTGTCCCTCCCTCGAGGGACTCCGCCAACAAGCCAGCGCCCAAAACGCAGGGGACGCCACCGGAACTCACTGGGTCTACTGGGATAACGACCTGCTCTACAGCGAGCAAAGAATCGCCGAGCTGGGGGCCGGTCGAGTTCTGGTGGTACCTCTCCGCTTCAGAGACTTTCTGCTCAACTTAGCCCACGATGTCCCCCTGGCTGGACACCTGGGCCAGGACAAAACGTACAATCGCCTAGTGACCCACTTTTTCTGGCCAAAAATGAGGAATGACGTCCTGAACCACTGCCGATCTTGCCCCACATGCCAAGCCAGCGGGAAGAGTGGTCGGAAGCTGAAAGCCCCTCTGCAACCCTTCCCTGTGGTCACCACCCCGTTCGAGAGGGTGGGGATAGACATTGTGGGGCCTCTGGACCCCCGCACGGCACAAGGACACAGGTTCATCTTAGTGCTAGTGGACCATGCCACCCGCTACCCCGAGGCGGTGCCCCTACGGACCGTGACAGCTCCGGTGGTTGGCCGGGCCCTAATGGGGATCTTCTCCCGGGTAGGCTTCCCCCGAGAAGTCGTCAGCGACCGAGGCACAAATTTCATATCCAAATACATGAAGTCCCTCTGGCAACAATGCGGGGTCACCTACAGATTCACGACCCCCTATCACCCCCAAGGGAACGGACTAGTGGAGCGTTTTAACCGCACTCTCAAGGGGATGATTGGGGGATTGGAAGAGCCCCTCCGTCGCCAGTGGGATGTACTACTCCCGTGCCTCCTCTTCGCCTACCGGGAAGTTCCCCAGAAGTCCCTCGGTTTTAGCCCTTTCGAACTCCTGTACGGGCACCCTGTGAGAGGGCCCCTCAGCCTAGTCAAGGAAGGTTGGGAGATGGCCCCCCTAACAACCCCTCCAGACGTCTTCAAATACATCCTGGCCCTACGAAACCAGACCCGGCGCTTCAGGGAGATGGCCAAGGCGAACCTCGAGGCCAGCCAGGAGGACATGAAGAGGTGGTATGATCACAATGCCTCCTCCGTTGAATTCGAGCCTGGTCAGCAGGTATGGGTGATGTCCCCCACCGAACCATGTGCCTTGCAAGATAAGTGGACGGGCCCTTCAAAGTGGTCGAGCGCAAAAGCCCCGTCACTTACCTCATCGACATGGGGACCTCCCGGAACCCCCTTCGGGTCCTCCACACCAACCGACTCAAACCACACTTTGTGCGCTCAGAACTCAGCCTCCTGATGGCTACGGACAGTGGGGCAGAGGAAGACTCCGAACCCCTCCCGGATCTTCTGAAGACTCAGGAGAATGACGGCTCCGTGGACGGGGTCCGGCTCTCTGACGCCCTCACTTCGGAGCAACGCCAGGACTGCCGGAACCTCCTGCTGCAGTTCGCTGCCCTGTTCTCCCTCACCCCCGGGGTCACCCCTTGGTGTTTGCACGACGTAGACACCGGGGACAGTCCCCCTGTCCGACACCGGGCCTACCGCGTACCAGATCGGGTACGGGCCTGCATACAAGAGGAAGTGGCCAAGATCCTCACGATCGGGGTCATCGAGCCCTCGGACAGTCCCTGGGCCAGTCCGGTTGTATTGGTTCCCAAAGCCGCTGCCCCCGGCACCGCACCTGAACTGAGATTCTGCGTCGACTACCGGGGCTTGAACGCTGTCACCCGGACCGACGCTCATCCCATCCCCCGAGCAGACGAGCTGATCGACCGGCTGGGGGCCGCCCGCTACCTTAGTATCTTCGACCTAACAGCGGGCTACTGGCAGATCGGCCTCACACCCAGGGCTCAGGAACGGTCAGCCTTCTCTACCCCCGATGGCCACTATCAATTCAAGGTCATGCCCTTTGGCATGAAGAATGCCCCCGCCACGTTTCAACGCCTTGTGAACCAGGTCTTGGCGGGGCTCGAGGAGTTCAGCGCTGCCTACCTGGACGATATCGCTGTATACAGCCGCCACTGGTCCGACCACCTCCGTCACCTCCAAGAGGTCCTACAAGCCCTCCAGCGGGCCGGCCTCACCATTAAGGCCGGCAAGTGCCAAATTCGCCAAGGGTCTGTGACCTACCTTGGGCACCAAGTGGGGAGCGGGCTGGTGGCCCCCCTACAACTTAAGATTGCGGCCATCCAGTCCTGGCAGCCCCCCGTCACCCAGACCGAGGTCCGAGCCTTCTTGGGGCTCACCGGCTACTACCGGCGGTTCGTGAAGGACTACGGCAGCATCGTGGGGCCCCTCACGGGTCTCACGTCCAAGAACCAACCGAAGCGGATTAACTGGACTCCTGATTGTCAAGCGGCCTTCGAGAAGCTGAAGGCCGCCCTGTGCACCGCCCCTGTGCTCCAGGCCCCCGATTACAGTCGGGAATTTGTGATGCAGACCGACGCCTCCGACCACGGCATCGGGGCCGCCCTCTCTCAGTTGAACCCCGAAGGTCATGACCAGCCGGTGGCCTTCATCAGTCGACGTCTCCTGGCCCGAGAACAGCGTTGGAGCACCATCGAGAGGGAGGCATTTGCAGTAGTGTGGGCCCTCAAAAAGCTCCGACCCTATCTCTTCGGTACCCACTTCCGGGTACAAACCGACCATCGACCCCTGCAATGGCTGATGCAGATGCGGGGGGAGAACCCAAAACTCTTGCGCTGGTCCATTTCCCTGCAGGGAATGGACTTCACCGTGGAGCACCGACCAGGCCAAGACCACGCCAACGCGGATGGCCTGTCCCGCTTTTTCCGCCTCGACGAAGAGAGTCCCCAAGGAGATGGGTGACTCTCCCCGCCTTCAGCTGGGGGGGACGCATGTTGGACAGGCCACACAGAGGGCTTGCTCCCTCCCCGCACGACAGGGCCCGAGCTCCGGCCCACCAGGAATACCCCCGCGACAAGCACCTGTACCCCGTCTCCCGACGGATCTTCTGCCCTCGGACCACTACTCATCACGGGGTCCAGCCCCACCGGCTTCCCCGGCCGGGTCAAGCCTCCATCTTGGGCCCTGCACCACGCGGCCGCGTGGCCTCACCCCGACCCCAACCCCGGGCCTGGCCGGCCCCGACATCCCGGCACCACCATCCACCCAGGAGGTGAGCGGACCACTTGGCAGGTCAATGGGAGAACGAGGTGTCAAAGGCTCTCCCCCGCCAGGTGCCGATCGCCCCCAGCTCCCCCAGGCACTGGCTCCACCCCCTGCTGGGTGTCTGGACACCTTCATCCCGGACCCTCCGACCTCCAAGTGCGAGGGTCCGGACATCAAAGGGCACCAGCCCTATAACTGGGGCAGCTCCGGAGCAGGAAGGCAGTTGTATCCTGGAGTCGAGAGACACCGAGTGAACTCAGCCTTGACGGTCTACTGGCGCTGCCGTAGCCCGCTCTTGTGACCCATCGTTCTGCCTGCTGGCGCTGCCGCGGCCTTCTGCAATCTCCATCCTCACCGGGACCTGCTGGCGCTGCCGCGGACCGTACGTCGACCATCTTCCAGGGACCTGCTGCCGCGGCCCGTTGTAACAACCATCTTCACCGGGACCTGCTGGCGCTGCCGCGGACCGTACATCGACCATCTTCCTGGGACCTGCTGGCGCTGCCGCGGACCGTACATCGACCATCATCACCGGGACCTGCTGGCGCTGCCGCGGCCCGTACCACCTAACCACCAAGCTCGAGGATTGTGAGCTCATCATCTCATCCGAACTACCTGACTGGTAAACAGACTGTCCCGCTACCCCCTTTCCTACCTTGCGAGACTCGAATCGAGGGGACCCCTGAGTCCAGACCTCCTTGTACCATTCAACCGTACCTTAAGAAGTGCTTATAAAGAACACTGAACCTTATCCGTGTGTGGTATCTGTCTGTGGGGGGGAAGTTACTTGTCTGTACGATCGCTGGAGACGGTTCTCCCCGGAGACCTCTCCTCCTGACCCCGGCCGACCCTCCCGGTCCGTCTACCTTTTCTAACACGCTCCTAGCGCTAAGGCAAATAAGAAGCGCTTCCAGGCGCTTCGGGGACACAAATAAAGCGCTTTCAGCGCTGTAGGATGAAAAGCACCACAAAGTCCAGCAAAGTTCTTCCCTGCATGCAGCAGGGCAGGGGTGGGGGGCAAGGCTGGACCCAGAGCCAGCGCACTGGGCCTCCAGGCAGGGAGGTAGTCCAAGTGGCGGTCCTCTGGTCCAGCAGCAGCAGCAGCCCCCCTCAGGTAAGATCCTGGCAGAGAACAGTTTCTGTGGGGACACAGCCCCATTTTTATACAGCAAACCCCTTTGTTCTGGGTTCAGGGTGAGGGGGAAAACCAGTCGCAGCTGGTTGGGGAGCACCCTTGATGTGCTCAGCCCCTCACTCTATTCATTGGCCGGGCTAGGGTCGTCAGTCGCACCGCAGGGGGCGGGGCCAGCATTGTGTGTGGAAAACCCTGTCCTATTCAGGACCCAGGTGTACTCCTCCCACCCATCTAGCTGCTGATCTCCCCATTCACCACTGGGTGACTCATCCTGACTCTGGGGAATCCCTAGCCCGTCACATGATATGACCAGCCAATCACGCGACAGACACACTGCACACAGAAGTGCCCACTTCTAGAAGTGGCACTTCCACACTAGGTACATGCACGCCGCACACATCATCGCGCAGCATTCACTCCCACGAGTCCGCACATACCAAACTCGGGCCTGCACACCCCACGCATCAGGAACTACTAGGGACACATGCACTCCCCATGCATTCCTATGGGAGGGCAGGCCTATCTCACCACATGCACTCAGAGCACGCACGCACTTTACCCTGGGACACAGGGAAAGTGCGCAGAAACCAAAAAATTACCACACCAAGTCACCAGTAAAAAGCAAAAAAGTTCAGGGGTGAACCTGCCAGAAGGGCCAAGTCCAACAGTGGTGTTTGCTGTGGTTGCTGGCTGCAGGGAGTGGTCACTGATGTCCACCATTGAGCACTCTGGATAGAGGGGATGACATGAAATATGTGTCCATAAACACCCAACAGGTCTGTGAGGTGTAGCTCCGGCTCCTGGTCTGCCAGGCTGGGTTGGTGTGTAGCTGGTGGTGTGCTTGCTGTGGTTGCTGGCTGCAAAGAGTGGTCTGTGTCCATAAACACACACACACACACCATGCCTGCGGTGTGAAGCTTTGTGTGACGGCTGGGTTTGTGTGCAGCTGGTGGTGTGTTTGCTGTGGTTGCTGGCTGCAAAGAGTGGTCTGTGTCCATAAACACACACACACACACCATGCCTGCGGTGTGAAGCTTTGAGTGACGGCTGGGTTTGTGTGCAGCTGGTGGTGTGTTTGCTGTGTTTGCTGGCTGCAAAGAGTGGTCTGTGTCCATAAACGCACACACACACACACACCATGCCTGCGGTGTGAAGCTTTGAGTGACGGCTGGGTTTGTGTGCAGCTGGTGGTGTGTTTGCTGTGTTTGCTGGCTGCAAAGAGTGGTCTGTGTCCATAAACACACACACACCATGCCTGCGGTGTGAAGCTTTGAGTGACGGCTGGGTTTGTGTGCAGCTGGTGGTGTGTTTGCTGTGTTTGCTGGCTGCAAAGAGTGGTCTGTGTCCATAAACACACACACACCATGCCTGCGGTGTGAAGCTTTGAGTGACGGCTGGGTTTGTGTGCAGCTGGTGGTGTGTTTGCTGTGTTTGCTGGCTGCAAAGAGTGGTCTGTGTCCATAAACACACACACACCATGCCTGCGGTGTGAAGCTTTGAGTGACGGCTGGGTTTGTGTGCAGCTGGTGGTGTGTTTGCTGGCTGCAAAGAGTGGTCTGTGTCCATAAACACACACACACCATGCCTGCGGTGTGAAGCTTTGAGTGACGGCTGGGTTTGTGTGCAGCTGGTGGTGTGTTTGCTGTGTTTGCTGGCTGCAGGGAGTGGTCACTGATGTCCACCATTGAGCACTCTGGATAGAGGGGATGACATGAAATCTGTGTCCATAAACACCCAACAGGTCTGTGATGTGAAGCTCCGTCTCATGGTCTGCCAGGCTGGGTTTGTGTGCAGCTGCTGGTGTGTTTGCTGTGGTTGTTGGCTGCAGGGAGTGGTCACTAATGTCCATCGTTTATCACTGTGCTGTTTAATCACCAGCACTCGGTGCTAAAAGGGCGGTTCATGTGCTGAGATGAGCTGCCCTTCCAGTCCGGTGATACTCACCCCGCCCCGAGGTCCCCCCCTGCCCTCGAGCTCTGAGAGGGGGCGGGGACGGAGGCTCGGCTCGGCTCGGCATCTGTGGGACCACGGCCCCTTCCCCGTCAGCAGCCAGGCCGTGGCCCGGATCTTGGCTTCAGGTGGTCGTCCCTGGCCAGAATAGATATCTATATATATCACCCCTAAACAAGCTGCTGAAATGTGGTGACTAGAATAATGTACCGAAAGCTATAAGATATCTTGTCACTTCAGGGATCATAAGAGAGAAAAAGAATTAAAAGAAATACATTTCAGGATTATTGTCAAACTCTGCAATGATTACCGCTGCTATTTCATTTTCTTTATAGCACTGGCAGTTTACAGTAAGGTAATATTCCTATTAAGGAGGTGATGCACATTGGCACTTTCAATGGAGCACTTTAGACTGTTTCTTTGATTAGATGTGAGAAACATACAAAACGTATTTATGCCAATAATGTAGATACGAGGGGACTCTACACAGGAAAACTTATCATTGTGTATGGAAATTTCACATGTTGACAACACAGGTTTTAACTGGTATTTTACAGTGGTTTTAAAACCATAAGAAAAAAATGTTTTGGCATTCTTACATTTATATATTCATCTCTGTATATATTAATGAATATCTATATTTATATATTGACGTGTTTCTGCAGTCTGTTTTCAGTGTCCATTAGTACGGTTTAATGCACTTGTCACTTTAAATAAGCTGATCTCACAATGTAGCACTGTCATGTGATCAAGGCCGTGGTAGGCCGAAACACGTAATGGTGGACAGTCCGTAAAAAAATTACAAGCACTAGTTTACCGTGGTCCGTATCAGTGAATGAAGCGGAGTATATATATATATATATATATATATATATATATATATATATATATATATATTCACTGAAAAAACCATAGGTTTCACACATGTTATAGTTAGCGGAAATTTTACTGATAAAAAACCAATGAAATTCCCCCGTTATAGTTAGTGCAGGCAACTATAACTCACGCGACCGCAATCCTCTGCTGATGCTAATACTGTATTTAGACACTTATTTGCCCATGTCTTCTTCCATACATTTTTAGCTATACATATATTACAAATATTTTTTTTTCATAAAGACACATATGTCATCAGCAGAAGATTGCGGTCGCGTGAGTTATAGTTGCCTGCACTAACTATAACGGGGGAATTTCATTGGTTTTTTATCAGTAAAATTTCCGCTAACTATAACATGTGTGAAACCTATGGTTTTTTCAGTGAATTTGCAAGGTTTTTTAAATGCTAATTCCTAACTATAACGTGTGTGAAACCTATGGTTTTTTCAGTGAATTTGTACGGTTTTTTAAATGCTAAGTTACTTTACGCCATTCGTGGCGTGCGCGCCCACTTAACGCAGTTCGTTCCGTGCGCG
The DNA here is from genome assembly GCF_964204655.1 of Triturus cristatus. Lineage (NCBI taxonomy): Eukaryota > Metazoa > Chordata > Amphibia > Caudata > Salamandridae > Triturus > Triturus cristatus. The sequence continues at coordinate 1,195,827,319 of NC_140584.1, forward strand.
CACGGTGCGCTTCGCGCACCGTGCGCGCACAGTGAGCACGCGGTGCGCTTCGCGCACCGCGCACCCACTTTACGCAGTTAGTGCCGTGCACGCACGGTGGGCACGCGGTGCGATGACAAAGCAAGAAAGCACGTCAACAAATCTGTTTCTGCTTTCCTCCGTGACTATGGTATGGGTGCCATTTACCACAACAACTTGCGTTATGACATGCAAGACATTTATAGAGGAGATGGTGTGCACTTCAATGATGAAGGGAACAGAGTCTTCCTCTTGAACCTTAGACTCTGCATCGGTACTTACTTGTAGGTACCACTAAAAAATCATTTCATAAACACAACGGCTCTTTTTAGAGCCCCCTAATATCTAAACACTTAAATCTGATTTTCATTTTTTTTTTTTTTTTTTCCTACCGTACGCTTACCGTAAGCTTACCGTACGCGTACCCCGTGATTTTTTTTAAAATCAATAAATGTTTTCTTTGTACTTTTCTGTCCTTCTTTGACCCCCTTACAAATGTTAGGGGGTCTGTAACTCTCCTCATTGCCCCCTTTCCTTGTTTTCACTCTTTTTTTTCAGAGTGAAATACACAAAATGGCGGCCGCCGCTTCCTGGTTTCGGCCGATTCGAATGTTTACTAAGATCTAAGAGCCAATCAGAATCGCGCTCGCGCACGCCACCGTACGCTTACCGTAAGCGTACGGTAAGCGTACCGTAAGCGGGCTCAGATATATATATTGATTTAAAGGCTATTTTCTCAGAATCTACTGAACAGATTTACACCAAACCTACAAAAGGCACTTCCTTGACCTAGGGACTACCTCTCTGCCAAATTTTGAGTAATTCTGTTCAGCCGTTCGGGCTGTAGCTCGTTCTAAAGGTCCTATGGAAAAATGCATGGGAAAAACGCGTTTTGGGACCCCCCTTTTATCTCAGCCCCCGCTTGACGGATCCCCCCGAGACTTTCAGGGTAGGAGCGGAGCGTAGCGCCCCACCTATTTTGAGAAATTCGCGAGGATTCGTCGACCGGCGCCAAAGTTATTCAAAATAGAATGTTGAGGTTTTCCTATGGAAACGTGGTCCTAACTATAACTACCTACTGGCGACCGCCAGTAGGTAATATATATATATATATATATATATATATATATTCCAAATGAAGCGCACAAATAAAGCGAAGGAGCCAAACACGTCGTGGATTCTTATCGGTTTATTGGGCAGGAAGAAGATTCCAGGCAGAACTTTAAAAGCTTAAATGATGACCGCTGACCCGTTGTCTCTTTTCATGCAGAGACGGTGATCAAGGGTATCACCCGAAACGCGTATGGCTAAAGATGCAACGCTCCTGCTGCCTGCCCAATAAACCGATAAGAATCCACGACGTGTGTGGCTCCTTCGCTTTTTCAAGCGCTTCATTTGGAGAGTATATATATATATATATATATCAAAAAACAGATGTGCCCACGCAAAGAAGCGCACTCAAGCCAGCGCAGGTTCAAGGAAAACCTTTATTTCGGTCAGACTGCCAGTGAAACAGAGAGTCAATATATGGGTGTGGCGCTTTACTCCACAACGCGTTTCGGGCTCTTCCCTTCTTCTTAGTGGAACGCCATATTGCAGCTACACGCCTTTGCACAACTTAACTCAAATACGCCATCCAATGGGCCAATCAGGTAAGTAGACTCACCCAGATGTATTCTGGGAATTGCAGTGCGCATCCATTTAATGCCTTCAGAAGTCGCACCACCCCATGATTGAAGGGGGCAAGAGGGCTCGGGATTTTCCTAGTCCTTTGAAGCAGCGTGATGGATGGATTGCAAACTGCTATGTGTTGCGGCGAGGCTCATCCAGGGCTGAATTTGGGAGAATCTCTGCAGCAGAAATATGAATGCATTATATGGATACGCACTGCAATTCCCAGAATACATCTGGGTGAGTCTGCTTACCTGATTGGCCCATTGGAGGGCGTATTTGACTTAAGTTGTGCAGTGGCAGTTTAACCGAAATAAAGGTTTTCCTTGAACCTGCGCTGGCTTGAGTGCGCTTCTGTGCATGGGCACACCTGTTTTTTGATATATATAATATCTAGCTAGCCGGGACTGTCCTGGAAAATCCAGGACGCCTGGTCACCCTACACGTACTCTCACACGCGTTCCTGTTTATTGCATAGGCTGCTGGCCCTGCAATCATTTCGTGTCTGGGGGGACAGTAACACAACATCTCCCGTATTGGAAGTCAGCAAATTTAGACGCTGTAACTTACGGGGGAGTGGGGTGCAGCGGCACCCCCAGAATAGCCCTGCTGTAGTTCAAAAGGTGGGTGAGCGTTGAAGCGGTCTGAAAGTGAGGTCTTCATCTTCGCCCCTTTCCTGTGTGTCCAAGAGGTCACGTGTCAGGCCGTGTGTTCAGACAGACGTCTGCCTCTCCTTGTAACATGGTCATCTATGCGCTCCCTGGGAATGATCGATATTTGCCCCCCTCGTCTCCACACATGGTCATCTGTGCGCTCCCTGGGAATGATCGATATTTGCCCCCCTCGTCTCCACACATGGTCATCTATGCGCTCCCTGGGAATGATCGATATTTGCCCCCCCTCAACTCCACACGTGGTCATCTGTGCGCTCCCTGGGAATGATCGATATTTGCCCCCCTCTTCTCCACACATGGTCATCTGTGCGCTCCCTGGGAATGATCGATATTTGCCCCCCCTCAACTCCACACGTGGTCATCTGTGCGCTCCCTGGGAATGATCGATATTTGCCCCCCTCGTCTCCACACATGGTCATCTATGCGCTCCCTGGGAATGACCGATATTTGCCCCCGTCTCCACACATGGTCATCTGTGCGCTCCCTGGGAATGATCGATATTTGCGCCCCTCATCTCCACACATGGTCATCTGTGCGCTCCCTGGGAATGATCGATATTTGCCCCCCGCATCTCCACACATGGTCATTTGTGGCTCCCTGGGAAATATCGATATTTGCCCCCCTCATCTCCACACATGGTCATCTATGCGCTCCCTGGGAATGATCGATATTTGCCCCCCTCTTCTCCACACATGGTCATCTGTGCGCTCCCTGGGAATGATCGATATTTGCCCCCCTCATCGCCACACATGGTCATCTGTGCGCTCCCTGGGAATGATCGATATTTGCCCCCCTCATCGCCACACATAGTCATCTGTGCGCTCCCTGGGAATGATCGATATTTGCGCCCCTCATCTCCACACATGGTCATCTGTGCGCTCCCTGGGAATGATCGATATTTGCCCCCCGCATCTCCACACATGGTCATTTGTGGCTCCCTGGGAAATATCGATATTTGCCCCCCTCATCTCCACACATGGTCATCTATGCGCTCCCTGGGAATGATCGATATTTGCCCCCCTCTTCTCCACACATGGTCATCTATGCGCTCCCTGGGAATGATCGATATTTGCCCCCCTCTTCTCCACACATGGTCATCTGTGCGCTCCCTGGGAATGATCGATATTTGCCCCCCTCATCGCCACACATGGTCATCTGTGCGCTCCCTGGGAATGATCGATATTTGCCCCCCTCATCGCCACACATGGTCATCTGTGCGCTCCCTGGGAATGACCGATATTTGCCCCCCTCATCGCCACACATGGTCATCTGTGCGCTCCCTGGGAATGATCGATATTTGCCCCCGTCTCCACACATGGTCATCTGTGCGCTCCCTGGGAATGATCGATATTTGCCCCCGTCTCCACACATGGTCATCTGTGCGCTCCCTGGGAATGATCGATATTTGCCCCCGTCTCCACACATGGTCATCTGTGCGCTCCCTGGGAATGATCGATATTTGCCCCCCTCATCTCCACACATGGTCATCTGTGCGCTCCCTGGGAATGATCGATATTTGCCCCCCTCGTCTCCACACACGGTCATTTGTGGCTCCCTGGGAATGATCGATATTTGCCCCCCTCGTCTCCACACATGGTCATCTTTGCGCTCCCTGGGAATGATCGATATTTGCCCCCGTCTCCACACATGGTCATCTTTGCGCTCCCTGGGAATGATCGATATTTGCCCCCCTCGTCTCCACACACGGTCATTTGTGGCTCCCTGGTTTCATCAGTAGCACTGCGTCCGTGCGAGTGTTGTGGCCGCTCCAGGGGACTCTCTGCGGGGGGCTGGTTCACCAGGCTTAAGTGACGTGTTAGAAAGGGTAGACGGACCGGGAGGGTCGGCCGGGGTCAGGAGGAGAGGTCTCCGGGGAGAGCCGTCTCCAGCGATCGTACAGACAAGTAACTTCCCCCCCCACAGACAGATACCACACACGGATAAGGTTCAGTGTTCTTTATAAGCACTTCTTAAGGTACGGTTGAATGGTACAAGGAGGTCTGGACTCAGGGGTCCCCTCGATTCAAGTCTCTCAAAGCAGGGTAAGGGGTAGCGGGACAGTCTGTCTACCAGTCAGGTAGGTCGGATGAGATGATGACTAGCTCACAATCCTCGAGCTTGGTGGTTTAGTTGGTACGGGCCGCGGCAGCGCCAGCAGGTCCCGGTTGAGATGGTCGGTACACGGTCCGCGGCAGCGCCAGCAGGTCCCGGAAAGATGGTCGATGTACGGTCCGCGGCAGCGCCAGCAGGTCCCGGTGAGGATGGTCGATACAACGGGCCGCGGCAGCGCCAGCAGGTCCCGACGAAGATGGTCGTTACAACGGGCCGCGGCAGCGCCAGCAGGTCCCGACTAGGATGGATGTTGCAGAAGGCCGCGGCAGCGCCAGCAGGCAGGACGATGGTTCACAAGAGCGGGCTACGGCAGCGCCAGTAGTCCGTCAAGGCTGAGTTCTCTCGGTGTCTCTCGACTCCAGGATACAACTGCCTTCCTGCTCCGGAGCTGCCCCAGTTATAGGGCAGGCGCCCTTTGATGTCCGGACCCTCGCACTTGGAGGTCGGAGGGCCCGGGATGAAGGTGTCCAGACACCCAGCAGGGGGTGGAGCCAGCGCCTGGGGGAGCTGGAGGCGATCGGCACCTGGCGGGGGAAGAGCTCTTGACACTTCGTTCTCCCATTGCCCTGCCAAGTGGTCCGCTCACCTCCTGGGTGGAGGGTGGTGCCGGGATGTCGGGGCCGGCCAGGCCCGGGGTTAGGGTCGGGCCGAGGCCACGCGGCCTCGTGGTGCAGGGCCCAAGATGGCGGCTTGAACCGGCCGGGGGAGCCGGTGGGGCTGGGCCCCGTGATGAGTAGAGGTCCGAGGGCAGAAGATCCGTCGGGAGACGGGGCACAGGTGCTTTCCGTGGGTTATGCCTGGTGGGCCGGAGCTCGGGCCCTGTCGTGCGGGGAGGGAGCAAGCCCTTCGTGTGGCCTGTCCAACATGCGTCCCCCCCAGCTGAAGGCGGGGAGAGTCACCCATCTCCTTGGGGACTCTCTTCGTCGAGGCGGAAAAAGCGGGACAGGCCATCCGCGTTGGCGTGGTCTTGGCCTGGTCGGTGCTCCACAGTGAAGTCCATTCCCTGCAGGGAAATGGACCAGCGCAGGAGTTTTGGGTTCTCCCCCCGCATCTGCATCAGCCACTGCAGGGGTCGATGGTCGGTTTGTACCCGGAAGTGGGTACCGAAGAGATAGGGCCGGAGCTTTTTGAGGGCCCACACCACTGCGAAGGCCTCCCTCTCGATGGTGCTCCAGCGCTGTTCTCGGGCCAGGAGACGTCGACTGATGAAGGCCACCGGCTGGTCATGACCCTCGGGGTTTAGCTGAGAAAGGACGGCTCCGATGCCGTGGTCGGAGGCGTCGGTCTGTACCACGAATTCCCGACTGTAATCGGGGGCCTGGAGCACAGGGGCGGTGCATAGGGCGGCCTTCAGCTTCTCGAAGGCCGCTTGACAATCGGGGGTCCAGTTAATCCGCCTCGGCTGGTTCTTGGACGTGAGACCCGTGAGGGGCCCCACGATGCTGCCGTAGTCTTTCACGAACCGCCGGTAGTAGTCGGTGAGCCCCAAGAAGGCTCGGACCTCGGTCTGGGTGGCGGGGGGCTGCCAGGACTGGATGGCAGCAATCTTAAGTTGTAGCGGGGCCACCAGCCCGCTTCCCACTTGGTGCCCAAGGTAGGTCACAGACCCTTGGCCAATTTGGCACTTGCCGGCCTTAATTGTGAGGCCGGCCCGCTGGAGGGCCTGTAGGACCTCTTGGAGGTGACGGAGGTGGTCGGGCCAGTGGCGGCTGTATACAGCGATATCGTCCAGGTAGGCAGCGCTGAACTCTTCGAGCCCCGCCAAGACCTGGTTCACGAGGCGTTGAAACGTGGCGGGGGCATTCTTCATGCCGAAGGGCATGACCTTGAATTGGTAGTGGCCATCGGGGGTAGAGAAGGCTGACCGTTCCTGAGCCCTGGGTGTGAGGCCGATCTGCCGGTAGCCCGCTGTTAGGTCGAAGATACTAAGGTAGCGGGCGGCCCCCAGCCGGTCGATCAGCTCGTCTGCTCGGGGAATCGGATGAGCGTCGGTCCGGGTGACAGCGTTCAAGCCCCGGTAGTCGACGCAGAATCTCAGTTCAGGTGCGGTGCCGGGGGCAGCGGCTTTGGGAACCAATACAACCGGACTGGCCCAGGGACTGTCCGAGGGCTCGATGACCCCGATTGTGAGCATCTTGGCCACTTCCTCCTGTATGCAGGCCCGTACCCGATCTGGTACGCGGTAGGCCCGGTGTCGGACAGGGGGACTGTCCCCGGTGTCCACGTCGTGCAAACACCAAGGGGTGACCCCGGGGGTGAGGGAGAACAGGGTAGCGAACTGCAGCAGGAGGTTCCGGCAGCCCTGGCGTTGCTCCGGAGTGAGGGCGTCAGAGAGCCGGACCCCGTCCACGGAGCCGTCATTCTCCTGAGTCTTCAGAAGATCCGGGAGGGGTTCGGAGTCTTCCTCTGCCCCACTGTCCGTAGCCATCAGGAGGCTGAGTTCTGAGCGCACAAAGTGTGGTTTGAGTCGGTTCGTGTGGAGGACCCGGAGGGGGTTCCGGGAGGTCCCCAGGTCGATGAGATAAGTGACGGGGCTTTTGCGCTCGACCACTTTGAAGGGCCCCGTCCACTTATCTTGCAAGGCACATGGTTCGGTGGGGGACATCACCCATACTTGTTGTCCGGGCTCGAACTCAACGGAGGAGGCATTGTGATCATACCACCTCTTCATGTCCTCCTGGCTGGCCTCGAGGTTCGCCTTGGCCATCTCTCTGAAGCGCCGGGTCTGGTTGCGTAGGGCCAGGATGTATTTGAAGACGTCTGGAGGGGTCTTTAGGGGGGCCATCTCCCAACCTTCTTTTACGAGGCTGAGGGGCCCTCGCACAGGGTGCCCGTACGGGAGTTCGAAAGGGCTAAAACCGAGGGACTTCTGGGGAACTTCTCGGTAGGCGAAGAGGAGGCACGGGAGTAGTACATCCCACTGGCGACGGAGGGGCTCTTCCAATCCCCCAATCATCCCCTTGAGAGTGCGGTTAAAACGCTCCACTAGTCCGTTCCCTTGGGGGTGATAGGGGGTCGTGAATCTGTAGGTGACCCCGCATTGTTGCCAGAGGGACTTCATGTACTTGGATATAAAGTTCGTGCCTCGGTCGCTGACGACTTCTCGGGGGAAGCCTACCCGGGAGAAGATCCCCATTAGGGCCCGGCCAACCACCGGAGCTGTCACGGTCCGTAGGGGCACCGCCTCGGGGTAGCGGGTGGCATGGTCCACCAGTACTAAGATGAACCTGTGTCCTTGTGCCGTGCGGTGGTCCAGAGGCCCCACAATGTCTATCCCCACCCTCTCGAACGGGGTGGTGACCACAGGGAAGGGTTGCAGAGGGGCTTTCAGCTTCCGGCCACTCTTCCCGCTGGCTTGGCATGTGGGGCAAGAACGGCAGTGGTTCAGGACGTCGTTCCTCATTTTCGGCCAAAAAAAGTGGGTCACTAGGCGGCTGTACGTTTTGTCCTGGCCCAGGTGTCCAGCCAGGGGGACATCGTGGGCCAGGTTGAGCAGAAAGTCTCTGAAGCGGAGAGGTACCACCAGTACTCGACCGGCCCCCAGCTCGGCGATTCTTTGCTCGCTGTATAGCAGGTCGTTATCCCAGTAGACCCAGTGAGTTCCGGTGGAGTCCCCTGCGTTCTGGGCGCTGGCTTGTTGGCGGAGTCCCTCGAGGGAGGGACAGGTCTTTTGTTCCTGGCGGAACTGTTCTTGGGTGGGCCCCCCTTCTTGACGCCACTGAGCCAGGTCAGGGAGGTCCTGGGGTTGCGCGTCCCCTTCGGTCGTCGGGTCTGGGAGGCTGGCCTCGTCGTTGTCTTCTACTGGGGCGACCGGGGGCGGAGGTGCTGGCCATTCCGGTTCTTCTGATCGAGGGACGGCACGGGCGGCCATGGACCGGGTGGTTATGCAGGCCCAGTCCGGGAGGCCCAGCATCCCCAGGTGCTCTCTTCTCTCAACGGTGGCCCACGGGGAACTCTCGAGGTCATTCCCCAGGAGGCAGTCCACGGGGGCATCGTCCCGGACCGTCACCTTCAACAGGCCGGAGACCCCTCCCCATTCGAATGGGACGCAGGCCATTTGACACATACTTTCAGAGTTGTCTGCCGAGCGGACGGGGCAGAGAATGTTCGGCAGGATCTGCTCGGGCTTCACCAGGTGACAGCGGACGGCCGTCACACTGGCGCCTGTGTCACGCAAGGCCTCGGCTCGCTGTCCATTAATGGTCACCCACTGACCGTATTTCCTGGTGTTAGCGGGTAGGGGAGCCCGCGGGACCATGTCTCTTCCCCCTAAGCACGCCAGGACCATGGCGGCCGGTTCCCACTCTTGCTGGGCCGGCTCATACTCTTCTGGTTCCTCCGATGATCGCTCTTCCCCCAGGGCGGCGGCAGCTACCTGGCGGGGCTTGGGTGTTTGCTTCTGCGGGCAGCTCGGGTCATTGGCGTAGTGGCCGACTCGCTGGCATCGGTGGCACGTGACGTTGGCTCGGACCCCAGGACGCCACGGGGGGTTGCCCCGGCCGGCCGGAGGCGGGGTGCTGGTCACGGGTGTTGCTGGCAAGGCGTCTCTCCCTCGCCCCTGGCCCCCTCCTCCTCCCCGAGGACGGTGCTGGCCTTGGTTGCTTCTGTTCTGTTCGTGGGGCCCCCTCCGGCCCACTCGGGTGCTTTCCCATCGGTCAGCTTCGGCGGCGAGCTGCCAGGGGTCAGTCAGCTTACTGTCGAGGAGGTGCTGCCTGAGCTCGACGAAACAGTTGTTCGACAGGTGCTCCCATACCATAAGGTTAAAGAGTTGTTCGTAGGTGGTGACATGGCTCCCCTTTATCCAACCCTCGAAGGCACGGCTGAAATAGTTCACGTATTCTACCCAAGTTGTACCTGGGATCCGGGTGCAATCTCTGAACCTCTGGCGGTACATCTCGGGTGTGAGGCCGTAGCGGGTGAGGAGGGCAGCCTTCATGTGGTCGTAGGACGACATTTGGTGATCTGGGAGCTGCAGCAGGGCATCGCGACCCTCTTTGATAAACCTCCCCCAAAGTCCGGCTCCCCAATCACTCCGGTCGATCCGGTGGGAGGTCATGGCGATCTCGTAGGCTTTAAACCACTGTTGTATGTCGTCTTCTCGGACATACTCGCGGACAACATCCTTGGGGATGTGGACTTTTTTCTCGATTGGCCCCGGGGTGTGTGGTCGCTCAGGCACCCCCAGTTCTTTATTCTGTTTCCGAAGTTCTATCTCCGCTAGTTGGCGCTCGTGCTCGAGCGTTATTTTTTTCTCCTCCAGCTCTCTCTGTCTCTGCTTCTCTTCTCGTTCATCTCGGAGCCGCATATGCTCGAGGTTGAGTTTCTGTTCGGCTAACTTGAGTTCCCCATCCATCTTGAGTCGTGCCATTTCCAACTCGTGCAATCTGGTTCTTTCTCTTTCTCGGATCTCCTCCTGCGAGAGGCCCGTTCCCCGCTCCTCGGGAGCCGTGGCGTTCCCCTCTGGTGTGATGCTGCTTTGGTCGGAGGGTCCGGCGACCCCAGTCTCTGTCCACGACTCTAGGGCGTGCTTTAGATCATCCTTGGTACTCAGGCCGGTGGTAGCAATGCCAAGTTCTATGCAGAATTGTCTCAGTTCGCGGTGGTTGTATTCTTCTAATTTATCCATTTGGAATTTCTCGGTGGAGCTGCTATCTTTGGCTGACATCGTGTTTTTGTCGTGGGGTGAGCTACTCTCTGTACGATTACGCGTTGATTCGGATCGCGCCACTGGCCACCAATGTTAGAAAGGGTAGACGGACCGGGAGGGTCGGCCGGGGTCAGGAGGAGAGGTCTCCGGGGAGAGCCGTCTCCAGCGATCGTACAGACAAGTAACTTCCCCCCCACAGACAGATACCACACACGGATAAGGTTCAGTGTTCTTTATAAGCACTTCTTAAGGTACGGTTGAATGGTACAAGGAGGTCTGGACTCAGGGGTCCCCTCGATTTCAAGTCTCTCAAAGCAGGGTAAGGGGTAGCGGGACAGTCTGTCTACCAGTCAGGTAGGTCGGATGAGATGATGACTAGCTCACAATCCTCGAGCTTGGTGGTTTAGTTGGTACGGGCCGCGGCAGCGCCAGCAGGTCCCGGTTGAGATGGTCGGTACACGGTCCGCGGCAGCGCCAGCAGGTCCCGGAAAGATGGTCGATGTACGGTCCGCGGCAGCGCCAGCAGGTCCCGTGAGGATGGTCGATACAACGGGCCGCGGCAGCGCCAGCAGGTCCCGACGAAGATGGTCGTTACAACGGGCCGCGGCAGCGCCAGCAGGTCCCGACTAGGATGGATGTTGCAGAAGGCCGCGGCAGCGCCAGCAGGCAGGACGATGGTTCACAAGAGCGGGCTACGGCAGCGCCAGTAGTCCGTCAAGGCTGAGTTCTCTCGGTGTCTCGACTCCAGGATACAACTGCCTTCCTGCTCCGGAGCTGCCCCAGTTATAGGGCAGGCGCCCTTTGATGTCCGGACCCTCGCACTTGGAGGTCGGAGGGCCCGGGATGAAGGTGTCCAGACACCCAGCAGGGGGTGGAGCCAGCGCCTGGGGGAGCTGGAGGCGATCGGCACCTGGCGGGGGAAGAACTCTTGACACTTCGTTCTCCCATTGCCCTGCCAAGTGGTCCGCTCACCTCCTGGGTGGAGGGTGGTGCCGGGATGTCGGGGCCGGCCAGGCCCGGGGTTAGGGTCGGGCCGAGGCCACGCGGCCTCGTGGTGCAGGGCCCAAGATGGCGACTTGAACCGGCCGGGGGAGCCGGTGGGGCTGGGCCCCGTGATGAGTAGAGGTCCGAGGGCAGAAGATCCGTCGGGAGACGGGGCACAGGTGCTTTCCGTGGGTTATGCCTGGTGGGCCGGAGCTCGGGCCCTGTCGTGCGGGGAGGGAGCAAGCCCTTCGTGTGGCCTGTCCAACATGACGCATCAGCTCCCAAGTGCACCCCCAAGCACACAGCACCCCCTGCCCCCGCGGGGGGTGGGGGGACACGTGTTTTTTCTGTGATCTTTGCGGTTTCACAATCACTGCTCCAACACCTCTGAGCGGATGAGTTGTGTTTCTTGCTAAATGACTACCCAAGCATTTCAGATTCAAAACTATTTGGTGGGAGCTGTCCCAAAGAACCAAACGATATATATTCAACATTCTTTGTGCTTTAGAGCTAGGATATGTGGCAGCTTCCCACAAACGGCTACAAAGCTGTTTACTATACCAGCATCATATTCAGAAAATAACATAAAAGTATTGTGTGCAGGTAAATTAAGCACAAACCGAGCAGCAACTATGAGAATGAGCTGAAACTGCATTATTTGCGTCTAATTTTCAAAACCTTCCTTCGGAGGAAAGATGCTCAAATATCTCGTAAGATTTTTTTAAGACTAGTGAGGTTGACACAACTGGCCCGGAGTGTACGGTTTGCCTGATATTGTGATGTAGAATAGGATCTGGTGCTTCACATTGCATTAGGTTTACTGGCCGACTGTGTATTGAAATAGTACATGTATTATTCACCGTGCTAAAATTCCTTGAGATCCCCAAAATCATGTTACGCCGAGAGTAATGTAACTGACCCTGGTGCTTTAAAATGCACTGTTTGCCACATGTAGTCTCAAAGAATGACTCGGTGTTTTACACTGCTTCGGAAAGTGAAGGAAGCCCCCACACTTCATTTTGATTCACTCTTATGATGTCAGTCTCCACTAATCCATGTGATAGCACCCCCCCTCCCCCCGAAGTTTGAGTCTAGCTGCGCCGCTGCTCATCACCTCCCCCCTCTCGCCCCCCCCCCCCCCCCCCCCAACCCCTTGCTGCGGGTCCCAATAGGACAGGTCCTCTAGTGAAACGTTGCACTGTTCCACATAACACAGCAGATGTGTGTGTGTTTTCATTCCAGAGGAGAGTTGGACATCACTGGTACCTCTTGTGTGACTGCTTCCTCTTCCAGTGTGTACTAGGGCAGGAGCCAGGTAGGGAGCAGCCTGGGGAAGGAAGCTGAGAGCAGCCAAAGCAGAAGAGCCACTCACTGGAGGGGCAGAAGCAGCACAGAACGAACCGCGTACACCAGAGAGGCCACACAGGGGGGGGGAGAGGCAGCACAGAGCACGAAGGGTACACCAGAGGGGTGCACACAGGAGGGTGAGAAGCAGCACAGAGCACGCAGGGTACACCAGAGGGGTGCACACAGGAGGGGGAGAGGCAGCACAGAGCAAGCACGGTACACCAGAGGGGCGCACACAGGAGGGTGAGAAGCAGCACAGAGCACGCAGGGTACACCAGAGGGGTGCACACAGGAGGGGGAGAGGCAGCACAGAGCAAGCACGGTACACCAGAGGGGCGCACACAGGAGGGTGAGAAGCAGCACAGAGCAAGCACGGTACACCAGAGGGGCGCACGCAGGGTACACCAGAGGGGTGCACACAGGAGGGGGAGAGGCAGCACAGAGCAAGCACGGTACACCTGAGGGACGCACACAGGAGGGTGAGAGGCAGCACAGAGCACGCAGGGTACTCCAGAGGGGCGCACACAGGAGGGGGAGAGGCAGCACCGAGCAAGCAGGGTACACCAGAGGGGCACACAGGAGGGTGAGAGGCACCACAGAGCACGCAGGGTACACCGGAGGGGCGCACACAGAAGGGTGAGAGGCAACACAGAGCACGCAGGGTACACCAGAGGGGTACATATAGGAAGAGGAGGGCAGCACCGAGCAAGCAGGGTACACCAGAGGGGCACACAGGAGGGTGAGAGGCACCACAGAGCACGCAGGGTACACCAGAGGGGCGCACACAGGAGGGGGAGTGGCAGCACAGAGCAAGCACGGTACACCAGATGGGCGCACACAGGAGGGGGGAGAGGCAGCACAGAGCAAGCACGGTACACCAGAGGGGTGCACACAGGAGGGGGAGAGGCAGCACAGAGCAAGCACGGTACACCAGAGGGGTGCACACAGGAGGGGGTGAGGCAGCACAGAGCACGCAGGGTACACCAGAGGGGCACACAGGAGGGTGAGAGGCACCACAGAGCACGCAGGGTACACCAGAGGGGCGCACACAGGAGGGGGAGAGGCAGCACCGAGCAAGCAGGGTACACCAGAGGGGCACACAGGAGGGTGAGAGGCACCACAGAGCACGCAGGGTACACCGGAGGGGCGCACACAGGAGGGTGAGAGGCAACACAGAGCACGCAGGGTACACCAGAGGGGTACATATAGGAAGAGGAGGGCAGCACAGAGCAAGCAGGGTACACCAGAGGGGCACACAGGAGGGTGAGAGGCACCACAGAGCACGCAGGGTACACCAGAGGGGCGCACACAGGAGGGGGAGAGGCAGCACAGAGCAAGCACGGTACACCAGATGGGCGCACACAGGAGGGGGAGAGGCAGCACAGAGCAAGCACGGTACACCAGAGGGGTGCACACAGGAGGGGGAGAGGCAGCACAGAGCAAGCACGGTACACCAGAGGGGCGCACACAGGAGGGGGAAAGGCAGCACAGAGCACGCAGGGTACACCAGAGGGGTGCACACAGGAGGGTGAGAAGCAGCACAGAGCACGCAGGGTACACCAGAGAGGCGCACACAGGAGGGTGAGAAGCAGCACAGAGCAAGCACGGTACACCAGAGGGGCGCACACAGGAGGGGGAGAGGCAACACAGAGCAAGCACGGTACACCAGAGGGGCGCACACAGGAGGGTGAGAAGCAGCACAGAGCACGCAGGGTACACCAGAGTGGCGCACACAGGAGGGTGAGAAGCAGCACAGAGCAAGCACGGTACACCAGAGGGGCGCACACAGGAGGGTGAGAAGCAGCACAGAGCACGCAGGGTACACCGGAGGGGTGCACACAGGAGGGTGAGAAGCAGCACAGAGCACGCAGGGTACACCAGAGGGGCGCACACAGGAGGGTGAGAAGCAGCACAGATCACGCAGGGTACACCGGAGGGGTGCACACAGGAGTGTGAGAAGCAGCACAGAGCAAGCACGGTACACCAGAGGGGCGCACACAGGAGGGTGAGAAGCAGCACAGAGCAAGCAGGGTACACCAGAGGGGCACACAGGAGGGTGAGAAGCAGCACAGAGCACGCAGGGTACACCGGAGGGGTGCACACAGGAGGGGGAGAGGCAGCACAGAGCAAGCACGGTACACCAGAGGGGCACACAGGAGGGTGAGAGGCAGCACAGAGCAAGCACGGTACACCAGAGGGGCGCACACAGGAGGGGGAGAGGCAGCACAGAGCACGCAGGATACACCGGAGGGACGCACACAGGAGGGGGAGAAGCAGCACAGAGCAAGCAGGGTACACCAGAGGGGTGCACACAGGAGGGGGAGAGGCAGCACAGAGCAAGCAGGGTACACCAGAGGGGCGCACACAGGAGGGGGAAAGGCAGCACAGAGCACGCAGGGTGCACCAGAGGGGTACATATAGGAGGAGGAGGGCAGCACTGAGCAAGCAGGGTACACCAGAGGGGCACACAGGAGGGGGTGAGGCAGCACAGAGCACGCAGGGTACACCAGAGGGGTGCACACAGGAGGGGGTGAGGCAGCACAGAGCACGCAGGGTACACCAGAGAGGCACACACAGGAGGGTTAGAGGCAGCACAGAGCAAGCACGGTACACCAGAGGGGCGCAGCCAGGAGAGGGCGAGGCAGCACAGAGCAAGCACGGTACACCAGAGGGGCGCACACAGGAGGGGGCGAGGCAGCACAGAGCACGCAGGGTACACCAGAGGGGTACATATAGGAGGAGGAGGGCAGCACCGAGCAAGCAGGGTACACCAGAGGGGCACACAGGAGGGTGAGAAGCAGCACAGAGCACGCAGGGTACACCAGAGGGGCACACAGGAGGGGGAGAGGCAGCACTGAGCACGCAGGGTATACCAGAGAGGCACACACAGGAGGGTGAGAAGCAGCACAGAGCACGCAGGGTACACCAGAGAGGCACACACAGGAGGGTGAGAAGCAGCACAGAGCACGCAGGGTACACCAGAGGGGTGCACACAGGAGGGGGAGAGGCAGCACAGAGCAAGCAGGGTACACCAGAGGGGCGCACACGGGAGGGGGCGAGGCAGCACAGAGCACGCAGGGTACACCAGAGGGGTGCACACAGGAGGGGGAGAGGCAGCACAGAGCACGCAGGGTACACCAGAGGGGTGCATATAGGAGGAGGAGGGCAGCATCAAGCAAGCAGGGTACACCAGAGGGGCACACAGGAGGGTGAGAAGCAGCACAGAGCACGCAGGGTACACCGGAGGGGCGCACACAGGAGGGTGAGAGGCAGTACAGAGCCAGCAGGGTACACCGGAGGGACGCACACAGGAGGGTGAGAGGCAGCACCGAGCAAGCAGGGTACACCAGAGGGACGCACACAGGAGGGGGAGAGGCAGCACCGAGCAAGCAGGGTACACCAGAGGGGCGCACACAGGAGGGGGAGAGGCAGCACAGAGCACGCAGGGTACACCAGAGGGGCGCACCCAGGAGGGTGAGAAGCAGCACAGAGCACGCAGGGTACACCAGAGAGGCGCACACAGGAGGGTGAGAAGCAGCACAGAGCACGCACGGTACACCGGAGGGACGCACACAGGAGGGGGAGAGGCAGCACCGAGCAAGCAGGGTACACCAGAGGGACGCACACAGGAGGGGGAGAGGCAGCACCGAGCAAGCAGGGTACACCAGAGGGACGCACACAGGAGGGGGAGAGGCAGCACCGAGCAAGCAGGGTACACCAGAGAGGCCACACAGGAGGGGGAGATGCAGCACAGAGCAAGCAGGGTACACCGGAGGGGCGCACACAGGAGGAGGAGGGCAGCACAGAGCACGCAGGGTACACCAGAGGGGCGCACACAGGAGGGGGCGAGGCAGCACAGAACAAAGAGTGTACCCCAGAGAGGCGCACACAGGAGGGTGAGAGGCAGCACTGAGCAAGCAGGGTACACCAGAGGGGCACACGCAGGAGGGGGAGAGGCAGCACAGAGCAAGCAGGGTACACCAGAGGGGCACACATAGGAGGAGGGCAGCACAGAACAAAGAGTGTACACCAGATGGGTGCACAAAGGTGGGGAAGAGGCAGCACAGAACAGTGTAGACCTGAGAGGCATACACAGCAGGGGGAGAGGTACGTCACACTTTTCTCTTCATGTTTTATTGAGGTATGTGCCTATTTACTAGGAATGTTTCCTCTTCACACATGTTGTGTTTCCGTAGTTCTGTTTTTCATGTAACATATTAGGATTGTGTAGCACACAGGGAGAGCCGAGTCACTCCTGGGGGACATGGCGAGTTCATATTGTCAATAAGTGTTCTCGAAAAGTGATGTCAAGGAACTGAGACTGGCAGCTGTGTTTATCGGTGGATTATAAAGGACTTCCTGGCTACATGCTCATCCAATCCTATGCCTCCCTGCAGTCTGCACAGATAGTTTGGTGGATGAAAGGTGAAATGCAGAGGGAGAGATGGCACAGGATAGGAGGGATTGAGACACCCAGAAGGACACTTCCCCTTCAGCTCACCTTTGAAATGTTTAATTCCAAATATTATGTTGTCAGGTGTTCAACAATCTCCGATATTCAGAACCTAAACGTTTTTTTAAATCTATTTATTCACGCTTGTGTCGTTACTGATTTATCTGCTATCGATTAAAGTCAGAGTGTTGGCAAGTTTGTGTATGTTAAGAGAGCCACCGTAATACTGGTCAGGTGGCATAAGAGCCACTGTAATACTTGCTAGTTGGCATGAGTGCCACTGTAATACTGGTCAGGTGGTATGAGAGCCACCGTAATACTGGTCAGGAGGCATGAGAGCCGTCGTAATACTGGCCAGGAGAGGTATGAGAGCCACCGTAATACTGGTCAGGAGGCATGAGAGCCGTCGTAATACTGGCCAGGCGGTCTGAGAACCACCGTAATACTGGTCAGGAGGCATGAGTGTCACCGGAATACTGGTCAGGTGGCATAAGAGCCACCGTGATACTGGTCAGGTGGCATGAGAGCCACTGTTATACTGGTAATGTGGCATGAGTGCCACCGTAGTACTGGTCAGGCGACATGAGCGCCACCATAATACTGGTCAGGAGGTATGAGAGCTGCCGTAATACTGGTCAGGTGGCATGAGAGCCACCGTAATACTGCTCAGGTGGCATGAGAGGCGCCGTAATACTGGTCAGGTGACATGAGAGCCACCGTAATACTGCTCAGGTGGCATGAGAGCCGCCGTAATACTGGTCAGGAGACATGAGAGCCACTGTAATACTGGTCAGGTGACATGAGAGCCACCGTAATACTGCTCAGGTGGCATGAGAGCCGCCGTAATACTGGTCAGGAGGCATGATTACCGCCGTAATACTGGTCAGGTGGGAAGAGAGCTGTTGGACAGGCCACACAAAGGGCTTGCTCCCTCCCCGCACGACAGGGCCCAAGCCCGGCCCGCCAGGCGTGACCCACGAGAATCACCCGCACCCCGTCTCCCGACGGAACTCCTGCCCTCGGACCTCCATGTATCACGGGCCCAAGCCACCACCGGCTCCCTCGGCCGGGTCAAGCCGCCATCTTGGGCCCTGCGCCACGAGGCCGCGTGGCCTCCACCCGACCCTAACCCTGGGCCTGGCCGGCCCCGACATCCCGGCACCACCATCCACCCAGGAGGTGAGCGGACCACTTGGCAGGTCAATGGGAGAACGAAGCGCCAAGGACTCTCCCCCGCCAGGTGACGATCGCCTCCAGCTCCCCCAGGCACCGGCTCCACCCCCCGCTGGGTGTCTGGACACCTTCATCCCGGACCCTCCGACCTCCAAGTGCGAGGGTCCGGACATCAAAGGGCGCCTGCCCTATAACTGGAGCAGCTCCGGAGCAGGAAGGCAGTTGTATCCTGGAGTCGAGAGACACCGAGAGAACTCAGCCGTGACGGACTACTGGCGCCGCCGTAGCCCTATCTTGTGAACCATCGTCCTGCCTGCTGGCGCTGCCGCGGCCTTCTACAACATCCATCCTCGTCGGGACCTGCTGGCGCTGCCGCGGCCCGTTGTAACGACCACCTTCACCGGGACCTGCTGGCGCTGCCGCGGACCGTGTATCGACCATCTTCACCGGGACCTGCCGGCGCTGCCGCGGCCCGTACCAGCTAGACCACCAAGCTCGAGGATTGTGAGCTACCCACCATACCATCTCAACTACCAGACTGGTAACCAGACTGTCCCGCTACCCCCTTTTCCCATCTTGAGAGACTGGAGTCGAGGGGACCCCTGAGTCCAGACCTCCTTGTACCTTTTCATCGTACCTTAAGAAGTGCTTATAAAGAACGCTAACTCATCTCCTTGTGTGGTATCTGTCTGTGGGGGGGGAGTTATTTGTCTGTACGATCGCTGGAGACGGCTCTCCCCGGAGACCTCTCCCCTTGTCCTCGGCCGACCCTCCCGGTCCGTCTAACATTGGTGGCCAGCGGCGCGATCCGAATCAACGCGTAATCGTACAGAGAGTAGCTCACCCCACGACAAAACCACGATGTCAGCCAAAGATAGCGGTTCCACTGAAAAGTTCCAAATGGATAAGTTGGAAGAATATAGCCACCGCGAACTTAAACAATTCTGCATGGAACTAGGCATTGCTACCACCGGCCTGAGTACCAAAGCTGATTTGAAGCGCGCCCTTGAGTCGTGGGCAGAAACTGGGATCGCCGGATCCTCCGACCAAAACAGTGTCGCACCAGAGGGGAACGCCACGGCTCCCGAGGAGCGGGGAACGGGCCTCTCGCAGGAGGAGATCCAGGAAAGAGAAAGGACCAGATTACACGAGTTGGAAATGGCACGACTCAAGATGGACGGAGAACTAAAGTTAGCCGAGCAGAAACTAATTCTAGAGCATCTGCGGCTCCGAGAGGAACGAGAAGAAAAACAGAGACAGAGAGAGCTTGAGGAAAAAAGAATAACACTCGAACACGAGCGCAAACTGGCGGAAATAGAACTTCGGAAACAGAATAAAGAACCGGGGGTGCCTGAGCGACCGCACACCCCAGGGGCAACCGAGAAAAAAGTCCACATCCCCAAGGATGTTGTCCGAGAGTATGTCCGAGAAGACGACATACAGCAGTGGTTCAAAGCCTACGAGATCGCCATGACCTCCCACCGGATCGACCGGAGTGATTGGGGAGCCGGACTATGGGGGAGGTTCGTCAACGAAGGTCGTGATGCCCTGTTGCAGCTCCCAGATCACCAGATGTCGTCCTACGACCACATGAAGGCTGCCCTCCTCACCCGCTACGGCCTCACACCCGAGATGTACCGCCAGAGGTTCAGAGATTGCACCCGGATCCCGGGTACAACTTGGGTGGAGTACGTAAACTATTTCAGCCGAGCCTTCGAGGGTTGGATCAAGGGGAGCCATGTAACGACCTACGAACAACTCTTTAACCTTATGGTATGGGAACACCTGTCGAACAACTGTTTCGTCGAGCTCAGGCAGCACCTCCTCGACAGTAAATTGACTGACCCCCGGCAGCTCGCCGCTGAAGCTGACCGATGGGAAAGCACCCGAGTGGGCCGGAGAGGACCACACGAGCAGAACCGAAGCAACCAAGGCCAGCACCGTCCTCGGGGAGGAGGAGGAGGCCAGGGGCGAGGGAGAGACACCCTCCCGGCAACACCCGTGGCCAGCACCCCGCCCCCGGCCGGCCGGGGAAACCCCCCGATGCGTCCAGGGTTCCGAGCCAATGTCACGTGCCACCGATGCCAGCGAGTCGGCCATTACGCCAATGACCCGAGCTGCCCGCAGAACCAAACGCCCAAGCCCCGCCAGGTAGCTGCCGCCGCCCTGGGGGAAGAACGACTATCAGAGGAACAGGAAGAGTATGAGCCGGGCCAGCAAGAGTGGGAACCGGCCGCCATGGTTCTAGCGTGCCTAGGGGGAAAAGACATAGTCCCGCGGGCTCCCCTACCCGCCAACACCAGGAAATACGGTCAGTGGGTGACCATTAATGGGCATCGGGCCGAGGCCTTACGTGACACAGGCGCCAGTGTGACGGCCGTCCGCTGTCACCTGGTGAAACCCGAGCAGATCCTGCCGAACACTCTCTGCCCCGTCCGCTCAGCCGACAATTCCGAAAGTCTGTGTCAAATGGCCTGCGTCCCCTTCGAATGGGGAGGGGTCTCCGGCCTGTTGAAAGTGACGGTCCGGGATGATGCCCCCGTGGACTGCCTCCTGGGGAATGACCTTGAGAGTTCCCCGTGGGCCACCGTCGAGAGAAGAGAGCACCTGGGGATGCTGGGCCTCCCGGACTGGGCCTGCGTAACCACCCGGTCCATGGCCGCCCGTGCCGTCCCCCGACCAGAAGAACCGGAATGGCCAGCACCTCCGCCCCCGGTCGCCCCAGTAGAAGACAACGACGAGGCCAACCCCCCGGAACCAACGACCGAAGGGGACGCGCAACCCCAGGACTTCCCCGGCCTGGCTCAGTGGCGTCAAGAAAGGGGGCCCACCCAAGAACAGTTCCGCCAGGAGCAAAAGACCTGCCCCTCCCTCGAGGGACTCCGCCAACAAGCCAGCGCCCAGAGCGCAGGGGACTCCACCGGAACTCACTGGGTCTACTGGGAGAACGACCTGCTATACAGCGAACAGAGAATCGCAGAGCTAGGGGCCGGTCGAGTACTGGTGGTACCTCTCCGCTTCAGAGACTTCCTGCTCAACCTGGCCCACGATGTCCCCCTGGCTGGACACCTGGGCCAAGACAAAACTTACAGTCGCCTAGTGACCCACTTTTTCTGGCCGAAGATGCGGAACGACGTCCTGAACCACTGCCGGTCCTGCCCCACGTGCCAGGCCAGCGGGAAGAGTGGCCGTAAGCTGAAAGCCCCTCTACAACCCTTCCCAGTGGTCACCACCCCGTTCGAGAGGGTAGGAATAGACATTGTGGGGCCCCTGGACCCCCGCACGGCACAAGGACATAGGTTCATCCTGGTACTGGTGGATCACGCCACCCGCTACCCCGAGGCGGTGCCTCTACGAACTGTAACAGCTCCGGTGGTTGGCCGGGCCCTAATGGGGATCTTCTCCCGGGTGGGCTTCCCCCGAGAAGTCGTCAGCGACCGAGGCACGAACTTCATCTCAAAATACATGAAGTCCCTCTGGCAACAGTGCGGGGTCACCTACCGATTCACGACCCCCTATCACCCCCAAGGGAACGGACTAGTGGAGCGATTCAACCGCACTCTCAAGGGGATGATTGGGGGATTGGAAGAGCCCCTCCGTCGCCAGTGGGATGTACTACTCCCGTGCCTCCTCTTCGCCTACCGAGAAGTTCCCCAGAAGTCCCTCAGTTTTAGCCCTTTCGAACTCCTGTACGGGCACCCTGTGCGAGGGCCCCTCAGCCTAGTCAAAGAAGGTTGGGAGATGGCCCCCCTAAAGACCCCTCCAGACGTCTTCAAGTACCTCCTGGCCCTACGCAATCAGACCCGGCGCTTCAGGGAGATGGCCAAGGCGAACCTCGAGGCCAGCCAGGAAGACATGAAGAGATGGTATGATCACAATGCCTCCTCCGTCGAGTTCGAACCTGGTCAACAAGTGTGGGTGATGTCCCCCCACCGAACCATGTGCCTTGCAAGATAAGTGGACGGGGCCCTTCAAGGTGGTCGAGCGCAAAAGCCCCGTCACTTACCTCATCGACATGGGGACCCCCCGGAACCCCCTTCGGGTCCTCCACACCAACAGACTCAAACCACACTTTGTGCGCTCAGAACTCAGCCTCCTGATGGCTACGGACAGTGGGGCAGAGGAGGACTCCGAACCCCTCCCGGATCTCCTGAAGACTCAGGAGAACGACGGTTCCGTGGACGGGGTCCGGCTCTCCGATGCCCTCACCCCAGAGCAACGCCAGGGCTGCCGGGACCTCCTGCTGCGGTTCGCTTCACTGTTCTCCCTCACTCCCGGGGTCACCCCTTGGTGCTTGCACGACGTGGACACCGGGGACAGTCCCCCTATCCGACACCGGGCCTACCGCGTACCAGATCGGGTACGGGCCTGCATACAAGAGGAAGTGGCCAAAATGCTCACGATCGGGGTCATCGAGCCCTCGGACAGTCCCTGGGCCAGCCCGGTTGTATTGGTCCCCAAAGCCGCTGCCCCCGGCACCACACCTGAACTGAGATTCTGCGTCGACTACCGGGGCTTGAACGCTGTCACCCGAACCGACGCTCATCCTTTCCCCCGAGCGGATGAATTGATCGACCGGCTGGGGGCCGCCCGCTACCTCAGTATCTTCGACCTAACAGCGGGCTACTGGCAGATCGGTCTCACACCCCGGGCTCAAGAACGGTCCGCCTTCTCTACCCCCGATGGCCACTACCACTTCAAGGTCATGCCCTTCGGCATGAAGAACGCCCCCGCTACATTTCAACGTCTTGTGAACCAGGTCTTGGCGGGGCTCGAAGAGTTCAGCGCTGCCTACCTGGACGATATCGCTGTATACAGCCGCCACTGGTCCGACCACCTCCTCCACCTCCAGGAGGTCCTACAGGCCCTCCAGCGGGCCGGCCTCACGATTAAGGCCGGCAAATGCCAAATTGGTCAAGGGTCCGTGACCTACCTGGGGCACCAGGTGGGAAGCGGGCTGGTGGCCCCACTGCAACTTAAAATTGCTGCCATCCAGTCCTGGCAGCCCCCCGTCACCCAGACCGAAGTCCGAGCCTTCTTGGGGCTCACCGGCTACTACCGGCGGTTCGTGAGGGACTACGGCAGCATTGTGGGGCCCCTCACGGGTCTCACATCCAAGAACCAACCGAAGCGGATTAACTGGACCCCCGATTGTCAAGCGGCCTTCGAAAAGCTGAAGGCCGCCCTGTGCACCGCCCCTGTGCTCCAGGCCCCCGATTACAGTCGGGAATTCGTGGTACAGACAGACGCCTCCGACCACGGCATCGGAGCGGTTCTTTCCCAAGTGAACCCCGAGGGTCATGACCAGCCGGTGGCCTTCATCAGCCGACGTCTCCTGGCCCGAGAACAGCGCTGGAGCACAATCGAGAGGGAGGCCTTCGCAGTGGTGTGGGCCCTCAAAAAGCTCCGGCCCTATCTCTTCGGTACCCACTTCCGGGTACAAACCGACCATAGACCCCTGCAATGGCTGATGCAGATGCGGGGGGAGAACCCAAAACTATTGCGCTGGTCCATCTCCCTGCAGGGAATGGACTTCACCGTGGAGCACCGACCGGGCCAAGACCACGCCAACGCAGATGGCCTGTCACGCTTCTTCCGCCTCGACGAGGAGAGTCCCCAAGAAGATGGGTGACTCTCCCCGCCTTCAGCTGGGGGGGACGCATGTTGGACAGGCCACACGAAGGGCTTGCTCCCTCCCCGCACGACAGGGTCCAAGCCCGGCCCGCCAGGCGTGACCCACGAGAATCACCCGCACCCCGTCTCCCGACGGAACTCCTGCCCTCGGACCTCCATGTATCACGGGCCCAAGCCACCACCGGCTCCCTCGGCCGGGTCAAGCCGCCATCTTGGGCCCTGCGCCACGAGGCCGCGTGGCCTCCACCCGACCCTAACCCTGGGCCTGGCCGGCCCCGACATCCCGGCACCACCATCCACCCAGGAGGTGAGCGGACCACTTGGCAGGTCAATGGGAGAACGAAGCGCCAAGGACTCTCCCCCGCCAGGTGACGATCGCCTCCAGCTCCCCCAGGCACCGGCTCCACCCCCTGCTGGGTGTCTGGACACCTTCATCCCGGACCCTCCGACCTCCAAGTGCGAGGGTCCGGACATCAAAGGGCGCCTGCCCTATAACTGGAGCAGCTCCGGAGCAGGAAGGCAGTTGTATCCTGGAGTCGAGAGACACCGAGAGAACTCAGCCTTGACGGACTACTGGCGCTGCCGTAGCCCTATCTTGTGAACCATCGTCCTGCCTGCTGGCGCTGCCGCGGCCTTCTGCAACATCCATCCTCGTCGGGACCTGCTGGCGCTGCCGCGGCCCGTTGTAACGACCACCTTCACCGGGACCTGCTGGCGCTGCCGCGGACCGTACATCGACCATCTTCACTGGGACCTGCTGGCGCTGCCGCGGACCGTGTATCGACCATCTTCACCGGGACCTGCCGGCGCTGCCGCGGCCCGTACCAGCTAGACCACCAAGCTCGAGGATTGTGAGCTACCCACCATACCATCTCAACTACCAGACTGGTAACCAGACTGTCCCGCTACCCCCTTTTCCCATCTTGAGAGACTTGAGTCGAGGGGACCCCTGAGTCCAGACCTCCTTGTACCTTTTCATCGTACCTTAAGAAGTGCTTATAAAGAACGCTAACTCATCTCCTTGTGTGGTATCTGTCTGTGGGGGGGAAGTTATTTGTCTGTACGATCGCTGGAGACGGCTCTCCCCGGAGACCTCTCCCCTTGTCCTCGGCCGACCCTCCCGGTCCGTCTAACAAGAGCCACCTTAATACTGGCCAGGAGCCACCGTAATACTGGTCAGGTGGCATGAGAGCCACCATAATACTGGTCAGGTGGCATGGGAGCCACCTTAATACTGGTCAGGAGGCATGAGAGCCCCCGTAATACTGGTCAGGAGACATGAGAGCTTCCGTAATACTGATCAGGATACAGGAGAGCCTTTGTAATACTGGTCAGGAGACATGAGAGCCACCGAGATACTTGTCAGGCGACATGAGAGCCGTAATACGGGTCAGGTGGCATGAGAGCCTCCGTAATACTGGTCAGGATACATTAGAACCTCCGTAATACTGGTCAGGAGGCATGAGAGCCACCTTAATTCTGGTCAGGAGGCATGAAAGCCTCCGTAATACTGGTGAGGAGACATGAGAGCCACCTTAATACTGGTCAGGTGGCATGAGAGCCACCGTAATACTGGTCAGGACACATGAGAGCCACTGTAATACTGGTCTTGAGGCATGAGAGCCTCCGTAATATGGGTCAGGAGGCATGAGAGCCTCTGTAATACTGGTCAGGAGGCATGAGAGCCTCCGTAAGTCTGGTCGGAGGCATGAGAGCCTCCGTAATACTGGTCAGGTGGCATGAGAGCCACCGTAATACTGGCCAGGTGGCATGAGAGCCACCGTAATACTGGTCAGGAGACAGGAGAGCCTCAGTAATACTGGTCAGGAGGCATGAGAGCCTCCGTAATACTGGTCAGGAGGCATAAGAGCCACCGTAATACTGGTCAGGAGGCATGAGAGCCACCTTAATTCTGGTCAGGAGGCATGAGAGCCTCCGTAATACGGGTCATCTGGCATGAGAGCCACCGTAATACTGGTCAGGAGACAGGAGAGCCTCCGTAATACTGGTCAGGAGGCATGAGAGCCTCCGTAATACTGGTCAGGAGGCATAAGAGCCACTGTAATACTGGTCAGGAGGCATGAGAGCCACCTTAATTCTGGTCAGGAGGCATGAGAGCCACCTTAATTCTGGTCAGGAGGCATGAGAGCCTCCGTAATACTGGTCATCTGGCATGAGAGCCACCGTAATACTGGTCAGGTGGCATGAGAGCCACCATAATACTGGTCAGGTGGTATGAGAGCCACCGTAATAATGGTCAGGAGGCATGAGAGCCGTAATACTGATCTGAAAGAAACACGTTAGTTAGATTCCTCACCTTAGAATATCCCCAGGTGTCAGACTGGATCCGGAAGATTTTTCGTCAGCAATACCCCTTGCGCGTCGCTAGGCGTCGTCTGCGGCTCCGCGTCCGTCGTCGGCGTCGTGCGCCGGAATGACGTCGTCGGAGTACTTAGACGCCGCCCTCGCGGGCTGACGTCAGTTCTTCTTTTTTCCGCGCCAGTAAGCGCAGATCCGGGAGAGCTACCCCTTTAGTCACTTTTTGACTAACTTTTTCGATCCTTTTTGATCTTGTTTCGACTCCGGTGCCGGTAGGATGCCTGGTTTTAAAGCCTGTGCTGACTGTAGCCGCTTGAGGTCGGTTACGGACCATCACCGCCGGTGCCTTTACTGCTTGGGCCTCGACGCGGAGTCGTGTTCGGACTGCAAGGCCCTGACCTCGAAGGCTAGACGGGAGCGGTCCCGTAAGCTTCTCGAGATTCGCCACTCGGCTCCGTGCCCCTCTCGATCCCGGTCCAGGAGGAGGTCCAAGGATCGGTCGCGGAGCCGCAGCCGACGTCATCATCGGTCGTCGGGATCAAAGTCTTCGGGTAAGTCGAAGCACTCCAAGAAGTCCAAGAGGCGACAGCGCTCTTCGGACTCCCCTCGCCGGTCGCGCGACTCGGCCGAGGGTCGGGGTGGTTCCCCCCCGCGGCTCCGGCGGGGCCGCAGGCGCCACGCAAGTCCCCATACCCACCGGTCCCTGGGACTGACGCGACGCCGGCGGAAGTCAGTGCCTTCCTCTCGGCCATGAGGAACCTGGCTCCGCCGTCGACGCCCGCTGGCGCGCCTTCGGGCCCCGCGGACCCGACTGGGCAACCTTGCCTGCCGGCGGCTCTGGCCCCGGCGCCGGCTCCGGCCTAGACGCCGCAAGCGCCCGAGGGACCCGTTCCCGAGTCCCCGCCGACGCCGGTCGACCTCGTCACGCCTCCTCCGCCGGCGTCGACACCGGTACCACCTCCGACGACGACTCCGCTCGGCGTCAAGCCCCGGTTCAGCCCCACTCCGGGCCCGGCGCCGATACGGCGTCGATGGACGCCGCGTTCGGCGCCGCTGGAGACACATTTTGGTTATCGCCCGGCTCCGATCCTTCCTCCTGCATACCAGGAATCGGATGATGGGGACAACTGGGAGGGATCCGAGGATCCTATGGCCGTTCAGGCTCAGCTGTCACAGGACTGGGCAGATGAACTGGGGGAGGCCAGTGGCCTGGATACCTCTCCAGACACTGGATTCATCTCTCCTCCGACTGTGGCTTCGGAGGAGGGTGCTGCTTTCTCTGTGGTGCTGCACAAGGCGGCCGCAGCCCTTGGGCTCGAGCTACCTGCCGTGGCTGTGAGGACGAACGTCCTCACTGAGGTGCTTCAGTCTGCAGCAAGCTCCACTGAGCCTCTGCTGCCATTCAATGAGGCCCTCACTGACGTTCTGCAGGGCACTTGGTCCAAGCCCTCCACAGTTCCTCCTGTGGACAGGAACATCGCCAGGCGCCACTGCCCTGCTCCGGGCGACCCCAGTTTTCTGTCCCAACACCCTACCCCGAGAGCCTGGTTATCCAGGCCTCTACCTCCCAATCCTCCTTCCCGACCGCTCCGCCGGACCGGTATTCCAAGAGGCTGGAACAGTTTGGCAAAAAGCTGTTCTCCTCCCTTAGTTTGGGCCTGCGGTCTTTGAACACCGCCTGCCTCTTGGACCGTTATTCCCACTCTCTGTGGGATACGGTGGAGGACGTGCTGCCCCTGTGTCCGGAGGAGGTCCAGACACGACTTACCCAGGCTCTGGCCGATGGGAGGGATGCAGCGCGACATGCTATCCGATGTGGGCTTGACACTACGGACTCGCTGGGTATGGCGATTTCTACCTCAGTGGCGCTTAGACGTCACGCCTGGCTGCGGTCCACGTCATTTTCGGGCGATGTCCAGAGCACCCTCATGGACATGCCCTTTGATGGCACTCGCCTTTTCGGCGAGAAAGCGGACAGTGCGCTGAATCGCTTTAAGGACTCCCGGGCTACGGCCAAGTCCTTGGGCCTCTCGGCCCCGCGGTCGTAAACTTCCGCTTTTCGCCCCTTTCGTGGCCAAGGAAGGGGTGCCTCCTCACGTACGCCTAGCCACCAGCCGCAGAACCAACCTGCGCGCGGTCGCGGACGTGGTTTCTGCCGAGGCGGTTCTGGAGGACGACGAGGTCAGCCCACATCCACCCCGGCAGCATCCGCCTCAAAGCCTTCCTAGTCCGAGCTTTCAGGCCCATTCCACGCCAGTGGGCGGCAGAGTTCGCCATCACCTGCTCCACTGGCGGTCCATCACATCGGACAGGTGGGTGCTGCAAATCGTCCGAAGGGGCTACTCCCTCCCCTTCGAGACGACCCCTCCAGCCATGCCACCGCAGCACCACCGTATCTCGGGGGATCATTTGAATCTTCTCCACGAGGAAGTTTCGGCCCTTTTGGCCAAGGGGGTCGTCGAGCGCGTTCCGAGCCCAGAAGTAGGTCGTGGTTGTTATTCCCACTACTTTCTGGTTCCCAAGAAGGGCAAAGGGGGCCTACGCCCTATCTTGGACCTCCGGAATGTCAATGCCTTCCTCCGGAAGGAAAGGTTCAAGATGTTAACTTTGGCTCAGGTTCTAGCTGCCCTAGACCCTGGAGACTGGATGGTAGCGTTGGACTTGCAGGACGCGTATTTCCACATCCCCGTCCTGCCAGCCCACCGGCGTTACCTGCGGTTCACGGTGGGCCAAGAGCACTTTCAGTTTACCGTGCTCCCCTTCGGCCTCACCAGTGCCCCTCGGGTGTTCACGAAAGTGATGGCGGTGGTCGCAGCTCATCTGCGCAGATCAGGGGTTCCAGTCTTCCCCTATCTCGACGACTGGTTGTTGAAGGCGGGCTCGCCCCAGACAGTCGTCTCCCACCTCCAGACTACGGCGGATCTCCTGCATTTGCTGGGATTTTCCATCAACGTGCCGAAGTCACACTTGAGTCCCTCTCAGAAGCTCCTCTTCATCGGAGCGGTTCTCGATTCGGCGCAGTTCCGGGTCTATCCGCCGGAACAGCGGGTCTGGGATATACAGGCCCTGATTCCCATCTTTCGGCCTCTATCCTGGGTTTCGGTCAGGCTAGTGTTGCGGCTTCTGGGGCTGATGGCCTCCTGCATCCTACTAGTGCATCACGCCAGACGGCGCATGCGGGCTCTGCAGTGGGACCTGAAGTTTCAGTGGGCCCAGCATCACAGCAACCTGTCCGACCATGTCTTGATCTCGGAGGGCACTGCACAGCAGTTGCAGTGGTGGCTCACGGACCGCGATTGGGTCAAGGGCAAGAGCCTCTCCCTTCCCCAACCGGAGCATGTCGTAGTGACGGATGCGTCCCTCCTGGGATGGGGTGGCCATATGGGAGAGGCGGAGGTCAGAGGCCTCTGGTCTCCGGCGGAGTCTCGTCTCCACATCAACCTGTTGGAGTTGAGAGCGATCCGACTTGCACTGAAAGCCTTCCTTCCCTCTGTCAGGGGAAGTGTCGTGCAGATGTTCACGGACAACACCACCGCCATGTGGTATTGCAACAAACAGGGCGGGGTGGGGTCGTGGACCCTTTGTCAGGAGGCTCTGTGCCTCTGGACGTGGCTGGAACACCAGGGCGTCACCCTAGTGGTTCAACATCTGGCGGGCTCTCTGAACGCCAGAGCAGACTAACTCAGCCGCCGGTGCATGATGGATCACGAATGGCGTCTGAACTCCGAAGTGGCGCAAGGTCTCTTTCAGCAGTGGGGAGAGCCTTGGTTAGATCTATTCGCCACCGAAGAGAACGTGCAATGTCAGCAGTTCTGCGCGTTGGCATTTCCAAGGCGGCACTCGCTCGGCGACGCTTTTCGTCACGAGTGGAGTTGCGGTCTGTTGTACGCCTTTCCGCCTATACCACTTCTGCCCAGAGTGCTGAAGAAGATCAGGCACGACCGGGCCCAAGTCATCTTGGTGGCTCCGGATTGGGCACGAAGGTACTGGTATCCCGAGCTACTCAGTATGTTGACCGATCCTCCGATACGTCAGCCCCTTCTGGAGGATCTTCTGTCGCAGCAGCAGGGGACGGTCCTCCACCCGAACCTGTCCAGCCTCCACCTCCATGCGTGGAGATTGAGCGGCGGCAGTTGATGCCATTTGACTTGCCTCCTGAAGTCTGTGATATCATTCTGGCAGCCAGGCGTCCCTCCACAAAGACGGTATACGCCTGCCGGTGGAACAAATTTATGGCATGGTGCACAGCAAAGGCTGTGGATCCCCTTTCCGCCCCTCTTTCTGAGGTTCTCCTCTTTCTTCTTTCTTTGGCCCGGCAGGGCTCTGCCCTGGGCACCCTGAAAGGTTATCTTGCTGCCATCTCTGCCTTCTTGCGGCTTCCTGATCAGCCTTCTCTCTTCAAGTCCCCTTTAGTTACACGCTTTCTAAAGGGCATTACTCACACGTTCCCTCCTGTCCCTTTTGTAATGCCTCAGTGGGACTTGAATCTTGTTCTCACATTTCTAATGTGCGCTCCCTTTGAGCCTCTTCATAATTGTCCTCTTCGTCTGCTGACGCTTAAGACTGCTTTTCTGGTAGCCATCACCTCGGCTAGACGGGTGAGTGAGCTCCAGGCTTTATCTTCAAAGCCTCCTTTTCTCTCTGTTCATCCGGACAAAGTTGTCCTTCGGCCTCGTCCCTCCTTTCTTCCGAAAGTGGTGACTCCATTTCATCTTGGGCAGTCTTTCACCTTGCCCACCTTCTTTCCGCCTCCGCATCCTTCCAAAGAGGAAGAGAGGCTCCACCGTCTGGACCCAAAACGTGCGCTCTCCTTTTATCTGGACCGCACAAAGCAGTTCTGGGTGGACGACCAACTTTTCGTTGGATACGTGGGTGCTAAGAAGGGGAAAGCTGTGCACAAACGGACCATCTCTCGGTGGGTCGTTTTGTGCATCAAAATTTGTTATTCCTTGGCAAAAAAGGACCCTCCTGTTGGGCTGTGCGCCCATTCTACTCGGGCCACAGCGGCTACTACTGCCTTGGGACGGGGTGTCCCTTTGCAGGACATCTGTCAGGCGGCGACGTGGGCTTCGCTACACACGTTTGCCAGCCATTATTGCCTTGACAGCCAAGTCCGGAGGGATGGCTTCTTTGGCCGTTCTGTCCTCCAGGACTTTCTGGTGTGATCTTGGTTCGCAGACCCACCACCGGGGATGGTATTGCTTGGGTATCTATTCTAAGGTGAGGAATCTAACTAACGTGTTTCTTTCAGATGAACAAGTTACTTACCTTCGGTAACGATGTATCTGTAAGAAACATTAGTTAGTTAGATTCCTCACCGACCCACCCATCCTCCCCGTTCTGCGAACTGACATCTAGGGTTAAGGTTATCCTTTTCAGGCCCCTAGATTTTATTTTTGGCACCAGTGTCGGTCTTTGCATGGCTCTGCGTTCCTGGCGCAGAAAGCTATGTACAAGAACTGACGTCAGCGCGCGAGGGCGGCGTCTAAGTACTCCGACGTCATTCCGGCGCACGACGCCGACGACGGACGCGGAGCCGCAGACGACGCCTAGCCACGCGCAAGGGGTATTGCTGACGAAAAATCTTCCGGATCCAATATGACGCCTGGGGATATTCTAAGGTGAGGAATCTAACTAACTAATGTTTCTTACAGATACATCGTTACCGAAGGTAAGTAACTTGTTCGTCAGGAGGCATGAGAGCCACCGTAATACTGGTCAGGAGGCATGAGAGCCGCCGTAATACTGGTCAGGAGGCATGAGAGCCGTAATACTTGTCAGGTGGCATGAGAGCCACTGTAGTTCGAGGCATGTGGGCTGCTGAATTCATATCTGTGCATAGATCGCCGCCTAGTGTTTGGTCCGGATGTTTGCACGTTGTTGTCCTGGAAGAGTCTTCGAAGTATCCTTGGATAGGTGACTCCTCCCCTGGACTACAGTGCGCATGGGCATCCTCTCCATCCTCAGATTGTTTTTTTCCGCCATTGGGTTCGGATGTGCTATCTTAACTCCAGTTAGGAAAAAGTTAGTCGAGGCCAAAAGGCTTTTAGTTTGCGTCGGTACTGTTCACTCGATCGGTTTCGACCCTACCTGTTAGCTTACTAACTTCGGAAACAACTTTTCGCTTTTTACCTGACCATCGACGACACCGACGATGGAGTCGAGGACACCATTCAAGAGGTGCCCGGTATGCAATGCGAAATATCCCCATATCGACGTCCACCCGGTGTGCAACAAATGCTTGTCGCCGGACCACGACGAATCGACATGCATGGCCTGTGCCCGGTTCCGTTCCAAGAAGACTCTACGGAATCGTCGAGCGGCGAGACTCGAAGCGCAGCACGCGGCACCGGCCCCGGCAGACATCTTCAACGCCGAAGATG
Organism: Triturus cristatus; assembly: GCF_964204655.1. Classification (NCBI taxonomy): domain Eukaryota; kingdom Metazoa; phylum Chordata; class Amphibia; order Caudata; family Salamandridae; genus Triturus; species Triturus cristatus. The sequence goes on from NC_140584.1 coordinate 1,195,859,734, forward strand.
TCGAGGAGTTGGAAGTCCTACCCTCCAATCCGGGTTCCGAACATGACTCCGGTTCGGACGACGTCGACGAATCACTCTTTCGCAGAGATGAAGACAACGCCGAGGTAGGAGACGACGATGAGGCCTTAGGGGCCGAAGAGAGTAGCTCCAATGACGAGCAAGGCCTACCCGTTCAGACTGACGAGGGCCCAGTGCCACAGTCTATGGCTCCGGTCGAGGGATCGCCTTCGGGCCTTACCCGAGACCTATCCCGCGGTTCTTCGGCCCCGCCCTCGGGCCCGGCCTCGGACGTTCAGCGGCAGCCATTATTACCTACACCGGCTGGTTTCCCTTCTACCAAACCGAAACCGAAAGCTGCACCGGTACAAATGAAACCGAAACCGAAAGTGGCGCTAGTCGGATCGAGGCCTTCCACACCTTCGACGCCAGCGACACGCATCGGCACCGAGCGCACCAAGCGAGACTTCGGTGCCGAACTTGAAGCGGCCGACGCCGGAGTCGGCATTCGGAAAAAGGCCCTCGGTGCCATCAAACCTGCTCGGCTCTCGGCGCTGACGCCATCGACTCCTAAACCAAAGGTCATACCACCTGCTGCGTCTCACGTCGCTTCCACGGCAACACCGAAGCCTCCTGCATCGAAGGCGTCGACGGCCATTTCCGCCCCTCGACCCGATGACCCACCGGCGCCGAAAAAGTCCACGGCCGCCTCTACAAACCTGGTGGGCGCTAAGGCCTCGAAAGCGCTTCACGCGCGAACCGTTGCAGCACAAAGCAGCAAAACCCAAGCGGTCCTCCAGGACACATCGGGCTCCGGCCCACTAAAAGCTCAAACAGCCTCTTCGGCGCCAGCCAACATAACTTTTGGCCTGCCGCCATCCACGATCCCGAAAATGTTCCAACTCAGGACACGGGTCACCCACACCACGGTTACACCTGCTGAGACGTCTCCATCACGTTACATCGACGCCAACATCGGCAGGATGGTTATCCATGACCGGAGGATAACTTCAGAGCCACCCTTGGACCCTTTCAGGATCCCACTGAAGAGAAAGCTGCCTGTGGACTCAGAACCTGTGCTTTGCGAGTCTTTCGACTCGCCCTACCAAGACCCACTATCATTCTCTCCCACACACTCCGACACGGATGCGTTGGCAGACTATATGGATGACCAAGTCCCTTACCACGGAGACATGGACCCTGATGACCAACAGGACCCTGATCAAACTTGGGGCGACCCTGCAGACCCCAGTGCACCTCTAGATGCACAGGACCCTCAACTCTATGGAGCGAAAACATCTCCGACAGAGGACACTGCGGCGTTCAACGCTCTTATTGAACGTGCTGCAAATAATCATGACGTGCAGCTTCACTCTGACACCGTGGAAGACGACTTCCTTATGGACACTTTCGCTTCCTCGGAAAGGCATGTAAAGACTCTGCCCATGCTGAAAGGAGTCCTCAAACCAGCCAAGGACATCTTCAAGGAACCCACCAGGGCACGGGTGATAAACCCCAGGATCGACAAAAAGTACAGATCAGCACCTGGGGACCCTACTTACATCAGAGGCCAATTACCTCTCGACTCCATTGTCGTTGCGAATGCTCGCAAGAGGGCACACTCGCAATCAACAGGTGACGCTCCTCCCCCGGACAAAGAGTCCAAGGTTTTAGAGACCTCTGGCAAGCGAGTTGCCGCACAGGCTGCCAACATATGGCGCATAGCCAACACTCAAGCGCTCCTCGCTCGCTACGATAGAGCGCACTATGATACAATGGAGCAACTACTCCAACATCTCCCTGACCAGTTCAAAGAAGGTGCAGAAATTCTTATCAGAGAGGGACAGCTACTCACAAATGCTTCCATCAAGTGTGCACTAGATGCCGCAGACACGGCGGCCAGGGCCATAAACACAAGCGTCATGCTGCGACGACATGCCTGGTTGCGAATCTCCGGGTTCAAACCTGAGGTGCAAAATTATATACTGAACCAACCTGTCAACCCCGACTATTTATTCGGGCCGGAGGTTGACACGGCCCTTGAGAAAATAAAGAAGGACACAGACACTGCAAAGTCCATGGGGGCTCTCCAGACTCAGTCCTTTTGGAGCAGCTCCTTTCGTCGCCCCGGAAATAGGGGAGCAGGTAGAGGGCAGGGGTCACAGCAGACATACAGCAAAGGCAATACCCAAACCACCTACGATAAAAACACCCGGGGTGGATATCGTGGCTCCAGTACAAAGGGCAGAGGACGCGGCTACGGCAACACCAGGTCCTCCCCCAAGAACAAGCAGTGACGCCTTCTCCCTTCCTCCCGACCACATAACACCTGTCGGGGGAAGGCTACAAAGGTTCCTGTCCACGTGGAACTCCATCACCACGGACAGGTGGGTCAAAGATATTGTCAAATACGGTTACTGTCTAGAACTAACCTCCACTCCACCCACAATACCTCCAAAAAAACGTCCTATGTCCTCGGAGCACTTAACGCTCTTACAGCAGGAGGTGCACAGTATGCTTCTAAAAGGCGCAATAGAGGTCGTACCCGTCCAAGAGCAAGGTACGGGGGTGTACTCCCTGTACTTTTTAATACCGAAAAAGGACGGGTCACTCAGACCTATATTAGACCTGAGACCCCTAAACAGATACATTCTTTCCGAGCATTTTCACATGCTCACTCTACAGCAAGTCCTCCCGCTGCTCAAGCAGGGAGACTTTCTGGTCACACTGGACCTCAAGGATGCGTATTTCCACATACCCATTCACCCATCACACAAAAAATACCTCAGGTTCACTGTTCAAGGGCAGCACTACCAGTTCAGAGTCCTTCCCTTCGGAGTGACAACGGCACCAAGGGTGTTTACAAAGTGCCTAGCTACTGTGGCGGCACATCTACAGAGGCAGCACATACACGTCTACCCTTACCTGGACGACTGGCTCGTTCAAGCAAAGTCAGCCCAGCAATGTGCCAGCCACATGTCCCGCACCATTCACCTCCTTCACAGTCTGGGGTTCTCACTAAATTACCCAAAATCCCATCTACAGCCCGCACACGTACAACAGTACCTAGGTGCGACTATAGACACTCTGGCGGCCACAGCTCAGCCAAATTTGGTGAGAATCAACAGCATGCAAATGCTGATTTCAAAGTTCAAACCTCAACACTCCCTTCCGGCGCGAGTGTTCATGCAGTTGATAGGCATGATGGCCTCCTGCATCTTCATAGTCCCACACGCGAGACTACATATGCGCCCGCTTCAGGAGTGCTTGGCACGTCAGTGGAATCAGGCTCAAGGACAATTGAAAGACCTAGTGTTGGTGAGCGGTCGGGCATACAACTCTCTGCATTGGTGGAATCCACAAAACCTTTGCAAGGGTCGACCGTTCCAGGAGCCTGTTCCACAAATAGTACTGACAGCAGACGCGTCTCTCCAGGGATGGGGAGCTCATGTACTCCACTACACAGTGCAGGGACTATGGACCACACAACAGAAGAAAATGCACATCAACCTTCTGGAACTGATGGCAATCTTCCTAGCCATGAAGGCATTCAAAGTACATCTGTGCAACAAGGTCGTGTTGATCCGGACGGACAACATGACCGCAATGTACTACATACAGAAGCAGGGAGGGACGCACTCTCCACAGTTGTCTCATCTGGCTCAGAGCATGTGGAAGTGGGCCATTCAGAGGAACATGTTCCTCATGGCGGAACACCTCCCCGGCAAGGACAACCAAATGGCGGATCTGCTCAGCAGACACAGCCACCAGATGCACGAGTGGAAGTTACACCCATCAGTACTCCAGCCATACTTCCAGCAGTGGGGTCATCCAGAGATAGACCTGTTCGCCACAAGCGAAAACGCAAAATGCCAAAGCTTTGCCGCCAGGTTCCCACATCCGCAGTCGCAGGGCAATGCGATATGGATGAACTGGTCCGGCAGATTTGCGTACGCTTTTCCCCCAGCACCGTTGATACCGCTGGTGGCTCGCAAACTCAGACAACACTCCCTGACACTCGTCCTAGTTGCTCCTACGTGGGCACGCCAGCCATGGTACACCACCTTCCTCGAACTTTCCGTGGTGCCGCATCAAAGGCTGCGGATCAAACCCGCGCATTTGACGCAGAACCATGGAGAGATTCAGCACCCAGATCCGCAACAGCTGAACCTGGCGATCTGGCTCCTGAAGTCCTAGAGTTTGGATACCTCAACCTGCCACCTGACTGTATGGACATCATCAAGGAGGCCAGAAGACCCACTACAAGAGCTTGCTATGCAGCCAAATGGAAAAGGTTTGTTATTTACTGCGGTAATAATGACATTAACCCGCTGGACGCATCCATCCAAAACATCATTTGTTACCTCCTACACCTATACCGATGCAATCTAGCGTACACCTCTATACGTGTCCATTTGACCGCAATATCAGCCTATCTACAAACCAGGCAGCACCTCTCTCTATTCAGAGTGCCTGCCATCAAAGCATTCTTGGAAGGACTCAAACGAGTTATTCCACCAAGCCACCCACCAGCTCCAATGTGGAACCTCAACCTGGTCCTCACACGCCTGATGGGTCCACCCTTTGAACCTCTCCACTCATGCGAGATTCAATTCCTCACCTGGAAAGTAGCCTTCCTGGTAGCGATCACTTCTTTAAGAAGAGTTAGTGAACTCCAGGCACTAACAGTTCAAGAGCCATTTATACAGGTTCATGCCAACAGGGTCGTACTACGTACCAACCCCAAATTCATGCCCAAGGTAATATCGCAGTTCCACATGAATCAAACTATTGAACTGCCCGTTTTCTCCCAAAACCCACAAACTGTCGCGGAAAGGGCACTCCACACACTAGATGTAAAAAGGGCCCTCATGTATTACATCGACAGGACCAAACCCTTTAGGAAGACAAAACAACTGTTCGTTGCCTTTGCCCCACACCACAAAGGTAACGCCATCTCCAAAGCAGGGATAGCCAGATGGATAGTTAAGTGTATCCAAATTTGTTATCAAAAGGCAAAACGCACATTAACTATTCCCCCACGAGCCCACTCAACACGTAAGTTAGGGGTCTCCATGGCTTTTCTAGGAAATATTCCCCTGCATGATATATGTAGAGCAGCCACCTGGTCCACTACACACACGTTTACCAAACACTATTGTGTAGATGTGCAATCAAAACAGCAGGCAGCTGTAGGACAGGCTGTTCTCAAAACCCTTTTTCAGACCGCTGCAGCTGGCACTGGTAGCCGCCGCTAATAGAGGGCACTGCTATACATTCTATGCACAGATATGAATTCAGCAGCCCACATGCCTCGAACTGAATATGCTACTTACCAGTATGCATCTGTTCTTGGCATGTAGGGCTGCTGACATTCATATCGCCCTCCCTCCTCCCCGGCGCCTGTAGCAGCTGCAGCTCTCAGAATTACTGTAAGCATGGTCATCACTTTCTGTATCTACTCCATCACTGCCACAATGGCGAAAAACAATCTGAGGATGGAGAGGATGCCCATGCGCACTGTAGTCCAGGGGAGGAGTCACCTATCCAAGGATACTTCGAAGACTCTTCCAGGACAACAACGTGCAAACATCCGGACCCAACACTAGGCGGCGATCTATGCACAGATATGAATGTCAGCAGCCCTACATGCCAAGAACAGATGCATACTGGTAAGTAGCATATTCAATACTGGTCAAGTGGAATGAGAGCCACCGTAATACTGGTCAGGAGGCATGAGAGCCACTGTAATACTGGTCAGGTGGCATGAGAGCCACTGAAATACTGGTCAGGTGGCATGAGAGCCACCGTAATACTGGTCAGGAGGCATGAGAGCCTCCGTAATACTGGTCGGGAGACATGAGAGCCACCTTAATACTGGTCAGGTGGCATGAGAGCCACCGTAATACTGGTCAGTAGACATGAGAGCCACCTTAATACTGGTCAGGTGGCATGAGAGCCTCCGTAATACTGGTTAGGAGGTGTTAGACGGACCGGGAGGGTCGGCCGAGGACGAGGGGAGAGGTCTCCGGGGAGAGCCGTCTCCAGCGATCGTACAGACGAGTAACTTCCCCCCCACAGATGTACACCACACGAAGATAAGGTTTAACGTTCTTTATAAGCAATCTTAGGTACGATAAAATGGTACAAGGAGGTCAGGACTCAGGGGTCCCCTCGATTCTAGTCTCTTGGTTGGGAAAGGGGGTAGCGGGACAGTCTTGTTACCAATCTGGTAGATACGATGATATGATGGGTAGCTCACAATCCTCGAGCTCGGTGTTCTAGATGGACGGGCCGCGACAGCGCCAGCAGGTCCCGGTGAAGGTGGTAGTTACAACGGTCCGCGGCAGCGCCAGCAGGTCACGGTGAAGGTGGTAGTTACAACGGTCCGCGGCAGCGCCAGCAGGTCCCGGTGAAGGTGGTAGTTACAACGGTCCGCGGCAGCGCCAGCAGGTCCCGACGAGGATGAAGGATGCAGAAGGTTGCGGCAGCGCCAGCATGCAGGACGGTAGTTCGCAAGGCAGGGCTACGGCAGCGCCAGTAGTCCGTCAAGGATGAGTTCTTCACGGTGTCTCTCGACTCCAGGATACAACTGCCTTCCTGCTCTGGAGCTGCCCCAGTTATAGGTCTGGCGCCCTTTGATGTCCGGACCCTCGCACTTGGAAGTCGCGAGGTCCGGGATGAGGGAGTCCAGACACCCAGCAGGGGGGTGGAGCCAGCGCCCGGGGGAGCTGGGGGGCGATCGGCACCTGGCGGGGGAGAGCCATCGACACTTCTTTCTCCCATTGACCTGCCAAGTGGTCCGTTCACCTCCTGGGTGGATGGTGGTGCCGGGATGTCGGGGCCTGGCCAGGCCCAGGGTTAGGGTCGAGCTGAGGCCACGCGGCCTCGTGGTGCAGTGTCCAAGATGGCGGCCGGGCCGGGCGAGGGAGCCGGTAGTGGTTCGGCCCCATGATACCGAGATGTCCGGGGGCAGGAGTCCCGTATGAGACGGGGTGCGGGTTGCTTCTGTGGGTAACACCTGGAGGGCCGGGGCCCGGGCCCTGTCATGCGGGGAGGGAGCAAGCCCTTTAGGTGGCCTGTCCAACAGGAGGCATGAGAACCTCCGTAATACTGGTCAGGAGGCATAAGAGCCATCGTAATACTGGTCAGGTGGCATGCTGTATCAGGACCAGGATTCATAACTTTCAGGCCATGCCATAAATGCATATGTCTTGACTCAAAGGAAGAATTCATAGGTATGCATAGTTGGCCACGCCCCTTTGAGAGAGCCGCCCACCTTTTCCATCCTGCCTAAATCTCATTGGGTGCACTGTCACCTGTTTATTGTGAAGTCTTCCCATAGTCACACATCGCACTCACCATCTCAGTGGTCTTTGTGATTTGAATAGATCGATGCACAGGGGATTGTTGGCCAAACTCCCTCAGATCTCACTCTGTTGACTCCTGGCCTTGTGATCTCTGCTGAGGCCTGGCCTTGTGATCTCTGCTGAGGCCTGGCCTTGTGATCTCTGCTGAGGCCTGGCCATGTGATCTCTGCCGAGGCCTGGCCTTGTGATCTCTGCCGAGGCCTGGCCTTGTGATCTCTGCCGCGGCCTGGCCTTGTGATCTCTGCCGAGGCCTGGCCTTGTGATCTCTCCCGAGGCCTTGCCATCTCTGCCGAGGCTTGGCCTTGTGATCTCTGCCGAGACCTGGCCTTGTGATCTCTGCCGAGGCCTGGCCTTGTGATCTCTGCTGAGGTCTTGTGATCTCTGCTGAAGCCTGGCCTTGTGATCTCTGCTGAGGCCTTGTGATCTCTGCTGAAGCCTGCCCTTGTGATCTCTGCTGAAGCCTGCCCTTGTGATCTCTGCTGAGACCTGGCCTTGTAATCTCTTCTGAGGCCTTGTGATCTCTGCCGAAGCCTGGCCTTGTGATCTCTGCCGAGGCCTGGCCTTGTGATCTCTGCTGAAGCATGCCCTTGTGATCTCGGCTGAGGCCTGGCCTTGTGATCTCTGCTGAGGCCTTGTGATCTCTGCCGAGGACTGGCATTGTGATCCCTGCCTAGGCCTGGCCTTGTGATCTCTGCCGAGACCTGGCCTTGTGATCTCTGCCGAGACCTGGCCTTATGATCTCTGCCGAGACCTGGCCTTATGATCTCTGCCGAGACCTGGCCTTATGATCTCTGCCGAGGCCTGGCCTTGTGATCTTTGCCGAGGCCTGGCCTTGTGATCTTTGCCGAGGCCTGGCCTTGTGATCTTTGCCGAGGCCTGGCCTTGTGATCTCTGCTGAGGCCTGGCCATGTGATCTCTGCTGAAGCATGCTCTTGTGATCTCTGCTGAGGCCTGGCCTTGTGATCTCTCCTAAGGCCTTGTGATCTCTGCCGAGGCCTGGCCTTGTGATCGCTGCCGAGGCCTGCCCTTGTTATCTCTGCTGAGACCTGGCCTTGTGATCTCTGCTGAGGACTTGTGATTTCTGCTGAGGCCTGACCTTGTGATCTCTGGCGAGGACTGCCCTTGTGATCTCTGCTGAAGCCTGCCCTTGTGATCTCTTCTGAGGCCTTGTTATCTCTGCTGAAGCCTGGCCTTGTATTCTCTGCTGAAGCCTGGCCTTGTGTTCTCTGCTGAAGCCTGGCCTTGTGATCTCTGCTGAAGCCTGCCCTTGTGATCTCTGCTTAGGCCTTGTGATCACTGCCGAGGCCTGGCCTTGTGATCTCTGCCGAGGCCTGGCCTTGTGATCCCTGCCGAGGCCTGGCCTTGTGATCCCTGCCGAGGCCTGGCCTTGTGATCCCTGCCGAGGCCTGGCCTTGTGATCCCTGCCGAGGCCAGGTCTTGCCATCTCTGCCGAGGCCTGGCCTTGCCATCTCTGCCGAGGCCTGGCCTTGCCATCTCTGCCGAGGCCTGGCCTTGCCATCTCTGCCGAGGCCTGGCCTTGCCATCTCTGCCGAGGCCTGGCCTTGCCATCTCTGCCGAGGCCTGGCCTTGTGATCTCTGCTGAGGCCTTGTGATCTCTGCCGAGGCCTGGCCTAGTGATCTCTGCCGAGGCCTGGCCTAGTGATCCCTGCCGAGGCCTGGCCTAGTGATCTCTGCCGAGGCCTGGCCTTGTGAACTCTGCTGAGGCCTGCCCTTGTGATCTCTGCTGAGGCCTGGCCTTGTAATCTCTTCTGAGGCCTTGTGATCTCTGCTGAGGCCTGGCCTTGTGATCTCTGCTGAGGCCTGGCCTTGTGATCTCTGCTGAGGCCTGGCCTTGTGATCTCTGCTGAAGCCTGACCTTGTGATCTCTGCTGAAGCCTGACCTTGTGATCTCTGCTGAGGCCTTGTGATCTCTGCTGAAACCTGGCCTTGTGATCTCTGCTGAAGCCTGGCCTTGTGATCTCTGCTGAGGCCTTGTGATCTCTGCTGAAGCCTGCCCTTGTGATCTCTGCTGAGGCCTGGCCTTGTGATCTCTGCTGAGGCCTTGTGATCTCTGCCGAGGCCTGGCCTTGTGATCCCTGCCAAGTCCTGACCTTGTGATCTCTGCCAAGGCCTGGCCTTGTGATCTCTTCTGAGGCCTGGCCTTGTGATCTCTGCTGAGGCCTAGTGATCCCTGCCGAGGCCTGGCCTTGTGATCCCTGCCGAGGCCTGGCCTTGTGATCCCTGCCGAGTCCTGGCCTTGTGATCCCTGCCGAGTCCTGGCCTTGTGATCCCTGCCGAGGCCTGGCCTTGGGATCTCTGCCGAGGCCTGGCCTTGGGATCTCTGCCGAGGCCTGGCCTTGGGATCTCTGCCGAGGCCTTGTGATCTCTGCCGAAGCCTTGTGATCTCTCTCGAGGCCTGACCTAGTGATCCTTGCCGAGGCCTGGCCTTGTGATCCCTGCCGAGGCCTGGCCTTGAGATCCCTGCCGAGGCCTGGCCTTGAGATCCCTGCCGAGGCTTGGCCTTGTGATCCCTGCCGAGGCTTGGCCTTGTGATCCCTGCCGAGGCCTGGCCTTGTGATCCCTGCCGAGGCCTGGCCTTGTGATCCCTGCCGAGGCCTGGCCTTGTGATCCCTGCCGAAGCCTTGCCATCTCTGCTGAGGCCTGGCCTTGTGATCTCTGCTGAGGTCTTGTGATCTCTGCGGAGGACGGGCCTTGCCTTGTGATATCTGCTGAGGACGGGCCTTGCCTTGTGAGCTCTGCTGAGGACGGGCCTTGCCTTATGATCTCTGCTGAGGCCTTGTGATCTCTGCTGAGGCCTGGCCTTGTGATCTCTGCTGAGGCCTGGCCTTGTGATCTCTACTGAGGCCTGGCCTTGTGATCTCTGCTGAGGCCTTGCCTTGTGATCTCTGCTGAGGCCTGGCCTTGTGATCTCTGCTGAGGCCTTGTGATCTCTGCTGAGGCCTTGTGATCTTTGCTGAGGCCTTGTGATCTCTGCGGAGGACGGGTCTTGTGATCTCTGCTGAGTACGGGCCTTGCCTTGTGATCTCTGCTGAGGCCTTGTGATCTCTGCGGAGGACGGTCCTTGTGATCTCTGCTGAGGACGGGCTTTGCCTTGTGATCTCTGCTGAGGACGGGCTTTGCCTTGTGATCTCTGCTGAGGACGGGCCTTGCCTTGTTATCTCTGCTGAAGCCTGGCCTTGTGATCTCTGCTGAAGCCTGCCCTTGTGATCTCTGCTGAGGCCTGGCCTTGTGATCTCTGCTGAAGCCTGGCCTTGTGTTCTGTGCTGAAGCCTGGCCTTGTGATCTCTGCTGAAGCCTGCCCTTGTGATCTCTGCTTAGGCCTTGTGATCCCTGCCGAGGCCTGGCCTCGTGATCCCTGCCGAGGCCTGACCTCGTGATCTCTGCCAAGGCCTGGCCTTGTGATCTCTGCCGAGGCCTGGCCTTGTGATCTCTGCCGAGGCCTGGCCTTGTGATCTCTGCCGAGGCCTGGCCTTGTGATCTCTGCCGAGGCCTGGCCTTGTGATCTCTGCCGAGGCCTGGCCTTGTGATCCCTGCCGAGGCCTGGCCTTGCAATCTCTGCCGAGGCCTGGCCTTGCGATCTCTGCCGAGGCCTGGCCTTGTGATCTCTGCTGAGGCCTAGTGATCCCTGCCGAGGCCTGGCCTAGTGATCCCTGCCGAGGTCTGGCCTAGTGATCTCTGCTAAGGCCTGGCCTTGTGATCTCTGCTGAAGCCTGCCCTTGTGATCTCCGCCTGGCCTTGTGATCTCTGCTGAGGCCTGGCCTTGTGATCTCTGCTGAGGCCTGGCCTTGTGATCTCTGCTGAGGGCTTGTGATCTCTGCTGAGGGCTTGTGATCTCTGCTGAGGCCTTGTGATCTCTGCTGAGGCCTTGTGATCTCTGCTGAGGCCTTGTGATCTCTGCTGAGGCCTTGTGATCTCTGCTGAGGCCTGGCCTTGTGATCTCTGCTGAAACCTGGCCTTGTGATCTCTGCTGAAGCCTGGCCTTGTGATCTCTGCTGAAACCTGTCCTTGTGATCTCTGCTGAAGCCTGGCCATGTGATCTCTGCCGAGGCCTGGCCTTGTGATCTCTGCCGAGGCCTGGCCTTGTGATCTCTGCCGCGGCCTGGCCTTGTGATCTCTGCCGAGGCCTGGCCTTGTGATCTCTCCCGAGGCCTTGCCATCTCTGCCGAGGCTTGGCCTTGTGATCTCTGCCGAGACCTGGCCTTGTGATCTCTGCCGAGGCCTGGCCTTGTGATCTCTGCCGAGGTCTTGTGATCTCTGCTGAAGCCTGGCCTTGTGATCTCTGCTGAGGACTTGGATCTCTGCTGAAGCCTGCCCTTGTGATCTCTGCTGAGGCCTTGTGATCTCTGCTGAAGCCTGCCCTTGTGATCTCTGCTGAGACCTGGCCTTGTAATCTCTTCTGAGGCCTTGTGATCTCTGCCGAAGCCTGGCCTTGTGATCTCTGCCGAGGCCTGGCCTTGTGATCTCTGCTGAAGCATGCCCTTGTGATCTCGGCTGAGGCCTGGCCTTGTGATCTCTGCTGAGGCTTTGTGATCTCTGCCGAGGACTGGCATTGTGATCCCTGCCTAGGCCTGGCCTTGTGATCTCTGCCGAGACCTGGCCTTGTGATCTCTGCCGAGACCTGGCCTTGTGATCTCTGCCGAGACCTGGCCTTATGATCTCTGCCGAGGCCTGGCCTTATGATCTCTGCCGAGGCCTGGCCTTGTGATCTTTGCCGAGGCCTGGCCTTGTGATCTTTGCCGAGGCCTGGCCTTGTGATCTCTGCTGAGGCCTGGCCATGTGATCTCTGCTGAAGCATGCTCTTGTGATCTCTGCTGAGGCCTGGCCTTGTGATCTCTCCTAAGGCCTTGTGATCTCTGCCGAGGCCTGGCCTTGTGATCGCTGCCGAGGCCTGCCCTTGTTATCTCTGCTGAGACCTGGCCTTGTGATCTCTGCTGAGGACTTGTGATTTCTGCTGAGGCCTGACCTTGTGATCTCTGGCGAGGACTGCCCTTGTGATCTCTGCTGAAGCCTGCCCTTGTGATCTCTTCTGAGGCCTTGTTATCTCTGCTGAAGCCTGGCCTTGTATTCTCTGCTGAAGCCTGGCCTTGTGTTCTCTGCTGAAGCCTGGCCTTGTGATCTCTGCTGAAGCCTGCCCTTGTGATCTCTGCTTAGGCCTTGTGATCACTGCCGAGGCCTGGCCTTGTGATCTCTGCCGAGGCCTGGCCTTGTGATCCCTGCCGAGGCCTGGCCTTGTGATCCCTGCCGAGGCCTGGCCTTGTGATCCCTGCTGAGGCCTGGCCTTGCGATCCCTGCCGAGGCCTGGTCTTGCCATCTCTGCCGAGGCCTGGCCTTGCCATCTCTGCCGAGGCCTGGCCTTGCCATCTCTGCCGAGGCCTGGCCTTGCCATCTCTGCCGAGGCCTGGCCTTGCCATCTCTGCCGAGGCCTGGCCTTGCCATCTCTGCCGAGGCCTGGCCTTGTGATCTCTGCCGAGGCCTTGTGATCTCTGCCGAGGCCTGGCCTAGTGATCTCTGCCGAGGCCTGGCCTAGTGATCCCTGCCGAGGCCTGGCCTAGTGATCTCTGCCGAGGCCTGGCCTTGTGAACTCTGCTGAGGCCTGGCCTTGTGATCTCTGCTGAAGCCTGACCTTGTGATCTCTGCTGAAGCCTGACCTTGTGATCTCTGCTGAGACCTTGTGATCTCTGCTGAAACCTGGCCTTGTGATCTCTGCTGAAGCCTGCCCTTGTGATCTCTGCTGAGGCCTGGCCTTGTGATCTCTGCTGAGGCCTGGCCTTGTGATCTCTGCTGAGGCCTTGTGATCTCTGCCGAGGCCTGGCCTTGTGATCCCTGCCAAGTCCTGACCTTGTGATCTCTGCCAAGGCCTGGCCTTGTGATCTCTTCTGAGGCCTGGCCTTGTGATCTCTGCTGAGGCCTAGTGATCCCTGCCGAGGCCTGGCCTTGTGATCCCTGCCGAGTCCTGGCCTTGTGATCCCTGCCGAGGCCTGGCCTTGTGATCCCTGCCGAGGCCTGGCCTTGGGATCTCTGCCGAGGCCTGGCCTTGGGATCTCTGCCGAGGCCTTGTGATCTCTCTCGAGGCCTGACCTAGTGATCCTTGCCGAGGCCTGGCCTAGTGATCCCTGCCGAGGCCTGGCCTTGTGATCCCTGCCGAGGCCTGGCCTTGAGATCCCTGCCGAGGCTTGGCCTTGTGATCCCTGCCGAGGCTTGGCCTTGTGATCCCTGCCGAGGCCTGGCCTTGTGATCCCTGCCGAGGCCTGGCCTTGTGATCCCTGCCGAGGCCTGGCCTTGTGATCCCTGCCGAAGCCTTGCCATCTCTGCTGAGGCCTGGCCTTGTGATCTCTGCTGAGGTCTTGTGATCTCTGCGGAGGACGGGCCTTGCCTTGTGATATCTGCTGAGGACGGGCCTTGCCTTGTGAGCTCTGCTGAGGACGGGCCTTGCCTTATGATCTCTGCTGAGGCCTTGTGATCTCTGCTGAGGCCTGGCCTTGTGATCTCTGCTGAGGCCTGGCCTTGTGATCTCTACTGAGGCCTGGCCTTGTGATCTCTGCTGAGGCCTTGCCTTGTGATCTCTGCTGAGGCCTGGCCTTGTGATCTCTGCTGAGGCCTTGTGATCTCTGCTGAGGCCTTGTGATCTTTGCTGAGGCCTTGTGATCTCTGCGGAGGACGGGTCTTGTGATCTCTGCTGAGTACGGGCCTTGCCTTGTGATCTCTGCTGAGACCTTGTGATCTCTGCGGAGGACGGTCCTTGTGATCTCTGCTGAGGACGGGCTTTGCCTTGTGATCTCTGCTGAGGACGGGCCTTGCCTTGTTATCTCTGCTGAAGCCTGGCCTTGTGATCTCTGCTGAAGCCTGGCCTTGTGATCTCTGCTGAAGCCTGCCCTTGTGATCTCTGCTGAGGCCTGGCCTTGTGATCTCTGCTGAAGCCTGGCCTTGTGTTCTGTGCTGAAGCCTGGCCTTGTGATCTCTGCTGAAGCCTGCCCTTGTGATCTCTGCTTAGGCCTTGTGATCCCTGCCGAGGCCTGGCCTCGTGATCCCTGCCGAGGCCTGACCTCGTGATCTCTGCCAAGGCCTGGCCTTGTGATCTCTGCCGAGGCCTGGCCTTGTGATCTCTGCCGAGGCCTGGCCTTGTGATCTCTGCCGAGGCCTGGCCTTGTGATCTCTGCCGAGGCCTGGCCTTGTGATCCCTGCCGAGGCCTGGCCTTGTGATCCCTGCCGAGGCCTGGCCTTGCGATCTCTGCCGAGGCCTGGCCTTGCGATCTCTGCCGAGGCCTGGCCTTGCGATCTCTGCCGAGGCCTGGCCTTGTGATCTCTGCTGAGGCCTTGTGATCTCTGCCGAGGCCTGGCCTAGTGATCCCTGCCGAGGTCTGGCCTAGTGATCTCTGCTAAGGCCTGGCCTTGTGATCTCTGCTGAGGCCTGGCCTTGTGATCTCTGCTGAAGCCTCCCCTTGTGATCTCCGCCTGGCCTTGTGATCTCTGCTGAGGCCTGGCCTTGTGATCTCTGCTGAGGCCTGGCCTTGTGATCTCTGCTGAGGGCTTGTGATCTCTGCTGAGGGCTTGTGATCTCTGCTGAGGCCTTGTGATCTCTGCTGAGGCCTTGTGATCTCTGCTGAGGCCTGGCCTTGTGATCTCTGCTGAGGCCTGGCCTTGTGATCTCTGCTGAAACCTGGCCTTGTGATCTCTGCTGAAGCCTGGCCTTGTGATCTCTGCTGAAACCTGTCCTTTTGATCTCTGCTGAAGCCTGGCCTTGTGATATCTGCTGAGGCCTTGTGATCTCTGCTGAAGCCTGCCCTTGTGATCTCTGCTGAGGCCTGGCCTTGTGATCCCTGCCGAGTTCTGACCTTGTGATCTCTGCCGAGGCCTGGCCTTGTGATCTCTGTCGAGGCCTGGCCTTGTGATCTCTGTCGAGGCCTGGCCTTGTGATCCCTGCCGAGGCCTGGCCTTGTGATCCCTGCCGAGGCCTGGCCTTGTGATCCCTGCCGAGTCCTGGCCTTGTGATCTCTGCCGAGGCCTGGCCTTGTGATCCCTGCCGAAGCCTGGCCTTGTGATCTCTGCCGAGGCCTGGCCTTGCGATCTCTGCCGAGGCCTGGCCTTGCGATCTCTGCCGAGGCCTGGCCTTGCGATCTCTGCCGAGGCTTGGCCTTGTGATCTCTGCTGAGGCCTAGCGATCCCTGCCGAGGCCTGGCCTAGTGATCCCTGCCGAGGCCTGGCCTAGGGACCTCTGCCGAGGCCTGGCCTAGGAACCTCTGCCGAGGCCTGCCTTGTGATCTCTGCCGAGGCCTTGTGATCTCTGCCGAGGCCTTGTGATCTCTGCCAAAGCCTTGTGATCCCTGCCGAGGCCTGGCCTAGTGATCCCTGCCGAGGCCTGGCCTAGTGATCCCTGCCGAGGCCTGGCCTAGTGATCCCTGCCGAGGCCTGGCCTTGTGATCCCTGCCGAGGCCTGGCCTTGTGATCCCTGCCGAGGCCTGGCCTTGTGATCCCTGCCGAGGCCTGGCCTTGTGATCCCTGCCGAGGCCTGGCCTTGTGATCCCTGCCGAGGCCTGGCCTTGTGATCCCTGCCGAGGCCTGGCCTTGTGATCCCTGCCGAGGCCTGGCCTTGTGATCCCTGCCGAGGCCTGGCCTTGTGATCTCTGCCGAGGCCTGGCCTTGTGATCTCTGCCGAGGCCTGGCATTGCGATCTCTGCCGAGGCCTGGCCTTGCGATCTCTGCCGAGGCCTGGCCTTGTGATCTCTGCTGAGGCCTAGCGATCCCTGCCGAGGCCTGGCCTAGTGATCCCTGCCGAGGCCTGGCCTAGGGACCTCTGCCGAGGCCTGGCCTTGGAACCTCTGCCGAGGCCTGCCTTGGGATCTCTGCCGAGGCCTTGTGATCTCTGCCAAAGCCTTGTGATCTCTGCCGAGGCCTGGCCTAGTGATCCCTGCCGAGGCCTGGCCTAGTGATCCCTGCCGAGGCCTGGCCTAGTGATCCCTGCCGAGGCCTGGCCTAGTGATCCCTGCCGAGGCCTGGCCTAGTGATCCCTGCCGAGGCCTGGCCTTGTGATCCCTGCCGAGGCCTGGCCTTGTGATCCCTGCCGAGGCCTGGCCTTGTGATCCCTGCCGAGGCCTGGCCTTGTGATCCCTGCCGAGGCCTGGCCTTGTGATCCCTGCCGAGGCCTGGCCTTGTGATCCCTGCCGAGGCCTGGCCTTGTGATCCCTGCCGAGGCCTGGCCTTGTGATCCCTGCCGAGGCCTGGCCTTGTGATCCCTGCCGAGGCCTGGCCTTGTGATCCCTGCCGAGGCCTGGCCTTGTGATCCCTGCCGAGGCCTTGCCTTGTGATCCCTGCCGAGGCCTTGCCTTGTGATCCCTGCCGAGGCCTTGCCTAGTGATCTCTGCCGAGGCCTTGCCTTGTGATCTCTGCCGAGGCCTTGCCTTGTGATCCCTGCCGAGGCCTTGCCTTGTGATCTCTGCCGAGGCCTTGCCTTGTGATCTCTGCTGAGGCCTTGTGATCTCTGCTGAGGCCTTGTGATCTCTGCTGAGGCCTTGTGATCTCTGCTGAGGCCTTGTGATCTCTGCTGAGGCCTTGTGATCTCTGCTGAGGATGGGCCTTGTGATCTCTGCTGAGGATGGGCCTTGTGATCTCTGCTGAGGCCGGGCCTTGTGATCTCTGCTGAGGCCGGGCCTTGTGATCTCTGCTGAGGCCGGGCCTTGTGATCTCTGCTGAGGACGGGCCTTGTGATCTCTGCTGAGGACGGGCCTTGTGATCTCTGCTGAGGACGGGCCTTGTGATCTCTGCTGAGGACGGGCCTTGTGATCTCTACTGAGGACGGGCCTTGCCTTGTGATTTCTGCTGAGTACGGGCCTTGCCTTGTGATATCTGCTGAGTACGGGCCTTGCCTTGTGATCTCTGCTGAGGACGGGCCTTGCCTTGTGAGCTCTGCCGAGGACGGGCCTTGCCATGTGATCTCTGCTGAGGCCTGGCCTTGTGATCTCTGCTGAGGCCTGGCCTTGTGATCTCTGCTGAGGCCTGGCCTTGTGATCTCTGCGGAGGCCTTATGATCTCTGCGGAGGCCTTGTGATCTCTGCGGAGGCCTGGCCTTGTGATCTCTGCTGAGGCCTGGCCTTGTGATCTCTGCTGAGGCCTTGTGATCTCTGCTGAGGCCTTGTGATCTCTGCGGAGGCCTTGTGATCTCTGCGGAGGCCTGGCCTTGTGATCTCTGCTGATGACAGGCCTTGCCTTGTGATCTTTGCTGAGGACGGGCCTTGTGATCTCTGCTGAGGCCTTGTGATCTCTGCTGAGGCCTTGTGATCTCTGCTGAGGCCTTGTGATCGCTGCTGAGGACGGGCCTTGTGATCTGTGCCGAGGCCTGACCTTGTCATCTCTGCTGAGGACGGGCCTTGCCTTGTGATCTCTGCTGAGGACGGGCCTTGCCTTGTGATCTCTGCTGAGGTAGGGCCTTGCCTTGTGATCTCTGCTGAGGACGGGCCTTGCCTTGTGATCTCTGCTGAGGACGGGCCTTGCCTTGTGATCTCTGCTGAGGCCTGGCCTTGTGATCTCTGCTGAGGCCTGGCCTTGTGATCTCTGCTGAGGCCTGGCCTTGTGAGGCCTGGCCTTGTGATCTCTGCTGAGGCCTGGCCTTGTGATCTCTGCTGAGGTCTTGTGATCTCTGCTGAGGTCTTGTGATCTCTGCTGAGGTCTTGTGATCTCTGCTGAGGTCTTGTGATCTCTGCTGTGGCCTTGTGATCTCTGCTGTGGCCTTGTGATCTCTGCTGTGGCCTTGTGATCTCTGCTGTGGCCTTTTGATCTCTGCTGAGGCCTTGTGATCTCTGCTGAGGTCTTGTGATCTCTGCTGAGGTCTTGTGATCTCTGCTGTGGCCTTGTGATCTCTGCTGAAGACTGGTGATCTCTACTGAGGCCTTGTGATCTCTGCTGAGGCCTGGCCTTGTGATATCTGCTGAGGTCTTGTGATCTCTGCTGAGGCCTTGTGATCTCTGCTGAGGCCTTGTGATCTCTGCTGAGGCCTTCTGATCTCTGCTGAGGCCGTGTGATCTCTGCTGAGGCCTGGCCTTGTGATCTCTGCTGAGGCCTGGCCTTGTGATCTCTGCTGAGGCCTGGCCTTGTGATCTCTGCTGAGGCCTGGCCTTGTGATCTCTGCTGAAGCCTGGCCTTGTGATCTCTGCTGAAGCCTGGCCTTTTGATCTCTGCTGAGGCCTGGCCTTTTGATCTCTGCTGAGGCCTGGCCTTGTGATCTCTGCGGAGGCCTTGTGATCTCTGCTGAAGCCTGGCCTTGTGATCTCTTCTGAGGCCTGGCCTTGTGATCTCTGCTGAAGCCTTGCCTTGTGAAGTGGATCTAAATCAAGCAGGTGAGGGGCTGGGGACAGGAGTTTACAAGACACCTCTGGTGTCACTGAACATGCACAACTCTGGGGTGTGCGCAGTGGTGGAGGAGAGAGACAGGCCTTGGCAAAAACCAACCCTGGGCCTTTGTTACTGCATGGCATCTAGAGAGTGCAGGGAGAGGTGTGCAGTCTGTGCCAGGGTGTTGAAGGAAAGATGAGAGACAGCCGGGTCAGGACCTTTGTTACAGCATGGCATCTAGGGAGTGCAGGGAGAGGTGTGCTGGTAAGGGCAGGGGTGACGAAGGAAAGACGAGAGACCGAGGGGTGAGGACCTTTGTTACAGTATGGCATCTACGGAGTGCAGACGGGCAGGTACCGTCCGTGAGATGTGGCAGTGGACAAGAGAGGGAAGGAGAAAAGGGAAAAGAGCATCCTGCCTTCACCAAAACAATATGGCCGCTGCAGTAATAACTAGCTAGACTGCAGGTGGAGGGGCCATGGAGGAGTCGGGAGGGGCTAGGGACCAATGAGTGCGGTTTCAGCTGGGCCGAGAAGATCAAATAGGTGTGGAAACCAATAGACGAGCTTAGTGTGCGGGGCGAGGGAACAACATGGAGCACGTGTGCGCCACAAGGGAGAGAGCTAGAAAATACATACACAAAAGTCCTGAAAGAAAAAGAAACCAATAGTTAACTAATCGCAATCCGTCCATGGCAGGAGACAAGTCATCCTTTTTGGGTTCCGGAGTAGCATGCAACTCTCCGAAAAGCGCTTTGATGCCTTGTCAGGAGTAGTAAGCGCTATATTAATACCAATTCCAATTCCAATAAAAAAGATAGTAATGAGAAAATCCTTCGGGGGATAGACAAACCGAAGAGAGGGAGGGACAAACACAAGATGGACAAGAAAAGCCATTGAATAAAAACCAAGCACGTAAGAATGACAACAAGGGCAACCAAGGGGAAGCATTGGATGGAGCTAAAGTCAACTGTATGTTTTTGGTAAAGTCTGCAGCAGGGCTTTAAGTGAGCCAGGTCCTGCTAGTGCTCAGCACCAGCATGTCTAAAAAGCAGGTGCTAAGATGGGTGTCTTTCGGGCTCTCCATGTTTGCCCTTACCCTCAGGATGGAAAAAGAATCCTACCTCTGCAGCAGCCCCCCTCCCCCCCTCTGCCTTCAGCTTCACTGTAAGGAGACTCGTTATGGGGCCTTTCACAGTCTGTCTCATCGTGTCAGAACTGAAGCATTTTCAATGTTATATACAACGAAGCCGCAGTTGTTGATTGTTTATCTTGTGCAACTAACAACCATTGACAAAGCCAATAATCCTGCAGCGACCCGATTTATGCCTCCTCTGCTGGCTTGTGTCTCATACCTTTCCACTGTCCCTGTAGGCTAGGAGATCACAGCGTAGTGGAGTCAGAGCCCTCCATACCGGTCATTGTATCATCTCTGACCTGCAGCCACTAGTTCTGTCTGACAGGTTCATCTGTCCCATCCTCGCCATGCACAGTGGCCATCGGAAACCCGCACTCACCATCCCTGATTTTAGGAGTGCAGTGGTACGGCCTCATACCTGTCCTTCTCCTAGGCCAGTGGACGTTTTGCACTATTATTACACCTTAATTCGCCCAGTTATTGAATATATCATTATGATACGATTCATTTGACAGCTCTAACTCTCAGCCTTGGCTGCAATTGTTGAGTCTGAGGGAGTGAGAGCCGTTTCCTGTGCGAATGATGCTCCATGCCCCACCTTTTTCAGTAATTGTTTACTCCCACGGCCTACAGCTTGCGGAAGCGAGCAGCGGCGCGCAGGGTGCCATCTGTTTTCAATTAGCACGGTTGCATTCACTTTCGCGTCCACCCTTTTTATTGGTGCGGTGTTTCGTTTGTTCAGCAGGCGTGCAGGGTGCCATCTGTTTCCAATTAGCGCGGCCGCTTTCACTTTCGCGTCCGCTTTCGCCCTTGTTTATTGGTGCGGTGTTTCGTTTGTTCACCATCTGACATGCGCCTGCATGCTCGGAACGCAGCAAGAGACTGTCTTGACTTAGCTGCTTCTTTCTAGTGCACGAGATGGCATTTTCATCCTTTTTGGCGGTGAAAGGTGAAGTATTCTCGGCACACGCCATCTCAAGGGGGCGGCCTCGGGCATCAGACTTCGCAACCAGCTGTACACCGCCCGCATTCCTGTTGCCACAGAGCGCGTGCAGCCGCACGTGCACCTGGGAGCCTAGCGTCTGAACTGGTTTTAGAGCACGGTGGGAGAATTGCATTCGGTGTCGCTCGTAAGTCCACTGAGGAAACTTATGCTGTAGGGGAAGACCACACTGCACTCTGCACCATGACCTGCCACATGACCGCCATGCAACCTCTCCTTCCCCATACTGCCGACTCCCCTGCTGCCTGGCCTGTGCGTGTAGAAAGCACACAGGCTAGTACGTAGTATTGTGGTGCGGGCACGCAGTGGTTCTGCCCTCACCTTACTCAGGGCCAATGCTTTGATGCGCCATCCGTATACCAGAATGTTCTTTAATGACTAAGTTATTGGGCCACCGCCGTGCCACTAAAAACCATGCTGATATCAGTTTGGTATGTAGAGCTATCCTGAATGTTTTGGTTTCTAAAAATGTACGAATATTGAAAGTAAAAATGAGTGCACTTTCATAGACTTTCCCAGTTTTAATTATTAATCTGAAAAACATGGTTATAATGGCATTATTGCTCCCAAAGGTTTGCATTATTTTTCATGCAGAAATGTGAACATGTTAACATATATCGTCTATGGTTGATTCCATTTCTTCGCACTCTGGTCTTGAATCATGACTACCAGCCTCCACCCCTTCTTATCGCAACTTTGAACTCTTTAGTTCCCCATCTAGTCTCAATTTGCAACTTCAAACACCAGAACTTCACCTTTCATCTCCTGGCGCAACCTCAGCCGCCCCAGCCCCGCAGTCTCCTACCGTGACAGCAAACTTCAGAGCCGCCCCTGCCCCGTGCATGTATCTTGGCCTCTGGCTCTAACTCGTTATTTGCAGCCACTAGCCCGTCATCTTGGCCGCTACCTAAAACAAAAAATGCAGGAGAATCTCCTTCAGAGGTCGGTAACTTATTCTTCACGACTTTTAGCTACAGGGCCTTCAGTTCATATCATGACGTGTAGCTCCCGCCCAGCTTCTTCAAATGGTGTCCGCCAAAGTTTGATAAATGTGCATTCCTTATTGTTTAGAGGGCATAATCCTTAATACACTCTAAATGGAACAGACAGGATCTTGGAGGATAAATAAAAGTAGAAAAAGAAAACCTGCTGCTGCCTAAACATGGTGGGTATGTGCTTGGAAGAATAAATGCAGTTAAACATAACACTGGGTTACAGTCCTGTAATGGTATTGTACATTGTGCTTGGTTATTTTAAATTGCAATCTTGGCTGCCATGGTTTGAACCAAGGTGTGGACCTTGTTGGAAAGGAAACAAAATAATATACCATGGGTCATACCATTCCATGATGGACTCTTGGCTTGGAGGTAGTAGCCTCGCTGGATGTGGCGCACTACAGATGATATAAGCCGCAGGCAATCAGC
Organism: Triturus cristatus; assembly: GCF_964204655.1. Classification (NCBI taxonomy): domain Eukaryota; kingdom Metazoa; phylum Chordata; class Amphibia; order Caudata; family Salamandridae; genus Triturus; species Triturus cristatus. Next base: position 1,195,882,008 of record NC_140584.1, read on the forward strand.
CTATTAGAACAACAGCACATTATCAGCTTTGAAACAATTGCTTCCTGTGAACACCGTGTACCGAGAAAAGCTGCAACATTGGTCAGAATATCGAACTGACAGAAACCATCAGAGGGCAACATTCCGCGTTCCCTCTGTGTTTCGCTTCAGCCTCCCAACTTGTGCTTTAAAGTGCCTTGCAATGTGTCCATAAATGTTTACTAATGCAAGCATATATTTTTAAATCAGACGACTTGTACTAGTGTGTAGCAGTTGTATAGCTCTTCAGTTCCTGCCTGCACAACACCCAGGAAAATGTGCTGCATGGCTAAATACTTATAAGGTCCCAAAGGCGAGACCTATTGGCTATGCCAATGCTTGTTCATCTGGCATCTCCAAACTAGCCCGAACGCTGCTGCCCGGGCCCTCACCCTCGCCTGCAGGGTATTCAGTCACAAGTGTCCTCTCTACCTTCGGGACCCTTTCAAGGTTTCCTCTCCGGTGCCCTAATTGCGGCAGAGGAGGCGGGCCCTTCGCCTCTCTAGCCTTCAGGGCCTTGGCCTCGGGCCGCAAGGCTCCGGAATGCGCTTCCACTCGCTGTAAGAAGCAGCCCGGCTGAAACGATGCTTAGAAAAGGTTTCAAAGCGCTTCTTTTGATTCCTGTACAAGCATTTCCGAACCATGGGCCTCTCCTGGGTGATCTTTTCCTCTCGCGCCGAGACGTCTCCTTGAGGTTGCTGCAGCTTTCGAAATGCATTATATTGTAATATTGTATCGCCTCCGTTCAGACCGAAGAGCCTTTTCTAATGGCCACTGTTGAGCTCGGCAGACTCCCTCCAAGTACAGGTGGGCGAGCCGCTGGCTCTTCCAGCCGGGCTTGAGCCTGAGGCCTGTCTCCGGCTTGGCTCGTGGTCCTGTTGGAACCTCGAGCCCATAATGAGCCGAGCTTTCTTATGGCTTCTGCCTGCCACTATCACTCTATCCTCATACACAAAAAGGTAATAACAAAGCATTACCATTTCAGGTAAAAAGGAGAGAAATAATTGCCCAATTAGACGCTGATTTGTACAAACCCAGAAAACCTGCAGCAATCACATCTTCCCCACGTCACCAAATGATATCTTAGGCAAATCTTTTTTTTTTCTAATCCTTCTTTTGCGTCACTGTTGCATATGAAAGCCCCTTCACGTGCATTCGAACATGTAGGATGCATTCAGAATACCAGCGGTACAAACACGGATTGTATTTTATTTAATAGACTATATGTTGCTCTGTCGATAAGAAACTAAGCCACGTGCAGGGTGCACTGGGCAACTGTCTTTCATCTCAGTTCACTAAAGGCACTGTCACCGGGGGAGGAAGGGGGCAGGAATGCTTTTAAGTTCATGTTTGAAAACTATCACTTCTAATAGCTACGTCTCAGTGCAGCGCTATAATGTGATGTATTAATGTCAAAGCTTCCACATGTTGAAGAAATACACTTTTGGGAATTCTGAAGAGTCCTTATGATATTTTGCCGATGTTTGTTGTCTGATTTACATGGCAAACATTTTCAGGCCTCGGCTCGTGCTTGGACTCTAAGAGCCGAGCCAGGCTCTTGGCTCGGCCCTCCCTGTTAATTTGTTGGCCGGCACACATCTGCATCCAATATTCCTGTATGGCGAGGGGGTGTGCAGGAGAACCATCCTGAACAGGCTCTTTTTAGGCACTGCACTGATTGTGGTATAGTCTGTGTGTTGCGCCATTAACCCTCTGTGTGTCTCTTAGCACTGCACTGATTGTGGTATAGTCTGTGTTGTTACGCCTTTAATCCTCTGTGTGTCTCTTTATCCCTAGGGATTCTTTGAATATTTCCCAGGAGTCAACAGCAGCCTGGTGGTAGACTGACAACCCGTCCTCCCTCCCTCCCAGGCAGCCGGCAGGGTGGTCGCAGTAACTGGAGGCTGCTGGGCCCAGGAACCAGGGGGTGGGCTGTGACTGGTCTGTAGCTCAACCTATGCCTCTCTATGTAAATGAGGGGGGTCTGTCCTGACAGTGAGCATGGGCAGTGACCTACTTTAATGCATTACCTTTTCTGTAATAAAATTCAATTTCTAACGTGTCTGTGTTATTTCCTTGGTGTCAAAGAGTGCAGCTGTTCGGTGGGGAGAGGGCCAGGGTGGTTTGGTTTCAACCCCCAGGAGTGCCCTGTGATATTGACATATTTACAAGTGCCAGCCAGCTGTATTATTATTGTATTTATATAACGCTTACTACCCCCTGCTACTCGATTTTCGGCGAGTAGCATGCTACTCCGGAACCGAAAGTGGATTAGTGGTGGATTTGTGTGGGAACTAGAAGCGTAAGTTAATTAGGAGCGCTGGACATGTGAGTCTGTTAGCTGGATTGGTTAGGAGAGGAGGGATTTTTAATTGAGAGTTCATAGTAGTAAAAAGTTTGGCTGAGTCTAAGAAGGGATAGAGGAGGGAAGAGTCTAGAAAAAGGTATTTTGGGGATCATAGTAGTAGAATGATGTTTGTGATGAGTCAGAGTGGAGTTAGAGGTAATATTTAAAGAAGTATAGAATACAACAGAGTAGTGTGTTGGAGAGAGTTTAAGTTTTTATTCTACAGTGGGAGTAAAGTGATGGATATATAGATGCATAACTACATACAAAGATATACATGTATATGGAAAACACTAAAGAGGTATACAGTTGTTATATAAAGTCCCATATGTACATGTATGGATAAATATTTAGAAACTCAGACTTTCCAGTGTTGCTGCATATAAAACGAATGTTCGAGGCATTTGAGCTGCAGATTACACACTGTGCATAGATCGCCATCTGGTGTTGTGCCCGGATGTTGCAGTTGTTTTTCTCTTGGAAAGTCTTTGGAAGTCACGAGGTATGTGACTCCTCCTTTGGATTATATTGCGCATGGGCTTCGGCTCCATCCTCAGATTGTTTTTTTCTGCCATCGGGCTTGGATGTGTTCTTCGTGCTCCGTTCGGTACCGTTCCAGTTAGCCTGTTTGGCGCGCAATCCTCCCCCCTTCGACGGTATTGTCTCGATCGCGTTCTCCACACTCGACGCGACTCAACAATCTAAGTCTTCAATTCCGGTCGTCGACGAAGGCCTTCGGGCCTACCTGGGCTCTGGTCCTGGCTGATGGAAAGGACGCCATTCAAGAAGTGTCCTCGATGTGGGTCAAAGTTTCCCCACACCGATCTCCATGAGGTGTGCAACCTCTGCCTCTCTCCAGAACACGAGGCAAGGGACTGTCCAGCTTGCGCCTCCTTCCGATCGAAGAAGACGGTCCGGGACCGACGAGCAAGGAGAACAATGGTTCACTCGTCGACTTCGATCCCCGACGACATCTTCGAAGAAGGCGTTGATGTTCCGAAACAACAGCACACCGAAGAGGGCCTCGTCAGCCCCTCTGAAGCTGACGACTCCGATGTCGAGGACATCACTCCGGCACAGAGGGGCGCGAGTACAGACGTCGACTCCCGACCCTAAACCCCCCTCCGCGCCATTGAAAAAAGCTTCGGTCATGCCTTTGCCTTCGAGCCTAGGTATGCACCAAAAGACTGCTTCCCATACCTTGCTTCCGGGCCCGGTTAAGAAGCCCATCAAGCCTTCAGGCAGCTCGGGCTCGAGCCAGCCTACACTCGGTTCCCAAAAAAATCTCACCGGCACCTAAAAAGAAAACGCCCCTTTCCTCGTCCGCACCCAGCTTGACACCGAAGCACTCGGCGCCGAAGACTAGCACCGGCTCCTCGGTACCGATAACATCCTCGGAGCCAAGCAAGAAGCCGAAAAGCCTCGACTCCCAAACCTCCAAGCCGAAAGCCACCTCGGAACCGAGGATGTCAAAAGACACTTCTAAACCCCACAGTTCAAAACCAAGAACCAGTGCCGAATCGGCACCTAAAAAAACCCACGGCTCCGACGCCATTGGCACCGAAGGATCGGCCCCTTACAGACGAACTGTTTCAACCCGATCCTTACCAAAAAACCCTCGTAAAGGATCCAAAGACTGGGCATTTGACGCTTAGCACCAAAATAAGATCACTGGACAAGCCTGCACCAGCTCCACCACCAAAAAGGAGAGACTTTGCCACCTCCCCTTTGAGGATTCCTTCACCTTCTCCTCCACCTCCTCCTCCTCATCATTCTCCCACACCATCTCCAGATGAGGACGATGATGATGACATTATCTACGACACAGGGGACAGGGCGGACAACCAACCAACAGGGGACCCTACTCCTACAGGCTCCCCTGACCCATGGGACGACTACAACATCCCAAACGTCCCGCAGGACGATCTTTACCCTTCTAGACCCTCCCATGCCCCCCCCCCCCCAGAGGACACCATGGGCTTTAACCAGCTACTCCATAGGGCTGCCCACTACCACGGGGATGATCTCCACACAGACCCCGTAGAGGAGGACTTCCTCTTAGGTCCACCTCGATTCTGCCGATGCTTAAGGGGGTTATTAAGCATGCACCAGAGGTCTTTAAAGACCCGGATAGGGCCAGGCTCTTTAACCCACGCATTGTGAAAAAATATATGGCCGCCCCAACAGATCCACCCTACATTAAAAGCACCGCACCACTAGACTCCCTGGTAGTCTCCAATGCGAGGAAACGTGCCAATTCCCAGGCATCAGGTGAGGCTCCACCGCCAGATAAGGAGTCTAAACTCCTAGACTCCTCTGGCAAACGGACTGCGTCCCAAGCAGCCAACATCTGCCGTATCGCTGACACCCAAGCGCTCCTAGCCAGATATGACAGGGCACATTATGATGAGCTGGAGTCAATAATGCAACACCTCCCTGACAAATATAAACATAGGGCCAACGAATTGATTCAAGAGGGTAAAACCATCACAAACACTTCCATCCATTGTGCCCTCTATGCAGCTGACACCGCCTCCAGGGCAATAAATACCAGCACCCTTCTGCGTAGGCATACCTGGCTACACATTTCAGGTTTCAAACCTGAGGTTCAAAGTTCCATCCTCAACCACCCCTTTGATGAGAAACATCTGTTTGGCCCTAATGTCGATATAGCCCTCGAAAAAATGAAAAAGGACACAGATACGGCAAAATCTATGGGAGCCTTACAGTCACAAGCTCCCAGGCGCTCCTTTCACCGTTCCTCCTTTAGAAGCAACACCAGAGGCTACTCCTCCGACAGCGCCTCCACTTCCTACAAAACCCCTACCCAATCCACCTTCACTAGGGGTTACCAAAGAGGCAGTTACAGGGGTAACAACAACAAAGGCAGAGGCAAAACTAACACCTCCCGCTCTGCCTTCACCCCCACCCAGTGACTTCCCTCCACTTCTCCCACACTATTCAATTCCAGTCGGGGGCAGACTCCACAATTTCCTTCCTGTCTGGGCTACCATCACCTCAGACAGATCGGTGCAACAAATAATTCAATCAGGCTACTGTCTAGAGCTAACATCTACCCCCCAACCATTCCACCCAAACAGCGCCCAATGTCACAGGGACATTTGTCACTTCTAAAGCAGGAGGTAAACTCCATCCTACAAAAAAATAGAACCAGTTCCTATCCACCAACAAAACAAGGGAGTTTACTCCCTATATTTTCTCATACCAAAGAAGGACGGCTCTCTCAGGCCCATTCTGGACCTCAGACCTCTAAACCAATACATACACTCAGACCACTTTCACATGATCACAGGTACTTCCTCTGCTCTCCCAAAACGACTTCCTAACCACCATAGACCTCAAGGACGCCCATTTCCACATTCCCCTTCACACCGCTCACAGGAAGTTTCTCAGATTCGTAGTGGACGGTCACCACTACCAATTCAAAGTATTCCCCTTTGGAGTCACCACAGCGCCACAAGTGTTTACCAAGTGCCTAGCAGTAGTAGCAGCTCATACAACCAGTGTGTACAACACACTCACGCCACTATCCAACTACTTCACGACCTGGGCTTCACAGTAAACTACGCCAAGTCCCATCTGCATCCCTCCCCCATACAACAATACCTCGGTGCCACCATAGACACCACAAAAGCGTTAGCCTACCCCAGCCCTGCCAGGATAGCAAGCATACAAGCTCTTCGCGCCAAATTTCAACCACAACACTCTCTTCCAGCCCGAGTGTTTATGCAACTTATAGGGATGATGGCCTCTTGCATATTCATATTACCTCATGCAAGACTCCAGATGCGTCCTCTCCAAGAGTGCCTAGCACGCCAATGGAATCAGGCTCAAGGTCAGCTAACAGATCTGGTGTTGGTAGACGGTCGTGCCCATCGCTCTCTGCAGTGGTGGACCACCAAAAACCTTTCCAAAGGGCGACCGTTCCTAGAGCCGGTTCCTCAAATAGTTCTAACTGCGGACGCATCGCTCTCTGGCTGGGGAGCTCATCTACTACATCACACCATGCAGGGCAGGTGGACACCTCAACAAAAGTTACTCCACATCAACCATCTGGAGTTACTGGCCATATTTCTAGCCCTAAAAGCCTTTCAAACACACGTCTCAGGCAAGGCTGTCTTAGTCCACACAGATAACATGACAGCAATGTACTACATCCAAAAACAGGGCGGCACACATTCTCTGCAGCTCTCTCAGCTAGCACAGACCATTTGGAGGTGGGCCATTCCTCAAAACATTTTTCTCTTAGCACAATATGTCCCAGGACTCCAAAACACCATTGCAGATCTGTTGAGCCGTCAAACTCAGCAAATCCACGAGTGGGAACTTCATCCACAAGTTCTTCAGCCATTCTTTAAAACATGGGGGCAACCACAAATAGACCTCTTCGCCACCCACAAACGCCAAACGCCACCCACAAAAACGCCAAATGCCCAAGCTTCGCCGCCAGATATCCACACCCATTGTTGAAAGTCAATGCAATATGGATGAACTGTACGCTCTTCCGCCTCTCCCACTCATTCCATTAGTGGTGCGCAAACTACAGCAACATTCCCTAACTCTCATCCTAGTTACTCCAACTTGGGCCAGACAACCGTGGTACACCACATTGCTGGAACTCTCCGTAGTTCCGCACCAAAAATTACACCTCTCTCCACGCCTCTTAACCCAGAACCATGGAGGGATCAGAAACCTGGACCCAGCTCAGCTCAACCTTGCGGTCTGGCTCCTGAAATCCTAGAATTTGGTTATCTTAATCTTCCCCCTGACTGTATGAACGTCATTAAAGAAGCTAGACGACCTACCACTAGAGCTTGCTACGCAGCCAAGTGGAAACGTTTCGTGATTTATTGTCACAACAATAATGTCAACCCCTTAGATGTGTCTATCCAACACATCATAGGCTACTTACTACACCTACAAAGATGCAACCTAGCCTACACGTCTATTAGACTACACCTTGCTGCCATAGCAGCGTATCTACAAAATAGACAGCATCTATCACTCTTCAGAGCACCTGCCATAAAAGCCTTCATGAAAGGCCTTAAGAGAATAATTCCCCCTAGAGTGCAACCCTCACCGGTGTGGAACCTAAACATCGTTCTCACAAGACTATTGGGGCCTCCATTTGAACCTCTACATAAATGTGAGCTTCAATTTTTAACATGGAAAACAGCTTTCCTTATAGCCATTACTTCCCTCAGAAGGGTCAGTGAGATACAAGCACTCACGATTCAAGAACCTTTTCTGCAAATGCATCATAATAAGGTTGTTCTCCGCACTATTCCAAAATTCTTTCCTAAAGTCATTTCTCCCTTTCACCTCAATCAATCTGTGGAACTGCCCGTATTCTTCTTGCAGCCACAAACCATTGCAGAAAGAGCTCTACACACCCTAGATGTCAAAAGAGCTTTACTCTACTACATCGAGAGGACACAACCTTTTCTCAAGACCAAACAACTATTCGTGTCTTTCTCACCACCACACAAAGGCAACCCCATCTCCAAATCTGAGATAGCTAGGTGGATTGTTAAATGCATACAGATTTGCTACCACAAAGCAAAACAACGCTATCTGTTCCCCCTAAAGCCCACTCTACACGTAAGATAGGGGCTTCCATGGCATTTTTAGGGAACATCCCCTTAGATGATATCTGCAAAGCAGCTACATGGTCTACACCGCACACTTTCACTAAACACTATTGTGTAGATGTGCAAACTAAGCAACAAGCTAGTGTGGGCCAGGCTGTCCTCAAAACACTGTTTCAAACAACTGCACCAGATACTGGTGGTCGCCGCTAGGAGGGGGTACTGCTACACAATCTATGCACAATGTGTAATCTGCAGCTTATATGCCTCGAACGGAATATGCTACTTACCAGTATGCATCTGTTCTTGGCATGTAGAGCTGCAGATCTGCACACGCCCACCCGCCTCCCCGGCTACCTTTATCTGTTCCAGTTTTATCTTCTTTAGATACAGCACACATGGGCATCTTTCCTGTTTCTTACAAAGCTCCATCATTTCCCCGCTGGCGAAAAACAATCTGAGGATGGAGCCGAAGCCTATGCGCAATATAATCCAAAGGAGGAGTCACATACCTCGTGACTTCCAAAGACTTTCCAAGAGAAAAACAACTGCAACATCTGGGCCCAACACCAGATTGCGATCTATGCACAGTGTGTAGATCTGCAGCTCTACATGCCAAGAACAGATGCATACTGGTAAGTAGCATATTCCTTATTTATTTTTATCAATTTTTTTATTTACATTTTTTGTGGTAAATTAAATTTTTAATTTATATTTATGTATTTTTGTTTTATCTTATCCCCAATATTTCAATATTGAAGCACTTATAGATACAGTTGTTATGATCTTATTTACACATTTGATGAGGGTTTGCCGAGCTTGCAGAAGGGTACTCCAACTGCCGTCCAGCAAAAAATAAAATAGGAACCCTTTTTTTCAATGTTTAGTCATGATACTCCATGCTTCGTAAGTGACACTTCACATGGGACGCAAATACGGTCCCCTCAAGCAGGGTGAAGGATAGACATCAGGCTCTGAGCTCCAAGGACATATTTCCCAATATTTTCATTGCAGATGCTTTCAGAGGTGGTCAGGGGGAACCAGACAGATGAGTTCAAAGTCACAGCTGTTGGTAGAATGGACGAGGCTTTGAGCTCCCGCTCGCTCCATGTCTCACCCCGGGTGATGTCGTAGAGATCTTAGGGGTCAACTTGATTGAAAGTGAACTGTCACCCCCAAGTCACAGTCTTAGCTGCCTCCCAGTTTAAATCAAACATGATGGTTGAGGAACTTCCCTGCTATGCCTCACCTGGTCCTGTCGGGTCACAGGTATCATCACCTTGGTAACCTCACGCCTTGGTCCCTGCAGGGCTCTGTGCTGCAGCTGCAAATGGTCAAGAAGACAGTCTAACCCTACTCCGGCGGATAAAACATGAAACCCGGACAGTTGTGGCTTCATTTGGTTCCCTGTCGTGGGGTGTCTTGTAGACTCTCAGCCTCCTGCATTGGACACTGTTTGATGGCTGTCATGAGATTCATTGATTAACTCCTAGACCAGCTCAGCCCCCCTTGTTATTCATAGGTTGCGTATGTACAATAGGCTGGCTTCACCTCTCGTCCCGCTGCTAACTCTCTGGAACACAATCCGTTCTTGCTTATGACAGGTCATGTGATATTCGATAAAAATGAAAAACTTGGCTCTCTATTTTGTCCTTTGAGAGCAAACGTTGGTCTCCTCTGGATCCCAGAAGCTTTCTTGGTGCAGCAGGTGCTCTACAAGAATCTCTCTTACTCGTACTGGAGAGGACTGTTGTTGCAGAGGGTTTGCCTATATTCAGGCAGAAGTGGTCGATTACCTGAACTGGAAGGATTTGGAGTCTGCGGAAGTCACGTGTTGTGAGAGATCGGGGAGAGCAGGGGAGCGGGAACCGCTGAAACCGCTGGAGCCGCTGGCGTACGGATCGACGAGAAGCAGGGCAAACGGAGTAGAGACAGAGAGGAGAGGAGCGGCGAGCGGTGTGATGCTGCGGCTCAGGCTGTGCCTGCGCGTGGTTGCGAGTACGCAGGTGAGCAGAGCGGTGAGCGGAGAAAACTGCGGGGCCATTTATCAAAAGCCAAACCGCTAACTGCCAAATTTCCCACCCTCCCCCTGAAAATCGTTCTTCCTCCCCCCTCCTCCTTCACATTCGGGTTTCGGTCCCAGCCCCACCAAAACTCCGCTTTGCTCCACCTAAACTCTGCTCAGCCCCCGCCAAACCCCACTATTAAGACAACCACTGGTGGAAGGAAGCCGCCAAGGACCCTGAGACCGATGAACTAGGTCGCCACAGCAAGGAGCTCACGATAAAAGGAGATCCGAGTGAGCCACGTAAACAACGTGTGCCACACACGGTTGGAGTTAAGGACCAGCACTGTACAACCCACACAAATAGTGGCGCCGGTGGCCCAGGGAGCCCAGCCGGCACGCTGCGGAATAGCAGAGATAGCCTCCAGCATCAGTAGTGGCCACGGCGAGCGGAGAGTGGGTGCACTAGGGAGGTGCGGCAGTCGAGTGGTGATCTGTTCTGCTGGGCGACACCATTGCGCCAGACCCACAGCATTTGAAGGAAGGCATCCGCCTGATCTGGACTAACAAAGCAGGGGATTAGCACAGCCATGTTTACGAGTGGTCAGGGGCAGTCAGGTATCAGCCTTTCAGTCTCACCAGTGCTGCTGTCTGCAAAGTCGCTTGAGCCACACCCCTACACCATGCTTCCACACACTTACTGCCGTCTATCCACTATCCTCTACAACCCAATTAGTTTAGCAAGAAACCACTGTTACTCAACAAAATGCAGAGTCTGTATCCACACTGTTAAATGGCGTACAAAAAACTGAGATCACGAACAATTTTTATGAAAAGATTGGGAATGGAACAAGCATTAAGGAGGAGTGCTGGGAAGTCCGTCCGACTAGGAAAATCTCTAGAAACCCCCGGAATAACCAAATATTTCATAAAACAAAGTACAGATGAGCAGGGGCAAATACAAAAAGAACAACAAAACGAGATGAAAAACGATGAGGAAAAGAAAGTAGCGGATACCAATGATCTCACTCAAAATCAAAAAGCACTAGAGGTAGATAAGAAACGTACCCCTAGAACCTCGGATGAACAAACCAGTAACCTTACAATTTCGGAACTAACAAATCGGAAACACAAAGTACAGCAAACTCTAGACTACGATGTCACCTGTCCAGATTTCAACATCAAGGACTTGATCTTCTACAAAGAAGCACCAAATGAGTCACGGATAATCCAGAACAGTACTCCACAAAAATCATTTGATCCAGAAGGGTCCCTTTCTCAATCACCAGACTTTTCACTCTTAAAGATTACGGGACTCTCTAACGAAAACACTCCGGTATCTAAATCTTTGTTTATCCTACAAAGAATTCTGGAATCAGTCCTCGCCCATCTTGATCAGATGCTGGTTACCCAATTAGGAATGTTAAAACACCTAGTCGGGAAAAAAGGAAGAAAGACCAATCAAAAACAACAACACCAGCAGAAAAAGGTGAAAAACAAAATGCGGAAAACCTCTTCAAGCCAAAAGATGTCCTAACAACAAAAGAGCTTCCTCCGCCGAAGAAAGAAGCAGCAACTCAAACAGGTCGGAGTCTACCAAAAGCAAAAAAGTTAACACAAGACCTCAATCAGATTTATTGCCTTAGAAATCTTTTCAAGGAAAATAACAAGCTGGGCACTCACCAACCGACCATAGCATATTATCCAATATTCACCAAATTAAAAACTCAAGTACTTCCAAATCTGAATAATTTATCAGTATCCAACCAAAAAGAAATAGAAACTACTGCAATTCCAGCCGTTGTTTTTCCCTGGCCTAGAAACATCGAACAACGAAAGGAGACAAAAAAAGATCAATCGAAAAAGGACAAAGAGAAGGGCGATAAGAAGGTTCGCAAAGAAGAAAGCTTGGAAGACAAGGTTCCGGAACACCTTCTCCCCCATTGTCAAGTCCCCAGAAAAAGATGAAAGATCAGAAATGGTATAGAACCTGCCAGAAAAGGAGCAGAAATCTTCAATTAAAGTACAGAGGGTAAACTCTAACCAACTTAACCCAACAGCGTCACGTTTCTCAGCTATAGAACCTGGAACAAAGACGCCGGCTCATAAGGATATCCCACTAAGAACCTATTCCATTGGGAAGACGCACACTCAGTCTGAGAAGATCAAACCATGCCGCCTGGAAATTATAGATCTATTCCCTTCAGACAATGTCCCGCTTAATCGTGCGAGAATCACAAATCTACTACGAAAGATACAGACACTACAGTCTCTATATAGAAACAAAATAAAATTAGTAACTTTCCCAGAAAAATCTAAAACCGCAATTGTAGAATTCTGGTCTCCAGTGATACCAGGAATAATATTAAAGGAAAGCGAGACTTCATATATATGGAAACAACTTGACACCAGTACAAAATTGCGAAACCCAAAGACTGGATCGATTGCTGAGTTTTAATTTTATTAGTTTCTTCAGGAATCTCCAAAGTCATAGCTCAATAAACAATCCTCCAAATTTCTTTAAAGAAAATATATCTGTTTCGATAAAGAACGGAGAAAGGAGAAGCTGGAGCAAAAACACACCAAAGAGGGAAATAACAAATGAATACTCATGGGCTTGGATTGCAGAGAATCTGAATAGTAACAAACCGGGCAAGGAAAACAAACGCCCTTTTTAACACTGGCTTTCCATCTCTTCCTGAAATATCGCTGGAAAAACACAGGAGAAATTAGCCTTAATCGTGGAAGACCGACCAGGGATTGTGGCCTTAGAAGAAACTTGGTCAATAACAACTTTTGACCAACGAGATTATTACGTATATGATATCCCAGCAGTGCAGGTTGAACGGGGATCTGGAACACCTGTCATTTGCTTGCCCAAATGTGTTAGTTGTAGAAGCAAGAAAAAGGTTTATACTACCTATTAGCACAAAATGTAAAATCAATTCGGTTCAGAACCATCAGACCAAGTCCTCTCTGAACAGGAACACAGACAAACCCAAGATTGAAGCTCTGCCTCCCTAATCAGGCCTAAGTATATCAAACTAGTCTGAATACTGCTTGTGTTCCATCTGGAGTGAGCCTGGCCCAGTAGCTCGGACTGGCCTGTTCCTTCTGGAGTGAGCCTTGCCGGGTAGCTCGGAGTGGCCTGTTCCATCTGGAGTGAGCCTGGCCTGGTAGCTCGGACTGGCTTGTTCCATCTGGATTGGGCCTGAACTGGTAGTTTGGACTGGCCTGTTCCATCTAGATTGAGCCTGGCCTGATAGCTCGGACTGGCTTGTTCCATCTGGAGTGAACCTGGCCTGGTAGCTCAGACTGGCCTGTTTCATCTGGAGTGAGCCTGGCCTGGTAGGTCGGACTGGCCTTTTCTGTCTAAAGTGAGCCTGGCCTGGTAGTTCAGACTGGCCTGTTCCATCTGGAGTGAGCCTGGCCCGGTAGCTTGGACTGGCCTGTTCCATCTGGAGTGAGCCTGGCCTGGTAGCTCGGACTGGCCTGTTCCATCTGAAGTGGGTCCAAGTCGGATTTGCATGAGAGGGCTCTGTGCCACAGTGAGCAAAAACTGAGTGATGATCTGTGTCTGAGATGCATTCAAGCATTTTATCCGTCACTTTGTTGTTTGTTGGGACAGAGCATCAAGTACACTGGAGATACCAAAGGTCTGAGAGCCGAGCATGGAGAAGGCAGAGCTTAGAGGGATTGAGTGGTGGGGAATGGCACCACAAAGCGTTCCCAGCCATCTAGAGCAGCACAGCTGGAGAGGGCCACAAGGAGGTGTGCCTGCTGGTGCCAGCAGTTAGGCTGGATAACGGCCTCTGACAGCTGGGATACAGGAGTAGCTTGGACTTGGTTCTTGGGCCCTTTATGTGGTGCAGGCTAGTGGAGAAGAGCTCTGGTCAGACCACGTAACACTCGTGGAGTGAAGGAGCTGGATCGCTAATGGTAATGGTAATGGTAAAAGTATTTCTAAAGCGCTAACATTCATTCCAAAGGATATCATGGCGCTAAGATTGAACAATGCACAGAAAGCTGACAAGGGTCACTAGAATTTTAATGAGTGTTAGGGAACAACATAGTTTTAAGTTTTTTTCTAAAGGTGAGGTAGACATCGGTAAGTCTTAAGTCTGTTGATAGTTTGTTCCACAAATTTGCAGCTAAATATGAGAAGGCACGGCCTCCCATCCTAGCCTTCTTTATACGGGTAGTTACTGCTCTAGCGGTGGATTGAGATCTAAGATTTCTATTTGGAACATAGAAATTAATTCTATTTTTTAGGATGGTCGGGCCAGAGTTATGCAGTACTCTGTGAGTTATGCACAGCATTTTGAAGGAGGCTCTTTCTCTCATTGGTAGCCAGTGTAGGGCTCTCAGGCAGCTGGCAGCTGAATCATATTTCCTTTTATTACATATGGCTTTAGCTGCCGCATTCTGAACAAGCTGTAACTTTGAGAATAGGTAGTCCGCCATGCCAACGAATAGGGAATTCCCGTAATCGAGTCTACTAATTAGTAGCGACTGAACTAGGATCTTTCTACATTCCAAAGGAATCCAGGGAAACACTCTTCATAGCATTTTCAGTAGTGCAAAGCCTTTGCCACAGATGATTGTTACGTGGTCTTTCATAGACAATGCGTTGTCAATGTGGACTCCCAAATTCCTTGCCATCTGAGTTGGTTTAGGGGGTGTACCAAGACTGTTGGGCCACCAAGTATCGTCCCAAAGCTGTTGGGAACCGCCGAACAGAAGAATCTCCGATTTGTCGGCATTCAATTTCAGACAATGATTATGCATCCAACCGGATAGTTCAGTGAGGCAGTTAAGCAGTCTGTTTTTAGAGCCATCTTCACCATTCAATGCAATCATTAGTTGCGTATCATCTGCATATGAGCAGATGTTAACGCCCCATTTCTTCCCAATGGTGGCTAATGAAGAAACATAAACATTAAATAGAGTTGGGCTTAATGATGCCCCCTGTGGTACACCATACTTGATTTTTCGAGGAGTGGAAGAATATCTGCCTAAATGGACAGATTGCGATCTGTCGAATAGAAAAGAATTCAACCAAGTCAGGGCTTTTCCCTGTATTCCTTTTGCAGCTAACATTCTTGATAACAGGTTATGGGATACGGTATCAAATGCCGCTGATAAATCTAACAATATCAGGGCCACTGTTTTACCCATATCAACCTGGTTTCTGATGTCATCAAGTACTGCCAGAAGGGTTGTCTCGGTACTGTTGTTAGATCTGAAGCCCGTCTGTGAAACATCAAGCAAGTTATTAATTTCCAAAAAATTTGACAATTGCTTGTTCACCAATTTCTCCAACACTTTTGAGAGGTATGGCAACTGCGAGATGGGCCTGTAGTTAGCTGGATTGTTTATGTCAGCACCTGCTTTTTTTAATAAGGGGATCACTACTGCTGTTTTCCAGATAGTTGGAAATTCCGCCTGGTTTAGTGACTGATTCAATATTTGCGTCACTATTGGACCAATTAACGGAATTAGTTGTAGGAATATGTGGTGTGGGCAGGGGTCCAGTGGGGAGCCCGATTTAATTTCAGACATGACTTTGGTTACTTCTTCCTCTGAGAAAGGGCCAAAGACAGGACAGCTGGCTAATAAACAAGGCTCAGCATCACTATGATGCTCTGTCGTTATCTGGTCATTACTGGAAAAAGATGAATACATTTTGTCTATTTTGTCGAAAAAGAAATTGCTAATTTTATTACATTCCTCTTGTGAAGGTGACCGGTTAGTTGTAAGGCTAGGTGGATTGCAAAGTTCTCTAACGATTTTGAAAAGTTCCTTAGAGGAATGTTTATGTTCAAAAATTTGCTGTGAAAAGTAGTCTTTTTTTGCTTTTCGTATGGCTGCAGTATAAGCTTTCAGTTCCTTTTTATAAATGGATCTGTCATTCATGGTTTTACTTAACCTCCATTTATGTTCCAACATAGTGCATTTTCTTTTAAGAGTTTTGAGATCTGGGCCATACCACTTTTCCGACACCATTCGTCTGGATTTATTTTTAGTAGTTTTCGTTGAGCAGTGTTCGAGTGCATCCCCTATACTTTTGTATAAGCAAAGAATTTCTTGTTCAGTTGTGGAGGCCTGATTAATATTAAAATGAAAGTGTTGCTGGAATTTCTCCAATGAGAATTTTTTCCAATTTCTTGCTGTAAGTGGGGTCTGTATTGTTGGTCTTATATTTTTTATAGGAAGGCTAATATTGAAATCTATCCTGAAATGATCCGTCCATGTGAGAGGCACAATGTTGTTAATAATAGTGGTCTCAATGTTCGTGAATATCAGGTCCAATCTGTGTCCTGCTTTGTGAGTTTCCTGGTTGACTATTTGTGTTAATTGCAGAATTCCCATGTTATCTGCAAGATGCTTAGTGAGGGAATTGGTATGTGACTCAAAATGTACGTTGAAGTCACCCAATACTAAAATATTTTTATGTTTTAGACAGACAGGAAGTATCTGGGAGAGAAGCTGCGTACTAAATTCTACAGTGCTTCCTGGAGGGTTATAGATAATAGCTCCTCCCATCAGTAGATAGGTACCTAAAAAGACTGAGTAAATCATTACTTCATGTTTGCTATCCTGTGTGGGCACTTCTTGGGTGCAGGTAAACTTCTCTTTATATAGCAAGGCTACCCCTCCGCCCTTCTTTTTGGGTCTATTGAGGTTTAGAATTTTATAACCTATAGGGAGCGCCATTGCAATGTCGGGAGTACTGTGAATGTCGAGCCAAGTCTCCGTAATTAACACCAAATCCGGTTGTAATTGATGTAATGTGTCCCAAAGTTCAATAGAATGTTTAGGAAGAGATCTTGTGTTCAGATAAATACAGGATATTTCGAGGTTAGAAGAATTTCTCGAGTTTAGGTCGTTTTTAGGTTTGGAGTCCCATCTACATCTCCGGCAGCCAAATGGGCCCGTGATCTTAGTGGGCTCCATTTTGGCACATTGAAAGTGGCTCTGTGGGGATTTAGCATTAAGTGACATGAGATAATCTTTCGAATAAGTTAGTCGCAGTGTATCTAGCCTGTCACTAGTCTGTGTGACAGAGTTTATAGCCCCTAGGCCCGTACAGGCGCGGACGGGCGCAGACGGGCTTGTCTTTGGCGCGTCTTCGACGCGCCGCCGACGCGCCCGCTGCGCTCGTCCGCTGCGCTTCCTGTAAAGGGGGTTCATTTATAGCCGTAGAGGTGGGAGGGGCCGAGCACTGTGCCGCTCGCCTACTCCTCACCCAAGATGGTGGCTTCCGTTCGAGTCCCCGGCAGCGCCTGATCGGCTGCGATGGGGCGGGCAGGGTTCGTGAGGCGAGAACAGGAGGAACAAAGTTCAGTTCAGTGCCCAGGTAAGCGTTCACCAAAATACGCTATTACGCTTCTAAAATTGGAATTTGTCCCATGCAGTACATAAACAATACACAGTCACAATTTTAAAAGCAGCAATTATAAAGCAGTTAAAAAGGATTAAAATTTCTTTGTCACACACCAGCAACAGTCCCGGCTTCCGCCTCAGGACCACAGCAATCACGTGCACACTCTCAATGACATGGAATACTGCAGTGGAGTGCGGGGTGGCCACATGCGAGCCACTACCAGAGCTGCCTATAACAGCGAAGCTCATCTGATTTGAAAAGAGGTCCAGTGGTGGTAATGCAACCGCTACATCTGGAGTGATGTAGGTTATTTGGCAGAGATGGGCACTATTGTAGGTCCACAAGCACTATCGGGGAGAATCGGCTCTAGCATGGAGGTCAGTGGTACCATCAGAGTAAAGCTGAGGGTGGAAGATGGGTCAAAGTAGCTTGTCTGTTTCGAGAGACCAATGAAGACTTTGGTAAGCCTACTCTTAGGCATCGATTGAGAAGATGGGAAGGACTTGGTTGCAGCCAAAGGACCAACCCATGACGCTCAAAGAGTTGAGTGGGGTTGCCTTCAGCTAGTATGGCTCTTCGCATAACTTAGGCTGTAATTTGATCTCAGACATTCATTGGGATGGCAGAAGTGTCAACCTCATTGTCTTTGAACAAGAGATAGTGCAAATTAAGAGACCTATTCAAATCACGCTGCTTGATGAGTAAAATGTCCCATGGCTCTCCTTTTCTGCACTGCGTAGGATGGTTTTCTGGGGCTGGGAGGATCTAGGATGTTCTGAGTTATTATAATGTTTTAGTAGAGGAAAGCCTGGGGTAATCCAGTCACTCATCTGAAAAGTCTCCATGTGCCACAAACACTGGGGGGTGTACCGGGCAGCAAGGGGAACGTTAGATTTCAGGCATTGTATTGAGGAGACGCAAGATGAAGTGGGTAAACTGCTTGCCAGATGGGTCATGTTGGTGGCATTGAGCCAACTTCATGGTTTTCGCTGATCGTCATAGCGCACGGACAGAATGGTGTGTGTGTGTTTGCTGATTTTCACACAGTGCAAATATCTGAAGTGATTGCCTCCTGCTCTCCTAGATGTATACGTTGGCAGACCCTCTCAAGAGTGCAAGCGTGTTCTTATAGATACTTCTTGCCGCTGGTGACAGAGGTGGCAGTCCGGAACTCCCTGCAGGCCTGGAAGAGGACAGGCTCCAACAAGTGCTACGAGGGCCGTCCTGCAGATACGCTGGTCTCTTTTTGGCAAGGCGGTCGCGTGCGGTGGGACGGCGTGGCTGTAACCAAGCAGAAGAGAGGTGGAAATACCCCCTCCACAAGGGCAACCAAAGGCTTTTTTGCACCCCGAGCCACCTGCCGACTAAAGACTTGGCCGTAGTTTGAGGAAGGCAGGCGGTGCGCCAGGATGGCATTAGCCGGCGGTGAGGGATGTTTGACTGCAGGGAGGAACCTCAATGGCTGACTGAGTTTTGCTGCGGCCATTTTTGAGGGGAGATCGGAGGCCGACCCTGAGGCTGAGAACTAATTCCCCCCTATAAGGAAGCAACCTAGTACAGAAGGCCCCTGAGATCGCCTGGTACAGGAGGTTCAGCCCGACACCCCCATTGGGGCCTGACGAAAGGAGGCTCTGGCCACACGATCGACGGCCGGCCCACGGATGGACCAGGCCTCAGGCTGAGAGGTGTGCACCGGAGGCAGAGTGGTGAGGCCACAGCCGAAAGAGGAAATGTAGGAGCATTTGCCCATCGGGGGACTGAGGCTTGGTCCCCTGGACAATCTTCCAACCTCATTTGGACAATCTACTGCCCTTACTAGCGAAGGGTTGGGAGGAAGGTGCCAGCAAGAGCGGTCTGCCCCCGAGTACACATCTTGCCCCTGGCACCAGGGGAAACTGGAGGGCTGAGACTATCGTAGCGCGGGAACGAGATCGAAGAAATATGTGAGCCCCCCCACTGATATACTATGACCGGACCTAGGTCTGACTCTGGAAAGATTATTTCTGGAACTTTGCATAGGAGGCCCCACGAGATGGCCACCCACCTTGCGAGAAAGGAGCCCACAATCAAAGACCTTCTGCAGAAACCAGGCTCTGAAAGAGCAGATGTCCATGGCTCCGAACAGATATAAACACAACCTCAAGAGAAGGACATGAATCCAGTAGGTGAGCAGACTGAGGAACCGATCACACATGGCTTCCTGGAGCAACTTTTGGCTCGCTCAGGGAAGACTTTTCAGCCCTCAGGCAGAATGTTGCCTCTGACATCAAACAGATCAGAACGGATATACAAGAAATAGGCGGCCGTGTGGATCCACTCAAGCGAGAGGGTGACCGTAGGGATGAAGAGCTCACTGAACAGGTCAGAGAACTGCTAGATTTCAGAGACCGCAACAAGGAACTCTACCGCCGCCTGGAGGACCTTGAAAACCGCTCGAGGTGGTCCATATCCACATCAAAGGAGTGGCGCTCCAGGCGAATGGCGAGAAATTGGAGGATTGGGTGATTTGCTTTTTCCTCCATGTCGCGTTGGTGCTTGGGGACAAGGAGATCATCCTGGAGCGCACCCACCGAGCCGGGAGGCTGGCATCCAGCCCGGTCAACTACAAGATATCCTGACCTGCCTTCATTCGTACAAATAGAAGGAAGTCATAATGACCGCAACCAGAGACAAAGCAACCTTCGCTTTCGAAGGTCTTCAGGTTGGAATATATCAAGACCTCTCACCCCTCACTCTCCTGCGGCCTAGCTACGAACTACCTACGATATAAGGGAATCTGCTATCGCTGGGGGCATTCTTTCAAAATGACTTTTGTATGGAACAAAGAGTTGCAGGCGGTGCGGTCTCTGAAAGAAGCGCAGGAGGTTCTTGGCATTAACTCAGAGGAAGAGGGTGCTGCGGAGCGACAGAAGGATGACACATCTGCGAATTCGAGATGGCAACTGGGACCTGGAGGGAGAAACACATAAAGTCTTCTGAACTCAAAAGCCAGAAAGAAAGAGAAGCTTGCTTCGACAGCTACAGAATAGAGTCAATACACGAGAGTCCACTAAAGACTGATTTGTAAAGCCTTGCACATTGTGCCCGCTCTCGGGCCACTACAAGCAGCGGATGTGTCCCGGTGGAGACCGAAATTGGCCTGATGGAGGGAGCTCGTTCCTCTTGAGATGATGACCGATCGCTGGTCATTTGGACCCATACATGACGGTGTGACCAACGCCCAATGGACGGCAGTCTTCTTGTTATATCGGTCTTCTTTGTTTTATTCTATCCCTGCCTCTCTTCTCCTCCTACTTTCCCTTTGGTATCTGGAGACATCTTCGCAATTGATAGGGATAGGGTCTCAGTTAGGCGAGTCAGAAGCAAAGGCTGTGTCAGTTTGGGACAAACCATGAATTTTTTGGGACAGTTAATGGCAATTGGGGGGGAGGGCAATTGGGGGGGAGGGAGGGCCCTGGCAGGAAGGTTCAGCTTGGAACTCAGTGGATACGTAATCCGACAAGGCGTGGGTGTTTGGGTCTCCTTGTGGGGTGATGGCGACGGGTTGGGCATAGTGCCACTTCCTTGGCGGCTTGCGGGGCGGGGGTTGGAGAAGACTTCCACTGCTGGGTCGCAGCTGCCCACTGCCTCCCTGGGTGGCTGTGGGATGGAGGGGGAGACTGCAAGCCCCCTGAGAACACCCGTGACAGGCCCCATGGAACCCCCTAAACCTTCCCCATGACAACACTTAAGGTTTTGATATTGAGCTTTAACGTCAGGGGCCTTAACTCAAATGTGCGTGCTTCTTGCTATGCTGAGAGACACCAAATGCAACATTTGTCTGTTTCAAGAGACTCACCCAATATTCACCGATTGGAAGTGCCCCTGATCCAAACGGGTTGATCAGCAATATTTTTCATCCACACCAGGCAAAAGGGCAGGGGTGGCCCTCCTCTTAGCAACACACTTTCCGGGTACAGTGCTGGGCATCCATGCAGAGACACCGGGTACGATGTTAGCGTTGCGGATAGCATTGGGGAATCATTCATTTACTATTGCGTCTAGCTATGGTCCAAACAAGCATCAAGAAACATTCCTCCAGTAAACACTGAACACCATCCTTGAATCTCCGGATGAGGACCAAATATTTGGGGGGGAGGGGTTAATATAGTACCAGACACACGAATGGACAGATCTGTGCAACGAATGTGACACTCTGGGTCATTCTCGGACTCTATGATACAGAAGTTGGGGGAGGTGGGACTGACAGATGCTTGGAGACACCGCTTTCCCAATGCCCAGGAGTACACATTCTTTTAGGCAGACCTATGTGCACATAGACTTGTTTTTGACATCCGCCAGTTACGAGAGACCCACGAGATGTCACGATGGGGACTGCGGCTCTCAGACTACTCACCGATCTCCCTAGAACGGCACCTAACCGGGGGACCCCCACGTCCGAGATCGTGGAGGTGAAACCACAAACTGCTCACATATGACCCAAACATTAACAACGTGCGGGTAGTGATACAGGCTTATTTAACAATCCATGACGATGGGTCGGCTTCTGTTTCCCTGGTGTGGGACGCATTGAAGGGGGCAATTTCTAGCCATAGCTGCGAACCTGAACAAAGACAGAGGGGACAAACGGGAGCACCTGGCGTCGCAGATCAGGGAGCTGGAGGGAGTACACCACCATACGGGTGCGGTCCAAATTAGATGACAACTTGATGCCGCAGAGCAGCAACTGAGGGCCTTGGACTGCAACCGAGCGGAGGACTCTCTCTTGTGCACTAAGCAGTGCTATTACGAGGGGGATACAAAGCCGGGAAACTTTTGGCACAGTGTAGGGATCAAAAACTCCAAAGGTGGGATCCACCTGCTAAGATTCCGCCATGGCTGCCGTATTTGAGTCCTTTTATACTGATCTGTATGCAGTGGATCATTTGGATCAGACAGCGGCCGAGGCCTATGTTCGTGAAGCTCTGGTGGGCTCCCTCCCATCCCCAGACACAACCTAACTAGACACGGATATCCATCTGGAGAAAGTCCTATGTGCCATCCGGGGACTTACCTGCTGAAAAGCTCCAGGAGACAACGGCTTCTCGGCCGACTTCTATAAAAATGTTGCCCCTGACCTTACTCCGGTACTCGTCCCTCTTTTTAATTCATTGAAGCCCTGGCCCCAACGATGTCTATGGCGGAGGTGGTTGTGATACCCAAACCGTGCAAAAATCCACTGGATTGTGCATCTTACCGTCCCATATCCTTATTAAATGTTGATCTGAAAATCTGTACCAGCATACTTGCAGCTCGTCTGCTCCCTGCATGCAGGGACTTGTCCACCCGGACCAATCAGGTTTTATCCCTGAGCGCAACTGCAGCAATGGGACGCGGCAATTGTGCCATCTCTTGGATAAGATCCAGCGCACTCAACATCCCGCCGTACTCCTCTCAGTGGATGCCAAGAAGTCATTTGACCGGGTCCACTGGCCATACCTAAAGCAGGTGCTCTATAGATTTGGGGTCGGTAACCGAAATTTGAGATGGGTATATTGCATATACAATGGCCCAGAGGCGCGCATCAGGGTGAAGAGGGTTGCCTCTCGGGCTTTTTGGATCGGGGGGGGACTCGACAGGGTGCCGACTGTCGCCCCTGCTCTTTGCTCTTTACATGGAGCCATTTGCTGAAAGAGTGCCAACACCCCGACATCTCCGGGATCAGGATGGGGTACAGGGAGCACAAAATGTCGCTCCATGCGGACGATGTGGTCCTCTTCCTGATGCAGCCGTTAACTTCTTTGCCTCCCCTGCTGTGTGAAATTAAGACCGTCAGCCAGACCTCAGGCTTCAGGGTCAACATCCAGAAAACACAAGCTCTTAGCTTAACCCTTCCCAAAGCTGAACAGCAGCTAGTGACGCAGTTCCCATTTACGTGGGCCTCCGAAGGCTTCCCATACTTGAGGCTGCGGAAAATCCCCTTGCTCGATAAGACGACCCAGGTAAACTACACAACGATTTTAGATGAGATCTGGGGGGAGCTCTTGAATGGGAAGAAGAACACAGTGTCGTGGCTGGGTAGACTGGCAGCAATTAAAATGGCTCTTTTGCCATGTATTCTGTATGTGTGCAGACACTCCCACTTCAACTCCTCAGCTGCAGCATCTTATCTGGGGCTTTATATCGGGAGGGAAGAGAGTACACATGGCACAACACCGGTGGCAAGAGGATGGGGGGCTTGGTGTTCCACACCTAGAGCGATACTTCCAGGCAGCGCAATTGCGATACATGATTGAGTGGTATGAATTGAAGTCAGAGAAACACTGGTGTTTTATTGACCGCTCGATCGTGGGTATGCATATTTGGAAGGTAGCC
The DNA here is from genome assembly GCF_964204655.1 of Triturus cristatus. Taxonomy (NCBI): domain Eukaryota; kingdom Metazoa; phylum Chordata; class Amphibia; order Caudata; family Salamandridae; genus Triturus; species Triturus cristatus. Next base: position 1,195,905,728 of record NC_140584.1, read on the forward strand.
TGGCTCCCTAAACAACATTGCCCGGTCGGGCCTATGTCTCCCCAGTTCTGAAGACCACTCTTGGGGTGTGGGACAGGGTGCAAGAATGTTGTCGCCTCTCAACTTCTATGTCGCCACTGACCCCTTCTTTAGGCAACCCGAACTTCCACTCGGCAAGAACAGGGAACAGCTATCTTAAATGGCGTGAGGCCAACTGCAAAAGAATTGGAGACCTCTTTAACGAAAAGGGAGTAATGGCATTTCCCCGCCTTATTTCAGATTTTGGAGTCTCTAAGGAGTGCGTATTGGCAATAAATTGCCCTGCGCCACTGGGTGACTCAAGTACAGATGTACCCCCACGCTAGCCTCCCCCTCACAAGTTTGAGCAATGGTGCATAACGCTGAATTCCGGCAAGTTCCTGCTATCAAACATATACACCTTTCTGAAGGCGCCTAAGCATAACACTAAAGCCCCCCTCAGCGTCTGTGGGAGTCCGAACTTGAGCTCGAGTTCTCTCCCAGAGAGTGGCACTATATCATCCGTAGGGCCAGGGCCTCCTCTTGCAGTACTGCTGGGAAGTAAATGTTCCTAAAAATAGCGTATTATTGGTGGTACTCCCCTGCTAGGGTCACACGGTGGAAACCAGGGAGGGGGATAGTCTCAGCCGGCACCGCTGCGGAATGCCTGGCATCCTCACAAATATCCTCTGGCAATGCCTGAGGCTACAAGCTTACAGGAACTCAGTACTGCAGGGCAAAGAGACACTCTACCAAACGGAAATACCCAGATTTCCCAGCTACACACTATTAAGACTCACCAATGCTCTTACCCTCTCAAATCTTGTCGAGGGAGAGCGATTACTTTAGCGCTGGGCGCCGCTAAGCAGGTGTTGTTTTCTAAATGGGGAACAGAGGAGGTTCCGACTAGACTGTACTGGCTACATAAAGTGTGGGAGATGCTGGGCATAGAAAAGATTACGGCGAGTATTACACGCACACTCCCCAGATTTGACAAAACTTGGGGCACCACCATAACATTTTTATCCTCGGAATTCATGGAGCTCATGTGCCCAAGATACCTCCGGGTCCTCCGGCTCACTAAAGCACCTCCCTCCATGGAAGACCATGCCCACACATGATAGAGCACCCCTGCTGTGGACATACACTACTGAGACACAGCCTACCCCTAAAACACGCAAGCCCTATCCCCTCTTCCTACTTTCTTTCCTTTCACCCTTTGACTAAGTTGAATATTCCCTACTGTTCTCCACCGGCAAGAGGATATAGGGGCGTCTATTGTTATCCTTGCATTCTTAAAAGTTAATAAAAAGATTTAAACCATAAAGGTGAGGAATCTGCAGTTAGATACAGTTGCCATCAGAAAGAGCATTACCGAACGTAAGTTACTTGTTCTCCTTGCTTGACCTAAATAGTAGCTTCGAAATGAATAGCATGAACTCTCAAACTCCTTGACAGATTTACTTATACTGGAGTGTGGCATTCTACTCCTGTTTGCCTCTGCGGTTGCTCCAGCATATAACAAAAGAGATGTTCAAGAACTGAAAAGAGAAAATGGCTTTCTGAGATGATGTAGTATTGCACATAATGTGCTAACTCCTGTGCTCAGCGATTAGGCGGTAACCTTGAATCAAGATAATTGTTTTCTTTTTTCTCTCTTATATTCTCCTTCTCTCATTTCTTCACTTTCTTTGCCTATGTACGTCCGCACCCAGCACCAGGACCCCTGGTCCTCCTCCCACCCGGTTCACTGATAAAATATCGATGTCAAAAATATAGATCTAAAAAATATAGAATGCAATAATATCGACTTCCTATACTTAAACAGGTAAGTACAAAAATATCGAGAGAAAAAAATATTGATGTTATAAATATAGTTGTACAAATTATCAATTTTTATATATATATGTGTGTACATATATATATATATATATATAATGTATAGAAGATAACCATTATGATAAAATCTGGACGATGTCACTGAAACAGTATCGAATGTGACTATCACTATTTAAGAACAATATTAAGAACTGCAACGCACAAAAAAGGATGAATGGCATAGTAAAACGGTACTAAACCCATTATGCGACAGAGGAAATAATTCTGGAAATTTGTAACCCCAAGGTTGACTACATCAAGCTTGCATACCTACCTAGGAAAGAATGTGATCTCAAGAGACCATCCATGTAACTGTAAAGGTGTCTATCCATAAGTAAATAGAAATATAGATGTAAGAACTTGAAGTCCCATAATGCCTCATAATGGGCTAACATGGAACAAGTATATAAAGGTGAAACAAACAAAGGTTTCACGATACCGTGATCAAGGCCATTTCTTGGCTGAAAAGGTGGTGGTGGTAGTGGTGATAACTGCGCTTGAATAAAGCTCATTTACTGGTGAATCGTGGAGTGCGGTAATCTTTTTTGTTGAGGAGAATATATATATATATTACATAATAAAATTATTTTTAATAAATAAAGTAGATTTGATATACATTTTAACAAATCTACTTAACTAAAAAAGTTAACCAGCCATACAGAATAATAAATATATATATTTACTTTAAAACAATTATTAAACCATTAAGTTTAATTTATTTTATCATTTTAAATTCATATAAAGATTTATAAATATATATATGTATATCAATTCAATTATAATCTTTATTCGGTTCTTAAAAAGACACCATAAAAGCGCAAATACAATATATATACACAAATTAAAAACACAGCAAGTGATATTCAGTTTAAAAAGTATAAATGTTAAGATTTTCTGTACTCAGGGAGAGGGCCAGGGGATTTAAAGAGTTTAAATGTTCAAATCACGTTAGGGGCCAATGTCTCTGGTGTTCCTCAGTCTTGTTGCAATTCGAATAAAGTTTATCGTGCAAAACAGGGTATAAGCGTCCTCCGCTTCCTGTAGGAATCTCAGCGCCAGTTTTGCGTGTTTAAATTTTAGCTCTTTCAGGATTCCCACCAGGAACTTGCGTCTTGGCATCGTGTAAAATGGACACAGTAAAACAAAGTGGAGGGTATCCTGCGGAGATCTAAGATCGCAGCCGCAGGTACCCTTCTCCTCCACTGTGTGGGTAAACCCAGATGGCACTGCAAGGATGTGGTGTAACATGTTAATTCTGAAACGGGTCATGAGGTAGCGATCCTGCGCGTTGTACATGACCCTCAGATAGGGTTCCATGCCTTGCTTCGCAGTGAGGTCGTTATACGAGAGATTGGTGGGTTTATGCTTCTCTTTTTCAGCCCTTAATGTCTTCAGATGTGTAAGAAAAAGTTTTTTAACCAAGGTCTTGCTCTCCGGGGTCAGAGAGTCGGGGGATGAGAAGTATTTAGAGCAACCAATCTCTGTTAGCGACTTCTTGACAAATTTCAGCCAGGGGATTGCGTGGCCTTTGTCTCTTTTGAGGCAGTCCTCAATGATTTGTCTTGTAAGGGCCGCCTCAGGGTTGGTCCATACTTTCACCCATGCCAGGAGAGGTTTGGATTTGATTTTGTCCTCTAGAAAGGGTTCTCCTACCTCTTCGTGTATAATGTGGGCCGAAACACTCTGTGGAACTTTTAATATTCTTCGTAAGAATTTGTTTTCCTCAGTCTGAAGCGGCTGTGCTTTTTTGCCCAGGAAGCCCCACACTTCTGCCCCATAACTTACTTTCGCACAGCAGATGGATCTGTATAAGGTCAGAATTTGTTCCGGGGACCATTTCCCTAGTCTTTGCCCATACCCCATGATTGCTCCTACTGCAGCTGCCAGTTTTGTAGAGTGCTTCTCAATCAGGGGTTTAAACGATAAGTCGTGATCGAATAACACCCCCAAGTACGTAAAAGACTTGACCTGGTCTATTTTATGTGACCCGATGTTATAAGTGAAAGTTCCTTTTGTGGGTTTCCCAGATGACATAATATAGGACTTTTCCAGGTTTGTTGCCAGGTCCAGTTTGTCCATGAATTTGACAAACCCGTCAATTAGTTTTTGCAGTCCCAGAGGTGTTCTAGAGAGCAGGACCGCGTCATCGGCGTAGAGTAGTACGGGCACTGCTCGATGACCGATTTGGGGTGAGTCAACTTTAAGCTTAAGGAGGTCCTTTTCCAATGCATTAATGTAAATAGAGAAAAGGAAGGGCGCAAGGATGCATCCCTGCCTTACTCCACTATTGCAGGTGAAGGGATCGGTCTTTTTACCTTCCTGGCTGTACCTTACGCTTGCAGAGGTGTTCCGGTGGAGGTTTTGTAGAGTGTCGACTAGTGATTGGTCCGCTCCTAGTTCCTTTAGCATAGCCCAGAGCTTTCTCCTGTTTACGCAATCGAAGGCCGCTGAGAGGTCCATAAACCCCATGTGTATTGACCCCCTCCCGGCGATGGTATATTTTGCAATCAGGAGGTATAGATTTAGGCATTGGTCAGTGGTAGATCTGCCTTTCCTGAAACCGTATTGGATTTCGGAGAGGATTTGTTGCTCCTCTGCCCAGTCTTGCAATCTCAATAGGATGACTCGCCCCAGGACCTTGGCTGTCACGTCGATGAGAGAAATGGGTCGGTAACATTGGGGGTCATCACGGTTGCCTTTTTTATAGATGGGGACTATGGTCGCCGTTGACCAGGACTGGGGGAGGCCTGCCTCCACTGCCTCGTTTAGCACCCTCGTAAGTAACGGAGCCCATAGTTCAGGTCTACTTAGGAATAGGTCTGGTGGAATTCCGTCCGGGCCCGACGCTTTATTTTTGCTGAGCCCGGTTATTCCTAGTTCGACCTCCTTCAGGGTGAAATTTAGCTTAACGGGCTGATGGGCCTCCGCTAACTCCTCCTGGGGTGCCTGGTTTGAATGGTTATATAGGCTCTGGAAATGTTTCTGCCATTGCTCCGGCAGAATGGTGTTCATGATTTTTGGAGCCCCTTGGTCCTGGAAGCAGGGGGCGTTGATCACTTTCCAGAAGGCAATAGAGTCTTTTCTTTCTGCGGCGTCCCTTAAGTCTTCCCAAGCCTGGTTTTGTATACTTTGCTTTCGTGCCTTCAGAGCTTTTTTGTATTCGGCTCTGTTCCGTGCCACCTTCGTTTTGTCCCTTGGTTGGGCATGTAGGCTATCCTTCAGGTTTTTCAGCGCCTTTGTGCAATTTGAGTCAAACCAACGGGGGTTTAGGGGCATTTTATTCTTAGCTCCTGTGGTTTGTAGGGAGTTATTTACAACCTGCGCGATTTCTTCAAATGCCTTCACCACCTCAGCTCCGGTTACGCAGGGGTCAAGACATTTATCGATTGCTGCTGAGGCTTCGAGTAATAGTCTTTTGTAAAAGCTGTCCACATCAATTTTGGCCCATTTGATTCTTCTACCCTGGTCCACTGCTCTTTCCATGATGGCAGGTCTCTTTTGGAGTGAAAAAACAAAACCTTCCATTTTAATGATCACCGGATTGTGATCACTGAAGCTGCTGGCCTCTATGATGATTGTGCTGATGCTTCTTTTTAGATTGGGAGAGACTAGTGCAAAGTCGATGTAAGAGTGACAACCTCTTCCTTTGAATGTTGGGGTTAATTCTCCTTTCTCGTTTAGGATAACAAGGTCTAGAGTTTGGATTAGGTTGTGCCTTTTCATTAGTCTTTCTAGATCCCAGCCCTCTGTTGAATGGGTGAAGTGTGGGCCTTTCATGATCGTGCATCTTGACCAGTCGTTGTTGAAGGGTATTAGTTTCTCACAAAGGTGACAATTAAAATCTCCCATTAGTATTAAGCCCGTGGGATTTGGTGTCTTAGATAAAAAGTTCAAACAATTTTCTAGTTCATTTATGGCTATACCCTTCTCCGTTATAGCCGGTGCGTTGTACCAGTTCATTAGCAGGAATGTTAATCTTGATGAAGTGAACCTTAGTACTTGGAGGTTGTGTGTGGCCCATTTGGTGTTGGACCAGGTGCCCTTGATGTCTAAATTGACATAGACCGCGAGCCCCCCACTTGCTCTCCCCGAAGTAGCTTTTTTTGCAGGGACGAAGAAGCTTTTATAGCCTTCCAGGCTATAGGCGTGCGGTTCAGTGGCCCAGGTCTCTTGCAGGCATAAGATATGGAATTTGCTTATATAGCTGAGCCAGTCCTGAGATGCGAACTTGGCCGCTAGCCCTGCGATGTTCCAGGTAGCTATTAGTAGATTATCATGGATCATGACCTTGGGTGTTCTTTTTCCCTCGCCTAGCAAAGGCTTTGATTGTTTATCCGTTGCGGGTACGGCAACCCGGCTTGGTTGCGGCCTGTAGGGGGTAGCGATTCTTCTATGAGTAGAGTGGGAGTTATCTGTTGTGGGATTTGTCCCCTCCCCTTTTCCCCGGATGGTATTCGGTGGTGTGCTACTGCCTCCTATGGTATGCACAGGACCCAAAACATCAGTTTGGCCCTGGTCCGCTCCTTCTTTTATCCCTGTTGATGGTAGACTTGGCTCCTTCCTGTATTTGGTTTTTGGAGATGAACAGCCCAATCTCTGTCAGTCCACCCCTTCAAGTGTACTGAACCTGTTCCAATGGGCGTACTGCGTTATAGAGGAGTCATAGGTTGGGAATACAGGATTTGGCCTTTGCCATTGAGGTGGGCCATATTGGAAACCCAAATGCGGTGTTCTGTTAGGACCAATATTCTGCCTGGGCCTTTGAGGTGCAAAGGGGTAAAAGTAGGATAGATGAACCGGGTGAATTTGTGATCGAGTATAACTCGGGGGGGCGTTGCAGATGAAGTATGTATATCAATAACATAAAATCTATTAAATCTATTACAAAATACATTCTATTATCAAAACATTAAACTAATTAAAAATCTTTAAAATTAAATTTACCACTACAGTCAGTGTAACAGTAGGGAAAGTGTTGGATAGCGGAGGGGTAAAAATTACTATTCCCACTCCAATGAGTGCAACAATAGGTAAAGTGCTGGTTTGTGGAGAGGTCAAAATTACTATTCCCACTCCACTGAGTGCAACAGTAGGGAAAGTGTTGGATAGCGGAGGGGTAAAAATTACTATTCCCACTCCAGTGAGTGCAACAGTAGGGAAAGAGTCGGATAGTGGAGGGGTCAAATTTACTATTCCCACTCCAATCAGTGAACCAGTAGAGAAAGTGTTGGATTGCAGAGGGGTAACAATTAATATTCTCACTCCAGTCAGTTCAAAATTAAAAACAAACAAAATATTAACAAAAATATTTAAAAAATAAATAGAAAAATATCTAAATATATTAAACATTAAAATACAAATGTATTTAATATGACAAATTTTTAAAAAATTGTTAAAAGCATGACACATACCTACAAATATTACATTAAATACAATAAAAAATAATTTTCAAATAAATATTTGTAATTAGAAAAAATATTTCAAAACAAAATCATTGTTACATAAATTAACTTTTTTTATTTCCTACCCTATAACACCACATAATTCACAACCCACATCTAAAAAATGTTTTAATGTACTTGCATAATTAACATAATTACCGATTAAAAAAATATATAAATTAAAAAACGAATTAAAACATATAAAAATGAATAAACAGCCAAAAATGAGTGGGAAACTTATCCTGTTTACTGTATGCTGATGATTTCGTAATCTTTGATTAAACAGAGATGGGCCTACAGAGGAAGCTAAATGCGTTCAGCATATATTGTGCGACAAAGCGATTAACAGTAAATATGGATAAGACCAAAATCCTGTGTTTTGGCAAGAGAGACCAGAAATGTAACTGGTATTTGGGCCATACCAAACTGCAGATTGTAAATGAGTATAAATACTTGGAGATCTGGTTTCAAAAGACTTTAAAGTGGTGTACGCATTTGGAGGCACAGAAAGCAAAAGCTCACACATCTGTGTGTGGGCTGAAAAAATGTAACCGCAGCTATGGTGACATGTCCCACAGACCATTGATAAAGGCCTTCAGTACTATGATACCGCCGCAACTACAGTATGGAGCAGAAATCCTATGCTTAGGTGGAAAAAGCACCTTGGATATTGAGGAAGGAAAATGCATAAAATAATGTCTAATGTCCTCTATGATCCAGGCATTTAGACTGGAGATGGGCATGACCTCATGTAATGCTCAGGTCCAAGTGGGCCTATTACGTTTTTGGAAAAGGTTGGGGACAGGAGAAGAGTTAAGTGTCACCATGGTGTAAGAAGGAGATTCAGCTTAGTGACCTAAAATGGGCTAAGGAGGTCAGAAAGAAATTGTGCACTATTTGTGAAAAATTAGATGTTAGAATTGATCAACAGACTCTTCAAATAGAAGGGACAAGGAGCAAACTCAGAACAACAGGGAAGGAATGGTCTTGGTGAGAAGGCATGGAATACCCGAGAAAGAAAGATTCTGTGAAATTCATGAGAAATAGTTGGGTGAAAGAAAATTGGTACCCTTATTTGGATATTCTACCTAATCAATGACTCAGATTGGAAATATTGAGGCTGGGAATTAGTATTAATCCTGCTATGTTAAACAGTAGAATAAGAATTGAATTGAGGCGAACTGATGGTAACTGTACATGTCGGCTGGGCACAAAATGCGATGTATGACATATCCTGATGGACTGCTTAAAATTATTAGCCCCACTGAAACAGCTTTTACGCCCTATATTTTTAAAATCTGGCACAAAGCTACGCACACAAACAATTGAACTCCTGACAGATATGCCAAACCTCGAAATTACAATAGCCATTGCGAAGTTCATGAAGGCTCTAAAACGTTTTTTTTTATGGAATAGGAAATAGTCGACTGTAAGCTAGATTGAACATTATGATGGACAGGGATTTTAGGACATTTTTATTGGTTAATTACCTTTTATAAACCTGATAGAATATGAATGTTCTTGCTTTAATTTTATTTATGTATAGATATAGATGTGTCTAGGACTTGTGTATGGAGTAGGGTGTAAAATTGAGAGGAAGTATTTGGAAATCAGGCTTCTGAAATGATAGTGGTTGATGAATTTGCAATGTTTTTTAGAATATTTATATAAAGTGTCATGTTTTACTCTGTTTAACGACCATTGGTCTAAATAAACGTTACTTTTGACTTGACTTGAATAAACTTCCTACACTTTACCCCTATAAACCCCACAAACTACAGCTAAAATTAAACTGTAAAAATAATTATTACACAATTAAAACTTATTTTCAATTTGAAAACTAATAGTATTTAACAACTAATTATAAAGTAAGTAAAATTAATTTACATCCCACCTTTTAAACCTATAAAAGTAAAACCCCACACAAAAAATATATATTACCCTAATTAAATCAATTAATAATAATGATCAACAAATTATTAATGAATCAAACATAGATTACTTCCTACCCGTTACCCCTTTAAACCCCACAACCCACACCTAGAATTAATTACACAATTTCCATATTTAATTTTGAATTAATTAATATTAAGAACTAATTATTAATTAATGGAACTTAAATTACTTCTCACCCTTTACCCCTATAAACCCTCAAACCCTCACCTAAATTAATTACACAATTTCCATAATTATTTTACTATTAATTAATATTTATTAATAACAAATAATTATTTAAACATAAATTAATTCCCACTGTTTATCCCTATAAACCCCACAACCTGCACCTAAAATTAATCACACAATTTGCATACTTAATTTTCAATAAATTCATTCATATGAATTAACTAATCATTAATTAATCACAAATAAATTACTTCCCACTCATTACCCCTATAAACCCCACAACCCACACCTAAAATTAATTTCACAATTTCCATATTTAGGGGCCGATTCCAATCCTGGAAAAAGGCCGTACGAATCGTCGTACGGAGCGTTTTCTCCGTACGACTCGTACCCGGTAAACTGTCCCTACAACCTAGGAAGTACGATTCGTACAGAAAGCCTATTTCCGTACGAATCGTACAAAAGACCGTACGGGTAAAAAAAAACTACGATTCTGATCCGGAACAGCCTGTACGCGACATCCGGACGTATTCAGGCAGCGGTTTCCGGCCCAGCAAGTATGATTCCTCCCTACGCCACTCCGTACGCCTCTTTTTTTGCGGGAGTCGAACACATCCGGAAAAGCAGAGTTCGACGCGAACCGTTGCGCAACAGAGCCCCGGTACGCAACGTACACGCCATGAACCCCGTCGTACGTGTCATCCTGGTCCTCTTGGCCTACGACCTGGTGCACCGCACCCAACGCACACGCTGCAGAAGGTGAGAACAACACCCAGGGGCCAGGGTGGCGGTGAGGGGCAGGAAACAAACCCCATACTCAAAGCCAAACCTATAATATGGAGGCCATACATTACCACCAGGGTCTGGTCACTTGGCGGGGCGTGTCCCGCAACCCCTGCGTACCGCAACAACGGAAGTGGACGTGTACGGTGCGTTGCACACGTACCCCTATGGCACAGTAGAACTGTGATACGGACTGTACACACGCAATGAATGCGTGGGTACGGTGCATACCACACGTACCCCTACGGCACAGTAGAACTGTGATACGGACCGTACACACGCAATGAATGCGTGGGTACGGTGCGTACACCGACATTGCTATGTACGGTGCGTACACCGCCATTGCGTATGTACGGTGCGTAATACAACATTGGTGCGCGTACAACAACATTGCGTATGTACGGTGCGTACACCGACATTGCATATGTACAAGTCATTCCCTGTGTACAGGACGTTTTCCGTTTGAATCGTACATTGGAAAGCCGGTCCGGACCGTACTTGTACGCTCGGACTTTATTTTTACGATTCGTATGGAAAAGTGTCCGGGTCCGTCTCATACAACTTTTCCTGCTACGATTCGTACGGATCGGGCCGATCCGTATGTACTTTTTCCCGTACGAATCGTACTTCACGGGTCGGACGTGACTTGTACGATTCGTACAGAAAAAAATACGGATACGAGTCGTGCGGAAAACAAAAATACAGGATAGGAATCGACCCCTTAATGTTCAATTAATTAATACTAATTAACTTATTACTTAATTAAAAATAAATTACTTACCACCCTTTACACCTATAAACCCCACCACCCGCACCTAAAACAATTCTACAATTACCATCATTAATTAGCAGTTAATTATTATTGATTAACAACCAATTAATAATAAATTACTTCCCACAATTAACACTATAAAACCTCAATTAAATGAATATTAATAAATAAAAAATAATCATTAATTTATTATAATTAAATTACTTCCCACCCTATTCTCTTATAAACCCTCAACCTGCTACGGAACTAAAAACGCAAAATTTAATTAAAATAAAATTGATAGCTACAATAAAATGTAACACATATATTAAAGAACATGAACACTACTTATACGTTAAAAATACATCACATACATTTAAAATATATACTAAAATACATAACACTAATTATAAAATTGATATTTTAAACAACTATATTTTTGCAAATGATATTAATGACTTCAATGTTTTTAAAAACGATATTTCTTACCTTAAAACCGATATTCTTGACCACGATATTCTTGCTGCCGATATTTCTGACTCACGATATTTAGGACTCGATATTTCTGTAGTTCGACATTTCCAACTCAATATTCTGTCTGCACACCCTCCCAACCTCCCACCCTCCACTGCTACTCCTCTGCTTCCCTTCTTGCGTTGAACCGTGGGCGCACCTCCCAGAGCTCACCAGCTGACTCCAAAGGTGTCTTGTCCTTCTTCACCAGCCACTTCTTCTGCATCCACCCACACCCTCACACCACACATATATGCATTGCACACTTTACTGTGCTCACCCGACTCTCACCTCTCCCTGCTTTCACGTCTTCTTATTCTGCCGCCTCCTCAACATCCGCTTCCTCACTAAATACACCACCTAATTCTAGGACCTGCTGTATGACCACACATTGGACCTGTGCTTCATGACGAAAACCTGGTTGGCTCCCATGTCGGCTTCTGACATTGCCACATGTATAACCACTAACCCGGATACAAGGTCATTAGACAGCACAGAACTAATAGTCCCATAGGAGAACTCAACATTATCTTCAAAGGACACATCCAGTGCTCCACTACCTCGGCTAGCACCAACAGCACAATGGAATGCCTGACCTTCAAACTCCACACCGCTGCCAGCTATACCCTAAGTGACACCCTCATCTAGCGACACCTCTGGGACCGAAGCGAGCTTCGGAAGCACAATTGCGGACATCATCGTCCCGAGGATAATCTACTTCAGCCCTGCCCTTATCACGTATTCAGTAAAAGACTGGATTCTATCACCTCAGCCATTACCCTGATCCTGAATGACTCGATCAACACAGGCACCTAAAGGACACCTGAAAACATGCCACAGTTCTCCCTCTACTAAGGAAGCCCTCAGCAGGCCCTAAAACACTAGCCAACTACTGCCCCATCTCCCTGCTACCTTTTTTGGTGGAAGTCGTGCAGAAGATCATGTACAAACGCTAGCAGCCTACCTTAACGACAACAACCTCCTTGACACCACTCGATCCGCCTTCAGACCCAGCCACAGCACTGAAACCCCTCATCGCCGATACAGATGACATTCAACTGATCATAGACAGAAGAGACACCACTGTCCTCATCCTTTTAGATTTATCCGTCAGGGATCAGCGTTTCCTCACATGCCGCAGCCATTCAGTCCGCCTGATTCTTTTCACCTTATCTGTCACCAAACTCTGCTGCGGAGTTCCACAAGGATCCTGACTTGGTCCCACTCTTCATCACCTACATGCCTCACTCACCAGCATCATCTGCACCCAAGGAAACAACTTTATATGCTCCAGGGATGACATGCAGCTCATCCGTTCCCTCTCCTACAAAACATTAAACTCCTGAACCCACTTCTCTGCCTGCATGTCCAAAGTTACCAGATGGATGAAAGTCAACGGACTCAAGCTCAACACAGACAAGATGGAAGTGATGATCTTCAGTAAAGACACCTTGTTGTGGGACCACACCTGGTTGCTTGAGGATCTCAGACTCACACCATCCCAGTCACCAATGCAAAGAATCTCAGAATAATAGTTGACACCTATTTTCCATGACAGTCCAAGTGAACACAGTATTCAACTACTGTTTCACATACGATGCTTTAGAAGATTTTCAAGTGGCTTCGATTCAACACCTGCAGAACCGTCACCCAGGCCCTCATTACCAACCAGTTGAACCATGACAATGCACTTTATCTCGGAATCAACAAGCAACTTACTATAAGACTCCAGACAATACAGAATTGAGCTGCCAGACACACACCGCACCCGCTTCACCCTGCATCTAGAAGACCTTCACTGGCTCCCAGTGAAAAACTTGGATTATTATATGGTGTGGTTGTGTAACATCACAGTAGAATAATAATAACACAATTTTGTATCAGGTCCAGTTAGGTTTGTTTGTAAAACATTAGCTCACTCCTGGGTACCTGTGTTATGGAGTAGTCCGGCTTTATTGAAGGAACAAGTGTAAAACATTAAGACCTGTGTGAGAAGTTTGTACTGACATCGCTTGTGGATGCGTAACCAGTGGAGCTCACTGAGGAGTGGTTTGGGTTTGGCACGGGAGGACAAGGATGAGTCTGGCGGCAGAGTTTTGGATGGTTCGACGTCTGTGGAGATGGGTTGGGATGTCGGTGTATAGTTTGTTGCTGTAGTCCAATCTGCTTGTGATTAGGGCCTGCGTGACGGTACAACTGGTGTCCAGTGGGATACACTTAAAGAGTGTACCTAACATGCAGAGGCTGTGGAGGAATGAGGAAGTGGCAGCATTGACCTGGGACTTCATGGTGAGGTTGGTGTCCAGGATGAGCCCTGGGTTCTTAGGGTGGCTGGTTGTGGTGAGTGTGGGTCCAAGATCGGTGGGCCACCATGTGGAGTCCCATGTCAAGCTCTAATTCCCATAGATAAGCACTTCAGTTTTGTATGTTTCACTATCTTGAGGATAATGTTCACAAGGGATTACAAAACAGAATTCCAACATAGAGAATATGGTGCTGTGAGGTAAAGGGTGGAAAGAAAACATAATTTTTTTATTTTTGTTTTTAGATTATATTTGTAGAGCGCCAATCACCAAAAGGTCTCTAGGTGCTTGCAGAGTGGATCAAGAGCCTGGAAGTCCCTTAATCCCAATGAAACACTGCACACAGTAAGGTGGATTTATCCAAATGCCTCAGTAAACAAGATGATTTTGAGTTTCCTCCTGAACGGAAGTAGGGTGGTTTCCCTGCGCATACTATCCGGTAGCTTGTTCCAGATCTGTGGAATCACAACTGAGAAAGCACGCCCCCCAATGTAGCTCTGTTAAAGCGCGGGCAGGCCAGCAAGCTAGCCTCAGATGGCGGGAGACCACGTCCAGACAAGTAGGGCTTCTGGCGATCTTTGATGTAATTGGGCGCTACTCCATACTGTGCTTTATGTGCAGTGCACAGGCCCTTGAACCTGACCCTCTGCTTGATAGGGAGCCAGTGTAGCTGTTGTAGCAGGGGGGGTGGCATGTGCTCTTCTTGGCAGTTTAAGGATCAGCCTTGCCGCATCATTTAAAACCACCTGAAGTTTTCCCAGGAGTTTGTCAGGAAGCCCTGTGTATACTGTGTTACCGTAATCCAGGCATGACAGGATTAGGGCCATCACGACGGTACGCATGGTGGAAAGCAAGGTCCCGAGCTTCCGGAGTTGCCGCATTAGGCCCGTACAGCTCCCCCCTATAGCAGACACCTGAGTGTTTAAAGTTAACTTGGTGTCCAGCTTGATACCCAGAATCTTCACGGCTGGCACCGGTGTCTGGGTGGTGCCAAGCTCTTGGGGCCATAAGAGGCTGGACCAGGGTGAGGCCCCTATAGTAAGCCCCTCTGTCGGATTTACCTTAAGTGAGTTAGAAGTCAACCAGTTCATAGTGAGCCGGAAGATATTCTGGACATTGAGCTGTGCCTATGTAGAGTTTTCATCTTGTGCAATTAACTGGGTGTCGTCCGCGTAATTAAACACCTGACAGTCTAATTTTGCCAGTGCTTCTACCAAAGGCTGGAGGTAGATATTAAATAACAGGGGGGGGGGGGGCAACGCAGAGCCCTGCGGAACCCCACAATGCAAGACACCCTGCCTGGACCTACATTCTCCTTTTGAGACCGATCATCCAGGAAGGAGGTAATCCATTGGAGGACTGTCCCGGTGACTCCCAGCCGTCGGACATGGGCCAACAACTGCGCGTGGTTCACTGTGTCAAACGCGGCTGAGAGATCTGATAGTATCAGTGCTGAGGGGTTTTTCTTATCAGCTGAGAGCCTTAATTCATCCAGCAACGAGAGCATCACCAACTCAGTGCTATTATGGGCCCTAAATCCTGCTTGCCGTGTATGTAACAGTTGATGCTTTTCCAAGAAGGACGAGAGAACTCTAAGCACAAGTCGCATGAGAACTTTGGCCAGGAAAGGAAGTCGGGAAATGGGTCGGAAGTTTTTCAAATTGTTGCTGTCCGCCCCAACTTTTTTCAGCAATGGAATCACCATGGCTTCCTTAAGTTTGTGAGGTGCCTTCCCTGTAGCCAAGGAGAGATTTAATAGAGACAACACTTCTGGCTCTACCGCCGGAATGACCCTTTTAAACACCATAGGAGGGCAAAGATCTTCTGGTGACCCGGAATTTACTTTGGCCACAATATGAGCTAGACCATTTGAATCAAGTGCCGGAAAGGTTGACAGAGAACCGCCATGAAACTCCAGCGAGTCCACCACTGATAGAGGACAGGGGGTTATACGCGTTTTGCCTTTTTCTGTAATAATGTCTTTGACCTTAGGTAGAAAGAAGTCCTGTACCTTTTCACAGTCTGCCTGATTAGCGACCGTCCTTTGTCCTTTCATGTGACTCAACTCCTTGAGTACGTTTGTCCAATGAAAGATATGATCGAGCATACAAGGTTAGACATTGTAGGAAGCTGCCTCTGTATATACTATATCAAAGTAAGGTATAGAGCGAACAGAGTCCAGGGAGTCCCCAGAGGCTAAATTAGGTAAGTAGTAGCAGCTCTCTTTGCGGTAGTGTGGGTGAGCAGTTAGGCTTATCCGGAGGGTGTTTTAAGCATTTATTGTATTCACTCAATCAAGACTGATTCACTCACTCGGAGACTGAATCAAGACCAATTGAGTAAGCATAAAAAGGTATACTTGCATTTTATTTCTAGCCCCAACCAGGGTTTGGCACGCTTTCAATGGCAAACCTTTACACAGAAATACATTTGAGGATGGATTTGCAATTGTTACAGGTTGGTATCACTTTAAAAAGTAGTTAGAATTACACAGTAATTCATTTTAGGATACTTTTTAGTTACTTTTAGATTACTTTGAGTACTGGGGTTGGTATGCCTAGATACCACCCTTAAGGATCTCACAATACAAGGTAAGTAAGACTTTGCTTGGCTTTGAGTTAGTTTCTGTTTTCCCATCCAAAGCAACAGTTAAACTTAAAACATTTTAGGCCCAAAATCTCATAACACGTGTTCCTATGGGAAAAAATGGTTATCGGCTTCACAGGTAAGACAACGTCTTAGAAGTGGGAGGTTTGGGGGTTAGGACCAAGGTTCCCCAAGGTCTAGGTTGGCACTTGACTTGCACCACTAGCGGCACTGGGGTGGCCGGGTGTAGAGTGCAGAGGCCCAATGTTAGCCAATGAGGCTGAGGGGGGCTTCGGTTAGGGACTGCTTACGAGCAGGCCACTCGGATGTGGGCGCAAAGCTCCTGGGGTTAAGATCAGGACTGCAGGAGCCAATGACTTGCACAGGAGCTGCACCACCAACGGCACTGGGGCAGCCGGATGCCGGATGCAGGGTGCTAAAAGCTCATCGGGACCCTGTGCTTTTCAATGGAGACCTTCGGTTCGGTAAAGTTGCTGCAAGCTCGGGCAGGGAGACTTCCTGAAGGTGACAAATGGCTGGATAGGTAAGTTGGGTTCTTGGGAGATGCCTGGACACAATCATTTGGGCCACCTAAGGCCCTGGGGCGTTGGGTGCAGGGGTGTCTTCTGGCGTCGAGTTTTCTTACCAGCTCCGGTCGCCTTCGGGGGGGCCTTTCAGGTTGAGGCTGCAGGCTTCATCTTGAGGGAGGTCGGGGATCACCAGATCCCAAGTCTGGATCACAGGGGAGACCTCCTCATGGTGTTGTGCCACTCAAACTTGGCCCGTGGGTGTTGGGTGCAGAGTCGCCGGAATCCGGATTCTCATCTTGGGGTCTTTGTTGAGCAAATCTGGTGCTCACGGGAGACATAGTCTATAAGGTGAGTGCAGGGCAGGTCCTCCGGGCATTAAGGAGCTGCTGGACATGCCGGTTGGAGTCGGGTTAGGCCAGTAGGACTGTGGCAAAAGCAGTAGTTGTTCTCTTCTTTCTGGGTAAGCACAGCTCTTTTGTCCTTCTTCTTCCTACCTCGAAAATGAGGAGGTAAGGTTCAGGGTTGCCCCTAAATACTAGAGTTAGGGGTGTTTAAAGGGGTGTGCAGGTCGGGACCAATGGGTCCCTTCCTTGGGGTGGGTACACCCCCTATTATGCCACCCTCCAGTGGGAGGGGGCATGAGCCTCTCCCTAATTTGCTGATTCCCCTCATCTTCAAGATAGAGGGGACTAAGATGTGTGCTTCACTTCTCCTCCCCACCTGAGGGGTGAAGTTGGCAAAGGTGGGCACCCCTCTCTTCCTAGCTTGGTTTTCCCACCGATTCTCCCAACCAAAGTGGGGGGCAGAACCGGTGGGAGCCAGTTGCTAGGGACAGCAAAAGGCAGGGACAGCTGCCAAAGGCAGCAGGCCTTTGAAGCTTCCCCTTCATGGACTCAGCCCATCGTGGGGGAGGAAGCATGACACCTCTGCCCAGCAGAAGCAGATGCTCTCTAACCAGGGGTCCAGGAATCTGTATGGTGGTGGCAAATGGCGGTCAGCCGTTCAGAAACCACATCAGGGCTGGTTGGTTTTCAGGGGGCATCTCTAAGATGCCCTCTTAGTGCATTTTACATTAAATCCCTCACTGGCATCAGTGTGGGTTTAATATGCTGAGATTCTTGCTACCAAGCTTCCCTGGTTTTAGTAAAGCGATAATGGAGCTGCGAAGTTCATTATTACCAACATCCAGACCATATACGCTTTATGGCTTTACTACACTTACGATGTCTAAGAATAGGCTGAGACACTGTAGGGAAGTGTGCCATGTCGACTCTTCACTTTTCTCTGCACCAAAACACACAGTCTGCAATGGCAGTGTGTGGGTGTTAAGGTGCCGGGCCTCTAAGGTGGCACAGTAGGTGCTGCAGTACTTAGAGGCCTTCCCTGGCCAGAGTGCCCTTGGTACCCATGGTACCTTTTACAAGGGGCTTACCTGTGGCCAGAGATGTGCTAATTGTTGGTACGCAGGTACCAGTTTGGGAAAAAAACACAGGCCCTGAGAACCTGATTGGCAGGGACCCAGGGCACATCAAGGCAGGCTGCATCAGATGTCCGACATAAAGTGGGGGGTAACCATGCAAAAAGGGACACTTTCCTACACAATCCCCCCCACCACCCCAAATAAAAGAGGATGAGACTAACCTTTTCCAAGATTCTTCATTGTTTAAGTGGGAAAATCTGGAAAGGCCATCTGCATTGGCATGGGCAGTCCCAGGTATATGATGTACTGTAAAGTAGATTCCCTGTAGAGATATGGACCACCTTGAAAGTTTTGGGTTTTCTCTGTTCATCTGCATCAGCCATTTGAGAGGTGTGTGGCCAGTTTGAACTAGGAAGTGAGTACCAGTGGTCTCAACTTCTTCAGGGACCAAACCACAGCAAAGGCATCCCTCTTAATGGCACTCCAATGCTGTTTCCTGGGGAGTAGCCTTCTGCATTTGAAAGCAACAAGTTGGGTTGGTCATGCCCATCATTTGTCTGGGATAGTACCGCTCCTATCACTAGCTCAGAGGCATCAGTCTGCACAATGAACTGCTTGGAGCCTTGAGAATAGGTGCTCAGCACATTGCCTCCTTTAGGGTGTCAAACGCCTTTTGGTAGCCAGCTGTCCAGTTCACTTACTTGGGCATCTTGTTGGAGGTACGTTCTGTGAGGGGAGCCATATCCCTTCAAAAAACCTCCTATATTTTATTTATATATTTTATTTTGAAGGGTTTATATAGCGCGAACATGCCTCATGCGGGTATCGGAGTGCTTTAATGGGTAGAAAGATGAGACAAAAGACAACAGTATGTCACGAATATGTCTTGTTATATAAACAACCATTATGAGAGTTAGATACATTGTTCATGTGAATTTACTAGAGTAGAGATTTTACTTCTTTCTTGAAAGAGGTAGAAGAGGGTTTCAGTCTGGTTTCTGGGGGCAGTGCGTTCCGTATCCTAGGAGCGATTCCCGATAAGGCACGGTTGTATGTTTTCTTTTTGGAAAATCGTTGTGGTTTCAGAAGAAGGGTGCTGGAACCTCTGGAGGATCTGTTGCCACATGTGAGCACCAGTTTCTGGGCCAGATACCTCGGAGTGCTGGGATGTAGGGCTTTGTGAGTCATGCAGGCGATTTTTAGTTGAATTCTTGCTTCGAATTGTAGCCAGTTAAGAGCTCTAAGGGTCGGGGGTAATGTGGTAGCTTCCTTTTGACCCCATGATGAGCCTAGCCGCTGAATTCAGTGAGGCTCTTAGAGGGGCCGTTGTAGATCTGGGAAGTCCGCAGAGCGTTGCACTCCCATAGTCTAGTCTTGGGATTACTAGTGCTTGAACTGCCAGTTTGAAGTAATTTGCGGGAAGGTAGGGTTTTAATTTTCTCAAAGTGTTCATCTGAATGTTTGCTCCTTTTGTTGCTGCATTGATATGTTTCTGCATGTTTAGATTTTTGTCAAGTGGTAATCCCAGCGATTTCGCTGAGTCAATAATATGAGGTTGGCAGTTGAGCGCTGTTAGTTGTTTAAGCCATTCTTCAATGATGGTTGTTTGGTTGGGTGGAGCAATTAGGAGGAATTCAGTCTTGAGGGTGTTTAGTTTCAGGTGGTTTTCCTCCAGCCAAGTCTGGGTTTTTTGTAGAGTTAAGTTGAGAAATGTGATGTTCTCAACAGTAGTGACCTTTAAGTATAGTTGTGCATCGTCTGCGTATATGTGATAGTGGATGTTTGAAGAGCTGAGAATTTTGGTGAGTGGTTCTATGAATAGGTTGAAAAGTGTAGGTGAGAGGGATGAGCCCAGCGGAACTCCTAATGTGACTGGGACGGCCATAGATAAGGATTGATTGGCCTTGAATCTTTGGGATCTGTTTTGGAGGAAAGAGGTGAACCAATTTAGTACTGATCCTGAAAAGCCCATTCTATATTTCAGAAGATCCAGAAGATTGTCATCTTTGACGGTGTTGAATGCCGAAGATAGATTGAGCAGGATTAGCAGACAGGCTTCGTTTTGGTCTAGGATTTTTAGTGCATCATCTACAATGTGGGTCATGGACGACTTGGTACTGTGCCCTGCGCAAAAGCCGGATTGGTATTGGTTGAGCAGGTTAAAATGGTCGATGTTGTTGCCCAGCTGGAGGTGAACACATTTTTCTAGGAGTTTAGCCAGAGTTGGGATGTTAGAGATCAGGCGGTAATTATTTAATCTGTGTGGTCTGCCGTTGGTTTCTTTAGGATGGGGGACACCTGCCCAAATTTAAGGTTTTCTGGAATGGTTCCTTGAAGTAGAGAGGTATTGATAATCTTGGTCCATAGTCACAGTAGCAGCAGTATTGAACTCTTTTAGGTAGTTTGCAGGAAGAGGATCGGTGAAATGGTTAGAGGGTTCAATGACATAAGCGCTTTTAACATTGCATCTTCACTGTAAGTTTTGAAGGAAGACCATTCGGCGTTATTTTTGAGGGCGAACTTTGGTGTGTATAAGTTAGGGGATGCTAGAGAGGGAGGTGGGGTGCCCTTGTGGTTGTCAGTGTGAATTACTAAGACCTTAAGTAGGTCCATCTTCATGTTTTCTGTCTTCTCAGTGAAGAAGGAGGCAAATTATTCGCAGCTGGGTTGTGCGCTTGGTCCAACTTGGGGGAGGGGGAGGGGTAAGAAAAGCCATTAGGGATTGTGCTTTGACTAGTTCAAAATGTTTTTGGGGTCGATTTTTGGCTTGGTCCAATTGGTTCTTGAAAAAGTTTGCTTTTGATCTTCTGATATTTCTATAGTAGGAGTTTCTGGTAGCTCTTAACAGCTTAAGGTGGTAAGGCGACGGTGATGGTTTCCATCGGCTTTCAATTAGTCTTGGGGCGTGTCTGTCCTCATTGAGTCTGCCGTCGTACCATGGTTTGGAATCTTTTGTGGAGAGGCTCTTCAGTTATAGCGGAGCAACTGTGTCTATTAACTTACTCATAGCATTAAAGTAGTGGTTTGTCAGAGCTTGAACATCGGATAGGCCTTCATGGGGCAAGAGGTTGACACTAGAGGATGTGAGTAAATCCGTGCTGGAATTTTTTAGGTTCCTTTTCCATATTTTAGATTTCATAGGTTGGGCTGAATATAATTTTACTGATTCATTAATGAAGAATATGATAGAATGGTGGTCAGATCAATCACAGGGGAGGATCGTTTTCATTTGAATGGAGTCGGCATCGGAAATGACCAAGTCTAGGATTGAGCCTTTGTCATGTGTGGGGCTGTTGCAGATTTGGGTGAGTTTGAGGTCTGTGAGGACTGCTTTGAGGCTATTAACCGCAGAGTCGTTAAGGTCATTCCAGTGAAGACTGAGATCTCTTTTATGAATATTTGGGTGCTTTGTTGTCCAGTATTTGTAGTCACGATATCCATGAATTGTTCGAGGAAAGTGAGGTTGTCACCTGGAGTGTGGTAGAATGTGTGCAATGAACAGACTGGTTTGTTGTTGCTTGTGATATCAATACAAAGGTATTCACATGAGGATAATATCGCTGAATGAGATTGGTTAACTGAGAGACTCTTCCGATGTATGCAGGCAATACCGCGCCCTGGTCTATCCCTTCTGTCTAGTCTAGTGATGTCATGGTTTGGGGGGACCAGAATATCTAGGATGTGCGTAGACGATTCGTTTAACCAGGTTTTGGTTAGAATTAAGAGGTCGGGTTCATGAGTGATTATGAGGTCCGCTATATCAGCCGCATGGCTTGAGGCTGATCTACAGTTTAGTAGTATACATTTGAGATGTGACTTGATGTGAGCTAGAGGTTCTTGTGTGAGGGAGAAACACGTAAGATTGTCTTTGGTTATTCCTCTAGGGTTGTGTTTTGGAGCTCTGTGTGGATTAGAGGGGATGGTTTGGATTGGGGAATGTTTATTTATGTTGTTTGAGCACTCTGTGTTCTGGGTGGGAAGAGGGAGATCATAAGAGCGGAGTAGGGAGTGTATATCATTGGGTGATAGAGGATCCTTCCTTCGGACAGGTCGGGTTGTGACATTGGGGTAAGGTATTGTTCTCCATCTTAGGGCAGATGCTTCAGGGATTGTGGATGCCTCTGGTGGGGGTATGGGGAGAGGTTACTATGGACGTTCGTGCTAGAATCCTGATCATGCCTTCTAATCTTAGGTAGGTGAAGAATCAGGTCCCGTAGGAATTGGAGGTCATCTTTGACTTGTTGCAATGAAAGTAAAATTTCATCCAGTCTGGGGTCTATTTTGGTTTGTGTGTTTATTGTATGGTCTGGGGGTCGGGGAGGGGTGGGTGTGCCAGGGATGTGGGTTGGGGGGTTAAAATAGACTGAGTCAACGTAATGAGGCCCACATGGATGGATAAAGAGAGAGGGGGAATGGATGGAGGCGAAGAGGCATGTACTGAGTAAATGTGGGGGGGGGGGTAGGGCTGTCGTATAGTATCCAGTCAAGTGAAGGAATCCCTGACTTGGGTCTGGGTTGTTGGAGCTTCCCAATTCAGGATTGTCTAGATTTTGCGTTGGACTTGGCCTCCACCTACTTGGTGTCCCGAGTACACAACAGTTCCCTGCCCTATCTGGCATTTGAATGCCTTGAGAGTTATGCCTGCTGCTTGCAGGGCCTGCAAAACCTTCCCCAGGTGGTGCAGGTGATCCAGCCTGGAAGAGCTAAACACAGCAATATCATCTAGATAAGCTGCACAAAAGGCTTCCAAACTAGAGAGGACTTGATTCACCAACCTTTGGAAGGTGGCAGGGGCATTCTTTATACCAAAGGGCATCACAGTGAACTGGAAGTGCCCATCAGATGTGGAGAATGCTGTATTTTCCTTTGCTTCAGGGGGCCATGCCAATCTGCCAGTATCCTGCAGTTAAGTCAAAGGTACGTAAGTATTTGGCAGCCCCCAACTTGTCTATTAATTAATCAGTTCTGGGGATGGGGTGACAGCATTGAGGCCTCTGTAGCCCACACAAAACCTCATTTGACTTTTTCCACCCTGTGGATGAGGTCTGGGGACTAGAACCACTGGGCTGGCCCAGGGACTCTAAAAAGGAATAATGACCCCCCCAAATCCAACATGTTGCTGACTTCAGCCTTGATGCTTTCCTTGACTTGGTCAGACTGGTGATAGATTTTTGTTTTGACAGGCAAGCTTTTTTTAGTGTCCACATCATGGGTACACCAGGTTGTCTGACCAGGGGTCAAGGAAAAGAGCTGTGCTTATGGTTGCAGAACCTGTCAATCATCAGCTTGCTATTGGGCAGAGAGGGTGTCTCAGTAGACACTTCCATCTACTAACCTACCTTGGGGGCCGTAGGAGAGGAGGTCACGGAGAGGTTCACTCTCTGTCTCCTGATCCTCATCAATAACCATGAGCTTGGTCACATCAGTCCTGTCACAATAGAGTTTGAAGCGGTTCAAATGTATCACTCTCTTGGGGAACCTGCTAGTCCCAGATCTACCAAGTTGGTGACCTCGCTCTTGTTCTTTAGGTTAGGGTAATGGCCACTCCATTTGTCCTGGAGGGCCCTTGGTGCCACTGGCTTCAAAACCTGCACATGTTGCCCTGGTTGGAATTCTACCAGTGCAGCTTTTTGGTCATACCAGAGCTTCTAGAGCTCCTGGCTGGCCCAAAAGTGTGTGGATGCTTTCTGTGTGTACTCTGCCATTCTGGAACGAAGGCCTAGTACATTGTCCACAACACTTGCTTTGGTACATGATGGGGTCTTTCCCATCCTTCCCTCACAAGAGAGAGTGGTCCCCTTACAGGATGGCCAAACAGAAGTTCAAAGGGTGAAAGCCCTACTCCCTTCTGAGGCACCTCTCTGTAGGCAAAAAGCAGACAGGGTAACAGAACATCCCATCTCCTTTTGAGCTTTTCAGGGAGTCCCATTATCATGCCTTTCAATGTCTTGTTAAACCTTTCAACAAGGCCATTGGTTTGTGAGTGGTAAGGTATTATGAACTTGTAGATCACTCCACAATCATCCCACATGTGTTTACGTATGCAGACATGAAGTTGGTATCTCGGTCTGATACTACATCCTTAGGGAACCCTACCCTGGTGAAGTCACCAATGAGCGATTTGGCTACCGCAGGGCTGTAGTAGTCCTAAGGGGAATGTCTTCAGGATAACTAGTAGCATGATCCACTACTACTAGTATGAACTTGTTACCTGAGGCTGTGGGAGGTTCCAGTGGACTCACTATATCCACTTTTACCCTCTCAAAGGTTACCCCAACCACTGGTAGTGGAATTAAGGGGGCCTATTGGCGCCCTCCTGTCTTGCCACTGGCTTAACAGGTGACACAGGAACTTACAAACTCCTTCACTTTTTAGGACATCTGGGGCCAATAGAAGTGGGTGACCAATCTTTCCCAAGTTTTAGTCTGGCCCAGATTCCCAGCTAGGGGGATGTCATGAGCTAAAGTGAATAGAAACTCCCTGTACAGCTGAGGTACTACCACTCTCCTACTGGCACCAGGTCCGGGGTCTCTGGCCTCAGTGTACAGGAGTCCTACCTCCCAATAGACCTTGTGGGAGCCACTGACATCTCGCTGCTCATGTGCAACAGCTTGCTGCCTCAGGCCTTTAAGAGGGGTGCAGACCTGCTGCCTAAGGCACAGCTGTACCCTAGAATGTCCCCTGGTCCCAAGAGCTCTACCTCGCAAGGTTCAAGCTCATGTCCTCAGTTCCCTCTGGGGCTGAACAGTCCTCTCCCTGAGGATAGGAGTCCTGATCTTTTTGCTGAGTGGAAGCTGTTTCACCAGTCTTCATACCTTTTCTCTTGGGAGGTTGGGCCATCTTTTCAGGCTCCAACATTCCTTTTTCACCCTTTGCTAAGCAGTGTGCTCTTATTTTTATGCACACTATCTCAAGGATTTGCAACATGGCTTCATGTCTTTCTTTCTACCTCAGTCCATGCTGAGGTTTCCAAATCATTCCCAGGCAGACAGGCAGCTGTGAGTTTTGGAGATACCACTACCTGTTTCCGGCCAGCATCCCCTCCCCCATCTAATGTCACCATAGCCATGGCATGGTTAGTGGTGATACTGTCAGCATTGGTAACTAGTTAGGTTTTTCCAGGTAAGTATTGCTCAGGGGAAATCAGTGTATCTCTCACCATAGTGAGACTGGCACCTGTATCCCTCAGGGCTTCTATCCTAGCCCAATTCACTAAGGGGTACTGCAGGTATTTCTTTAAATTAGGTGGGCAGACAGCCACGGTGGCTACCCCTCCCTCCCCTTCAGAGACTAAAACAGCCTCCGTGTGAGCCATGATTTGCTCTGGACACATTATTGATCCGTTCTGGAGATTTTTCATACTAGTAGAAACTGGTGGGGGACTAAGGTCTGGTTTGTTGGGACAGGCAGCATCTCCAGTTCGGTGTCCCTTCTTGTTACAGTGGAAACACCCGGCCTTTGCAGGATCACATTTTTACCCTTGTACCTAGTAGTGGGCTGGGAAGAGTTCTTGGGCCCACCCCCCTGACCAGGATTTTGGGGGACTTTAGAAGACACTTTTATTTTATCTTTGGGTTTCTCACCCTCTTTCCCTTGGGGAGGTTTTTAACCCCTTTCTTTTGGCCACCCCCAGTGGTTGTCTTGGTTACCCTTGTCTTGACCCAGTGGTCCACCTTCTTTCCCAATTCTTGGGAAGAAATTGGACCTAGGTTTACCAGATACTGATGCAACTTTTCATTGGTGCCGTTACTTAAAATGTGTTCCTTCATAAACAAATTATAAAGTCCTTCATAATTCTGCAATTTACTTCCAGTCAACAAGCCACCTAATGTCTTTACTTAGTAGTCTACAAATCCCAACCAGGACTGACTCTGGGATTTCTGAGCCCCCCTGAATTTGATTCTGTACTACTGAGTAGTGAGTCAAAATCCCTCAGTCAGGGTGCCCTTCATGAGTTCATGGGACTCTACTTCTGCCCCACTAAGGGTCAGAAGTCTGTCTCTGAACTTACCAGAGAACAGTTCCCAAATTAGTGCCCCCAGTGAGTCTTCCTCACTTTTCTGGCTTTACAAGCCCTTTCGGAGGCTGTCAACCACTTGGTGATGTAATCACCATCCTTAAATGTAGAGACAACCCCTTTGGGGATATTAAGATCATAAAATCCTTCCTTTACTAGTTTTTTTTAATTGCTTCCACCATGGATGGGTACTTTTAGAATACTTTTTAGTTACTTTTAGAATTACTTTGAGTACTGGGGTGGTATGCCTAGATACCACCCTTAAGGATCTCACAATACAAGGTAAGTAAGGCTTTTCTTGGCTTTGAGTTAAAGTTTCTGTTTTCTCATACAAAACAATAGTCCAACACTTAGAAAATGTTAGGCCCCAAATGTCATAACATGGGTTCCTATGGGGGAAAAATGGTTATCGGTTTTGCAGGTAAGTAGACGTCTTACAAGTGAGAATTTTTAGTTTAGGACCAAGGTTCCCTGAGGTCTAGGTTGGCACTCCAGTTGCACCACCAGCGGCACTGGAATGGCCGGGTGCAGAGTTCAGGGGCCCAATATTAGCCAATGGGGCTAAGGGCGCCTTCGGTTAGGGACTGTTAACGAGCAGGCCACTCGGTGTGGGAGCAAAGCTCTTGGGGGTAAGGTCAGTGTGGAAACGTGTAATATTTTACTTGGCATAAGCGATAGCCATTTTGGCTGTGGTGTCCATTTAAGTTTCCTACGTAATTCTCTCGTCTTTTCACTCTGCTTGTGCTATCTATTTTAGTTGACATCCTGACTCAGCTAAAAGCAATGTACTTGCTGAGAGTTTGTAGCTGCCAGAGCACCTGGTCTCAGATATGAACTGTCAACCATTTACTGCTGCCATACGCACTCCTGCTCCCCCTCCCACTTTGCTGACCAAGTGGTTATTCATCTGCCCTTGTTTGCTGAAAACTATTTCTAAAACGTGTTCTCCCTATTTCTGTTCACATGCTTACACTGCAGAAAACCTGTATAAAAGCTCTGTGTTCTGTGACTTCAGTGTACTACCTCAGGCAGCACTTGAGTGCGCTGTGTGGACGTGGTCCCACTCATGAGTGATTCATAAACTTGTTATTTATTCCCAATTCCAGTGCTAATTTCTATTTTGTTGGTCTTTGAACCCGTGGACAAAAGAGAGACCCTGCACCAGTGTACCCCAAAAAAGGTAAATTTCCACATCAGCACTGCACAGGCCAATGACTAGCACAGGAGCTGCACCACCAGCCGCACTGGGGTGGCCGGGTCCAGGGTGCCAAAAGGATGTCGGGACCCTCTGCATTTGTTATGTTATATGCATTTCTAAAGTGCAGCGGTTACCCGAGGGTGTCCTGGCGCTAGCTACTATCCTCTGGGCATTGAGCATGTTGAAAAGCCAGGTTTTTAGTCCCTTCCTGAAAGACAGAAGATCAGTGGCATTTCTGAGATGGAAGTGAAGATCATTCCAAGCCTTTGCAGCGCATGCAATAAAGCTTCTCCCTCCCCACATGGCTTTTTTAGTTTTTCAATGGAGACCTTTGGTATGGTAAAGTTGCTGCAGGCTCGGGCAAGGAGACTTCCTGAAGGTGACCACCAGCTGGAGAGGTAATTTGGGTTCTTGGGAGATGCCTGGACACCGTCAGTTGGGCCACCCAAGGTCCTGGAACATCTGTTGCAGGGGTATCTTCTGGCATTAGGTTTTCTTACCAGCTCCCGTCACGGCCGGGGGAATCCTTCAGGTTGAGGCTCCAGGTGTTGTCTTGAAGCTGGTAAGGGATCACCAGATCCCAGATCAGGATCACTAGGGAGACCTTGTGGTGTTGGCCACTTGAACTCGGGTTGTGGGCATTGGGTGCATGTAGGAGAGTAGGTTCTGCTTCACGTGGGTACCCCCACTTTTTGCTGGTGTTTCACTGTTTTTCGACCTTAGTCTGGCTGTGGCCCTGCTAATCAGGACCCCAGCCTAGCTGCTTCCTCTCTAAAATGGTTTCCATGTACATTAGGTACATATCTAATTGGATTCTGGAGTGCCTTATAAGCCCCTAGTGTAGGGTATACTATGTACCTAGGGCATAGGTACCTCAGAGGCCTACCAGGGGCTGAAGCATGTATTATGCCACCCCTGGGAAGCACTCCCAAATGGCACCACAGGTCTGCTACTGCAGCCTGGGTAAGGGTGTGCTTGCACCCCTTACTGTGGTATAGGCTATCTATATCACTATCATTGCACACACATATAAAACCTATAAGTCACTCCTGTGGCAGGCCTTAACAATCCAGAAGGCAGAGTGCTTGGTTATTATGTGAGAGGGTGCCCCTGCATGAGCAGAGACCCTCTGCAGCATTCGGAGTACCTCCTCTGATGCTGTTTGTGGTGCAGCCTGACCATATACTCTTAAGTGCATTATAACCTCGCGGTAAATGCTAACTTTGGGATGGCTGCACAGAAACATGTCGTGTTTGGTGGCAAACGCTTTGGAATACTACCCCCTCATCCCCCGCCAGTTCTGGCAGGGGGGTAACATTCCACCCTTCTAGAGGGAGAGACATGTTCACACCGGTCTAACCCGGTAGGACTTTCCTGAACCCTGGCATCACAAAATTGATGCCTCTGCCACAGACACGGGTCTGGCCCCCTGCTGCTGACCGAAACTCCGACAGGGCAGGCCTGGACAATAGGTTTCCTGTCCCAGGGAGGTGTAACCACCTCCCCAGACAGGCAGATGTGTATTGGGGCTGGGCGGGAGCACTCTCTGGTGCTTTGAAGTCCTGCACTGGGGACACACTTGGTGTCCCTGTGCATAGTCCAGTTCAAATCGGTGGCAGGGGCTACCTGCCCCTGCTTTGGCGCGAAACTGGACAAATTAAATGGGTGTAACCACCCCTCTTTCCAAACCCTCCCATGGGTGGGTCCCTAGAGTATGTCCAACCCCTAAACTTAGTATAAGTATGGGAACCCAGTCCTTGTGACTTTATATTACCCTGGACGAAACTCTGCAATATATATCCTGGACCTTCGATGTTCTATCCTGACTAGAAGACTGAAGAAATCTCCCTTGGGGTCAAGGAGTGACTCCCCTGCTTGGCAGGCACCAAAGAAGCAACTGACCGGTCTGCATCACTGAAGCTCCCGCCGAACGCCGAAGTCTTTGCATCACCAGAGGTGGATTTCCAGACTTCCCCGAGGCTACCTTGAGTCCACAGCAAATCTGAGGCCCGTGGCTATCGTGGGTGACGTGGAACCGTGACCCCTGGACACAGTGAACTTTTGCAGCAACACTATCTTCTGTGACTTCCTCGAAGTTGTGCTTTGGGCTCCGAGTAGCCCCAGCCTTGAGCACCTCCTGCACCGAAGATTGCTGGCCTCCACTTCACGAGTGACCCGTGGGCCAGTATCAAGTGCGACAGGTCGAGGCTCCTTCGCGATCGCTAGCCCATTGGTTATTAGGACCCCACGAAGGCAACTCCTCTTCTAATTGGGCTTTCCTGGTTGCTCCAGACGTGCCCCAACTTACCCTCGCTGGGTGAGTCCCTCAGAACTTGCTGGACTGCACCGCAGTCCTTTCTCTGTTTTCCAGTGACTTGCCGTTGCCAAGGCTTGCTGGGTCCATTCTGGTCGCCGACACCGCAGCACTCAACAGACTTCATGGCACAGCTCGAATCCTCCTTCGTTGACGCCTCCTGGACCTCGTGGCTGAAGATTCAAGACACCCGTCAACTCACCTGAAGCACCCGACATCTGTGGGCATTGGTCCATCCTGCCCTCCGTCACTGGCAAGTGATCCAGACTCTGTCCCCTCTGCTTTCAGGTTTCTTTCATCCTAGATCCAGGCTTGGATCTCTTCAGACACTTCTCCTCTTCAAGCCAGCTTCCATTGTAATCGACGACGCGACCCGACACCAAAAGACACCTATGCACCCGACCTCCCTGGGTGAGGTAACTCGAGTACTCCGGTGCTCCCGTGGGTGCTAGCCCTAGAGCTTCTTAAGTCCAAAAGAGTTTGGTCCTGACTCGATTCTAAGTGTGCCTAATCTTTAAATTTCCAACCGCGACATTGCCCATAGAAGCTAACGGGATCCCACGGTTGTGTTTTCACACTGCACATGGCCCCTGTGGGTCCCCTGTGTTACTACCTTGGGTGGTTCCTTGGGATCCCAGCGATTCTACAGGCTCTAGGCCTTGTGTCTAGATCAGTCATGGTTCTTATACCACTTTATTGGTATATGGTTTGGTAGGCCCCTAGGGCCCAAACGTGTATTTGTGCTATTACTGTTGATTGCTAACTTGTAAATTAAGTACTTGGACCTCCAGTCTCATAAAGAGACTAGAGGGGTGTGTTTTATACGAAATACATATATTTTGAATATATACCTGGTGTGGTTGTCCTTTCATTTGGTCATTCAAGAGATTATAGACTGGTAAAACAAGCTGCTTTACATTCCTTCAAGACTTAGCCTGAAGGCTGCTCTCTATTGCTACCACTAGGATAGCTTTCAATAAAGGTTGTCTTTAACCAATTCACCATAAGGGGTTGTTTGGACTGATACAAGGTGCCCACTAGAACTGGTAGACAGCATATATCAGGCCACCTTCTCACAGTGCAGAACCGCAAAGTCACAGAAATCCGGATTCTGTCTTGGAGTCTTTGTTGAGCAAATCCAGTGCTCACAGGAGACAGTGTCTGTAAGGTGAGTGCAGAGCATAGGTCTATTAGAAGAGGAGCAAAATCAGGATGATGAAGAAGCATACTTCTGTATTGACCCCAAATTTGCACCATCCCAGATGTATAGTAATCGATCTGAAGATTAAACAAACTCTGATGCTAGATCTTTGACTCTAGAAGTTGATGAGGGTACCATCTCTTCCCCCCCCCACCTCCCCCTTGCCAGTTGGTCCTGATAAAGATTCTGTGGGAAGTAGAGTTAAGACATTGGGCTGATTGATATCTCCTTTGTGGAAAATGATTCAAGCTTAACATCCTTGTTTTTGTAAGGGGAGGGTTGTGTTACTTTGTAATGAACTCAATGTAAACTGGGTAGGTTCCTCCTGTCCCTCGCTGCACCCTTTGCACAATGGTTGGTCCTTTGGCATGCGGAGGGTAGAATGAAGACATGTTCTTCCGGTATGCTCTCCTGGTGACTGAGCCTTGAATACATACTGTCTTCCTGGCATCCTTGTGGTGTATTTAAACATGCGTGGGCCTAGTATAGGCTTTAGTGGTTGTGCAACTGTCAGAGGCCTGTCTTCCCTTGTGTAACACCTCAGGCCCAGGGCAGGGCTTTGCAGGCCGAAGCCTAACAGCAGAGCACACACAAGGCACATCCACACAGATACTCGGTCCGTGCCGTCAGCCACGTGCGCTGACGTCACCCTTTATTAAATACTCCCTGGTCCGCGCCCTGCCCAGGGAGGTGCATGCAAACATTGTATTGTAGTGGCCGGGTGGCTCACCACATCCCATCCATCCTGGCAAATTGAAAATAAACTGTTCGCACCATAATGCAGCCGGTCATATGGCAACAGCTAGGTAGCAACACCCGTGTCTCCCATCTGGCATTACACTTGACCAGCCTCCCTCCAATGAGTCTTACCGCACAAAGTCCCTCAGCCTGGTGTTCGTCACTGGGTTGTTGCGGAAGTCATAACGATGGTGTTGGCTCCTCTCTTCTCCGCACTCGGCCCCTGCCTGAGAGCTGTCACCTCGAGGCACAGTTTCACTTGTCTCGGCCTTCTCGACAGGTCTTTCCGGGGTCGCTCCTATTGTCTGGCTTCCGTCCCCCAGCACTTCGGCTTCCTCCTCTCTCCACATTTCCACCTCGAGTTCCGTCGCAGGCACACTCTGCATGGGGACCTTCTTGAACCAGGAGACGTTGCGGGTTATGCATTGGTGTCCCTTTTTAGCCACTACTAGAGTCCCTAGGACCCATACCACTCTCCACGGGTCAGGCTCAAAGGGTGTGCGGAACTTAGATCCCGGGTGTTGTTCTTTTCCCACCACATAATCCCCGACCTGAATGTCGGCCGGTCGGACCCCTCTTTTCTGGCTGGCCCGATCATTGTTGTTTTTACAGCGGGCCTGGGATCGTTCCACGTCTGTGACCGCCGGGGTCCACGATTCACTGCTGGGTATTCCCTTCCTCACCGCTCTCTTTAGCAGGAGATCATGGGGAGCACATTTCATTGTGCAAGGAGGTGTTTGGCGGTAGGCTCTCAGGAACTGATGTAAACAGGTTTCTAGATTGACACCCTGAGCTACCCCGATCTGTAGGGCCTTGTTCAGTGTCCTCATAAACCTTTCGACATCCCCTTTGGCCTGCGGCCATAGTGGTGTTATTTTACGGTGTCGGATGCCATGTTGTCCGAGGAATTCCTGGACAAATGGAACGGCGGTCCATTATCTGTACGGATCTCCACCGGCAGCCCCAGTAATGCAAAGGTCTTTTCAAGTGCAGGCTGTAAACAGTCAAAGTCTGTCGATGCCACCAACTCTACTATCGGGAACTTCGAATGGCTGTCCACCAACACTGCCATTTGCCGGCCATCAGGGAAACTCCCAAAATCCAAACTCACTCGTTCCCATGGTGACAAGCTGTGCCCTTCGGTGACAATGGGAGCTTCCGGAGGATCAGCCCCCGTTATGATGCAAGCATGGCATCGCCGGACCTTATCTTCCACCATTCGTTCCACACCCGGGAACCACGCCTCAGTCCTCAGACGAGCCTTGGTCTTCTCGATTCCCTGGTGTCCTTGGTGCGCTAGCTCAATCGGGCGCTCTCTGAGAATGGCAGGTATTACGATCCGCGAACCCCTCCGGATAATTTCGTTTCCTGCCGTGCTCAGCTCTCCTCGACATCTCCACATACTCTCCCAGTATTCATTCTCACCAGCCGATCTTCGCTCATTCCCACTAAGGAACCACTTCCATTGGTGATCTTGTAGCGTGCAGCCCACCATTTGTAGGCACACATCTTCCGCCGACGCCTTCCGGATATCTTCCAATAGCAACGCTTGTGGACGAGCATCTTCCAACAACTGCTTCACGTACATTTCAGCACCCTCATCAACCTCCGGCCCTTGTGCTTCACTCGGAGCCAACGGGTGTCTAGACAGATAATCAGCAGGGTTGCTTGCTCCTGGACGGTAGACCACCTCAAACTGATACTGCTGGATCTGGACAGCCCACCTTTCAATACACGGTGGTCCGCTTCTTGCCGTTCCCGCAAAGAGGGGTACCAGCGGTTTGTGGTCAGTCACAGTGGTGAAACTATGCCCACAGAGGTATATATGAAAGTGTTGACACGCCCACCGGATGGCCAGTGCTTCCCTCTCAATCTGCGTGTATCTGGTCTCCACCGCCGTGAGTGACTGACTGGCATAGGCAATGGGTACCCACTCATCCTGGTCTGACCTCTGCAGGAGCACTGCCCCCAACCCTACGGGGCTGGCATCTACTATCACTTCCGTGGCCGCTCCCGGCCGAAAATATGCCACCGTGGCCCCTTTTAGTAAGGCTTTCTTCACATCAGCAAATGCTTGGGCCTCCTTGTCCGTCCACTGCCAGGTAGTGTCTTTTTTTGTTAGTTGCAGCAAAGATTCCGAAAGGGTGGCCAGTTACGGAATGAATCGGCCGCAGTAGTTGGCCATCCCCAAGAAGCTTCGCACGTCCGATGGCGTCTGAGGGATGGCCGCCGTTCTAATGGCCTCTACCTTGGAAGGATCCACCTGTAATCCTTTGGCCGAGAATCGGTATCCGAAGAACTCAACTTCTGTGGCATGAAATTCGCACTTCGCGTGATGCAGCGTAAGGCCTTGTTCCACCAGATGCCTCAGAGTGGTTCTCAGTCTCGCGTGGTGCTCCTCTAGCAACTTCGAGAAGACCAGGATATCATCGTTCACATTGATAACTCCCACTAAACCGTACCGTGCTTCTCTCACAGCCTCTTGGAACACCTCGGCCGCCGAGGACACCCCAAAGCTCAGTCTCTTGAAACGGCGCAGTCCTACATGGGTGGAAAACGTCATGATGTACCTACTTTCTTCCGCCAACATCAGTTGATGGTACCCAGAGTTCAAGTCTACCTTCGAAAACCACTGCGCCCCATTAAAGTCAGTCACAATCTCATCAATAGTTAGAGTGATGTGCCTCTCACGGCGAATGGCTTTGTTCGCCAGCCGCATATCCACGAACAGCCGGATGACCCCTGGCTGCTTCGGTTTGGGGGCTATCACCAAGGGGGACACCCACGGTGTGGACCTCAACACCTTTTTGATGACTCCTTCCCTCTCCAACCGATCTAACACCACTTCCACCAAGGGTTTGAGATGAAACGGTACCGTCCGGTGATGAAGTGCTACAGGCTGGACCGATTTGTCGATGTGCCGTTGGACCTCCACTCCTTTCAGGCATCCAAGTCCCTTGAACAGCTCAGGGAATTCTTCCAGGATGTGGTCCGCCTGGGATTGATGTATGTGCTTCGCGAATGTCACTAGCCCCAGATCTTCGGTGGTGTGGCAACTTAATAATGACCCTGCTCGGTCACAGGTAACATAGAACCAGGTGCCCGTGACTCTGTCTTTGTATTTTACTTCCCCGTCGACCAATCCTTGTAGCGGAATCGGCGTAATGCCTCCATATGTCTAAATCCAGGCTGCCGTCGGCATCAGTCGGGATCTTGGCTTAAGTCTCTTATACTGACCCGCGTCCAGTATGTTGACCGATGCCCCTGTGTCAATTAGCGCCCTTATGCAGGATTCTCCAATCCATACTTGGCAGGTAGGGGGTGGTCTCTTAGTGGCGTTCACTCCTCGGACATGGGAAATCACAAACACGTCGTCCTCTTCATCCTCCGTCGTCGATGACTGCTGCCCCCTACTGTTCACCTCTCCTTCTTCCTGGACCTTCTTGGCTGACTTAGTGGGCTTCGACTCCTGAGGTTTGCTGTCGCTCTGTGATTTACCCCTCTGGCATACTTTAGCGAAATGTCCATACTTGTTGCAATTCAGACACTGCCTCCCTTGTGCAGGGCGTACTCTTGGAGCGTGCGCTCTCATGCTGCAGTTTCAGCACTCGCGCCTCCGGCACCTCTCCTCCATCTTGGCCCCATTTCCGGTCCCACGGCCATATGCCTTCTTCAGCGCCTCGACCCTTTCTTCCTTGATAGTTGTTGGATATACAGGCTGACTCCCAAATGATTTCTTTGCAAGCACCATTTCCATTTCACCTGCGCGTGCGTCCGCCAGTTCATGTGACCTTCCCAGTACCAGTATTTCTTCCAACGTGATTCCCGGCTGGCGGAGAATCAGCTTGCGCAGTTCCGGTGACTTGCATCTTACGATCAGTTGGGCCCTCGTCTCGAAGGCTCGATCGACCCCACTACAGGTGCTGACTAGTTTTCTTAATCTTGCATAGTACATGTCGATCGACTCTTCCCCCCATTGTTTGGCTTGGCGCAACTTGAAATGTTCAAAATCGGGGTTTACTTGCGGATCAAAGTACCGGTTTAAGGCCTGCACCGCTTTGTCATAATCTCCCTTGTCTCCGGTATCAGGCAGATCCTGGAACAGCTCATAGTTCATCGCCCCCCCATTAGTAGTATCAACGACCTCTTCACCGTGTCCTCCGTCTCTCGGTAGCAACAAAGTAGTTTTCCAACTGACCCAGCCATTTTCTTCCATCGCGGTGCTGCTGTCGCGGGGTCTGCCAGCTGACTAAATTCCGGGAGAGCTTTTCCGGCCACGCGGCTCGGCTGCACGCCAGCCGCCCCGCCGTAGCCGTTCTTTCCGGTGAATCGGGCAGGGCCGCCTCGGTTCACACCCCACGCTTCCTCTCTCAGTGGGATGTCCATATTGCCCACCGTGCTCAAGCTGCTCGCCTGCTTACACAGCCAGCCCACGCGTCAGCCACGTGGTTGCTCGCGGAGTCTGATCCCATCCTCGTCGCCAATGTAACACCTCAGGCCCAGGGCAGGGGTTCGCAGGCTGAAGCCTAACAGCAGAGCGTGCGTGCGTGCGTGTGTGTGTGTGTGTGTGTGTGTCTGCCTGCCTGTCTGTCTGTCTATCTGTCTATCTTGAGGTCTGTCTGTCTGTCTTGAGGCCTGTCTGTCTGTCTTGAGGTCTGTCTGTCTATCTTGAGGTCTGTCTGTCTTGAGGCCTGTCTGTCTGTCTTGAGGCCTGTCTGTCTGTCTTGAGGCCTGTCTGTCTGTCTTGAGGCCTGTCTGTCTGTTTTGAGGCCTGTCTGTCTGTCTTGAGGCCTGTCACGGTGTTTGGGGAGTGCCCAGCAGGGTGGGTGTTTACTCCTGCTGTAGGTGTAGACTTCCATGCAGTGGGCGTGGCTTGTAGTCTGGTGGTTATAGAATTGCTTGTCTTTTCTTTGGAGTGAGAAGCTGAAATGTGAATTGTAAACGTTTATCTTTTTTCGCGTGTTCACTCTCCCCTCCGCCCTCCGTTTTCTCCATTCATTAGTGATATTTGGCTCCTTTAATTGAGCGCATGCGCGGTGTGCCCCGTTCTCTGACGCTGTCCGTTGTGCTGACGGTTCGCTCCCGTTGTGCGCATGCGTAGCACTTGCTGCCTCGCCAATGAATATATTGAGCGCCTCCCTGTTTCTAAGGCTGCCAGGTGGCACTCGACGCATGCGCATTTCTTCCGTTGAGTGATGACTCCTTGCTTCCGCGGAACCGGGCAACGCATGCGCCGTCGCCCCCTGGTTCTGTCCCTGGTCCTGAACTGGTTTCACGCATGCGCCGTTGCCCCCTGGCTCTGTCCCTGGTCCTGATTCGGTTTCACGCAGGCGCAGTCGCCCCTGACTCTGGCTCGCGCCCAGGTGTGCAGCCCCCGCGGTGCGCGTGCGCACTGCATCCCTGGCGCCTTTCCACCGGTGCTGAGGCTGCTGTCCCTCCGTCCTCCCCGGGCTCTCCCCCTCTCCAGCCCCGGCCGGGGATGCCCCGCTGAGGAGGATGCCGCGGCTCCGGGGAGCGCTGGTGCTCTGCTGCTCCCTCCTGCTGCTGCGCTGCTGCCCCGGGGGCAGTGCCCGGGATCACGGTAAGGGGGCACTGCTGGGCTTCAGCGAGTGCACGAGCCCGGGGCAACTGGAAAGGGGGCAAGAGAAAGGGTGGCACTAGGGCAGAATAAAATGCAAAATGTAAAGGGGGCATGGTAAGTGGGCGGGGCCGGGGCACTGTGCAAGAGGTAAAGGTGACGGGGAAAGGTTTTCATCTATTTCATTTCGTTCTACCATAAGGTGGGGTCAGAGGTCATTGAATTCTACCAAAAGGTATGGTCAGAGGTCATTGCATTCACCCTCTCTTCACCTCCTGACACACTGCCCAAGGTTTGCTTGAGATTGTGCCCCCCATACCTGTAGTTAGCACTAGGGACTGGCCAGAGACTGACTCCGCACCCTACAACCCTCCCACCCCCAAGATACCTCCCCCATGAACTAACAGCCTAGAACATAACCAGAAACCTATTAAAGGGGTTGGGGGGAGGGGGTGTCTGGGGCCCACAAACTTCCCGGAACCACCAAGGGTCTCCCGCCTTTGCCGCCCAGGGAGGGCCGGGTCAGAGTGAACCACCAAAGGGCGCTCGTCGTACACCAGCACTTCCTTCTCAGAGGGTGCTAGACTCCCAGAGCGCCCTTAAAGTGCCACTTACCCTCTCCAAAGAGAACCACGACCCCCCGAAGACTTTCCCAGTGTACTCCGTGTCTCCCCTCTGGATGGGGGCAAACTACAATGAACTGACCTAATTACTACCCCTCCTTCAGTGCACAGCGGCTGATGCCCCCGAGGACTCATCTCCCCTGACATGTAGTGTATTATACAGATGCTGATATACGTTTGGACTCCTGTCCCTTGATACTTTCGTGTTGCGCAGAAGCTGATGCCCTGGGGATTCATCTCCATTGATGTGCGCTGCGCCCATGCCGATCTTCCTTGGAATTCATCTCTCTTAAGATGTGTTGTTCATATGCTGATGTCTTCGAAGATTAATCTCTAGTGATATCTATTGTGCTAAGCATATGCCGATGTCGACAGGGATTCATCTCCCTTGCTATCTCTGTGCTGTGAAGATGCTGGTGTGCTCTGGGATTCATCTCCCTTGCTATCTCGGTGCTGTGAAGATGCTGGTGTGCTCTGGGATTCATCTCCCTTGCTATTCGGGGCTGTGAAGATGCTGGTGTGCTCTGGGATTCATCTCCCTTGCTATGCCTGTGTTGTGCAGATGCTGGTGTGCTCTGGGATTCATCTTCCTTGCTATCTGTCCTGTGCAGATGGTGGTGTCCTCTGGGATTCATTTCCCTTGCTATCCATGTGCTGTGCAGATGCTGGTGTGCTCTGGGATTCATCTCTCTTGCTATCTCGGTGCTGTGAAGATGCTGGTGTGCTCTGGGATTCATCTCCCTTGCTATTCGGGGCTGTGAAGATGCTGGTGTGCTCTGGGATTCATCTCCCTTGCTATGCCTGTGTTGTGCAGATGCTGGTGTGCTCTGGGATTCATCTTCCTTGCTATCTGTGCTGTGCAGATGGTGGTGTCCTCTGGGATTCATCTCCCTTGCTATCCATGTGCTGTGCAGATGCTGGTGTGCTCTGGGATTCATCTCTCTTGCTATCTCGGTGCTGTGCAGATGCTGGTGTCCTCTGGGATTCATCTCCCTTGCTATCTCGGTGCTGTGCAGATGCTGGTGTCCTCTGGGATTCATCTCCCTTGCTATCTCGGTGCTGTGCAGATGCTGGTGTGCTCTGGGATTCATCTCCCTTGCTATCTCGGTGCTGTGCAGATGCTGGTGTCCTCTGGGATTCATCTCCCTTGCTATCTCTGCTGTGCAGATGCTGGTGTCCTCTGGGATTCATCTCCCTTGCTATCTCGGTGCTGTGCAGATGCTGGTGTGCTCTGGGATTCATCTCCCTTGCTATCCATGTGCTGTGCAGATGCTGGTGTGCTCTGGGATTCATCTCTCTTGCTATCTCGGTGCTGTGCAGATGCTGGTGTCCTCTGGGATTCATCTCCCTTGCTATCTCGGTGCTGTGCAGATGCCGGTGTGCTCTGGGATTCATCTCCCTTGCTATCTCTGCTGTGCAGATGCTGGTGTGCTCTGGGATTCATCTCCCTTGCTATCTCTGCTGTGCAGATGCTGGTGTCCTCTGGGATTCATCTCCCTTGCTATCTCAGTGCTGTGCAGATGCTGGTGTCCGCTGGGATTCATCTTCTTTGCTATCTCGGTTGCTGTGCAGATGCTGGTGTCCTCGGATTCATCTCCCTTGCTATCTCGGTGCTGTGCAGATGCTGGTGTCCTCTGGGATTCATCTCCCTTGCTATCTCGGTGCTGTGCAGATGCTGGTGTGCTCTGGGATTCATCTCCCTTGCTATCTGTGTGCTGTGCAGATGCTGGTGTGCTCTGGGATTCATCTCCCTTGCTAGTTTATCTCCCTTGTTATCTCTGTGCTGTGCAGATGCTGGTGTGCTCTGGGATTCATCTCCCTTGCTATCTCTGCTGTGCAGATGCTGGTGTGCTCTGGGATTCATCTCCCTTGCTATCTCTGCTGTGCAGATGCCGGTGTGCTCTGGGATTCATCTCCCTTGCTATCTCTGCTGTGCAGATGCTGGTGTGCTCTGGGATTCATCTCCCTTGCTATCTCTGCTGTGCAGATGCTGGTGTGCTCTGGGATTCATCTCCCTTGCTATCTCTGCTGTGCAGATGCTGGTGTGCTCTGGGATTCATCTCCCTTGCTATCTCTGCTGTGCAGATGCTGGTGTGCTCTGGGATTCATCTCCCTTGCTATCTCTGCTGTGCAGATGCTGGTGTGCTCTGGGATTCATCTCCCTTGCTATCTCTGCTGTGCAGATGCTGGTGTGCTCTGGGATTCATCTCCCTTGCTATCTCTGCTGTGCAGATGCTGGTGTGCTCTGGGATTCATCTCCCTTGCTATCTCTGCTGTGCAGATGCTGGTGTGCTCTGGGATTCATCTCCCTTGCTATCTCTGCTGTGCAGATGCTGGTGTGCTCTGGGATTCATCTCCCTTGCTATCTCTGCTGTGCAGATGCTGGTGTGCTCTGGGATTCATCTCCCTTGCTATATCTGCTGTGCAGATGCTGGTGTGCTCTGGGATTCATCTCCCTTGCTATTTCTGCTGTGCAGATGCTGGTGTGCTCTGGGATTCACCTTCCTGGTGGTGTGCGGACACTGACTGCTTTTCGGATTCACCTCCCTTGATAACTCTTGTATTGCACATATGCTAATCTGTCTGATCTCAGGCGATCTGATTGGTGGGGAATCGATCACTCTTGTAATGTTGTCATATTGGAACATGTTCAGATCCTGCAGAGAGAGGGAACTCGTCTACAAGAGCCCCTCGGATCCCAAAGCTGCGTTCGTCTTCTCATTGGAAGGTGTGGTTGATTGTTATAAAGTGGACTCGGGTTTGGTTTAGTCTGGTTGGTGAAACGGGCATTTAATAGCTTTGATTCTCTGAACACTGATATCGACTGAAGCCGGTAATAACTTCTCAGAGGACTGAGGGCGGC
Source organism: Triturus cristatus (assembly GCF_964204655.1). NCBI lineage: Eukaryota > Metazoa > Chordata > Amphibia > Caudata > Salamandridae > Triturus > Triturus cristatus. The sequence continues at coordinate 1,195,946,586 of NC_140584.1, forward strand.
ACTCGGTGAAGTAATTCACCTGAGCGGTGACTTGTGCATCAGTGAGCAGTGTCTGTTGTGCTTCAGTGAGCAGTGACTCTTGTGCATCAGTGAGCAGTGTCTGTTGTGCTTCAGTGAGCAGTGACTCTTGTGCATCAGTGAGCAGTGACTCTTGTGCATCAGTGAGCAGTGACTCTTGTGCATCAGTGAGCAGTGTCTGTTGTGCTTCAGTGAGCAGTGACTCTTGTGCATCAGTGAGCAGTGACTCTTGTGCATCAGTGAGCAGTGTCTGTTGTGCTTCAGTGAGCAGTGACTCTTGTGCATCAGTGAGCAGTGACTCTTGTGCATCAGTGAGCAGTGTCTGTTGTGCTTCAGTGAGCAGTGACTCTTGTGCATCAGTGAGCAGTGTCTATTGTGCTTCAGTGAGCAGTGACTCTTGTGCATCAGTGAGCAGTGACTCTTGTGCATCAGTGAGCAGTGACTCTTGTGCATCAGTGAGCAGTGACTCTTGTGCATCAGTGAGCAGTGACTCTTGTGCATCAGTGAGCAGTGTTTGTTGTGCATCAGTGTGGCACTGGTGATGCACGGGTCACGGGCACCGGGTGTTGTGCTTCAGTGAGCAGTGACTGTTGTGCATCAGTGTGGCACCGGTGTGGCACTGGTGATTCATAGATCATTGGGCACTTGGTGTTGTGCATCAGCGAGCAGTGACTGTTGTGCATCAGTGTGGCACTGTTGATGCACGGGCACCGGGTGTTGTGCATCAGTGTGGCACTGGTGATGTACAGATCACGGGCACCGGGTGTTGTGCATCAGCGAGCAGTGACTGTTGTGCATCAGTGTGGCACTGGTTATGCACGGGTCACAGGCACCGGGTGTTGTGCATCAGCGAGCAGTGACTGTTGTGCATCAGTGTGGCACTGGTGATGCACGGGTCACGGACACCGGGTGTTGTGCATCAGTGTGGCACTGGTGATGTACAGATCACGGGCACCTAGTGTTGTGCATCAGTGAGCAGTGACTGTTGTGCATCAGTGTGGCACAGGTGATGCACGGGTCACGGGCACCGGGTGTTGTGCTTCAGTGAGCAGTGACTGTTGTGCATCAGTGTGGCACCGGTGTGGCACTGGTGATTCATAGATCATTGGGCACTTGGTGTTGTGCATCAGCGAGCAGTGACTGTTGTGCATCAGTGTGGCACAGGTGATGAACGGACACCGGGTGTTGTGCATCAGTGTGGCACTGGTGATGTACAGATCACGGGCACCTAGTGTTGTGCATCAGTGAGCAGTGACTGTTGTGCGTCAGTGTGGCACTGGTGATGCACGGGTCACGGGCACCGGGTGTTGTGCATCAGTGAGCAGTGACTGTTGTGCGTCAGTGTGGCACTGGTGATGCACGGGTCACGGGCACCGGGTGTTGTGCATCAGTGAGCAGTGACTGTTGTGCATCAGTGTGGCACTGGTGATGCACGGGTCATGGGCACTGGGTGTTGTGCTTCAGTGTGGCACTGGTGATGTACAGATCACGGGCACCGGGTGTTGTGCATCAGCGAGCAGTGACTGTTGTGCATCAGTGTGGCACAGGTGATGCACGGGTCACGGGCACCGGGTGTTGTGCATCAGTGAGCAGTGACTGTTGTGCGTCAGTGTGGCACTGGTGATGCACGGGTCACGGGCACCGGGTGTTGTGCATCAGTGAGCAGTGACTGTTGTGCATCAGTGTGGCACTGGTGATGCACGGGTCATGGGCACTGGGTGTTGTGCTTCAGTGTGGCACTGGTGATGTACAGATCACGGGCACCGGGTGTTGTGCATCAGCGAGCAGTGACTGTTGTGCATCAGTGTGGCACAGGTGATGCACGGACACCGGGTGTTGTGCATCAGTGTGGCACTGGTGATGTACAGATCATGGGCACCTGGTGTTGTGCATCAGTGTGCAGTGACTGTTGTGCATCAGTGTGGCACTAGTGATGCACGGGTCACGGGCACCGGGTGTTGTGCATCAGTGTGGCACTGGTGATGCACGGGCACCGGGTGTTGTGCATCAGTGTGGCACTGGTGATGTACAGATCACGGGCACCGGGTGTTGTGCATCAGTGAGCAGTGACTGTTGTGCATCAGTGTGGCACTGGTGATGCACGGGTCACGGGCACCGGGTGTTGTGCATCAGTGAGCAGTGACTGTTGTGCATCAGTGTGGCACTGGTGATGCGCGGGTCACGAACACCGGGTGTTGTGCATCTGTGTGGCACTGGTTATGCACGGGTCACAGGCACCGGGTGTTGTGCATCAGTGAGCAGTGACTGTTGTGCATCAGTGTGGCACTGGTGATGCACGGGTCACGGGCACTTGGTGTTGTGCATCAGTGAGCAGTGACTGTTGTGCATCAGTGTGGCACTGGTGATGCGCGGGTCACGAACACCGGGTGTTGTGCATCTGTGTGGCACTGGTTATGCACGGGTCACAGGCACCGGGTGTTGTGCATCAGTGAGCAGTGACTGTTGTGCATCAGTGTGGCACTGGTGATGCACGGGTCACAGGCACCAGGTGTTGTGCATCAGTGTGGCACTGGTGATGCATGGGCACCGGGTGTTGTGCATCAGTGAGCAGTGACTGTTGTGCATCAGTGTGGCACTCGTGATGCCCGGGTCACGGGCACCGGGTGTTGTGCATCTGTGTGGCACTGGTGATGTACAGATCACGGGCACCGGGTGTTGTGCATCAGTGAGCAGTGACTGTTGTGCATCAGTGTGGCATTGGTAATGCACGGGTCACGGGCACCGGGTGTTGTGCATCTGTGTGGCACTGGTGATGTACAGATCACGGGCACCGGGTGTTGTGCATCAGCGAGTAGTGATTGTTGTGCATCAGTGTGGCACTGGTGATGTACAGATCACGAGCACCGGGTGTTGTGCGTCAGTGTGGCACTGGTGATGCACGGGCACCGGGTGTTGTGCGTCAGTGTGGCACTGGTGATGCACGGGCACCGGGTGTTGTGCATCAGTGAGCAGTGACTGTTGTGCATCATTGTGGCACTGGTGACGCACGGGCACCGGGTGTTGTGCATCAGTGTGGCACTGGTGATGTACAGATCACGGGCACCGGGTGTGTGCTTCAGTGTGGCACTAGTGATGTACAGATCACGGGCACCGGGTGTGTGCTTCAGTGTGGCACTGGTGATGCACAGATCATGGGCACCGGGTGTTGTGCGTCAGTGTGGCACTGGTGATGCACGGGCACCGGGTGTTGTGCATCAGTGTGGCACTGGTGATGTACAGATCACGGGCACCGGGTGTGTGCTTAAGTGTGGCACTGGTGATGCACGGGTCACGGGCACCGGGTGTTGTGCATCAGTGTGGCACTGGTGATGTACAGATCACGGGCACTTGGTGTTGTGCATCAGCGAGCAGTGACTGTTGTGCATCAGTGTGGCACTGGTGATGCACGGGTCACGGGCACCGGGTGTTGTGCATCAGTGTGGCACTGGTGATGTACAGATCACGGGCACCGGGTGTTGTGCGTCAGTGTGGCACTGGTGATGCACGGGCACCGGGTGTTGTGCATCAGTGAGCAGTGACTGTTGTGCATCATTGTGGCACTGGTGACGCACGGGCACCGGGTGTTGTGCATCAGTGTGGCACTGGTGATGTACAGATCACGGGCACCGGGTGTGTGCTTCAGTGTGGCACTAGTGATGTACAGATCACGGGCACCGGGTGTGTGCTTCAGTGTGGCACTGGTGATGCACAGATCACGGGCACCGGGTGTTGTGCGTCAGTGTGGCACTGGTGATGTACAGATCACGGGCACCGGGTGTTGTGCGTCAGTGTGGCACTGGTGATGCACGGGTCACGGGCACCGGGTGTGTGCTTCAGTGTGGCACTGGTGATGCACGGGTCACGGGCACCGGGTGTTGTGCGTCAGTGTGGCACTGGTGATGTACAGATCACGGGCACCGGGTGTTGTGCGTCAGTGTGGCACTGGTGATGTACAGATCACGGGCACCGGGTGTGTGCTTCGGTGTGGCACTGGTGATGCACGGGTCACGGGCACCGGGTGTGTGCTTCAGTGTGGCACTGGTGATGCACGGGTCACGGGCACCGGGCGTTGTGCTTCAGTGTGGCACTGGTGATGCACGGGTCACGGGCACCGGGTGTTGTGCATCAGTGAGTATTGACTGTTGTGCTTCAGTGTGGCACTGGTGATGCACGGTTTACGGCCACCGGGCGTTGTGCATCAGTGTGGCACTGGTGATGTACAGATCACGGGCACCGGGTGTGTGCTTCGGTGTGGCACTGGTGATGCACGGGTCACGGGCACCGGGCTGTGTATATTGGAATTGAATCGGGCGAAGTGCAGCAGAGAACACGTCAGTCTGACAGACGTCCGTGATGTTCCAGTCCGGGTTTTATCCTTGTTTTTTTTTTGTTTTTTTTGTTTTTTTTGAAACCGTTTATTGCATTTTGAAAAAGTTACAGGTATGGGCCTACAACCACCCGGCCGGCCGCTAGAGTGACAAAAGCATATGACATACATACAGTAAGAGTCTCTTGGCGGTGCAGATTGGTAAAGCAGGAGACATCAATAGCGCAGGCCGCATAACTCCAAGCCCACAATACGGTTTCCTTTTATCAAAACAGAACAACACAAAAAACCACACCCGCAAGGCAACCCGCAATCCAAAGTGACGGCACGTGCTCCGTAAGTGGGGGATCCCAACCAGCAGCAAAACTCTGAAGAGGGGAATGGGAGTAGATCAGGGACTGGGGAACCACGTGCCCACCGCTGAGGGAGGGGGGTCGGCTAGGGGGACGGAGCTGGCGAGGCAGCCGGTAGCAGTGGCGGCTCACAAATACCCCCGCGGTAGGCGTTCCAGGGGCCCCAGATTTGCACCCACGCCCCAGGCTTACCCGTCTCCACATACACCACCTTTTCACGAAACATACACCAATCCATATGTTCTTTCCAGGCCAACACCGCCGGGGGCCTCTGGGATCCCCACAATTGAGCAATGTCACGCTTAGCTATCATGTATCCCAGAGTCACCCACCGCGTCTGCGGGACCGAATAGTCATTTGGTTCCCACACATTCAGCAAGCATCTCCTCGCTTCCGGCAACAGCGCGACACGCGTAACCACACGCAGAACCTCATGCACACCACGCCAGAATCGCTCCACCTTTGGGCACTCCCACAGTATATGCATGAAAGTTGCCAAAGCACCACAGCCACGCTTACACAATCCGTCACCAGCAAAGCCCATACGTAGAAGCCTTGGCCCCGTCACGTAAACCCGGTGAAGGATCTTAAGCTGGACGAAGCGAAGGCGAGCCGGGATGGCCACCTCCTTCGGAGAGGCCACCGCGGAAATCCAATCCTCGTCGTCCAGTTCCAGCCCGTCGGCAACCCAGGCCTCGCGGAGACTAGCCAGCAGGCACGATCTGTCGTTGATCAGTTTTTTATATATAAGGGAGATTGTGCTGTCTGGGACATGGCCATCCAGCACTCTGTCCTCCAGGGGGGAAGACTCCGGAATGGACGCGACATCCGGAAAGACGGAGCCCAGCGCGTGGCGGACTTGTAGGTACCGAAAGTACTCACTGCCTTGCAGCTGAAACTCCGTCTGCAGCGTCTCAAAAGTTTTGAATCCCCCCCTCGTCCAGAGATCTCCCACCGTGCTGATTCCGATCGTGTCCCACTTCTCGAAGCCCTTCGATGTCCACAGGGAGCCCAACCTCTCAGACGCATATAGCGGTGACGCCCGGGTCAAACGGTCCTTCCACCCCATAGCTGCATTAGCCGCGTGCCAGACACGCACCATGACACGCGTCGGTCCCGTCAGACGGGAGTCGGGCGCGCCAGAGTAGAGCGCTCGATTGTAATCGCCACCGGGCAGGAGCATCTTGTCCATTTCAAATGCCGGGTTCAAGGCGGGCCCGTAAAGGCCATGATTAATTGCAGCTAGTTGGGAGGCCCAGTAATACCGTTTAATGTCCGGGAGGGCGACCCCCCCATCGTACCACGGGAGCGTCAATTTAGCCAGAGCAATGCGCGGCCTCCCGTCCCAGAACAGGCGCCGCTGGAGGCTCTCCACCTCACGGAAGTAGCGCGCCGGAACCAAGTCCATAGTGTTCTGGAGGGCGTACAGAAAGCGCGGCAAGGACATCATCTTAAACAAGGCCGCTCGGCCAAGCGGCGAAAGCGGAAGACGCGGCCAACGCGCAACGTCCTCCTTCAAGCGCTGGAGGGGGGGTAGCAAGTTCCGCTCATAGCGGGCCTCCGGGTCTAGAGTAATATATATACCCAGGTACCGGAACCCCTGGGAGGCAATCTGGATCGGGCAGTCCCGTGGTAGGGCCGGAGCCTCCCCGGAAAGCACATATACGCAGGATTTCGCCCAGTTGATGACGAGGCCTGAGTTACGACCGAAGGAGCGCAAAACATCAACCAGGACAATCAGCGATTTACGCGGGGAGGCGAGATACAAAAGGATATCATCGGCGTAGAGGGACACGCGGTCCTCATGCTCGGGGGTCCAGCGGAGACCACGGATAGAAGGGTGCCACCGTAGCCACTCCGCCAAGGGCTCCAAGGCCAGTGCAAACAGGAGCGGCGACAAGGGGCAACCCTGACGCGTGCCCCGCCCCAGCGCGAATGGGGCCGAGACTCGCCCATTCACCACCACCTGCGCCAATGGGCCCGAATACAACAATTTGACCCAGCTAATGAATCCCGGTCCAAATCCAAATTTCGCCAGCATCGCCCAGATGTATGGCCATTCAAGCGTGTCAAACGCCATGGTGGCGTCTAAGGACGCCAAGATGGCCGGCTCCCGCACAAACGGGACACACGCGAGCACCCCGTGCAAGCGTCGCAGATTAAGAGCCGTGTTGCGGTGGGGTATAAAGCCAGATTGGTCTTGGTGGACCAAATCGCCCACCACGCCGACCAACCGGTTGGCCAACACCTTGGCGAGGATTTTGGGCTCCGCGTTCAAGAGCGAGATCGGCCTATAGGATGTGACCCGCTCACGGGGTCTCCCCTCCTTGTGGATCACCACGATTGTGGCCAGACGCTGGTCCGGCGGGAGGGAACCCTGCGAGTGGGCCGCCAGGAACATCGCGCGCAGGTGGGGCGCTAGTACATCCGGGCGTAGCTTGTAAAGCTCGATGGGGATACCATTGGGGCCCATGGCCTTGCCGGATGCAACCGAGCGAATAGCCAGGCCAATTTCGTCCGAGGTGGGAGGAGCGTCCAGCAAATCCCTGTCCTCCACCGTAAGGGAGGGCAGCGCGATGTCCCGAAGCAGGGCATGGGAATCTTCCTCCGAGCAGGGGGAAACCGGGGAGTACACCTCGCGGAAGTAATCCGCGAAGCAGGAGACAATGGCTTCCGGCTCGGTGACACACGCACCATCCATCCTCTCAATCAAAGGAACCACACGACTCGCTCTCTCCCTCTTATCCAACCACGCAATCAATTTGCCAGCCTTATCACCCACATCATACAATCGCCCCTGCTGCTCTCTACTGAGGCCCCTGGCCGCCTCCGTGACGAGGGCCCTATAGGCCGCCTGCTTGAGGTGTAGAACATGCAGCTTGGCATCCGTTACCCCGCTCCCCAGGTCACCTTCCAGTTCCGCAATCTCGGCCTCCACCCGGGTCACTTCCTCCCGCTCGCGCCTCCGGGCATGGGAGATAAAGGAGAGGGCCTCCCCTCTGAGAACTACCTTAAAAGCCTCCCACAGGGAGATGGCCGAAGGGACAGACCCCACATTCTCGTCAAAATATCGCTGTAAGGATTTGATCAAGTCGGCACGAATGGTGGGGTCGCGCAAATACCATGCATTGATTGGAGCCACCCTGCCCTCCCCCCTCGGGAAGACATCGAAATGTAACAGCAATGGGGAGTGATCTGAAATACCCCGCGCCAGATGGCACACCTCCCCCACCCTCCCAGCATAGGCCGCCGGGACAAGGATGTAATCAAGCCGCGAGAGGCTACCATGGGCACCCGAGTGGAAGGTGTATTGCAGCTGTGCGGGATGCTTTAGTCGCCAGCAATCCACCAGGCCCAGTGTGTCTAAAAGGCCGGACAGCCACGCCTGTGCCCGGGGGAGGTCCCTAGGGGGATGACGATCCATAGACCCAGAAGCTACCGCATTAAAGTCCCCCCCAACCACCAGCAGGCCACCCGGAAGGTCCAGGAGGAGGCGCCCCAGGTCCGCAAATGTAGTGGCTTGTAACCCAGGCGGGACGTACACTGATATAAAAATAAACACTCTACCCTCCATTCTACCCACCAGGACAGTGTAGCGTCCCCTCTCATCATGGCGCACCTCATCAATCTCCAACGGGAGCGAGTTCTTGATCATGATACCCACCCCCCGCGAGCCCGAAGTGAAGCCCGAATGGGCCACCAAACGATAGCCCCGCCGATTCATAGCATGAAAGGAGTTACCTATAAGGTGTGTCTCCTGCAGGAAGACAACATCTGGTGAAATACGTTTCAAGAACTGCAGGACCACACCACGCTTAATCCTATCCCCCAGGCCGTTAACATTCCATGACAACACAGTCAAATCCCTACCCCCCATCGTACGTAGAAACAATCAGTCGTCCCCCACAGAGCATCTTGAGAGCAACAATACAGTAGCGGGTTTGCCTTGCGGTGCAAACAAACAACACACCTCCCCCACCCCCCCATCCCAACAGAACTCCCCCCTCCCTGCACCCCTGCATGAGCCCAGACAGCCCCCCCAAAGTGCAGTGTGCCTGTCGCCCCATAGATGAAAACTAACTAGTCCCCCAGAGGAGGAGGGAAGCCCCCAACAGACCCCGAACGACCTCCATAGGAGGGGAACATATACGATCAATAAATGGTAAAGGAATGTTGTCCAGAGCAAGGCCTATTATTCACCCCTCAATTCTGATCCGGCGGGCCCTCCCCGCTGACCGCACCCCCCCCACCCCCTCGGCCCCGATCTCCAGGCAGAGTGTCCAACCAGTCCCCAGCCGCCTCGGGCCGGTCAAAGAAGTGCGTGCGACCATCCACCTCCACCCTCAGCTTAGCTGGAAAAAGCATTGAGTACTTAAGGTTCAGGTCCCGTAAGCGACGTTTAACACCGAGAAAACTCAGTCTCTGCTTTTGGACCGCCGGAGTAAAGTCTGGGTAGAAATGCACATCCATGTTATCAAGCTTGACCGGTCCCTGTTGCCTGGAGGTCTGCAGGATAGCGTCTCTGTCCCGAAAGTTAAAAATCCGGGCAATGAGAGGCCGTGGCGGGGCACCGGCCTTAGGTCTGCCCCCAGGGACCCGGCGAGCACGTTCCACCGCAAAAAGCTTACTCAGCCCCCGGGGCTGGAGATGGGTAAGGATCAAGTCTTCCACAAAAAGATCTGCCGCCTCCGCCTCTCGTCCCTCCGGCACCCCCACAATACGAACATTATTCCTCCGGGCCCGACCCTCGGAATCCTCCAGTCGCCGGTCCATCAGGGCGCTCGCCTGGCCGAGCCGGCGCACCTCCTTCTGGAGGGCCACCACATCCGTCGTGAGGCTCGTTGTGGTGTGGGCCAGGGAATCGACCCGGTCGTTCGTTTTGGACAAGTCAGCCCTCACGAGGCTCACATCCACAAGGACCGAGTCTATTTTTTGCGCTAGGGTGTCGAAGCGCTGGTCCACCGAGGCCTTCATCTCTGCGATGGCGCCCATGACGTCCCGGAGGGTCAGATCCACCGGCTGAGCAGATGCCTCCGTCGGGCCCGCCGGGGATGTGCGCGATGTCTCAGGAGATCCCTTCTGGAGAGTGTAGCGGTCCATACTGTTGGATTGGTGCGCCGGGCCACGGCGGGTCGTCTTCACCTTCGTCCGGTCGCCATCTTGTTTGGTGGACATGCTTGCCCTCCCACCGTCGTGCCAATCTCCTCGAACGGGCCGATAAACCCGTTCACGGGTTCCGGGGGGGGGAGGGCGACCACTGGACCGCAGGACGACCCACAGCCGGCGGGTCAGCCGGGCACCTGGACAAGGCCACACCACCGCACCCCGCTCCGCAACCCTACCTCGCTTGAAGGCAAGGAGGGCGCAAAAGCGAAAGTGAAAGCGCGGGGTACGCGAGTCGCCCAGCCTTGCCCGCCGCTGTTGTTCACTTTGTCCCCGGATCGCCCCACTACTCCAATCCGGGGGGCCGGCGCGGAGAAGGCCGCAACCTTCGATCGGTGCTCCCACCGGTGTCCGGGGTCCGATTCGAACCCGAAAAACGGGTGGCGCCTCAGCTCGGGTTCACCGACACAGTCCCCTCAACAAGGACAGGATATCGCCAGGATTAATTCAGGAGGTCGCGGAGGTCCTCGGGAGCCTCGCACCTACGCGGCCATCTTGGTTGCGCGCTAGGCTCCTCCTCCCGGTTTTATCCTTGTTAATCTGCTCAGTAATGAATGTGGGTCTGTCAGTGCCAGAAAGCAGAACAAACCGAGGGCTGCATGAGTGTCCGATGTATGTATGTCTGGTGGTACGGGATATTTCCATAGTGCGACCCCAGCCAAAAGTGGGCAGATCGGGGTACAGGGCGTCAGACCCGGAAGAACCTCACACCAGTTTGGAAAACAACCCGGACATTTATAGCCACTCTTGGAAGCGGTTGGAAGCCTGTATGAGTGTGGCAAGCAGCTATTTGAACATCATTTCCATCTTTAAACTGATCTGCAGTGCACAGGTACACAGGCAGCAGAAACAGGCCCACAAACCGACACACACAAGCACCTGCGGGGCTTGCAAAGTGACACACACCAGGAATGTGGCCAAGAGGATTCACGCGCTCAGATTTGCACCCCGATGCTTTTAATTATAAAGTTGAACATGTCCATTCCAGACGGCAACATACTGTTGTCTGAAACGCCAGAATCCGCCGGAGGTTCTGCACATACTGTAGGCCTCGGCTGACGCTGCAAAGCACGTGGGGGGATAAATCCTCTTTAATGTGATCAGAATTTGACTTGATGAGAATTTAAACTGAACCCCGCTAAAGTCATGAATGCGCTCCTCATCTGCCAGGGGTAATGAAGGGATAGTTAGCCTTCCCGACGTGCACCTACCTGCATCCGGGCTGGGCAGGAGACACGGCGGGCGAGTGTCTGCATCCGGGCGCGGGTGAGTGTCTGCATCCGTGCTGGGCAGGAGACACGGCGGGCGAGTGTCTGCATCTGGGCTCGGGCGAGTGTCTGCATCCGGGCTGGGCGAGTGTCTGCATCCGGGCTCGGGCGAGTGTCTGCATCCGGCCTGGGCAGGAGACACGGCGAGCGAGTGTCTGCATCCGGGCTCGGGCGAGTGTCTGCATCAGGGCGCGGGCGAGTGTCTGCATCCGGGCTGGGCAGGAGACATGGCGGGCGAGTGTCTGCATCCGGGCGCGGGTGAGTGTCTGCATCCTGGCTGGGCAGGAGACACGGCGGGCGAGTGTCTGCATCCGGGCTCGTGCGAGTGTCTGCATCTGGGCTCGTGCGAGTGTCTGCATCCGTGCTGGGCAGGAGACACAGCGGGCGAGTGTCTGCATCCGGGCTGGACAGGAGACACGGCGGCTGAGTTTCTGCATCCGGGCTGGTCAGGAGACATGGCGGGCGAGTGTCTGCATCCGGGCGCGGGCGAGTGTCTGCATCCTGGCTGGGCAGGAGACACGGCGGGCGAGTGTCTGCATCCGGGCTCCGGCGAGTGTCTGCATCCGGGCTCGTGCGAGTGTCTGCATCTGGGCTCGTGCGAGTGTCTGCATCCGGGCTGGGCAGGAGACACAGCGGGCGAGTGTCTGCATCCGGGCTGGGCAGTAGACATGGCGGGCGAGTGTCTGCATCCGGGCGAGTGTCTGCATCCGGGCTGGGCAGGAGACACGGCGGGCGAGTGTCTGCATCCAGGCTGGGCAGGAGACACGGCGGGCGAGTGTCTGCATCCGGGCTCGGGCGCTTGTCTGCGTCTGGGCTGGGCAGGGGACACGGCGGGCGAGTGTCTGCATCCGGGCTTGGGCAGAAGACACGGCAGGTGAGTGTCTGCATCCGGGCTCGGCCGCTTGTCTGCGTCTGGGCTGGGCATGGGACACGGCGGGCGAGTGTCTGTATCCGGGCTCCGGCGAGTGTCTGCATCCGGGCTCGGGCGAGTGTCTGGACCCGGACTAGGCAGGAGACATGGCGGATGAGTATCTGCATCCGGGCTGGGCAGGAGACACAGCGGGCACGTGTCTGCATCCGGGCTCGGGCGAGTGTGTGCATCCGGGCTGGGCAGGGGACACGGCGGGCGAGTATCTGCATTCAGGCTTGGGCGAGTGTCTGCATCTGGGCTGGACAGGAGACACGGCGGGCGAGTGTCTGCATCCGGGCTGGCAGGTGACACGGCGGGCATGTCTACCACGATGGTTAACTCTGTGGGTATCTCTGTCATGATCCACCTAGTGCCTAGAAGCCGCCATCGACGCTACATTGAACGGAAACACAGTCATTCTTAACGGCTGTGTCCATGTGTTGAGCAGGGACACAGGACGGCGAGGCGACAAATGGAGACATTAAAAAGAATGTAATTTATGGTCGTAGATGGGGATACTGCTATGGCGGGTAGTACACGATAGAACATGGTGGGGGGGGCAGGTTCATGCATTCCGAACTCACGAGCGAGCTACAGAGAATGCATGGAATGCAGCATCACTTGGAATGCTGCTGCTATGAGGTTATTTCCAAGTTCAACAAAGATTGGAGTGGTATTGTTTGTATTTGCAGTGATTGAGCTACGTATATGAAGAAGTGGTGTGATGCCATGTTAAAACTGGTACCTGAGCTGAAGTGCTTCCCTGTAAGAGGTCCTTGCCATCTGTTAGATGGTATGCTGACAGCATCTTTACAATCTTCGGAGTTAATGAGGAGTGCTATTGACTTTTTAGTCCAGTCTGGTGCACTGTTTTGTTATGTGCAGGAACTAAAACGCAAATATTTCTAATTTTGCACTTTGTGCGGCATCAGAGAAAGAGTCATCCTTACCGTGTCTCTTAGCTGATGCTTCTCGGTCTAAGGGGCTGTGAATGCTGTATTATCCATGTGGCAACCGTTTACAGAAAAGTTCCCGATTGATGCCAAAGGCAAGAATGGAAGGATCTTTGGTTGCATATTAATAGCAATGCGAAAAAAAGTACGCTCTACTGCATTCTTACATTTTTACAGAAAAACATAACTGCTGTATTGGACATAATAAAAACACTATTGTCTGAAAACAGCCTTGTCTGCCAAGTGTTCAGCATAATTGGTGTAGATGTGAAACATCTCCTTGAGATTCGCCTGGGCGACACCTCTAGTGACTCTGGCACTGCGACATGTTCCATGTTAGAGTGCTTGCCACTTGGTAAGCAAAGCAATGGTGAAGAGCAATTCAGAAACTTTTATTTTACAATGTATGAGAAATGGTTTGCAATGATGCATAGAAATGTCCCTTCACCAACCATTGCACTTGGAGTCAAGGAAGCCTCACTGCGGTGCTCTGCACAAGTTCTAGATCCCAGCCGTAAAGAGGAGTTTTCGCCGTAGTTTGAAAACTGCAGCTTCATCTTTGACCGCTTCAATAACTCTGAGGGCATACGCGCTCATTTCAACGCAAATGTTGCAGAACCTGCTCTGAGAATCGCAATCTTCAGGTGCACCAGGATTGGCACAGTAAGCAGTCAGTAGCCAGAGTTAGCAAATTGTGTACAGGCTGTTTTGGTGTTGCCCGTCTCAAGTGCCAATGTTGAGGGGGCCTTTTCACAGATAATAGTTTACAGGGGAAGGAACGAGTGAGTGCGCATGACCAAAGACTCACTGAAGAAGTATTGCATGGTGTACTACAATAAGTTTGATTTGCAAAAATGTGTTTGGGCCTCATACACTGTTTGTACACTGTTGATATACCATGCACTATCAGTGCAGAAAGCAAGCAATAATAAAAGCAAAATGTTCCATAAACGCCGTAAAAACCCACTTTCTGTTGCTTTTAATGGTACGAAAATGTGTAACCACTGATAATCACTGTTTTTAAGGTATTGAAATCGCTTGAAAACACTGAAAAAACACCAACAGACTTGACCAAAAATAAAAACTGAAAACAGGAAAGCCTACCCATGCTTTAAAACATCTCTGTGAAGAATTCACACCCAGCCCCGGAAGCTCAATCTTTCGAGTGGTGATGTCAGATATTGCAGGATATAAAACAGATGCATGTTGGGGATATCACCCTTGTCTGTGGAAGTTTAGAAGCCCCCGCCCAACAATTAGATGGTCTTAATTTCTACCTTATTCTCGTTCCATCCAACTAGACTTAGTCCAGCTGCTTCCTCTTCAGTCTGTGTTGCTGGAGGTTGGAGTATTTTAGCTAGATTATGCAGGTTGACGCTGGTTCTGCTAAGTCCCCACCTGGGCGAGGAAAGACACGGCCTTTACAGTTCAGGGTTCATGTCTACCGTATGTAGGGAGTCAGTGACGTGGCTGGAGTGGTTCCTTTGTGCCACAATCTTTCAGGACCGCAAGGGGAGTGGTAGGTGTCTTCCCTGCTTACAGTCAGCGTTTGATGACCGTGTTGTGGTTAGGGGAGAATGGTAGTGGTGGTGAACACCTGGTGTGAGTGCAGAGTGTGTGTCTTGTTTCAAGAGGAGGCCACCGCGATCTTTGGCTGGAGGGCTGGGGGGAGACATGGAGAGGTTCATGCACTTAGAATGTCCACTGTTATGACCCCCTCGTACCCTCCTCTGGGTCACTTCACTGCTTGGCCAGTACCGCAGCCAATGTAATCTTCTCACTTTTGTAACTGTCCCTGTTATACGAAGCTCCTGGGAGGTAAAACCAAGAGTGTCCTGAGATATCTAATGGTTTCTTCAATGCAAGATGTTTGGAGAGTCAACGAATCCCTAATCCCACCTGTTTATGCTTTCTCATGTGGTGGAGATGCAGATGTCCCCTTGGATTCAGAGCTCTGGATATCTCTTATGGTGGGATTCAGGGAGGTTATTCCTGTATAGGAGAGGGGTTTTATTTTTCATTGTTCAAAGATCAGAGTTGTTGGCAGTTGTTTGGGTGGCTTCTTCAGTCACCCTTGCTCTTTGTCCCCCTGGCTTAGTAGTAGACTTTGCAACCCCCTGCCTTTGACCTGCAGCATCCGAGCCGGTTCACCTCCTCTCCCCACAGTATCCACGCCTCACTGTACGGTACTTTTCCATGGAGCGTCTTTCCTCCCTTAACCACCTCCTCTTCTGAGAAGACCATGTCAGTATTGCTGGAGTCTTTGCTTTTGGCTTGTTTAAGGAGAGTCTGTCTAAGGAGAACACCACTCTCCCATGGCTACCACCAGTCGTGTTCATGGTGCCCAGCTTCCAATTTCAATGGTTGCCCCACACTGATAATGCAACTTCTCTGCGTCAGGACCTGATGCCACCCTGATGGTCCTGGGTGCCTGTAAGCTCCTGGAACCGGTTTAATACAACTTAGGTGGCTTGCTCTCCTGCCAGGATCTCTCTCTGTAGGTCCACGCTCCCACTTCAATCGGGTTCTTTCTCCAAGGACCTCTTCATGGGCTTGTGGCCCCAGCTCAAGTTATATCTCCTACATCTTATCGGGTCCTTCACCCTTAGCCCATCACCAGTATGCTTGCCTTTCCTCTTGGAGTTTGGAGTTAGTGATCCATGTGTACCTCTCTTGGGCATTCTCTGTTGTTTTTGGTGTGGATTCATCTTTTCTCTTGGAGTTTAAAGTTAGTGATCCATGTGTGCATCTCTTGTGCTTTCACTATTGTTACTGGTGTGGATTCATCTCTTCTCTTGGAATTTGGAGTGAGTGATCCATATACGTATCTCTTGTACTTTCACTGTTGTTATTGGTGTGGATTCATCTTTTTATTTGGAGTGAGTGATCCATATACGTATCTCTTGTACTTTCACTGTTGTTATTGGTGTGGATTCATCTTTTTATTTGGAATGAGTGTTTCATATACGTATCTCTTGTACTTTCACTGTTGTTATTGGTGTGGATTCATCTTTTTATTTGGAGTGAGTGATCCATATACGTATCTCTTGTACTTTCACTGTTGTTATTGGTGTGGATTCATCTTTTTATTTGGAGTTAGTGATCCATATACGCATCTCTTGTACTTTGGCTGCTGTTATTGGTGTGGATTCATCTTTTTATTTGCAGTGAGTGATCCATATACGTATCTCTTGTACTTTGACTGTTGTTATTGGTGTGGATTCATCTTTTTATTTGGAGTGAGTGATCCATATACGCATCTCTTGTACTTTGACTGCTGTTATTGGTGTGGATTCATCTTTTTATTTAGAGTGAGTGATCCATATACGTATCTCTTGTACTTTGACTGTTGTTATTGGTGTGGATTCATCTTTTTATTTGGAGTGAGTGTTTCATATACGTATCTCTTGTACTTTCACTGTTGTTATTGGTGTGGATTCATCTTTTTATTTGGAGTGAGTGATCCATATACGTATCTCTTGTACTTTCACTGTTGTTATTGGTGTGGATTCATCTTTTTATTTGGAGTGAGTGTTTCATATACGTATCTCTTGTACTTTGACTGTTGTTATTGGTGTGGATTCATCTTTTTATTTGGAGTGAGTGATCCATATACGTATCTCTTGTACTTTGACTGTTGTTATTGGTGTGGATTCATCTTTTTATTTGGAGTTAGTGATCCATATACGCATCTCTTGTACTTTGACTGCTGTTATTGGTGTGGATTCATCTTTTTATTTGGAGTGAGTGATCCATATACGTATCTCTTGTACTTTGACTGTTGTTATTGGCGTGGAGTCATCTTTTTATTTGGAGTGAGTGATCCATATACGTATCTCTTGTACTTTGACTGTTGTTATTGGCGTGGAGTCATCTTTTTATTTGGAGTGAGTGATCCATATACGTATCTCTTGTACTTTCACTGTTGTTATTGGTGTGGATTCATCTTTTTATTTGGAGTGAGTGTTTCATATACGCATCTCTTGTACTTTGACTGCTGTTATTGGTGTGGATTCATCTTTTTATTTGGAGTGAGTGATCCATATACGCATCTCTTGTACTTTGACTGTTGTTATTGGTGTGGATTCATCTTTTTATTTGGAGTGAGTGATCCATATACGCATCTCTTGTACTTTGACTGCTGTTATTGGTGTGGATTCATCTTTTTATTTGGAGTGAGTGATCCATATACGCATCTCTTGTACTTTGACTGCTGTTATTGGTGTGGATTCATCTTTTTATTTGGAGTGAGTGATCCATATACGTATCTCTTGTACTTTGACTGTTGTTATTGGTGTGGATTCATCTTTCCTCTTGAACTTTGGGTAGAGATATCCTCAGGGTGGAGTTGTCTGTTCAGTGGCGACTTCTCGTGTGCCTTCTTTCTTCCTAACACTAGTGTGCGTTCAGGGACTTTGTATTTACCGTACAGTATTTGCTGTCACCTCTATGTATTGAGCAGTTTTCACCTCTACGGTTTCCACGTGTGCATGTCTCCTCTTTCATGGATCCACTCCAGCCCACTTACACTCCTCTCTGTTTCCTAGTTTAGTGTAACTCCTCCGGCACAGTAATGTGTGTTTGCCTTTAATATGTTCTCCTTTTTGAATTCACTCTGACTGTCTCCCATAACGCGTGTGGTATTTTGCCATTATCCGCAGGGTCCATCCCTTGCATGGCTGTTGTAGGTGGTGCTTATATGGGTGTGGTTTGTGGATGTTCAGGGAGTAGAGTTCTTTCAATCTCACTTGTTTTCGGTGTTTTTGTATTTCTAGGGTTTATCTCAAGTGTGCCTCGAGCTCTGGGCTGTTGCTCTCCTCTGGTTACACTGGTCTGGAGAGGATGTAGGCTTCCCTGGGGGACACCGTGCGCTCATTTGACTGCTGTGGGGTCAGTGGGCAGCATCGGATTGGGAAGGCGGGAAGTCGGGCTTTGGACCGGTGCCTACGGTTCACCTGTCAGGCGCTTTGTGTTGAGAGCTCTTTCAGCCAGCTCACATACCCTTTCTGTGTTTTCCCCACCAGGCCACTGTAATGTGGGGCCAACATCATGGGTAGGCAGCTGTGGAGGGCGTAGCTTGCAACAACGGCACTAGGCAAGGATGGTTCTGGCCGCTGCAGATTTTAGCAGCCCTACCCCGTGGGGCTGACGCAGCGTCCCACGCCCTGCTGTGCTGTTAAACTGAGGGGAGGTGCTGAGAGTGTAGCAGGCTGTCTGGGGGCAGGTAACATGACATAACGTGTGTATTTGTAGCGCAGGTTCACCTGTAGGTATCTTGGCGCTGAATAACAGATGTTTATTGATACCCAACTCAATGGTACTCATTTTATCGACCTCAGAGGAATGAAAGGCTGAGTGGGCCCGCCCAGATTTGAACCTGTGACCATGAGGTCAAACACAGGCCCCTACAGTGGACGCATTAGTCCACTGAGCCACCAGACCCAGCCGTGGGGCCATCATCACCTCAGCTCCCCTGCAGCAGCAGCTCTGTGCTTAACTTCGCCCTCCCTCCGTGGCCAGCTCCTTGAGGCTACAGTTGGCGCTCTGTGCTTAGCTTCACCCTCCCTGCCTCGCCAGCTCCCTGAGGCTACAGTTGGCTGGGGAGGGGGGAGAGTGAGTGAAGGGGCCCCCGAGGGCCCGTTGTTGGCACCTCGGCTCCAGGGTCTCTCAGGCCTCGCTGGGAGGCGCCTGTCTGGGGGCAGGTGACGGGGCCCCCGGCCATCATCACTTCCCCTGGAACAGCAGCAGCTCTTTACCTCACCCTCCCTGCCAGGCCAGCGCCTTGACGCTACAGTTGGCGCTCTGTGCTTAGCTTCACCCTCCCTGCCAGACCAGCGCCTTAAGGCTACAGTTGGCGCTCTGTGCTTAGCTTCACCCTCCCTGCCAGGCCAGCGCCCTGAGGCTACAGTTGGCGCTCTGTGCTTAGCTTCACCCTCCCTGCCAGGCCAGCGCCCTGAGGCTACAGTTGGCGCTCTGTGCTTAGTTTCACCCTCCCTGCCAGGCCAGAGCCCTGAGGCTACAGTTGGCGCTCTGTGCTTAGTTTCACCCTCCCTGCCAGGCCAGCGCCTACAGTTGGCGCTCTGTGCTTAGCTTCATCCTCCCTGCCAGGCCAGCGCCTTGAGGCTACAGTTGGCGCTCTGTGCTTAGCTTCACCCTCCCTGCCATGCCAGCGCCATGAGGCTACAGTTGGCGCTCTGTGCTTAGCTTCACCCTCCCTGCCATGCCAGCGCCATGAGGCTACAGTTGGCGCTCTGTGCTTAGCTTCACCCTCCCTGCCAGGCCAGCGCCCTGAGGCTACAGTTGGCGCTCTGTGCTTAGCTTCACCCTCCCTGCCAGGCCAGCGCCCTGAGGCTACAGTTGGCTGGGGGGAGTGAGTGAAGGGGCCCTGCTGGGGCCCGTTGTTGGCACCCCGGCCCCAGAGTCGCTCAGGCCTTGGTGGACGGGGTGTATGTCTGCCCAGGCCTCGCTGGGGGGCGCCCGTCCTAGAGAGGAACATTGAGAGGATGTAATGCAGAGCTGCCGAATTTGGAACCATGGGAATAGGTTTCAGTCGCAGCCTCAGCTCAACATGCTGTGATTCTGGGCAAAGGACTTAAATGCCCAGGGCCTAAAATCAAAATGAATGTCGCTTTCTCTAATGTGGCTGCTTCTCATATAAGCGCTGCCCTTGGGCCGAGCCATAAAAAACGACAGTAAAAAATAACCTTCTGTTTGCTTATGTTTCAAGAGTCTCCAAAGGGCGGAACGCAACAATGAAACTGGATTCTTTATTCAATAATAAAGCCTCCGTATTCCTTCTTAACATGGCTTCTCTGCCTTTGTATCCGTCACGGATCATTAAAGCAGCTTTAAACCACGTTAAACTGCATTCACCTCACGGTTACTGTTAAAAGTAGATATTGATCAGAGGCGATAACCAGCAATAAATGGGGATTGTCTTCATGTTGTGCCGGTCAGGACATTACCGGTAATGCCGGTTCCAAAACGGGGGCAGTGCCAAACAGCCACATCAGGCGTTCTGGCCAACCGGCCACCTGATTTCACCCCGCCCAGCCGAAATGTAGTGCTTTTAGCTTTCACCAATGTTTCTGGCTCTTAAGGGCTTTAAAATACGTAATATATCACACATTTTTCTAAAAGCGAGCCCAATGAGACTTGCCAAATGCTGTTTCATAAGCGGTCATGATCCGGGAATGTGGGCCACGTTTTTGGGAGTGGCGGCCATGCCAAATTGTGATCCCAGTTCGACCCTGTCTGTGGTTGCATGCACGTGTGCACATGCGCCCTTTGCGGTGGTGTGTGGGTTGCATGCACGTGCGCCCTTTGTGGGGTGTGTTGGTTGTGTGCAGGTGTGTCCTTGCGGGTCTGTGGGTTGCATGTGTGTGTGCCCTTTGCGGTGGTCTGTGGGTTGCACGCATGTGTGCCCTTTGCGGAGTCTGTTGGTTGTGTGCAGGTGTGTCCTTGCCGGTCTGTGGGTTGCATGCGTGTGAGAAGTTGGCCTGATATATGCTGTCCACTAATTATAGTGGGCACCTTGTATCAGTCCAAACAACCCCTTATGGTGAAAAGGTTAAAGACAACCTTTATTGAAAGCTATCCTAGTGGTAGCTATGGAGAGCAGCCTTCAGGCTAAGTCTTGAAGGAATGTAAAGCAGCTTGTTTTACCAGTCTATAATCTCTTGAATGATCAAATGAAAGGACAACCACGCCAGGTATATATTTAAAATATATGTATTTAAGATCAAACACACCCCTCTAGTCTCTTTATGAGACTGGAGTTCGAAGTACTTAATTTACAAGTTAGCAATCAACAGTAATAGCATAAATACACGTTTGGGCCCTAGGGGCGTACCAAACCATATACCAAAAAAGTGGTATAACAACCACGACTGAACTAGACACAAGGCCTAGAGCCTGTAGAATCGCTGGGACCCCAAGGAACCACCCAAGGTAGTGACACAGGGGACCCACGGGGACCGTGTGCAGTGTGTAAACACAGCCACGGGTTCCCGTTAGCGCACTATCGCGGTTGGAAATTTAAAGATTAGGGACACTTAGAATCGAGTCAGGACCAAACCCTTTTGGACTTAGGAAGTTCTAGGGCTAGCACCCACGGGAGCACAGGTGTACTCGAGTTACCTCACCCAGGGAAGCCGGGTGAATAGGTGTCTTTTGGTGTCGGGTCGCTTCGTCGATTGCAATGGAAGCTGGTAAAGAACTGCTGCTGTCGTGAAGAGGAGAAGTGTCCCAAGAGATCCAAGCCTGGATCTGGGATGAAAGGGACCTGAAAGCAGAGGGGACAGAGTCTGGGTCACTAGCCAGTGACCAAGGGCACGATAGACCAATGCCCATAGATGTCGGGTGCTTCAGGCGAGTTGATGGGTGTCTTGACTCTTCAGCCACGAGGTCCAGGAAGCGCCGATGATGACCAGGAGCTGGATTCGAGCTGTTCCACGACGTCTGTCGAGTGCTGCGGTGTAGGCGACCAGATTGGGCCCAAGAAGCCTTGGCAATGGCAAGTCACTTCGAATCAGAGAAAGGACTGCGGTTCAGACCAGCAAGGTCTGGGGGACTCACCCAGCAAAGGTAAGGCGGGGCACGTCTGGCGTAACCAGGAAAGCCCAATCAGAAGAGGAGTTGCCTTCGTGGGGACCTACTAGCCAACGGGCTAGCGATCGCGAAGGAGCCTCGAGCGGTCGTACTGGAAACTGGCCCACGGGTCACTCGTGGAGTGGAGGCCCGAAATCTTCGGTGCAGGAGGTGCTCAAGGCTGGGGCTACTCGGAGCCCAAAGCACAACTTCGAGGAGGACCAAGAAGATGATGTTGCTGCAAAAGTTCATGGTGTCCAGGGGTAACGGTTCCACGTCACCCACGATAGACACGGGCCTCAGCTTTGCTGTGGACTTAGGGTAGCCTCGAGGAAGTCTGGTGATGCAAAGACTTCGGCGTCTGGCGGGAGCTTCAGCGATGCAGACCGGTCAGTTGCTTCTTTGGTGCCTGCCAAGCAGGGGAGTCATTCCTTGACCCCAAGGGAGATTTCTTCAGTCTTCTAAGCAAAGTAGAACGTTGAAGGTCCAGGATATATATTGCAGAGTTTTGTCTAGGGTAATCTAAAGTCGCAAGGACTGGGTTCCCATACTTATACAAAGTTTGGGAGTTGGACATACTCTAGGGACCCACCTATGGGAGGGTTTGGAAAGAGGGGTGGTTACACCCATTTCCTTTGTCCAGTTCACACCAGAGCAGGGGCAGGTAGCCCCTGCAACCGGTTCGAACTGGACTATGCACAGGGACACCAAGTGTGCCCCCAGTGCAGGACTTCAAAGCACCAGAGAGTGCTCCCGCCCAGCCCCAATACACATCTGCCTGTTTGGGGAGGTGGTTACACCTCCCTGGGACAGGAAACCGATTGTCCAGGTTTCCCCTGCCGGAGTTTCGGTCAGCAGCAGGAGGCCAGACCCGTGTCTGTGGCAGAGGCATCCATTTTGTGTTGCCAGGGCTGTAGAAAGTCCCATTGGGTTAGACCAGTGTGAACATGTCTCTCCCTCTAGAAGGGTGGAATGCTGCCCCCGCCACCAGAACTGGCGGGGGGTAGTATTCCAAAGCGTTTGACACCAAACACTACATGTTTCCCTGCAGCCAGTCCAAAGTTAGCATTTACCGCAAGGTTATAATGCACTTAAGAGTATATGGTCAGGCTGCACCATAAACAGCATCAGAGGAGGTACTCTGAATGCTGGCGAGGGGCTCTGCTCATGCAGGGGCACCCTCTCACATAGAAACCAAGCACTCTGCCTTCAGGATTGTTAAGGCCTGCCATAGGAGTGACTTATAGGTTTTATATGTGTGTGCAATGGTAGTGATATAGGTAGCCTATACCACTGTAAGGGGTGCAAGCACCACCTTACCCAGGCTGCAGTAGCAGACCTGTGGTGTCATTTTGGGGTGCTTCCCAGGGGTGGCATAATACATATTGCTGCCTCTGGTTGGCCACTGAGGTACCTATGCCCTAGGTACATAGTATACCTTATACCAGGGGCTTATAAGGCACTCCAGAATCCAATTAGATATGTACCTAATGTACATGGAAACCATTTTAGAGAGGAAGCAGCTAGGCTGGGGTCCTGATTAGCAGGGCCACAGCCAGACTAAGGTCGAAAAACAGTGAAACACCAGCAAAAAGTGGGGGTACGCATGTGAAGCAGATCCTACTCTCCTACAATGCGCGTATGCCCTTTGCAGCGGTCTGTGGGTTGCATGCACGTGCGCTCTTTGCGGAGTCTGTTGGTTGTGTGGAGGTGTGTCCTTGCGGGTCTGTGGGTTGCGTGTGCCCTTTGCGGTGGTCTGTGGGCTGCATGCACGTGTGCCCTTTGCGGGTTCTGTGGGTTGTGTGCAGGTATGTCCTTGCCGGTCTGTGGGTTGCATGCGCGTGTGCCCTTTGCGGTGGTCTGTGGGTTGCATGCACGTGCGCCCTTTCTGGGGTCTGTTGGTTGTGTGAAGGTGTGTCCTTGCGGGTCTGTGGGTCTGTGGGTTGCATGCGCGTGTGCCCTCTGCGGTGGTCTGTGGGTTGCATGCACGTGCACCCTTTGCGGGGTCTGTGGGTTGTGTGCAGGTGTGCCCTTTGCGGGATCTGTTGGTTGTATGCAGGTGTGTCCTTGCGGGTTTGTGGGTTGCATGCGCGTGTGCCCTTTGCGGTGGTCTGTGGGTTGTATGCACGTGCGCCCTTTGCGGGTTTTGTGGGTTGTATGCAGGTATGTTCTTGCAGTTCTGTGGGTTGCATGTGTCCTTTGCAGTGGTCTCTGGGTTGCATCAACGTGTGCCCTTTACGGGGTCTGTGGGTTGCATGTGCATATGTCCTTTGTGGGGGTCTGTGGGTTGTATGCGCGTGCCACCTCTTCAGGGTCGGTGGGTTAAGTACACGTGTGCCCTTTGCAGGGTTTGTGGGTTGCGTGTGCATTTGTCCTTTGCAGTTGTCTATAGGTCGCATCACCGTGTGCCCTTTGCGGGGTCTGTGGGTTGCATGTGAATATGTCCTTTGTGGGGGTCTTTGGGTTGCATTCTCGTCTACACGTGTGTCCTCTGCAGAGTCTGTGGGTTTCCGTGGCCTGTCTTGCGCCTGATGTGGCCTTTCTTACGCCTGTTGTGGCCTTATACGCCTGTCGCGCCTGATTTACGTCTGCCGTGGCCTGCCCTACGTCTGCCTTGGGCCTGCCTTACCCCTGCCGTGGCGTGACTTACCCCTTCCGTGGCCTGCCTTACCCCTGCCCTGGCCTGCCTTACGCCTGCCGTGGCCTGCATTAGGCCTGCCGTGGCCTGACTGCTGACGTGGGTCTTCCTCCGTCAGAGGCAGACGTCGGGCTGAGCCCCTCTGAGGCCGCCCTGAGGCTGAGCATGGCTGGCTTCCCTCAGCATCCCTCTCTCTCCGGTGACGTCAGCAGCCTGCACTCCCCCCTGTCGCTCTCTGGAGGTGGGAGCTCTCCATCTCTAGGACTGACTATCAGAGTCCGGCTGAGAGACGGGCGGGTCTCCTGCGGCCTGAGAGGTGTCTAACCTTCCTACAGGGAACATCTCTCGCCTGCTATGAGCGGTGAGCCGGCTCTGCAAGGGGGTCTCTCATGGGAGATGAGATGACACCCCTCACACTGGTGATGTCTCACCTTCAAGGGAGCCTCTCACGCCTGCTGTGAGCCGGTCCTGCAGGAGGTGGGGGGAGGGGGTCTCTCGTGGGAGACGAGATGACACCCCTCACACTGTTGATGTCTCACCTTCCAGGGAACATCTCACGCCTGCTGTGAGCCGGCTCTGCAAGGGGTCTCTAGTGGGAGACGAGATGACATCTCACACACTGGTGATGTCTCACCTTCCAGGGAACATCTCACGCTGCTGTGAGCCGGCTCTGCATGAGGTGGGGGTCTCTCGTGGGAGACTAGATGACCCCTCTCAAACTTGTGATGTCTCACCTTCAAGGGAGTGTCTCACGCCTGCTGTGAGCCGGCACTGCAGAGATGGGGGAGGAGGTCTCTCGTGGGAGACGAGATGACACCCCTCACACTGGTGATGTCTCACCTTCCAGGGAAAATCTCACGCCTGCTGTGAGCCGGCTCTGCAAGGGGTCTTTCGTGGGAGACGAGATAACATCTCACACACTGGTGATGTCTCACGTTCAAGGGAACATCTCACGCCTGCTGTGAGCCGGCACTGAAAGGGGGAGGGGGGTAGGGGGTCTATCGTGGGAGATGAGATGACATCTCACACTGGTTGTCAGTTAAGGCTCTGTGGCTGATGTCTCGGGGGCATGAAGTGAGCCGTGAAGTGCCCGGTGGTGTGAGACACACACGGTGTAGCGCCTCTGCCTCGAGGCACGCAGGTTGTCAGTCAACGAGCGCTGTGTGTCGTCACGAATACCGTGTGGGATGCAGCTCGCACTGGTAGTCAGTTGAGATGGAGTCTGAGGCTGCAGCTGGCAGCGCGGGAGACGCCTCTCACCGGATTACTAGTGGTGTGAGATGACGGCGATAATGACGCTCATGTAAGAGACGTCAGTCATCACCGGATACGAGACTGCTTATCAATGAATAGGCGCTGCCAGTGATGTCACCGGTGACGTGTGAGAGGTCCTCCCCCAGTAGTTATAAGAGAACAGGTGCTGTAAGGGGTGCACTACTGCTGCCCCCCACGAATTGTAATGGAGGCTCCCAGGGTTCCGTTTTTACCGATAAAGGCAGACATAAGGCCGCCTATTAGTCTGCATTTAATTTTAAATATGGAGACAGACGTGAAAGTCTGTTTTTGAACGACTCTGGGTACTACTGGCAGCCAGGATGCCAATAACTGCCCCGAGAGCCGGGCGTTAACAAGGAGAACGCGGCCGAGATGCACGTGTGTCGGCGGCAATGCTTGTTTGCAGAGCAGTGCACTGATGGTTCATATGTGGGCACGTGCAGCGTCCACACCCAGCACAGTGAAGCACCAATGGAAAGGTATTAAATATATGTCGAAGCTACTAGTTACAGACGCATGTGTTGTACAAAACCCACAATAAACGCAGATAGGTTAAGTAACTAATCAATGGAGATAAAAACAGACAAATATAAAAACTAAAATATCTTGAAACGGCAGCTCTAATTATAATGTAAGAAACACTATAAGTGACGTCACAGATGGAGCAGTCCGAGTCCCCCTACGCTGGCTCTGAGTTAGGATTACATGTCCGGTTAATGTCAGGATTATGGTGAGGGTTAGGGTTAGGTTTAGGGTTGGTGTAAAGGTCGACCTTGGTTACTGTTATGTTGAGGAGACGGTGTATGGTTAAAGTTAGGGATGGGTCAGGGTTACTGCTGTGGATGGGGTATTGGTGCCAGGGTGAGGGTTAGAGCCTGTGTCGGGACGGTTAGGGTGAGTCGAAGGGTGCAGGTACACAGGTTAGCTTTATGGTTAGTGCCAAGGGTGGGCTTAGGGTTAAGGTAAGTTAGGCTCAAGGTTCCTGAAAAGGTTTAGTATAGCGTTAGGTTTAGGGTTACTGGTAAGAATAAGGCTACATTTAATGTAAGAGTTATGGTTTGGGTATGCATTAGATTTAGGGTTAGTCTTAAGGTTAAAGTTAAGCTTAGGGTTAGAGCCAAGGTTATGGCAAGGGTTAGGTTTATGGTTATTGTTATGGTTAGGGCAAAGGTTAGGTTTAAGGTTAGTGGTAAGATTAAGGCTAAATTTTATGTAAGAGTTATGGTTTGGGTATGCATTAGATTTAGGGTTAGTCTTAAGGTTAAAGTTAAGCTTAGGGTTAGAGCCAAGGTTATGGCAAGGGTTAGGTTTATGGTTATTGTTAAAATTAAGCTTAGGGTTATGGTTAGGGCAAATGTTAGGTTCAGGGTTACTGCTCAGGTTAATACCAGGGGTAGAGTTGCAGCTATGGTAATGGTTAGGTTATGGGTTAGTGTTAAAGTTAAGACTAGGGTTATGGTAAGGGTTAGGGTCATTGTTAAGGTTAAGCTTATGGTTTGTGTAAGAGTTAACGTTAAGTTTAGGTTTAGGGTTAAAGTTAGGGTTAGAGCTAAGGTTATGGCAAGTGTTAGTTTTATGGTTATTGTTATGGTTAGGGCAAAGGTTAGGTTCAGGGTTACTGCTAAGGTTAATACCAGGGGTAGAGTTGAAGCTATGGTAATGGTTAGGTTCAGGGTTAGTGTTAAAGTTAAGATTAGGGTTATGGTAAGGGTTAGGGTCATTGTTAAGGTTAAGTTTATGGTTTGTGTAAGAGTTAATTTTAAGTTTAGGGTTAGGGTTAAGATTAGGGTTAGGGTTAGAGCTAGGGTTATGGCAAGTGTTAGGTTTATGGTTATTGTTAAAGTTAAGCTTAGTGTTATGGTTAGTGGAAAGACTACATTTAGGGTTAAGGTTAAGTTTAAGATTAGGGTTATGGTAAGGGTTACATTTACGGTTAGTCTTAAATTTACGGTTAAGGTTAGGGTTAGCGCTAGGGTTATGACAAGGGTTAGGTGTTACTGTTAAGCTTAAAGTCAGAGTTAACGTTAGGGTAAAGTTTAGTTTTAAGGTTAGTGTTAAGGTTAATATTAAGGTTAGAGTTAGGGTTATGGTAAGGGTTAGGTTTAGTGATTGAAGTGGACAGGGTTTTCGTAGACAGGAAGTAGTGGCGCTCAGCCTATATTCACGTTTGGTATTTGGGCAGAAACAATTTGGCATGGTGTTAACAGGGAAGGGGAGACCCTAAAACCCCTTAATCTGTGAAGAAGAATTGTTAGAAATGGGAACCCCTGGTTGGCGTTGGTAAGGACCAGCGACAAGCAGGGACCCTTCACTTCTAGTCAGGGCGTAGGATTACCTCTAAGAATAACCCCTGCTCACCCTCACGGTTGCGTGGCGCGAGCAGACAAGGCTAATCCCCAGGCGTTATACAGTTAAGCATTTGAGGGCATACACACAGTAAACGCATCAGTAGCACCACAGAGGGACACCAGTCGAGGTTTATAAAAATACGTAGGCTTTATGAAAATATTTTCTTTTGCAGGCTTAAGTACAAAACCGTTAATAGCATTTCGCGAGGCACACAATACTTTTCGGGTTCATAAGTTCTCTTCGATAATGCTTAAAGTCAGGTTCTGTGCAGAGCGGGTCTCAGCGGGACGGACCTTCAGATCCGCGGTGCGCACTTTCCAGTGCGGGGGGCACAAATACCTGGCAATGACTTGGGACGGTGCGGGGCCTTGGACGGACGTCGGCAGCTCACAGGCAGGTCCGGTTCTCAGCAGCGCCGCGATGTGGGGCGTTGGGGCGGGACCTCCGGAGGTGCTGCGGCAGAGTCAGGCTGCGGCAAAGTCTGGGACGGGGGATTCCTTTTGTCACGAGGCGGCTTCCTCCGGGGCAGTGAGGCGGCACTCAGCAACCTGTACAACCTACGGGCTGGCTTCTCGGGTGCGGCGCTGCCTCGGGGGGTGAAACACAGGGAACAGGGGCGCTTGTCGTCTCTCCAACTGCAATGCGAGGTCGTGGCAGCTGTCGGCCGTGGCGGTGCGGCTTAGTCGTGAAGGGGAGAGCGAGTCAGGTGCAGGGCGGCCTCAGTGGGACACGGTGCGAGCGACGGCTTACTCAGCGGTGGCACGCAGGGTCGGGCGGCACCAGCACGGACTCGAGGCACTTCAGGGCAAAACAAAAGGTTGCAAGGCACACTCCGCAGCGGCGACAGCGGGGCACGAGCACAGGCAGTCCAGCAGCTCGTTTTTGAAGGGGGGGAGAGCCCAATGGTCCTGGGGCTCAGTTCAGGGGGCAAGTTCACAAGCAAGCCCTTTTATTGTTCACAAAGCACAAGTTGATTCAAAAGTCTTTCTCAGTCTTTTCCTCTCCTTCTTGCAGCAAGGCACCCACCACAGGCCAGTCTCACAGGTCAGAGACAGTAGTCCTCCATGTAGCTTTCCCAGGTCATGGCTATTCTAATTCTGCATGTCTCCTACCTAACCATCTGAACATCTGCCGGCGCTATGAGACCTTCGGGTGATATACGCGCCTTACAAAAACCAATACATAGACATAGATATAGGTCCTTCTCTTCAGGCAGAGGTTCGTCTTGGCGTAAACAGGATCTGATTTATTAGGAGCAGGGCTCCTTTTATAGCACAATTCTTTTGTTCTTTGTCGCCAGGGGGCCTGGGCCTGGCTCTGTCCAGTTCTGGAGCACTTTGTTGTGGTGACTCTGCTCTTTCCTTTCAGCAGCAGGGCAGAGACATCAGCCGCTCCACAGGGGGCGGCGCCGGCTTTGTGGTGGCAGAGCACAGGTCTATTCAGAGTCAAAGTGTACTCCTCCCACCCATCCTGGTGTAATCTCTCTACCCACCACCTGGCAGCCAGCCTGTCTCCTGGAATTCCCCAGCCCTGCTCCTTACTGTTGCTAGGCAGAACACACACACACAGCAGAGACGGACTGAAATGGCCAGGTCAGTAAATACTAACTTTCTAAAAGTAGTATTTACAAACGCAGGATATTAAAATAAACTTAACTAAAATAAGTATTTTATTATTCTGAGTTCAGGCATACTAAACTTGACATTCTACCATGCTCTATGAGTCCACCGGGGTCACAGCGTGTAGTAATTCCAGCAGCCCATTCTGGCCTATGGAGAGCAGGTAGCCTTTCAATAGTGAAACACGAAAATGGCTGTAATTCACTATTAAGACATGCCACACACATCAGGGCATGTCCTACCTTATGCCTACAATGCACCCTGCCCTTGGGCCTACCATAGGGGTGACTAATGTGTAGTTAAGGGAAGGTTTAGGGACTGGCAAGTGGGTGCACTTGCGCAGTCAGCGCGACAGTACCAGACCGCGCGCAGGTTTTGCAATGGCAGACCCTAGACACATTTTACTAGGCCGCTTCTGTGGGTGGCACAACCAGTGCTGCAAGCCCACCAGCAGCATTTGTATTTACAAGCCCTGGCACTCCTGGTGCACTTTACTGGGGTCTGATAGTGAACCAAATAAGCCAAACATGGACACCAATCAATGTATACACTTTTCAAAAGGGAGCACTTTCACTGTGGCACTGATTAGCAGTGGCACAGTGCCCTGAGCAGCTAACACCAACAAAACACATGAGGCACATCAGCAAAAAGTGGAAGGGAAACTCACGACAAGGTGCCAGGTCTAACAAGAATCCTAACACATATACATATAGCAACAGTCCCGTGCACTCATACAATATTACAGTACATCGTGTAGACGTAATTCGAAAGCAAATGGAACCAATCCAACGTTGAAGTCTTTGATTTCTTTAATCAGTCATCATACAAAAAACACACAGCCAGCCGACACGTGTTTTGTCAGAGACACAGGGTACTCCGACTCTTCAGGGCTCTATGGCTGGATCCAAGATCAGTAATGTCCCAAAGCCGGTGATAATTCCAACCTGGTAGGGTATGATAAATCAATTAATTGGAGAAGTGAATGCTTTCAAGAAAAATTAAAACAAGCTGCAAGGTACAGCCTCAGATGGCGTGTACGAGAAGGTGAAGATTTCAACTGTCTTCCACGTCGCTACCATGTAACTTGAGCTGCGGTACTATCCAAGTAATGCGTCAATGTATGCTAGACTCCGTATAAATCCTGGTAAAACACGTGTGCGTGCTTCCCGATAATTTTACTCGGAGGAAGTGCTAGCGTCCTGGCGTCTACGACTCAATCTGGGAGTCATAGACGCCAGGACGCTAGCGTTGGATTGGTTCCATTTGCTTTCGAATTACGTCTACAGGCTTAGGTTTAGCGTCGGTGCTAAGGTTAAGATTAGAGTTATGGTACGAGTTAGGTTTATGGTTAGTGTTAAGGTTAAGATTAGAGTTATGGTATGGGTTAGGTTTAGCGTTAGTGTTAAGGTTAAGATTAGAGTTATGGTATGGGTTAGGTTTAGTGTTAAGGTTACGATTAGAGTTATGGTATGGGTTAGGTTTAGTGTTAGTGTTAAGGTTAAGATTAGAGTTATGGTACGGGTTAGGTTTAGGGTTAGTGTTAAGGTTAAGGTTAGAGTTATGGTATGGGTTAGGTTTAGGGTTAGTGTTAAGGTTAAGATTAGAGTTATGGTATGAGTTAGGTTTAGCGTTAAGGTTAAGTTTGAGTTATGGTACAGGTTAGGTTTAGTTAGTGTTAAGGTTAAGATTAGAATCATGGTATGGGTTAGGTTTAGGGTTAGTGTTAAGGTTAAGATTAGAGTTATGGTATGGGTCAGGTTTAGGGTTAGTGTTAAGGTTAAGATTAGAGTTATGGTATGGGAACGGTTTAGGGTTAGTGTTAAGGTTAAGGTTAAAATTAGAGCTATGGTAGTGTTAGGTTTAGGGTTAGTGTTAACGTTAAAATCAGAGCTATGGTAGTGTTAAGGTTAAGATTAGTGTTGTAATACGGGTTAGGTTTAGGGTTAGTGTTAAGGTTAAGAGTAGAGTTATGGTACGGGTTAGGGTTAGTGTTTAGGTTAAGATTAGAGTTATGGTATGAGTTAGGTTTAGCATTAGTGTTAAGGTTAAGATTAGAGTTATAGTACGGGTTAGGTTTAGCATTAGTGTTAAGATTAGAGTTATGGTGTGGGTTAGGTTTAGCATTAGTGTTAAGGTTGAGATTAGAGTTATGGTATGAGTTGGGTTTAGGGTTAGTGTTAAAGTTAAGATTAGAGTTATGTTATGGGTTAGGGTTAGTGTTTAGGTTAAGATTAGAGTTATGGTACGGGTTAGGGTTAGTGTTTAGGTTAAGATTAGAGTTATGGTACGGGTTAGGGTTAGTGTTTAGGTTAAGATTAGAGTTATGGTATGGGTTAGGTTTAGCATTAGTGTTAAGGTTGAGATTAGAGTTATGGTGTGGGTTAGGTTTAGCATTAGTGTTAAGATTAGAGTTATGGTGTGGGTTAGGTTTAGCGTTAGTGTTAAGGTTAAGATTAGAGTTATGCTATGAGTTGGGTTTAGGTTTAGTGTTAAAGTTAAGATTGGAGTTATGGTGTGGGTTAGGTTTAGCATTAGTGTTAAGGTTGAGATTGGAGTTATGGTATGAGTTGGGTTTAGCATTAGTGTTAAGGTTGAGATTGGAGTTATGGTATGGGTTAGGTTTAGCCTTGGTGTTTAGGTTAAGCTTATGGTTTGGGTAAGGTTTAGGATTATGGTTAAGATCACAGAGTTATTGCTAGGGTGAGGGGATGTGATAGGAATTGGTTTAAGTTCAGGATACAACGTAATGTTCCGTGTAGGGTAGGCGTGCAAGGGTGGGGTTAGGGCTCGCGTTAGTGATACTGATAAGTAAAGGGCAGGGGTTCGGGTTGGCATAAGTGTTCGTGATCATGTTTAGGTTAGGTAAATGAAAAGGGGGGAAGGGTCACGCGTTGGAGTGTCTCGTTAGGGTTAGTGTCAGACAGAAAGTCTCCTGCAGGGCTCTGGAGCTGCACTCTGTTGTTTCCAGGCGCAGTTTCTGTATTCGCCGCTTTCCTCCCAGAGAGTCCACTCCCAGGATCTCCAGGAGGGGCCTCCCTGCCGCAGGACTGAGACCCCAGAGCAGTTCTGTGGGGCCGCGGGTGAACCCCCGGTGCACCCGTCTTCAGTGACCCTGGTGTATGTCAGAATCCATTTGTTCTTCTCAGGGTCTATGGCGTCATCCCATGGAGGAGGGGGGGAGGGGGGGGGGGGTCGGGGGAGGGGCTCGTTGCTTCCCTGGGTCTCTGTTTACAGTCAGTAGTGACAGCGGAAGGAAGATGTCACCCCTCGTCCTGTAGTGTGCCCGGTGCTGCTGCAGGCCAGTCCCGGCTCACCCCGCCTCTCCGTGTGTTCTCTGCTGCGGATGTCTGCTGTCCGGGCCAGTGCCCATCTGCTCCAGGGCTGGCAGGTGCTGCCCGAGAGCGGCTGCTGCTGTTCGTGGCGCCGGCATCAGCTCCTCGCCAGGTGGCGGGCAGGGATTGAATCCCATCCGTACCCAAGGGCTGGCCTGTCTCCAGCTCCGCTTAGGGCCAGTCCAGCGGGCTCCGTACAGTTCCGCGGCGGCGCCGGTGCCTCGGATGGAGCTCTTTAAAGTAAATCCTGCCGAGTGCAGAGGGTCCGTATGTTGGGGCGCCAGAACTAGCTATGGCGCTTTTGGGCCGGACCCCTGGGGTTGCATCGGTCGCTGTCACCTTTTGTACCTGTATTGCCAGGCATAAGGGGAGGGGCCCATCTGTCCACTTTGGGGCCAGTTTGTGACCATTGCACCGGGCCTGCGCGGTTCCATAGCGGGTGCATTAAACCCTATAGCCTCGCCGTCCCTTTCTTCGGGTGCACACGTGTCTGTGGGGTAAACACAAGAGGGCATGTGCTTTTGAGTACTAGCAGCCGAGAATGTCGGTTCCAAACCCAAGACGGTGCATCGCGCTGTGTTTGTGCTGTGCCCACGAGCACACGGTACATCTGCCCATTGAGGCCACTGGTTATCGTGTCACCATGCGTGTTCTGTGCTTGTGACGTCAGGAGCTGCTCGTGACCCCCGTGGGCTGACTCTGGCCGCAGACTTTAAAGGTAGGAGACAATCGTGAACAGGTCTCGCAGCCCGGGGTAGGTTTGCCGCATTTTACTTTGTTTAGGGCATTCCCTCGTATGGGTCCTTTCTAATTATTGTATTGCAAACCGAACAACTGCGGGTCCTGCTTTCCTGAATGTGCTGTCGTCACAGCTGTATTTTTGTAGCAGTTTCTTTCCGATGCGTTTACTTTTCCACCAGTGACCAGTGTGAGGGTACAGCGCGACCCTCGGAGGGTGAACTGGGCTGACCACAGTGCGCCAGAGCATTAACCCCGATATGAGGAAACGTTTCTTTACATGAATGAACCCTCGGTGCGTCACGCAGACTGGTAACGTGGCACAGATGCCCCCCGTGTCTGGCGCACTAGGCTTTGTTTTGGGAAGTCGAGGGCTCTTCAGAAGGGGCGCTTTGCAATGGTCAGCACCCCAACGCCTCTTGCTGGGTGGAAGGCCGCATCCAAATGACGACTTGTAACTGACTCCGGGTTCCAGGCATTCTTGCACCGTGGGTGCCGAGGGAGCTCTTGGCTTGGTGTCTTTCGCGCAGCTTCGTGGCGCTGTAATTAAGACATCACAATATCGCGCGCATTGACACTTGTTTTACAGAGGTCCAGGCACGTGATCTGAAAGGGGGTAGAAGGGCGAGGGTCGATGGAACATGTTTTTTATTGTACACCCCTGAGATCTGTAACCATATTAGGCAACTTAAGTTGAATTCCTTTAAACCTGGTTGTATTCCTTTAAACTTGGTTGTGTTCCATTAAACCGGGTTGTATTCCTTTAAACCTGGTTGTATTCCTTTAAACCTCGTTGTATTCCTTTAAACCTGGTTGTATTCCTTTAAACTTGGTTGTGTTCCATTAAACCGGGTTGTATTCCATTAAACCTGGTTGTATTCCTTTAAACCTGGTTGTATTCCTTTAAACCTGGTTGTATTCCTTTAAACCTGGTTGTATTCCTTTAAACTTGGTTGTGTTCCATTAAACCGGGTTGTATTCCATTAAACCTGGTTGTATTCCTTTAAACCTGGTTGTATTCCTCTAAACCTGGTTGTATTCCTTTAAACTTGGTTGTGTTCCATTAAACCGGGTTGTATTCCATTAAACCTGGTTGTATTCCTTTAAACCTGGTTGTATTCCTTTAAACTTGGTTGTATTCCTTTAAACCGGGTTGTATTCCTTTAAACTTGGTTGTATTCCATTAAACCTGGTTGTATTCCATTAAACCGGGTTGTATTCCTTTAAACCTGGTTGTTTTCCTTTAAACCTGGTTGTATTCCTTTAAACCTGGTTGTATTCCTTTAAACTTGGTTGTGTTCCATTAAACCGGGTTGTATTCCATTAAACCTGGTTGTATTCCTTTAAACCTGGTTGTATTCCTTTAAACTTGGTTGTATTCCTTTAAACCGGGTTGTATTCCTTTAAACTTGGTTGTATTCCATTAAACCTGGTTGTATTCCATTAAACCGGGTTGTATTCCTTTAAACCTGGTTGTATTCCTTTAAACCTGGTTGTATTCCTTTAAACTTGGTTGTGTTCCATTAAACCGGGTTGTATTCCATTAAACCTGGTTGTATTCCTTTAAACCTGGTTGTATTCCTTTAAACTTGGTTGTATTCCTTTAAACCGGGTTGTATTCCTTTAAACTTGGTTGTATTCCATTAAACCTGGTTGTATTCCATTAAACCGGGTTGTATTCCTTTAAACCTGGTTGTTTTCCTTTAAACCTGGTTGTATTCCTTTAAACCGGGTTGTATTCCTTTAAACCAGGGTGTATTCCTTTAAACCTGGTTTTATTCCATTAAACCGGGTTGTATTCCTTTAAACCTGGTTTTATTCCTTTAAACCTGGTTGTGTTCCATTAAACCTGGTTGTATTCCATTAAACCGGGTTGTATTCCATTAAACCTGGTTGTATTCCTTTAAACCTGGTTGTATTCCATTAAACCGGGTTGTGTTCCATTAAACCTGGTTGTATTCCTTTAAACCTGGTTGTATTCCTTTAAACTTGGTTGTATTCCTTTAAACCGGGTTGTATTCCTTTAAACCGGGTTGTATTCCTTTAAACCGGGTTGTATTCCTTTAAACTTGGTTGTATTCCATTAAACCTGGTTGTATTCCATTAAACCGGGTTGTATTCCTTTAAACCTGGTTGTTTTCCTTTAAACCTGGTTGTATTCCTTTAAACTGGGTTGTATTCCTTTAAACCAGGGTGTATTCCTTTAAACCTGGTTTTATTCCATTAAACCGGGTTGTATTCCTTTAAACCTGGTTTTATTCCTTTAAACCTGGTTGTGTTCCATTAAACCTGGTTGTATTCCATTAAACCGGGTTGTATTCCATTAAACCTGGTTGTATTCCTTTAAACCGGGTTGTATTCCTTTAAACCGGGTTGTATTCCTTTAAACATGGTTGTATTCCATTAAACCTGGTTGTATTCCATTAAACCGGGTTGTATTCCTTTAAACCGGGTTGTATTCCATTAAACCGGGTTGTATTCCATTAAACCAGGTTGTATTCCATTAAACCTGGTTGTATTCCTTTAAACATGGTTGTGTTCCTTTAAACCTGGTTGTATTCCATTAAACCGGGTTGCATTCCATTAAACCTGGTCGTATTCCATTAAACCTGGTTGTATTCCATTAAATCGGGTTGTATTCCATTAAACCTGGTTGTATTCCATTAAACCTGGTTGTATTCCATTAAACCGGGTTGTATTCCTTTAAACCGGGTTGTATTCCATTAAACCGGGTTGTATTCCATTAAACCAGGTTGTATTCCATTAAACCTGGTTGTATTCCTTTAAACATGGTTGTGTTCCTTTAAACCGGGTTGTATTCCATTAAACCTGGTTGTATTCCATTAAACCGGGTTGCATTCCATTAAACCTGGTCGTATTCCATTAAACCTGGTTGTATTCCATTAAACCGGGTTGTATTCCATTAAACCGGGTTGTATTCCATTAAACCTGGTTGTATTCCATTAAACCTGGTTGTATTCCATTAAACCTGGTTGTGTTCCTTTAAACCTGGTTGTGTTCCTTTAAACCGGGTTGTATTCCGTTAAACCTGGTTGTATTCCTTTAAACCTGGTTGTTTTCCTTTAAACTTGGTTGTATTCCTTTAAACCTGGTTGTATTCCATTAAACCTGGTTGTTTTCCTTTAAACCTGGTTGTATTCCTTTAAACCTGGTTGTATTCCATTAAACCTGGTTGTTTTCCTTTAAACTTGGTTGTATTCCATTAAACCTGGTTGTTTTCCTTTAAACCTGGTTGTATTCCTTTAAACCTGGTTGTATTCCATTAAACCTGGTTGTTTTCCTTTAAACCTGGTTGTATTCCTTTAAACTTGGTTGTATTCCATTAAACCTGGTTATATTGCTTTAAACCTGGTTGTATTCCATTAAACCTGGTTGTATTCCTTTAAACCTGGTTGTATTCCTTTAAACCTGGTTGTATTCCATTAAACCTGGTTGTTTTCCTTTAAACCTGGTTGTTTTCCTTTAAACCTGGTTGTATTCTTTTAAACCTGGTTATATTCCATTAAACCGGGTTGTATTCCTTTAAACCTGATTGTTATCCTTTAAACCTAGTTGTTTTGCTTTAAACCTGGTTGTATTCCATTAAACCTAGTTGTATTCCTTTAAACCTGGTTGTTATCCTTTAAACTTTGTTGTTTTCCATTAAACCTGGTTGTATTCCATTAAACATGGTTGTATTCCAATAAACCTGGTTGGATTCCTTTAAACCTGGTTGTATTCCTTTAAACATGGTTGTATTCCAATAAACCTGGTTGGATTCCTTTAAACCTGGTTGTATTCCTTTAAACCTGGTTGTATTCCTTTAAACCTGGTTGTTATCCTTTAAACTTGGTTGTATTCCATTAAACCTGGTTTTATTCCATTAAACCTGTTTGTATTCCTTTAAACCTGGTTGTATTCCTTTAAACTTGGTTGTTTTCCTTTAAACCGGGTTGTATTCCTTTAAACCTGGTTGTATTCCTTTAAACCTGGTTGTATTCCTTTAAACCTGGTTGTATTCCATTAAACCTGGTTGTATTCCATTAAACCTAGTTGTATTCCTTTATACCTAGGTATTTTCCATTAAACCTGGTTGTACTCCTTTAAACCTGGTTGTATTCCTTTAAACCTAGTTGTATTCCATTAAACCTGGTTATATTGCTTTAAACCTGGTTGTATTCCTTTAAACTTGGTTGTATTCCATTAAACCTGGTTGTATTCCATTAAACCTGTTTGTATTCCTTTAAACCTGTTTGTATTCCTTTAAACCTGGTTGTATTCCTTTAAACCTGGTTGTATTCCATTAAACCTGGTTGTATTCCATTAAACCTTGTTGTATTCATTTAAACCTGGCTTTATTCCTTTAAACTCCTCATTGTATTCTGTTTGGAACTTGCATTGTGGTTCTGACAACTACACGGCTTCATTCCATGCCTGTCCTCAGAACCATCTGGATATCTCCAGTGTGGCGGGTCCTTACTTATGGAATAAAGTACTCTTCATCCTGACAACGGCTTCGTGACTTATGTGGAACCCTCCTCTCCACCCATAGTTCGGTGCATCCATCGACGCCAGCTACTTGTCTGAATTAATCTGTGTGAGCTCGAGAGGTACATGCACGTGTGGCTGCTGTTCTCTCCGCTTAGCTCCATGGTGTCACAGTGGGGTGCGTTTCATATTGTGCCCCTCGCAGGTATTTTGCGGTCCTTGTGCCCCCAGACGGGGCCCTCTTGGGGCTGAGTTTTTGTTTTCGCCCTGTGGTAACATGTCAGTTGGGTCCTAGTGTGTTGGTTTATTTTTTGTTCCTGGCCAAAGGTAACACATCTGTTGGGTCTCGGTGCGTTGGGTTTGTCTTTGTTTCCAGCCGGTGGTAACACGTCTGTCGGGTCTCGGTGCGTTGGGTTTGTTTTTGTTTCCAGCCGGTGGTAACACGTCTGTCGGGTCTCGGTGCGTTGGATTTGTTTTTGTTTCCAGCCGGTGGTAACACGTCTGTTGGGTCTCGGTGCGTTGGGTTTGTTTTTGTTTCCAGCCGGTGGTAACACGTCTGTTGGGTCTCGGTGCGTTGGGTTTGTCTTTGTTTCCAGCCGGTGGTAACGCGTCTGTTGGGTCTCGGTGCGTTGGGTTTGTTTTTGTTTCCAGCCGGTGGTAACACGTCTGTCGGGTCTCGGTGCGTTGGGTTTGTTTTTGTTTCCAGCCGGTGGTAACACGTCTGTTGGGTCTCGGTGCGTTGGGTTTGTTTTTGTTTCTAGAGGTCACCTGACCTAGGGCTACTTAAGAGAGGGAGGGAAACTTTTGTGGTGAGTTGGCCATTGGGGTGAAGCAGAGCTGGAAGAATCCACCAGGAGTGTAGGCGGTAGGGCCTAGCCAGGGACTTATGCCTCTGAGAGTGACAGGATTTAGGTGCTGCCTCTTAAGGGAGTGAGGGATCCTGTGAAACCCACTGATCTTGCCCAGCAGTAGGAGGACCCAGAGACTCTCTGCCCAGCCTGACTAGGAAGGACCTAGTCGCCTTCTCCATCCCTACCCCCCTGTAACAGAACCCCTTTAAGGGCGCCAGATTCATCTGCGCCAACAAGACTTTATCTAACATCTGAGAACAGAGACTTATATGCCAAGCACTGAGACTGCGTGTCCAGATTGAACTCTAAAACTTATATGCCAAGCACTGAGACTGTGTGTCCAGATTGAACTGTAAAATTTATATGCCAAGCACTGAGACTGCGTGTCCAGACTGACCCCTGACGCCGTATGCAAAGCAGATTGAAGAGCCACCGGGGATCGACCAGGTATTAGCGCTGTGATCCCTGCGCTCCCTGACCTGGTCTGGGACCCCCGGCAGCGTGCTCCGCTGAGCGCGGAACCCCCATCCTTAACTTGAGCACCCCCCTGTGACGTGGAAGCCAGCGTGCTCACCGCCGCGGCCCGGAGGCTGGAAGAAGTGCCCTGCAGAGTCGCGAGGCCCGTGAGAAGCCCGGGCCCCGCCGCTGCTGTCGCAGCTGTGGGAGAAGGTGCGCGAGGGTTGGGCCGAGTTTCCCCATCGTCGCTGGAGCGGACGCCTTCCGGCGCCGAGACCGAGGTAAGCCCGGAGGCTGGGATTGTCCCCGGTGCGCCCCCTACTGGTTGGGAGCCACACCGCACCCTCAGCCCGGGTTCCCTCTCCGTGGGAGCCCCCCTTGTCTTCCCGACAGAGAGACCCCGCCGAGGGATCCCTCCCTGGTGTCCCCGTGACTGCTCTGAAGTGCGGTGCCCTACGAACTGCACCGGAGCCGAGAGACTCGCTCCTGCCGTCCCGGGCGCTCCCCACTAAAAGCTCCGTGAGGCGCATTGACTGTCCTACCCCGTATTGAAG
The DNA here is from genome assembly GCF_964204655.1 of Triturus cristatus. Classification (NCBI taxonomy): domain Eukaryota; kingdom Metazoa; phylum Chordata; class Amphibia; order Caudata; family Salamandridae; genus Triturus; species Triturus cristatus. The sequence continues at coordinate 1,195,986,467 of NC_140584.1, forward strand.
TACTCAGTGCCCGTAATTACGAGCAGCGCTCTGTTGCTCCTGTGCCATATTGAAGTGCTAAATGTCAGTAATTACGAGTAGCGCTCTGTTATTCATGTGCCCTATTGAAGCGCTACGTGCTATCGATTACGAGTAGTGCTCTGTTATTCATGTGCCATATTGAAGTGTTACGTGCTATTGATTACGAGTAGCGCTCTGTTATTCATGTGCCATATCGAAGTGTTACGTGCTATTGATTACGAGTAAGCGCTCTGTTATTCATGTGCCATATTGAAGTGTTACGTGCTATTGATTACGAGTAGCGCTCTGTTATTCATATTTCATATTGAAGTGCTACGTGCTATTGATTACGAATAGCGCTCTGTTATTCATGATCCATATTGAAGTGCTAAATGTCCTTGATTACGAGTAGCTCTCTGTGCTAGATGCCCCGTTCTGAGGTCGTCAACGATTAGCGCGCCTAGCGCTATAATCATCCCCCCCCTCAGGCGCTACAGGAAAGTGAAGCGCGCGAGTGCATATACGTGAATGGTGATTATATCTCAGGCAGTACTGATATTTCATGAATTGCAGTTATGGTATGACCAACATTTATAGCTCCTGACTGACATGTACGTCGCTAGGAATTGTATTATCAGCTTATGAAATGTACTGCTACCTCATGAACTGCATCTAACGTGATCTACTTGGATAAACTTGAGTATTTATATAACTCCTACCGTGTGGCGTCACTTATTGTGTGTGTTCCTCGTCCCATGTGAGGTGCGTGTTGTATGGTTGCTTTACACACAGACCTTTGGTGGCCCGACCGCTCGTGTCACGTTACCGCCCCATAGGGCCTGGAGACCCCAGGTCCTACATTGTTGGCGAGCGGTGGGATCCTTAGGACCTGTGACCATACAGCACCCTTCCGTGAGGCGGAGGGTGCTACAATTAAACGCCTAATTGTTCCAGAGCTCTGAAACCATTGATTGCTGCATTGTTATTTCCACTGTCCAGGTTGAGTGTAACGCCCTGAACGTCTCAGGATCGTTTAACAGACACGATAATGAGAACGCAACCACTTGTGAAGGTTTAGTTATTTTAATGAAGGCAAAAACAATACAAGGAATAAACAAAGGTTATAGTCACTGGAATCCTCCAGGCTAAGTACGTTACCAGCCCACAGCACGGATGGTCCTAACCGTCCTCTGCATATACGCCGATCCCGGCGTATGCCAACAGAGGACAGAAATGAAATGGCCGACAATGCCAATCGGTAGGCTGTGAGGGGCACGAAGAGTGTTGGGGAGAATCGAGGAGTCAGGGAAACACCCAGCCGGGGTCTCTACCTGAAGGGAGCAGCCGCTCAACCTCTTCCTCAGACTGCACCGGGACGCGGAGTCACCTCCTGGTGATGCGTCACCGATACCCCAATCACAAGCAAAGAAGACTGAACCGAGAGCAGCCGCTCGATCGATCCTGTGGACTTCCGAGTCTGTAACGCGGCAAACACCTCCTGGTGTGCGTTACAGCTGGCAGTCCCTGTATCTCTGGTCGGGCTGGGAGTTACGACTCCAACCAGCAAAAGCGCCACTGCGCTTTGACTCAGCCGAGTCAAAAAGCGAAGCTCAATGGTTATCCGGTAGAGCTTCCGGGTCCTTCACAGGTGACGATGGGGCAAGACACGGCCCAGGGAGTAACGACTCGACCTACCTCCGTTCTTGCCTTACTGGAGCACAACTCCGGAACACTGCTCTTCACAAAGCAGGTACGTCGGTGTAAACACAATATCCGACAGCGTTGTACCTCCCGGTTCCTCCCTTTATAGGGCGTGTTTTCCTTGAGTTATGTAACAGCTCTCCTGTTTACATAAGGGCGTGTTTTCCTTGAGTTATGTAACAGCTCTCCTGTTTACATAACCTCTCAACCGCTAAGCATCCTGGGAGATGTAGTCCGTTTTCGCTGGTTACCGTTTTCCTCCCCTCGCAGGACAGGAATTCTTGACATTGAGAGTGCAAGGAGCCTGGTTAGCTGAGAACTGTTGCCAATACCCTAGGAATATTTCTCCTTAGTGTCTAGGTCCCCACCTGCCAGAATGGAATTCCAGTTAGCTGACCTCGAGGGGTACACTGTGAAGCAACTAAGGGAGTTCGGGCAGGGGATGGGGGTGCCTGGGATGCAGAAGGCCAAAGGACCGGAACTCCGCACCGCCATTAGGGCATGGGTAGAAGCCCACCCAGAAGGGAGCGGGGATGAGGGACAGGAGGCACCAGATGCACCTCAGGAGGAGAGCGCCCAAGAAGTGATCGACATATTAAATGTAGATGTGTCTGAAAATGTGCCCCCAGGGAGACGTTCTGGGGCCAGTAGTAGGACAGGGTCTAGTAGGAGCGCGTCTCCAAAGGAGTATGAGGACAGGAGGGAGGAGAGGCAGTTAAAGTGGGAGCTGGCCAGATTGGAACAAGAAAAGGAATTAGCCAAATTGGAACAGGAAAGTGAAGCGCGCGAGTGCATATGCGTGAATGGTGATTATATCTCAGGCAGTACTGATATTTCATGAATTGCAGTTATGGTATGACCAACATTTATAACTCCTGACTGATCTGTATATCGCTAGGAATTGTGTCATCAGCTTCTGAAATGTACTGCTACCTCATGAACTGCATCTAACGTGATCTACTTGGATAAACTTGAGTATTTACATAACCCCTCCAGTGTGGCGTCACTTATTGTGTGTGTTCCTCGTCCCATGTGAGGTGCGTGTTGTATGGTTGCTTTACACACAGACCTTTGGTGGCCCGACCGCTCGTGTCACGTTACCGCCCCATAGGGCCTGGAGACCCCAGGTCCTACAGGCCCTGAAACACAATGGTTAACAGCTGTAGCCGCCTGTCACTCGGGGCCTGTGCCATATAAGGGACTTCTGGTGACTGAACTGCAGTGTTAGCATGGGACAGGAAGACAGAGAGGGGTTTGTTTCTTCAGTCGTTGAATAACAAAAATAGAGGGCCCCATAGGGCCCTGGCTCAGGGCCCATCCTGCAAAAAACACACAAATGATGGGCAGAATGTGGAACAAATCAAACATTCACCGCCAGTCAATTGATCTGAGTTAAATCCATCGTTCCTTAGCTCACTTCACCACCCCAGTTTAGACCCAGCCATATGCAAATCAGTCTTGACCCTGCTCCTCATCGAGATAGTCCAGCCGGAACTGCCAGTCCAGGTCCTCCCTGGCCAGAAACAAGCGTTCTAGGACCGGTTTCGCGGTGCCACCCCTCATCAGCCAGAATCCAGTGGCACCGTGAGCCTTGGACCCATGTCTGGGCATACCCGGCGCAGTTGAGGTGAGAAAGCAAACGGTACACAAAGGATGGACGGAATACGGGACAAGTCAAACATCCTGGGCAGGTCCCAGCTTACTAAGTCGACTTTAATCTGTCGGGTGTCCTCCTCTGCTTCTCTCTCTGTCTATGGGTCTTCCGGGTGAAAAAATGCCTATGACAGGCACCAATGGCACAGTACAAAATAATGCCCCTCACAAAATGTAGTAAGGGATATGGATTTTGAGTCCCCAAAATGCCTGGGACAGCCAAAGTCACAGCACTCATCCTTTGACCACTGATAATATCATATTGTTTAACACTTGCCTGGCCATAAAGCTCATCAATAGTCTCACATATGTTTCTAAGGGCACGGAGTAGAAGCTTCAGAAAGCCCTACTGCTCTAAAAACAAGCATTTGCAATGCAATAGGTCTCGCATTTACGCAAGTTTAAGCTATTGGCATTGTAAAAGACAATGCCTTTGATTTATGTTTCAAAAACCAAAACATAATTCAAAGGCATTGTCATTTACAATGCCAATAGCTCAAACTCATGTAAATTCGAGACCTAATGCATTGCAAATGCTTGCTTTTTCCAGCCGGTGGTAACAAGTCTGTTGGGTCTCGGGTTTGTTTTTGTTTCTGGCCAGTGGTAACACGTCTATTGGGTCTAGGTGTGTTTAGTTTGCTTTTGTATCTGGCCAGTGATAACTCATCTGTTGGGTCTCAGTGCGTTCGGTTTGTTTTTGTTTCTGGCCAGTGGTAAAGCGCCTATTGGCTCTCGTGTATTGGGTTTGTTTTTGTTTCCAGCCAGTGCTAACACGTCTGTTGGGTATCGGTGCGTTGGGTTTGTTTTTGTTTCCAGCCGGTGGTAACACGTCTGTTGGGTCTCGGTGCGTTGGGTTTGTTTTTGTTTCCAGCCGGTGGTAACACGTCTGTTGGGTCTCGGTACATTGGGTTTGTTTTTGTTTCCAGCCGGTGGTAACACGTCTGTTGGGTCTCGGTACGTTGGGTTTGTTTTTGTTTCCAGCCGGTGGTAACACATCTGTTGGGTCTTGGTGCGTTGGGTTTGTTTTTGTTTCCGGCCGGTGGTAATGCGCCTGTTGGCTCTCTGTGCGTTGGGTTTGTTTATGTTTCCAGCCAGTGGTAACTCATCTGTTGGGTCTCAGTGCGTTGGGTTTGTTTTTGTTTCTGCCCAGTGGTAAATCGCCTTTTTGCTCTTGTGTATTGGGTTTGTTTTTGTTTCCAGCCGGTGGTAACACGTCTGTTGGGTCTCGGTGCGTTGGGTTTGTTTTTGTTTCCAACGGTGGTAACACATCTGTTGGGTCTCGGTGCGTTGGGTTTGTTTGTGTTTCCAGCCGGTGTTAAAACGTCTGTTGGATCTCGGTACGTTGGGTTTATTTTTGTTTCCGGCCGATGGTAAAGCGCCTGTTGGCTCTCGGTGCGTTGGGTTTGTTTTTGTTTCTGGCTGATGGTAACATGGCTCTTGGGTCTTGGGGCGTTGTGTTTGTTTTTGTTTCCGGCCAAAGGTAACACGTCTGTTGGGTCTTGGTGCGTTTCCGTCCGGTGTTAACAAGGCTGTGGGTCTTAACACTTCTTTTGACTCTCCGTGCTTGGGTTAGTTTTTGTTTTTGCCCAGTGGTAACACATCTGCTGGTTCTCGGTGCATTGTTTCTAGACTAGTTTGATTCCTTGCTTTTGTAATGTGAAATTAGATGGCCAAAAGTTTGATGCATCTGTTTGTGTAATAATAGAGCTTAGGTTTTGTGTTGGATAACTGCACCCCGGCTTGCGTGAAATTCCTAACAGTTTTTGGAGCTTGAGTTTGTGTTTATTATCTCCGGGAGAGATATGCCATCTCTACCCTTTGTACCATCTAATAGGGACTTACAGGTCAGTTAAATACGCCAATCAGGAGTATGGCAATTTTACCGGGGGTAGCAAGCGCTATAGAAATGCAAACCCTTTTTCCTCTTCTATCCCTCCGCTATCCTTCTCAATCCAAATAACAGACTAACATATCCACCACTCAAATGACTTTCATATTTCACTATACTAATTCACCACTAATCCTTTTTGGATTCTAGAGTAGCGTGCTACTCGTTGAAAAAGCACTTTGACGCCTCGTCAGGGGTAGTAAGCACTAAATACATGCAATTACAGTGCAATGTTGAAAGGAGGAGCAAGCACGGGCACGTTGTCTCTGGGTAGCAAGCGCACAGTGTTCTACAGCCAACAAAGATGCACAGTCCAGCACAAGGCGAAACATCCAGGGGACGCTGAAGGTAGGGCTCGTTTTCTACGTGAGGTGTAATCGGTTGAGAGGTTTCTAGCAGGACCCGCCATATAATATACAGGAGAGCCTTTGTACGGGACACTGAACTTGAACGCTGGTACCTGGGTGTCCATTGTTCATCACCGCCGTCGTTGTCAGGACCTTGCTGCAGTACCCCTGTTCCTCCCCGCCGCCGCAGGCAGAACATCAAGCGGCCGCTGAGCGGGAGGAATGCGACCAGGACTGCATTGACCACAATTCCCTGCTGGGTCCCGCCCACACACACAGCCACTCCCGCGCCCGGATGCGCTAAAACCAGCTGGGCTCCCATTGAAGAGCGAGAGCCTTTGTACGGGACACTGAACCTGAACGCTGGTACCTGGGTGTCCATTGTTCATCACTGCCGTCGTTGTCAGGACCTTGCTGCAGTACCCCTGTTCCTCCCCGCCGCCGCAGGCAGAACATCAAGCGGCCGCTGAGCGGGAGGAACGCGACCAGGACTACATTGACCACAATTCCCTGCTGGGTCCCGCCCACACACACAGCCACTCCCGCGCCCGGAGGGGCTAAAACCAGCTGGGCTCCCATTGAAGAGCGAGAGCCTTTGTACGGGACACTGAACCTGAATGCTGGTACCTGGGTGTCCATTGTTCATCACCGCCGTCATTGTCAGGACCTTGCTGCAGTACCCCTGTTCCTCCCTGCCGCCGCAGGCAGAATATCAAGCGGCCGCTGAGCGGGAGGAACGCGACCAGGACTGCATTGACCACAATTCCCTGCTGGGTCCCGCCCACACACACAGCCACTCCCGCGCCCGGAGGCGCTAAAACCAGCTGGGCTCCCATTGAAGAGCGAGAGCCTTTGTACGGGACACTGAACCTGAACGCTGGTACCTGGGTGTCCATTGTTCATCACCGCCGTCGTTGTCAGGACCTTGCTGCAGTACCCCTGTTCCTCCCTGCCGCCGCAGGCAGAACATCAAGCGGCCGCTGAGCGGGAGGAACGCGACCAGGACTGCATTGACCACAATTCCCTGCTGGGTCCCGCCCACACACACAGCCACTCCCGCGCCCGGAGGCGCTAAAACCAGCTGGGCTCCCATTGAAGAGCGAGAGCCTTTGTACGGGACACTGAACCTGAACGCTGGTACCTGGGTGTCCATTGTTCATCACCGCCGTCGTTGTCAGGACCTTGCTGCAGTACCCCTGTTCCTCCCTGCCGCCGCAGGCAGAACATCAAGCGGCCGCTGAGCGGGAGGAACGCGACCAGGACTGCATGGACCACAATTCCCTGCTGGGTCCCGCCCACACACACAGCCACTCCCACGCCCGGAGGCGCTAAAACCAGCTGGGCTTCCTCCGCAACGCGGGACGCGCGCGGGAGTGCCCGGGTCTAAGCCCGGGCAAAGGGCGGGCCGTCTAAGGCCGTCAAAGGATGACGAGGGACGGGACGGGCCACTCCCCTGACATCTACTACACGGTAAGACTGTCCTCCGGATTCGTTGCGACCATTGTTTGGATCTTCCTAAGAGTCTACAGGAACTGCCTCTCTCTATACTTTTTCGTGCCTGGAACCCTTACTACAACCCCTGTTGACTAGCATCTTATCATGTCCACACAAAGGGGAAAACCCCGCACCATAACTGTCAATACATCACATGGAACTGCTACCGGGAATATTGATCAATTTTTTAAGAGGGTAACAAATGTACTTGAAAAAGAAATTGCTGATACAGAGAAGCGTCTTTCATTAGATTTACTAACTGGGAAACGCTCTTCTCTGGGGTCATTAGCCCAAGCCGTTTCCCCAGGGAGGACACACTTGGACTTAGCACAGGGTTCCTCTCCCCTAGTAGCGGTAAGGGTGGAGAACAATGATGATATACCATCCACCGCTAACGCTAATGCTGTGCATCTTTCAAATTCCTCCTCACCTTGTTCAACCTCATCTGGATTATCAAATTCCCCAAAATTATTCTCAGCTTCCCCATTGATCATAGACCAGCATCATAGCGAAACAAAAAAAAGGAAAAGAAGGGGATCTCCATCTGTAATAACCCAAACGAAAATACAAAAAATTTGTCCCTCTGTTTCCCACTCTATAAGATCCTCTAAATCGGTAGAACCCTCTCTCTCCCTGGAGATAAACAATTCCCCCGCTATCTCCAAACTCTCAGGTCCGTTAAATACCTTACATCTAGAAACAGATTTCATCAACAAATTAGAGGTTTTGATGAAGTCCCTCTTACTCCCTTTGTTAGAGAGAACACGAATGATAAGTGTACACTTAGAAAGCTTGGGTAGTCAAATAGAAGGGAATACTGCCGCCTTGACAGAATTGCAAAGCGCTCATGCCAAAAACATTGGTAGCAACCATATAATCCCTCCTATTTTGTCAATACCATAACCTTTGATAAGCACCGTGCCTGTAACAGCAGTTAGCACACAGGGGAAAAAAGCTCTGTTTAAAACAAACAAACCAACAACTAGCAAAGAGAAATTTTCCTCTCTAGCCAACAGTCAGGGAAACAGGGAGACCGTTCAGTCCAGTAATAAAAGGGAAGGGGATAAGAACGGACCCACTAAAAATCTTCCAGCAGAAAAAATCACCCAACCAGTAAATGAAGCAGTTGGGAACGAAAAGGGAAAGTTACCACCCACACAGCCACCTAGAGAAATAAAAAGAATAGTAGACTTACCACCACAATCGGCCCCTTACACGATCATTATGGCTGGGGTACCCGAGCTCGTAAAAGGGATCAGTGGAGAAATTTTGACCGTGAGACGAGCAATTTGGGTGGGATCGAGACCCAAAGATAGAACCGGGGATGTCATAATTATTAACTTTAAAGATCATAGAGCAGTAAGGTGCATCGGAGACTGGTACGAAACAAGAGGGGGGGACACTATCTCCACCCATTACGTTAGTTATTTTTATCCAAGAGATCCAACCTCATATTCAAAATCTATTCCACTAAAAAACCCTTATTTGGATTGTAAGGAAGCGGGCCCCCGACTCCTGCGCCAAAATGTGGATAATTACCGCCCTTATCCTCAGTTACATAGGGGGTTCCACAGTAACAACAATAATTTTCCCCCACATTATGGGTGTAATGTGCCCACCTATAATCGTTATTCAATGCTCTGTGGACTAGATGAAGTTGATTGACTTAGACGGCAGTGGAGAGTCGCGCTAAGGCCGTCTCCTTCAGAGACTTGCATAGCGCAGGACTCTGTAATTCCGGAAGGGGATACCATTGATAAAGCATTAGAAGACAGAGAGCAAGATGCATCGGATGATATACCATTTGCAAACGAGGAAGATATTCCCCCTTTGCAGGAACACATAGACGATTCAGTACATAGGTCACCCAATGATGATGACCTCCCCATATTGGAAAATACATTAAATGGCATACCTAGTCTATCAAGAGAGAAAGGTCACCTGACCTTAAAGAGTTCCTCTCAAGAGGAAGTAGACTCGATTGAAAGAACTGAGGGAACCCAGAAAAGTTTAAAAATACAATTTTTATTCTGTAACATTGCGGGGCTTAAGAGAAAAATCACAAATGGGAGTATTTTAAACTATGTACAGGAATACCATGTGATTTGTTTACAGGAGACATGGGCAACAACTGAGCTCCATTTAACAGGGTATAAAACTTTTTTTTCTTCAGCAAAAGCTGTCTCGCATGGTAGACCCAAAGGTGGGTTGGTAATCTACATAGCGAACACTCTATCGGGCCTAGAGATTACACCCCTTGCACTAGAACCAAATTATCAGATACTAAAACTGACATTTGAGAAAAAAAAGATCATTCTTGTCGTAAATCTATACGATAATTTGATAGAAACTGATAGATTGCATATATTAGGGGCTCTCCGTAAGAAACTTGTAACCTGGTCTAAACAGAAAAAAAACTCAGGATCCCCCAAGCATCATATGGGGAGGTGATTTCAACCATCACCCCTGTATCAGAAGTAACACTAACCTCTGCGGGGTGGTGGATGAAACTGATGGTCAAATAACTCATTTCAGCCACTCAGAGGTGGGAAACTTCCTAAACGAAACCATGTCTGAATTAGGCCTCGTAATATTAAACACGCCAAAATCTTTTAATGGGCAATTGGAACCAACTTATCTGGGAAGGGGCTGTGAGTCGACAATCGATTACGTACTGGCCACAGCCACATTAGGGAACAAGGTTGGAAACTTTGGCACTCTTATAAATACCCTAAGTGACCATGCTGCCCTGGCCATAGTTTTATCTCTGGATCAAGGTCAGCTCCCGCCTTCACATATAAATTCTATTCTTGCCCAACATGAAATATATCTTAAAAAAATAAACGGTTATACCCTAGGGTGGGGTAAGATAGACCCCATAAATTTAACAAAAAGGGTGGTCCGTATGACATATGAGGCAATAGTAAAATGCTTAGATACCAACACGGGGGAGCAGGAGGTTCTGGATAATTTCGGGAAAATTTTAGACAATGTAAAGGAGCTGCTAACCAAAAAGTGCAAAGGAAATGGGGGGGGGAAAAAGAGGGTGGTTTGACCACAATTGTTCCATGGCACATAAAAAATTAAAGCGAGCCCTGTCGAAAGTCCCTAGAGATCAGGACGAGATTAGGAAGCTAAGAAGAACCTATACTTCGGTATGTAAGGGCAGGAAACAAGAATTGAAACAAGCATTATGGGATCAACTCCATGAGAGTTCCCTGACTAGAAACAGCGATGCCTTCTGGAAACTGGTCAAGGCTCCATTCCTGCAAGATAATAGCTATTGCCCATCAGTAGACGTGGCAATTGATGCACCAACGTGGGTAAACCACTTCTCAAAAATCTTTGCCAAACCTCCAGAAATTGAACCTATAGAAGATGTCACACTAACTGAAATTATCAATGCAGTTAAATCAAGCAAAAGTGGGAAAGCCCCTGGCCCGGATGGTGTGCCAGTGGACTTTTTTAAATTTAATTTGGAACTATGGGCTCCCATCTTAAAAAGGGTATTCGACGCAGTAATGAAGTGCGGTCTAATTAAATCTTGGACACAATCAATCATGGTCCCTATTTTCAAGAAGGGAGATAGGGAGGATGTTTCTTGCTATCCTCCAATCTCTCTCCTGGATTCTCTGGGGAAGGTACTGGGCAGAGTGGTTCTCCAGCGACTCCAGGAGTGGGTGGACGATGACAAGGTCCTCTCTGATATCCAGTTTGGCTTCAGGGAGGGCTTTGGGACAATTGAGCAGGCCCTAAATTTGTCCCTAATTATGTGCAATGAAAGTGCAATGTGCACTTTCATTGCACATTGAAAGTGCAATGAAGAAAAGTAAGTCTCAGTCTGTAAAACACTAGCGCTGTTGCGCACCAACCGCCAGTGCAGATGATGCGCACTCTGCACTCACTGGTGTCCAGCTTACACTCATTTGGTGGTCACTTCCAAAGAGTTGGCACTTTTTTGCTGAGACCCTCCAAGACATTTTTTCCTATTAAATGCTATCAGTGTGAAGTTCAGGCAGGGGCACTACTTTCAGGGTGCCCAGGTACATGCTAAAGCAGTCAGTATATCCGTTCCAGTTTTTTTCTTTGCCCCCTGATACTTTTACTTTTAGTCTTGTCTACCCACTTACAAATTCAGTAGCACCACAGCAAAATGCAAAGAAAACTACTGGACTAGAAAAGATGCTCATAAATGAACCTTGTAAACTTGAGAGCTCTGCATTACTCACCCCTTCGATCTCTCTCTCCCCTTACACCTGATGCACTATGGAAGGGTTCATTATTTTGAGCAGATCAGGAAAATCTTTATGGCATTTAATGGAGACGAGAATCAATTACTGCTGGATTAGGATCCTTCGGAGTTGCGTGTATGCATTTCTGATAGCAGCATACAGCACAATATTGATTTTTGTTAAACGTCAATATCCACATTTCATGTACTATTTTTTAGATTCCAAAAACATTAACTGGCACATGCATCAACTATGCCATTTGCGATTCCTTAATAGCGAAAAATAAGATTCGCTAATAAGGAATAGCAAAAGGCTATGCATGTAGAAATCGCTTACAAAATAGCGATTTCTAAACATTCCTTAATTGCTACTCGCAAATTGCGAGTCGCAATTAAGGAATACCTCCCCATTGATTCCTATGGGCCTAGAGGCCCATAGGAATGAATGGGAGGACTTTCTCAATTTGCTAATCTCAATTAGAGAATCGCAAATTGCTCATGCTATTTCAAGGGTGCCAGGGCGTCAAAAAGACACCCTGTTGCACCCCTGAAATCTGCATATGAATACATCTTGCACACACACATGCCCCAAGGGCATGTGTGTGTGTAAAATGGAACTTTGAAAAATTCACTTTAGTGCATTTTTCAAAGTTTTTGCAAATTACCATGAAGTTCAACTTCATGGTAATTTGCTCCCCCTATTAGCAAAATCGCTAATTTTTAAACTTTCATGCATTGCATTTAAGGAATCTCAATTTGGGATTCCTTAAATGCAATCGCAATTTAAGGAATCGCTATTTAGAGATTCCTTAAATAGCGATTTTTGCATTTGGGATGATGCATCCCAAATGCAAAAATACCGGTCACAAAGGGGCAGATTCTGCTAATCTGTCCATTTGCGAGCAGTTTTCTCGTTGATGCATGTGGCCCATAGCTGTCTTATTTCAATTCCTTAGTAAATCATGACCTTTAAGTGTATCAATGCATCAGTACGTTTAACTTCAATACATTATTATATGTCAAAAATAATAACTTTAAGGAACTGCTATTCCAAGAAAAGTTATTTTAATGTGACTGAGCGAGGAAGGAGCGAAGATGGCCAGACAAAGGTGTAGACCCTAAAACTAACCAACACCACCATTGAACGAGACTGCCACCCAGGGGCGCACACAGACGACAAGGCTATGCAGCTGAATGGGCAAAGATATTCTCAAACAAGCATTTGCAATGCAATAGGTCTCGCATTTGCCAGAGCCTAAGCTTTTGGCATTGTAATGACAATGCCTTTTATTTATTTGTATTCAAACCCACACATAAATAAAAAGCATTGTCATCTACAATGCCAATAGCTCAAACTCTAGCAAATGCGAGACCTATTGCATTGCCAATGCTTGTTAATAGTCTGTTGATGTAGCACCCCAGATCACAGCGTAGGGTAGATGCGACACCTTGAATGAGTGCACGTAGGCAGTGCCTGGAGCCGAGCATGGCCTTAGTGTGTCCCCTTCAGGCTGATGCGCGGTGTGATCCTCTGCTTCGGTTGTAATTCACGGGCTGAAAAGCTAAGGGAGGAAAGTGGAAGGATCTGGGTGAGATCCGAGAGTGAGGTCCGGGGGAGAAGCGGGCATTGGCAGTTCAGTTTGAGCATCATTCGGTTTAAGCCATCCGCTAACTGCCAGCGCCGATGACACGCGCAGCATTGATCATTTCCACTGGTGACACGAAGACAAAGCGGCCTGTCAGTCGCAGGCGCCGTGATTGACTGCGTGTCATGTGTGCCCCATAAGTGGCTATAAACCATAGCTGCATAGAACAGGAGCGGAGCGACAAGGTACCCCAGAGGCGAACGGCACGGGACAGGTTCCGCCCTGATGCCCCCCGGCCAGCTCCTGGATGCTGTGCTCTGGGAGCTTGGAAGGGCTGGTGCCAGATCCCGTCGGCGGGTACAGGGGGTGGCTGCGCGCCGGGACTTGTCCTACCTGAGGTAGCCCTAGACCCCCTCACCCCAGGGGTGTCTTCACACAGCAGGGGGGGTGAGAGCTGTGACTTGTCCTACCTGGGTGGGCCCTCTGGTGTCTGCAAACAACAGCGGTGTGCTCTGGGACTTGTCCTACCTGGGGTGGGCCCTCCGGGGTCTGCAGACAGCAGAAGTGCGCTCTAGGATTTGTCCTACCTGGGGTGGCCCCCAAGGGGTGTCTGCAGACAGCATCGGGGTGTGCTCTGGGACTTGTCCTACCGTGGGCCCTCCCGGGTCTGCAGACAGCAGAAGGGCGCTCTAGGATTTGTCCTACCTGGGGTGGCCCCCAAGGGGTGTCTGCAGACAGCATCGGGGTGTGCTCTGGGACTTGTCCTACCTGGGGTGGGCCCTCTGGGGGGCTGCAGACAGCAGAAGGGCGCTCTAGGATTTGTCCTACCTGGGGTGGCCCCCAAGGGGTGTCTGCAGACAGCATCGGGGTGTGCTCTGGGACTTGTCCTACCTGGGGTGGGCCCTCTGGGGGGCTGCAGACAGCAGAAGGGCGCTCTAGGATTTGTCCTACCTGGGGTGGCCCCCAAGGGGTGTCTGCAGACAGCATCGGGGTGTGCTCTGGGACTTGTCCTACCTGGGGTGGGCCCTCTGGGGTCTGCAGACTACAGGGGTGTGCTCTGGGACTTGTCCTACCTGGGTGGGCCCTCTGGGGTCTGCAGACTACAGGGGTGTGCTCTGGGACTTGTCCTACCTGGGTGGGCCCTCTGGGGTCTGCAGACAGCAGGAGTGGTGAGAGCTGGGACGTGTCCTACCTGAGGTAGCCCTAGACCCCCTCAGCCCAGGGGTGTCTTCACACAGCAGGGGTGGTGTGCTCTGGGACTTGTCCTACCTGGGGTGGCCCCCGAGGGGTGTCTGCAGACAGCATCGGGGTGTGTGCTGGGACTGGTCCTACCTGGGTTTCCCCCCCACCCTTCCAGGGGTGAATAAAGACAAGGGGGGGTGCACGCTGGGCCTTGTCCTACCTGGGTAGGCCGCCGGGGGTGTCTGTAGACAGCTTCAAAGCTACACTGTGTGCAAGCTGCGACCTTCCTGCACGTTCCAGAGGGGAGAGAGACCCCCTCTCCGTCTCAGTGATGCACCTGCCTGCAAGCGGAAATCTGGGGGTCTCCCCTCCAGAGAGCTGCCTTTTGGAGGTGCACTGAAAGTGATTCTATCATTTGCGTGGGGCCACACACCGATGCAAATGAGTGAGTACCCTCTGGTGATAGTGCTGGCACTACATGTGCGCCAGTGGTATCTGTGTTAGAGGGGGTGCACAAGCGTCTGCGGCCCCTTCTGTAATACCAAAGTGCCCTGGTGGCGCACGAAGCGGGAGCTCATGCCCTTTGCGCTCCGAGGGCGCTCTCTGTAATACAGCCATCGGTGTTCACAAGCCGCTACATCTGGAGAGCGCAGTTTAAGGGCTATGGCCCCTATCTGGTGTTCAACAGTCACCGGGAGGTGTGTAAAATGACATGTTACATGTATAATCACACGGTGGCGTGTGATCTGGTCAGCTATGCTGTGTCGTGTCTTCAGCGAGTGCTAAAGATCGTGTGAGTGATTCCTCTGCCCCTGCGTTGTGTCTGGGAATGTCTCATGGATGAAGGACCCCCCATGAGGACCCCGCACCTCTGCAGCCTTCGGCACAGCAAGGGAACTCCTCTCTCTTGTCTTCTGTGGTCCGGGCAAGTTGTGATGTCCGCAAGTCCCCCGGTTTCCATTTCTGCCAGAGATGGGTGGGTTGTCCTCCATGTTTGAAGTGTACATGTTGTTCCTTTCTGCCCACAGCGATCTGCGTGTGAGCAGCGGGTCTGCCGCTTGTGGTGTGACCAGGGAGAGGGAGGCGTCGCAGCTTTCGGCACTGATCCTTCCCAAGGTGCCTCCACCAGCCTGGAGTGTGCTGAGGCAAGCAGCCCTTCATTTGTAACAAAATGTAATTGCCAGGGCCCTTGTGAGGAGGCCGCTGCAGCTTACGACGCCCTGTGCCCCTGCCTGCACTGCCAGTGCCAGTACCAACACACCTCCCAGCCGCCACACTCCTGCAAGAGCGACAGTCCAGACTATTCCAGGCCCCAAAGCCATGAGAATGTCTTGTGCGACAGGCATTAGTCATTTTCAAATTATATTTAATCCATAAACCACTGTCATTGTGCTCATCCCTAAATTAGACAAACAGCACCGCCATGTGGCAGACTGCCATAAGGGCTGATGTTGACAATTAAGTAGCAGTGCCGAGCATCAGAAACCACCAGCCCAAATTAAGCACTGGAAGCAAGACCTCTGGGATTCTCTGTTTTACACCTTCTTGTATTGGAGCAGCTGATCTCTCTGGCATGTGATGACGGGAAACAACCTTTACAACGCAGACATTACATTGCACTACATTTACAAAACAGTAATTACATCGCAACATCCTTTACAACGCATGTCACTACAATGCAGCCATTTCATTGCATGTCACTACAACACATGACACTACAACGCATGTCACTACAACGCAGTCATTACATCACAACATCCTTTACAACGCATGTCACTACAATGCAGCCATCACATTGCATGTCACTACAACGCATGACACAACAACGCATATCACTACAACACAGGCATCACATCGCATGTCATTACAACACATACCATTACAATTTATTTATTTATTTTATTTATTTATTTATTATTATGTTTTGGCTCTCAAAGAGGGCCACATAAACATGTACAGACAAAGCAACACGGTCATCAAAAGTACAAGAATTATAAAAACATAGTATTCGAACCGTAATAGGTACACTGCAAGCCATCAGACCCACAAGGCCGGGCCGGCACAATCTTCCAGAAAATTTAATAAATAGCTAAAAATCCTTTAAAAAAGTTAAAAACATAAGCACAGAACATTTCATTTGGTGGGCAATAAAGTGCATGAAGAAAATCTTGTAAAGTGACAATGCTGAGGCGTAGACAGATTACTTTAAGCCATCGCTTGCGCAAGCTACGTAACATAGGACAAATCAAAAGTACATGCATACAGTCCTGGTTATTTAATTTACATAGATTGCACAACGGTGAAGTGCCATGCCATTTGGACAGCAGCACGTTAAGAGGGATTAAGTCATAACGTAATAAAAACCAAAACCTACGTATCCCATGTGGCAAGTTCCACAGGGCATACGGTTGGGGCTGTTTCAACCTATAGGAGGAGATCAGCGGCTCCACATTCCTTTTATCTCCAACTGTTTTTTTGTCGGATAGAAAACAATACTCCCACGAAGCCTCCTTAAGGACCTGCTTTAACTGCGTGGGAGAATAGGAGAAAAGAGCGCTTTCATCCAGTCTAAGGATTTTCACAGCCCCTCTAAAATTACTAACAAGTTTAGAGAACTCCTTAAAATTGCCCAAAAGTTCATTTTTGAGTAAAACTCGCAGGGTTCCTTCTCTCGCTCTGGCTAAGCTGGCTACCCACCTTATTAAGGCGCACAGCCCCTGAACCCAGGCACTCCTGAGTCCGAAATCCAGCCTGCAGGCAGCCAGTGGACAGGCATTGTTAAGAGTCGAGAGGGATCTTAGGAGTTTTCCCTCGGTCTTGTGGCAAAAGTCCCAATATTTTATCTCTATTATTTCTATACCATACAAGATGGTTGCGGGGATTTTAGCTCTAAATACTTCTAGAAGGCTAGAAAAATGTCTTTTCCCTGTTGCCAGGTATAGGGACTTTAACCCATTGCCATGGGCAAGAGCTTTGCGAGAGCAATGCTCTATATGAAGATTCTCGCTCATATTGGCCGAGAATATTTTCCCTAAAAAGGTATAACAAGTTACGACCTCCAATCTAAGCCCTCCAATAGCCCAACCAAAATTTGTCGAGCGGCATTTCTTCCTACCAGCAATACACATCACTTTACTTTTATTAATATTGATCTTCATATGATGCTCCCCAGCAAAGTCCTGAAGAGCCTGAAGCCGATTTGCCAGACCCACGGGAGTTAAGTCAAGCAATAACACATCATCGGCATACATCAGACAGGCTATTGGCACCCCTCCTATCAACGGTGCGATCCCCTCACTATGGGACACAGCAGCAGGGAGGTCAGTTGTGTATAGGGAAAACAACAGGGGCGCCAATAAGCAGCCCTGTTTAAGGCCATTCTGAGATGGTATTTTGGCCGACAGCCCCCTTTCGCCCCCCATTAAGACCCTGCACCAGGTCTCAGTGTGCAGAGCCCGCACCAATTCCAGCAGGGGAGTAGGGACACCCAACGTCGCCAATTTTCTCCACAGCGTTCCCCGATCTACTTTATCGAACGCTGTGGAGAAATCAATGAAGGCGGCGTATATAACACCCCCTCTCACCTGGACATATTTATCAGTAATAACCTGGAGGGCAGTCAGGTTGTCCAGAGTGCCATGTTCCCTTCGGAAGCCAGTCTGTTCCAACGGCAAGATGTTGCGCTCCTCGACCCAATCAGAAAGAGATCTCAGGAGGCATTTCGCAAAGACCTTTCCGATGGAGTCGAGGAGCGCAATCATGCGATAGTTACTGGGGCTGTCCCTTGCTCCCTTTTTGAAGATAGGGACCAGAATGCTTCCTCTCCACGATGCAGGGACACGTTTGGAAAGATGGCATGCCCTAAACAGGGGGTACAAGATTTTACTCCAGGTTAAAGGGTCTTGTTTTAGGACCGTCATCGGAAGCTCATCCGGTCCCATGGCCCCAGAGGATCGCATATTTTTTATAGCCAACTCGATTTCCTTCTCAGAGGGAAAGAAGACCGAGTCATCAGGGGCAGCGTACATGAAGTTATCCACACCTGCGGTCCCGTTCCCTGCATATAATTCTCGGATATGAGAGGACCATAGATCTTCTGGTATAGCTATGGGAGTAGGGGAGTGGCGTGTACCACATCCTTTCCCGATTATTGCCCAAAAATCTTTAATGTTGCCATAAGCAGCAGATTCCCTTAATTTAATCCATACTTCATCCTCCCTGTCCCTTTTAATTTTTAGCTTGAGTCTGCATCTCTTTCTTTTTAACCTAGCGATATCTTTCCCACGTTCCGGTACCCTTTCAACGTACTGTGCACGGATTAGTTTGTTTAATTCCCTATTCAGATTACGGAGAGTCAGAGGAACTACCTCTCCTTTTTTCCTAGGGGGGACAGTTTTTTTAGCATTCAATAGAATCTTTATCATGAATTCCTCAAAACAAACTATTTCATTTCCGTTCCACTCTTCTATTTCCCTAAGGGTATCGGTCAGTAGCTCCTGCACCCCATTAATGGCAGCATTATTCCAGAAGCATCTTCCAGATGTCGAGTGGAAGGTAGCCTCCCTGCCATTTAGCGACCAGGATGCCGTATTCATAGAATTTAACGAAATTGATAGTAACAATATACTGTGGTCGCTCAGAGTCGTGGGTGTGATCTTTAAGTCAAGAATCTGGGGAAACAGACTGTAGCTGGCGATAGCATAGTCCAAAATTGATGACCCAAAGGGGGATTTGTGGGTATAATTTGCGGGGACGTCAGATGGAAATCTTCCATTTAAGATAATACCATCCCCGATCGCTAGTTCTTTTAACAAGATCTTCCCCCTTTTATTTGTCCTTAAGTTTTCAGGGAAGAGCGTCTGGGGGATGCAATGTGCTTCCTCCTTAGCTTTATCCCTGAAGAGTTTTAGACTAGCGTTTGAAACTTTACAATTCAAATCACCGATAAGCAAGATTACAGGAAAAGGAGGTGAATTTTTTATCTTATCCATATACTGGAGAACCCGCTGCAATTTATCATTAAAACATTCCTCAGGCGGAATATACACATTGAAAATTACCATGGGGTATTTTACATTGTCATGGAACATATTTTCTAATGTTATTGTGTGGAAAAGTCTACTGGAGTCAATATAATGGGAAAATCTCCATTGAAACTTATTTGACAGTAAACAGGCGAGCCCCCCCCTAGCATGCCCTTTCTTAGAGGGCGCAGCCGGAACTTCCAAAACATAAAAATCTTTTAAAGGCGTTAACCTATCTATGCACCATGTTTCCTGGATGCACAATATATCAGCCTCCAGAGTGGATAAAAAGGTCATTTTCTCCGGGCTGCTATGGAATCCGGCCGCGTTCCAGGAGATTATGTTTAAGGCTGGGTTAAAGATGGTGGAACAATTTGGGGTTATCCTTATTTTTTGTTGATAATGCACTATGGAGCCAATTCCACCGGTTATTGTCATCATTGAGTGTGGAATTCTCAACTAGTGGGAGAGGCTTCACGTGCGATACTGAGCGTTTTCCCCTGGAAACCCAAATTTTCAGGTCTCTCAGAGGAGAGGTTACCCCGTTTTGCTCACCACCCCTCAACCCCTGCTTATCGAAAGAGTTTGGCTTGCCTGGGGTAGAGATAGGTAGAATATCAATACCTAAGCGTTGAAAATTTTCAGCCTGTTCTAGTATCAAATTTGTTATGATAGGGGAATAAAATTTCACCCGAATACTCGAAACCCAACTTCCACCCAACAGAGTCACCAGTTCAATGTCTCTGGACTGAATGTGGTAGAGACATTCAACCTCACTGAAACGCTTGAGAAGCCAGGCTCTATTTAATAAGAGGTCAGTATCAAATAATGGAACAAAATCTAGTACACGCACATCCACAGGGGCCTTTGACGTACTTACAGGCCGGGCCGGAGGGCGAGAATTTTCAGAGTCAATTGTTACCACAAAGGGGGGGGCCAAAGGGTTTAAAGTCCCGGATGGATAAGAAATTGGTCCTCCAAGTGCACTCCGAGAAGGAGAGCCTGGGAGAGAGCCCCCAATTTGTGGTAAATCTTCCTGGGAAGGCAGGCTGCCTTGTTCATTTTCCTCCTCCACTGAGGTTGAAGTGGTTAAGTTCACATCCATGTCCACTTTTAAGGAAGTAGATAAGGATTCCCCATTCCTTATTTCATTCTCCCTTGTCTCTGTGCATTTTTGGAAAATGATCCTCCGTTGCTTCTTCTTTCTATACTTTCGAATTGGTTTCCTCTTACTGGCTTTGGTACTTTTTTGTTTACCATATTTTCTCTTTTCTTCATTGACCTCAGATTTGTCGGCCAGGAGGTCTTTTCCGCCATCCGGGACAAAGATAGGAAATAATTCCTGAACCGTTTTGGGGCCTGGCAAGACTTTATCCTCCTCCTCTATCTCCAGGACTATATTCTTGATACAGTTAGAGGCTGCAGTATGAGGCATCTCCTTATGAGGGACCATAGAAGACTCTTCATTTTTCCTAACTAGTTCGCTTCTAATGGCTTTGAATTTCCCCTCAGATACAGATTGTTCAGGCTTAGGGGGAAAGGCCTTACTCGCATCCGGCACTTTCTGCAGCAATAACTTTAGGATCTGGGTAACTGATTCAAGGATACAGTCCGAGCTGCCTACAAATTTCCCTAGAAGCAGCAAAATTGAAGCAAGGCGTTGTTCCAGCGCGATCATGAACTCAGAGATCGGCTTTTCTCGTGCTTCCGCAGTGCAAATATTATCCAGGAGATTGAGGTCGGGGCTCTTGGAGGAGTTTAGCAAGTCAGATATTTCATGTCTATTTAGCGACGGGGTGCTACTATACAGCATTAACCCTGATGGGGTGGCTCCCCCCTGAACTTTAAATTGCTCCAGAGATTCCACTTTAGCAGGGCTTACGTAGCGTCCCCATAGTTCCAAATCAATGGATAGTGCAGATAGGTCATCCCCCGGCCTGTCATTCATGGGTAACTGAGGGATCGATGGTATGTGCACTGGCTCACTTATAATCGTCAGTTTCCCGTCTGTAGGGTCCCGAAAGGGAGACCCTCCTACCATAGTTTGGGGGGCCCCCTGCTGGACCTGGGGAGATCGGGGCACAGAGGTAGTTGGTACGTGTACTTCCAGGGCTTTAGTATCTGGATTATGTAGAGTCGCACATTTAGTTTTTTTTATACCAGATAGATCCCAGAGTTCAGATAACTGACATTGTCCTTTCAAAGGTGGGTTGTTTACTGACTTGTTTCTTGTGCGGATGGTAGTTAATTTCCGGGCAGGTTTTTCTCCCACTACCCTTCCTGATCGTAAAGTTTTAGACATTTTCCACAGTAATAAAAAAGAAATGTAGCAATATAAAACGTATAAAAGTCTGGAATTGAGTCAGTCCCTGGCAAAGCAGGTAGGACCAGGGTGCAGTATAGCTATCACAGTACTTGCATCAAGTTACCCTTCTACTCAAGTGGGCACGAATGCAGACAAGTAATTACAATGTATACAAATGAGAAATAAGGGACCGGGCCCAGCCCGGCCTACCTCGGTCACTGAGGGCCACAGAGGGCCCGCCCTTTGCCCGGGCTTCGCCCGGCGTCCCGCTCGCGTCCCGCGGAGCTGGGGCTATGCTTTAATTTATGCGCCTCCAGACGCGCTGCTCGACGATGTCACTTCCGCCCCTGGGAATGCTGGGAGTTGTAGTTCCAGCGTCCCTCCCCACTGCGGCCGCGAGGAGCTGGAAACTGCGGCGGCGGGAGGGACTCGACCAGCGGGGTTAGCGGTGTCAGCGGAGAATAGCAGGGTTCTTTGGCCACAGGTAGCTTCACAGCGAGAGGGTGCTCCAAACAGCAGAGGTATGCCCGCTCCACCGGGGCTATGCTTTAATTTATGCGCCTCCAGACGCGCTGCTCGACGATGTCACTTCCGCCCCTGGGAATGCTGGGAGTTGTAGTTCCAGCGTCCCTCCCCACTGCGGCCGCGAGGAGCTGGAAACTGCGGCGGCGGGAGGGACTCGACCAGCGGGGTTAGCGGTGTCAGCGGAGAATAGCAGGGTTCTTTGGCCACAGGTAGCTTCACAGCGAGAGGGTGCTCCAAACAGCAGAGGTATGCCATACCATTACAACACATAGTAACCCTACTATGTCCAACACTCACCCTACTGTTGCACCCCCTGGAGTTAGAATAGTATTTTTTACCCCTACACCATCCAACACTTACCCTACTGTTGCACCCCGTGGAGTTAGAACAGTAATTTTTACCCCTATTCTATCCACGACTTACCCTACTGTTGCACCCCTTGGAGTTAGAATAGTAACACTTACCTTAAATGCATTGTAATGGTATGCGTTGTGATGATATGCGTTGTAAAAGTATAATGCGATGTTATGGAATGCGTTGTAAATGTAGTTTAAAAAAAACCATAGTGACATACGATGTAAATGTATCCGTTGTAAAGGATGTTGCGATGTAAAACCGGTGTTGTAAAGGCATGCGTTGTAAATGGATGCGTTGTAACATCATACATTCGTGATGACACAAAGATCAGATTGACTCTCTTGGGTCCGGGGGCACCAATCACTGACTCGAGTGTCGAGGTCTGGGCTGGTGTCAGGAACCCAGAGAGAGTCCACATATATAACACTAATAGACCCAAAAGTGTATACCTCATGTAAGGAGACTACCACACCAGGACATTTGGAGCCATACTTTTGGCATCGCGCCTCGGAGCAGAATGGGTGAGGTGCTGAACCTGAGCAGCGTCATCTGAGGAAGTGCACACCACCCCTTCGACTCCGGGTTCCATTATTCGGATGTATGGTTACTTCTTCATGAAGGACATCCTTCCGTCGTGGGACTGCGCAAGCTGCAGTGTTAACGATGAGACTGGATTACTATTATTGAATCCCAAATAGGCCCCTTGGTGGTCAAACTCCGGCAAAAGTGCTGTCATTTCTGCCCGGACAAGAACCCAGTGTCATTGTGGCATCACTTGCACACTCCAAGCCGCCCTGTGCCAATAGCCCTTAGGTGGGCCTTGCGCCACATCAGATCCAGCGCCGAAGGCTGCTGCAAACACTGTAGCCCAACCACTCTTTGGGAAGACCAAGATGGACCCAGCTGCCCTCCTGCCAGGAAGCCCCCCCTGCCCCCTCCCAGGCAGGAGAGATAGTGAATCTAAGAACGAATGTGTGGAAGACTGGAACACAAGCACTGAAAAGAAAAGATTGATCCTGATGGAGTCCGATTGGCGCGTCCTTGACTGACATGTGGTCGCTGAGCTGAGCTGAGCAGAGCAGAGGAGACCTGGGCTTGGGGGGGTGCGCCTCTTACCTCCAGATGTATTTATTTCTTTTATGATTTTTTATGTACCGTGAGAATCACCTAAAGGTGCTGGAGGGCTGTACAGTAGACATATGCCATTACATGGATGGTTACAGAGGGTTCAAGAGGTGTCGGAGGTGTCTTCCCGAAGAGTAATACTTCAGTTTTGTTGGAGTTGAGTTGGAGGTAGTTGTCTCTCATCCACTTGGCTAAGTTGGCCATGGCGTTGCAGAAGTTGGTTTTGCCATTGGAGGGGTCCTCGGTGAGCAAGAGGATCAGTTAGGTGTTGCCTGCTTAGGAGATTATGTTGAGTGCATGGATCTGACGAGGTCTGTGAGGGGGTCATGTAAATGTTGAACAAGGTGGGGCTGAGGGATGATCCTTGTGGTACTCCGCATAGGATGTCTTTGGGTGCGGAGGTGAAGGGAGGCAGTCAGATGCACTGTGTGCATCCTGTGAGGAAGGAGGTGATCCACTTGAGGCTGTCTTGCTGTATGCCTATTTTGTAAAGTCTGTTGATGAGTGTGTTCCAAGAGATGGCGTTGACTGACATAGTGAGGTCGATGAGGAGCAGGGCCACAGTTTCTCCGTGGTCGAGGAATGTTCGGATGTCGTCTGTTGCAGCAATCAGCGCAATCTCAGTGCTGTGGTTGGCACGGAATCCTGATTGTGTGGCGTCCAATAGGTGGTTTTGTTCCAGGAGTTCAGCGAGCTGCTGGTGGATTGCTTTCTAGAGTACTTTGGCCGGGTAGGGGAGCAGGGAGATCGGATAAAATTGTTTTGAGATCGCTGGGGTCACCAGAGGCTTTCTTCGAGAGGGGTCTGCGTGTTTGCATCTGCCTGGGAAGGTTGCTGTGAAGATGGAGGTGTTGAGGATGATGGTGAGTTGCGTGCTGATTGGGTTTGTTGCACGGTTGTAGAGGTGGTGGTGGAGAGGTCGGTGGGCGCCCCGGAGTGGATGGAAGACATGATGGCTGAGGTGGTCAGGGTGGTAAGCGGAGACCAGGTGGTATTGGTTTGATTGATTGGTTGAGGTCGTTAATGTTGAGGGTGGCAGGTTGAAAGTTGAAGTTGCTGTAGTTGTTGGTGATCTTGCTGTGGAAGTAGTCTGAGAGGGTCCCTCAGAGTTCTGGGGGGGGTGGATGGTGTTCTTTATGGCGGTCGGGTTGGAGAATTCTTTGACTATTTTGAAGAGTTTTTTTGTGGTTGGCTGCAGAGTCAATGCGGTTGCTGATGGCTGCTTTCTTGGCTTCTTTGATGTGCCGATGATAGATGCTGATGGCTGTTTTGTGAGCTGCTCTGTTGGCGGGGTTCATGGTGGCGTGCCATTGTTCCTCCAGTTGTTGGCAGTTGCACTCATTGGTCCTGAGTTCTGGGGTGTCCCAGCTGGCATGTTTGAAGGTCTTGTTAGATTGTGTAGGTTTCGGTGGGGTGACTCTGATGGTGCTCTCAGTGATCTAGGCGGCAAAGTTCTGGAGGGCTAGGTCAAGGTTTGTTGAGGCCTCTGGTTGTCAAGTGGTGAGGGCTTATGACCACTGAGTTTCGGTGACCTAGTTCCAGTTGCAGTGGTAGGAGATCTGATGCCTGGTGATGTTGTGCTGGGCACCTGTAATGGTGAAGTGCCCGATGGTGTGGTCAGTTCAGGTGAGGTCTGTGGTGTGGCTGAATTTGATTCTGTTGCTGGAGGTGAAAATGGGGTTGAGTGTGTGTCCGGCTTTATACGTGGGTTTGGTGACCAGGAGGGAGAGGCCAATGTTCAAGTTCTCCAGGAGGGTGATGGAGTTGGCGTCCTTGGTGTCATCGATGTGGAAGCTGAGGTGCTGTAGCCCTCATTGAAACTGGATTGATATTCGTCTAAGAGGTCATCTTTGATGTTTTGGGTGAGCTGCTCAGTTACACACCTTTCTATGATTTTTGTGAGGAAAGACAGGTTGGAGATCCAGTGATAGTTGTTCTGGTCATCGGTATCTGCGGAGGTTTTTTTTTTTTAAAGCAGAGGTGTGATATTTGCCAAGCGTCTTTGGATTTCAACATTGGGGAGAGGATGTAGCCTTACGGTAGAGCAGTAGGTCTCGAAGCTGGGGGACCGGGTTCGAGTCTCGGCAACGACGCTCAACATCCTGTGTTTCTGGGCAAATCACTTAATCTCCCAGTGCCTAACAAAAGTCAATGTGTCCATCTGTAACGAAACTTGTGCTCATGTAAAGCGCTCTGATACCTGAGTACGTTGGTCCGGGGCACCCGTTGGAGTCTGTTTCAGTGAGTATAGGGGGGGCCAGTGGTTGGGGCCACCCATTGGAGACTGTTTCAGTGAGTGTAGAGGGGCCACCGGCCACCAGTTAGTCTGTTTCAATGAGTGTACGGGTCCAGTGGTACCGAGCTACCTGTTTCAGTCTGTGTAGAGTTGGTCAGTGGTCTGGGGCCACCCATTGGAGTCTGCTTCAATGAGTGTAGGGGGCAGTGGTCTGGGGCCACCCGTTGGAGTCTGTTTCAATGAGTGTAGGGGGCAGTGGTCCGGGGCCACCCGTTGGAGTCTGTTTCAAAGAGTGTAGGGGGCAGTGGTCCGGGGCTACCTGTTGGAGTCTGTTTCAATGAGTGTAGGGGGCAGTGGTCCGGGGCCACCCGTCGGAGTTTGTTTCAATGAGTGTAGGGGGCAGTGGTCCGGGGCCACCCGTCGGAATCTGTTTAAATGAGTGTAGGGGGCAGTGGTCCGGGGCCACCCGTCGGAGTCTGTTTCAATGAGTGTAGGGGGCAGTGGTCCGGGGCAACCCGTCGGAGTCTGTTTCAATGAGTGTAGGGGGCAGTGGTCCGGGGCCACCCGTCGGAGTCTGTTTCAATGAGTGTAGGGGGCAGTGGTCCGGGGACACCCGTCGGAGTCTGTTTCAATGAGTGTAGGGGGCAGTGGTCCGGGGACACCCGTCGGAGTCTGTTTCAATGAGTGTAGGGGGCAGTGGTCCGGAGCCACCCGTCGGAGTCTGTTTCAATGAGTGTAGGGGGCAGTGGTCCGGAGCCACCCGTCGGAGTCTGTTTCAATGAGTGTAGGGGGCAGTGGTCCGGGGCCACCCGTCGGAGTCTGTTTCAATGAGTGTAGGGGGCAGTGGTCCGGGGCCACCCGTCGGAGTCTGTTTCAATGAGTGTAGGGGGCAGTGGTCCGGGGCCACCCGTCGGAGTCTGTTTCAATGAGTGTAGGGGGCAGTGGTCCGGGGCCACCCGTCGGAGTCTGTTTCAATGAGTTTAGGGGGCAGTGGTCCGGGGCCACCCGTCGGAGTCTGTTTCAATGAGTGTAGGGGGCAGTGGTCCGGGGCCACCCGTCGGAGTCTGTTTCAATGAGTGTAAGGGGCAGTGGTCCGGGGCCACCCGTCGGAGTCTGTTTCAATGAGTGTAGGGGGCAGTGGTCCGGGGCCACCCGTCGGAGTCTGTTTCAATGAGTGTAGGGGGAAGTGGTCCGGGGCCACCCGTTGGAGTCTGCTTCAATGAGTGTAGGGGGCAGTGGTCCGGGGCCACCCGTTGGAGTCTGCTTCAATGAGTGTAGGGGGCAGTGGTCCGGGGCCACCCGTTGGAGTCTGCTTCGATGAGTGTAGGGGGCAGTGGTCCGGGGCCACCCGTTGGAGTCTGCTTCGATGAGTGTAGGGGGCAGTGGTCCGGGGCCACCCGTTGGAGTCTGCTTCAATAAGTGTAGGGGGCAGTGGTCCGGGGCCACCCGTTGGAGTCTGCTTCAATGAGTGTAGGGGGCAGTGGTCCGGGGCCACCCGTTGGAGTCTGTTTCAATGAGTGTAGGGGGCAGTGGTCCGGGGCCACCCGTTGGAGTCTGCTTCAATGAGTGTAGGGGGCAGTGGTCCGGGGCCACCCGTTGGAGTCTGCTTCAACGAGTGTAGGGGGCAGTGGTCCGGGGCCACCCGTTGGAGTCTGTTTCAACGAGTGTAGGGGGCAGTGGTCCGGGGCCACCCGTTGGAGTCTGTTTCAATGAGTGTAGGGGGCAGTGGTCCGGGGCCACCCGTCGGAGTCTGTTTCAAAGAGTGTAGGGGGCAGTGGTCCGGGGCCACCCGTCAGAGTCTGTTTCAATGAGTGTAGGGGGGAGTGGTCCGGGGCCACCCGTTGAAGTCTGCTTCAATGAGTGTAGGGGGCAGTGGTCCGGGGCCACCCGTTGGAGTCTGTTTCAATGAGTGTAGGGGGCAGTGGTCCGGGGCCACCCGTTGGAGTCTGTTTCAACGAGTGTAGGGGGCAGTGGTCCGGGGCCACCCGTTGGAGTCTGTTTCAACGAGTGTAGGGGGCAGTGGTCCGGGGCCACCCGTTGGAGTCTGTTTCAACGAGTGTAGGGGCAGTGGTCCGGGGCCACCCGTTGGAGTCTGTTTCAACGAGTGTAGGGGCAGTGGTCCGGGGCCACCCGTTGGAGTCTGTTTCAATGAGTGTAGGGGGCAGTGGTCCGGGGCCACCCGTTGGAGTCTGTTTCAATGAGTGTAGGGGGCAGTGGTCCGGGGCCACCCGTTGGAGTCTGCTTCAATGAGTGTAGGGGGCAGTGGTCCGGGGCCACCCGTTGGAGTCTGCTTCAATGAGTGTAGGGGGCAGTGGTCCGGGGCCACCCGTTGGAGTCTGCTTCAATGAGTGTAGGGGGCAGTGGTCCGGGGCCACCCGTTGGAGTCTGCTTCAATGAGTGTAGGGGGCAGTGGTCCGGGGCCACCCGTTGGAGTCTGCTTCAATGAGTGTAGGGGGCAGTGGTCCGGGGCCACCCGTTGGAGTCTGTTTCAATGAGTGTAGGGGGCAGTGGTCCGGGGCCACCCGTTGGAGTCTGCTTCAATGAGTGTAGGGGGCAGTGGTCCGGTGCCACCCGTTGGAGTCTGCTTCAACGAGTGTAGGGGGCAGTGGTCCGGGGCCACCCGTTGGAGTCTGTTTCAACGAGTGTAGGGGGCAGTGGTCCGGGGCCACCCGTTGGAGTCTGTTTCAATGAGTGTAGGGGGCAGTGGTCCGGGGCCACCCGTCGGAGTCTGTTTCAAAGAGTGTAGGGGGCAGTGGTCCGGGGCCACCCGTCAGAGTCTGTTTCAATGAGTGTAGGGGGGAGTGGTCCGGGGCCACCTGTTGGAGTCTGTTTCAATGAGTGTAGGGGGCAGTGGTCCGGGGCCACGGGGCCACCCGTTGAAGTCTGCTTCAATGAGTGTAGGGGGCAGTGGTCCGGGGCCACCCGTTGGAGTCTGTTTCAATGAGTGTAGGGGGCAGTGGTCCGGGGCCACCCGTTGGAGTCTGTTTCAACGAGTGTAGGGGGCAGTGGTCCGGGGCCACCCGTTGGAGTCTGTTTCAACGAGTGTAGGGGGCAGTGGTCCGGGGCCACCCGTTGGAGTCTGTTTCAATGAGTGTAGGGGGCAGTGGTCCGGGGCCACCCGTTGGAGTCTGTTTCAACGAGTGTAGGGGGCAGTGGTCCGGGGCCACCCGTTGGAGTCTGTTTCAATGAGTGTAGGGGGCAGTGGTCTGGGGCCACACGTCGGAGTCTGCCACCCTTTTGGGGGAGTTGGCCTCTGCAGTAGCTTCCTGACCCAGCAGACCAGGGGCTCCCACCAGTCTGCTCAGGAGAAGCTGGTGAGAGCAGCTCTTTCCAGCATTGATTACCTGCTGATCGCCCTTCGATTGGGCTTCATGGCTCTTCCGGGGTCTCTGGAAGTGGCGCGTAATGACTCGCAGCCTGTAAATCCGAGGCAGCTCGGTGGATTGTTTGAAGGGTGTTTTACCAGTGTGCCACAGAAATGTGCATACTTCATACATGCCAATAGACCAGAAATGGCATTTTCTACAATAGAAGTCAGTGGGGAATTTTCATTCTCCCGATTTTTTACTTTAAATGTCCTAAAATGTTGGCATGTGTGTTAATTGACTATTTTACGTGCTGAATCGGAGGCAGTAAACCGCAACAGACGGTGAACGTATCCCTGACCTGCAGAGGGGGACGTGCAGAGTGGCCCGTGACGTCCGTGTAGGGCACTGTTTAATTTGAGCATGTGTTAGCCAGGGCGCACCCCGGAGCTCCTCAGAGCCGGAGGGTAATTCCGGTTCGTGCATGGCCAGCCGGTGGACGGCGAAGGTGAAACAGCTGTGGGCAAGCTACTTGCAACGGACTCCGGGTCCCTCCGTCGCTGCATAAATGCACAACGAAATGGAAAAGTGTCATGTATGCATCGGCCTTTCGGCAGTGTGCACAAGCGTATGGCTGACACAAAAAGAGAAGAGATCTTTGTGCCATGGCACTTATTTTATCACAAATAAATGACCGGTGTGCATGTGTCTATATTCAGTATCTTACACAATCGAGAAGCAGTTTGCCAAGTGGTTGTGTATAAACATTAAATACAGGTGAATGAGCCACTCTGGACTCCGCATGACGTCCACACATAATGTACATGTAAAACTGTGCAGATGCAGACACATTGTATGACCACACCTGCCTCTTGTGTGCTAGTGCACGTTGAGTGAAACTACGGGCACGGGTGCTGTGCCCTCATGCTGGCATTTGTCACACCTTCTGATGGAAAACAGCACCCCAGCATTGGAACAGCAAAGCTTGGCAGGGTGTGTGCCATGGTGTATCTGGCGCGACAGGGCGCGCGAAGGAGAGGGCTGGAGGGCAGACCCCGGATCCTCGACCTCTTTCTCCTCGAAGGTGTTTGGGACCCGGGGCATGGGACCAGGAGGAGACGGCTCAGCTCCAGCAGGTTGGAGGACCTCAGAGGGGGGGGGGGTAACATTTCAACCTGGTGCGGACAGAGGTGTCCGACTGGAAACCCAGGGGTATTCATTCAAGTTTCTCGTTAAATCTTCCTCAAGATTTGAGGATGGGATTGAATCTGGATACTGCTCGATGGCGGAGCAGAGTTGGGGACCATGAGAAATGTGGAATAACACGGTCTGGAAGTCACACGGGAGGACCTGTCGCTTGCCTCTCTTCAGTGGGACTGGCTTACTAGCTCTGTATGAGCGGGCCCTCGCCCCGGGTGTTTGTGCTCTTCTCCTGGGATGCTATGACCCTAAAATCAGTGGGGTTTCCAAGTATTGGTACCATGCAGGCCCACTCTGCCTTTACCCTACAGAGAGGGGGTTCTGCCCTCTGCATGAGATGCTCAGGGCCCGGATCCCATGTTGGGTATAGCTTTTTTAGAAGCTTCCGCCCAGTATTATGGTTCTAGGCTTCAGAACCCAAAACACGTCTCTGACCAATGGGTTTGTTGTTCAGGAGTTTATCTGTCGGTCCCCTGCCATTTATTCTTCAGGTGATTACTGTAGGGTATAATCCATGTGGGAGGTCTCTCTTCACTGTTATTTATTCTTCAGCTGATTACTGCAGGGTATAATCCATGTGTGTAGTCTCTCTTCCCTGTCATTTATTCTTCAGCTGATTACTGTAGGGTATAATCCATGTGGGTGGTCTCTCTTCCCTGTCATTTATTCTTCAGGTGATTGCTATAGGGTGCATTCCGTGTGGGGGAGGGGGGTCTCTCTTCACTGTCATTATTCTTCAGGTGATTACTTTATGGTGTATTCCATGTGGGTAGTCTCTCTTCACTGTCATTTATTCTTCAGCTGATTACTGCAGGGTATAATCCATGTGGGAGGTCTCTCTTCCCTGTCATTTATTCTTTAGGTGATTACTGCAGGGTGTATTCCATGTGGGCGGTCTCTCTGCCCTGTCATTTATTCTTCAGGTCATTACTGCAGGGTATAATCCATGTGGGAGATCTCTCTTCCTTGTCATTTATTCTTTAGGTGATTACTATAGGGTGTATTCCATGTGGGCGGTCTCTCTTCCCTGTCATTTATTCTTCAGGTCATTACTGCAGGGTATAATCCATGTGGGTAGTCTCTCTTCACTAAAATGTATTCGTTAGGTAATTACTGTAATGTGTATTCCATGTGGGCAGTCTCTCTTCACTGTGTTTTATTGTTCAGGTGATTACTGTAGGGTGTAATCCATGTGGGTAGTCTCTCTTCACTGTCATTTATTCTTCAGGTGATTACTGTAGGGTGTATTCCATGTGGGTAGTCTCTCTTCCCTGTCATTTATTCTTTAGGTGATCTCTGTAATGTGTGTTCCATGTAGGCAGTCTTTCTTCACTGTGTTTTATTGTTCAGTTAATTACTGTAGGGTATAATCCATGTGTGTAGTCTCTCTTCACTGTCATTTGTTCTTTAGATGATTAAAGTAGGGTGTGTTCCACGTGCAGACAATTTGCAGCCATGTGTTATGACATCTCAAAACAGGTAGGTATACATTTTAGTGGTAAATGTGGGAGATACTGGGGGAGTGGCTGGCAAATGCGGACTAGCTACTTATAAATGGCAGGGGTTTAGCGAGTGGGAGGGATGGGGTTTAGGGAGAGCCATGCATTTACAGACACCCAGTCATAAAAGAGTTAGCCACTTCCTAGCCACAAACTGTACTTCTAAACCTGCTATAGCCAAAAAGGGTACACTAGAACGTGTTTAAATTAATACAATCACACATATCTATTAATTACATTTAATAAATATCAATTTAATAATATGGACGGGTATTTTTTTAAATTTTAAATAAAAATATTATTTATATATTGAATTTCTATATTTTAATTATTTAATAACATTTACTTCAGTTAATGTGATGTAACATTTTATTTTATTAGTTATAGATAAATAATAAGCATGTTAAATTGATTTACATTTTATTTTACTTTAAATATTTTTGAATATTGCTTTAGAATGATTAAACTCGATTATTTGTCCTTATACTATACAATAGGGAGATCTCTGCTCCGGTGGTGGACATCTCCAACTGTGTGCGACAAGTTACACAGTCCATGACTGGAAGGGATGACTGGAGGGGCGTGATATCTCAAGGAGGGGACACAGTCCATGACTGGGGGAGCGTGATATCTCAAGGAGGGGACCCAGTCTCCATGACTGGAAGGGATGACTGGGGGAGCGTGATATCTCAAGGAAGGGACACAGTCTCCATGACTGGAAGGGATGACTGGGGGAGCGTGATATCTCAAGGAGGGGACACAGTCCATGACTGGAAGGGATGACTGGAGGAGTCTGATATCTCAAGGAGGGGACACAGTCCATGACTGGGGGAGCGTGATATCTCAAGGGGGGGACACAGTCCATGACTGGGGGAGTGTGATATCTCAAGGAGGGGACACAGTCCATGACTGGGGGAGCGTGATATCTCAAGGAGGGGACACAGTCTCCATGACTGGAAGGGATGACTGGAGGGGCGTGATATCTCAAAGGAGGGGACACAGTCTCCTTGACTGGAAGGGATGACTGGGGGAGCGGGATATCTCAAGGAGGGGACACAGTCTCCATGACTGGAAGGGATGACTGGGGCAGCGGGATATCTCAAGGAGGGGACACAGTCTCCATGACTGGAAGGGATGACTGGAGGGGCGTGATATCTCAAGGAGGGGACACAGTCTCCATGACTGGAAGGGATGAATGAAGGGGTGTGATATCTCAAGGAGGGGACAGTCTTGGCCTTAGATGAAACCGAGGGCGCCTGAGTGGCAAGCTTTCTGGCAGGTTAAGGGTGAATGTGTTAAGGAGGCTGTGTCTTCCAAAGGGGATCGATTGTTATTGTGAAGGACTCTCAAAGGCCATTTAAGGGAACCTGCCACTAAGGCAAAGGTGAGAGATAGTCTCTCATTGCTGTGTATCGATAATTATACGTCATGTGTGTTAAGGCTTGTATTTGGTATCAGAATTCAGATCCGAGCCTTAAGTATCTGAACTGTTTAAGTTTGGACATTTTGGGACCTTGTACAACAGTTGGTGGCTTTAAAAAGTTTATACATATCTTTTTGAATAACTCTGTCCCGAAGTGGCAAGAGGTGGGTGGGTATGTCAACCGACTGCAGAGAGTTGTAGCATCTTTGCGTGGAAAAGGATCACATGTACAGCGAATGGTTAAGGTCTCGTGAGAGGACAGCTTTACAGCCTCGTGGCTTCATCACATGTCTCTCGAGTCTATTATAGGGTCGTGTGTAGGGTGTGCACCTGGCTACGGGCCAAGTTAGCGCTATATGAACCGTCAAAAAGGAGAGAAAAGACAATGACAACAAATAAGGTGTCGGAAGTCGTGGTCTGAAGTGAATTCACAGTTGATGTGCAAGTACAATAAAGAGAAGCTGAGGAAGTCTTTATTTGACTATTTCATGAGAAATAAGGATAAACTGAAGGAGACTTGAAAAGACTGTAAGGGGGACAAGTGTGAGAAAAGGAAGGCTTTGAATCGTGCTGGCAGAGTGAAAGTGAAACCTCTAAGTCTTGGTAGAAAGGGCGACTCCATATTTCAAGATCTTTTAAAGCGATCAGTTAGATTTAATAACAATACTCGGTGGAGAAAGACTCCAACCTTTGTGCTTCGGGGCTTTGGGGCTGATGGTTACGACGCTGTTTCTAGCAAAGGCAGGAACATCTGGTGTGGCGCGTGGAGTGTGAAGAGAGTCATCGAGTCATCGATCAGTTTATTGAGTCTGAGAGGCGGGGCTTGGCCCAGCCCCCGTGTGCGTAGAAGAAACAGAGGGTGAAGGAGGATGACCTTTCGATCAGTTTATTGAGTCTGAGAGGCGGGGCTTGGCCCAGCCCCAGTGTGCGTAGAAGAAACAGAGGGTGAGGGCGGATGACCTTTCGATCTGTTGTTCTTAGAGTGATCAAATTCCCCACGTAAATTAATGATTTGTTAATTCTTAAGATGTTTAATATTAAAAATACTTCTTGTTCATTCGATGTTTTGTGTTTCTTGATTTCCTTGTCCTGTCAGTGTAAAGGGGGTTGGATGTAGTGGGCTAGTTTGGTTGATCCCGTGTTGCGGTCTGTATCGATGTTTCAGTGGCCTTCACCTGGAGACCTCGGACAGGCGTAGGAATGCTTCTCACTTTCCTGTTTGGGTTCTGGGAGTTTCAGACGACAACACCTTCTAAGTCCTTTGATCAGGCAGTAGCAGGCGGATCACAGGCGAAGGCTACCTCGTTTAATCAGATTCACGGAGCTTTGATCATAAATCATCAGGTATTTGATGAAAGTTTTGCAAGTTTTCAGCAAAAACCAGACTTAGTTAAACCTTTTTCACAAGCTCTGAGGATTACATTTATACATTTCTGTTTTCTGCCGTCAGAAAAATTACATTTGCTTGGAAGATTGTAACCTTCAAATGGTCGTGATGTCCTCAGTATGAGGATAAAAGAGATGTTTCCTTTCTTTGTGTCTCTGTCAAGGACTATTTATTGAACTAAGATTTTTCATTCAAATTCAAGTTCATTAAATTGTTTATTTGATCGGGCAAGGACGCTATTACTGTACGCTTTACATATAAGGGTAATTAATTTCAATACTGGTTAATGGGAGGAGTTCTTTGAATTGCGGAGAAGCAAACCTCACACGTGGAAGGTAACCTCACATAAGAAAGGTAACCGCACACGGGGAAGGTAACCTCACACGGGGAAGGTAACCTCACATAAGAAAGGTAACCGCACACGGGGAAGGTAACCTCACACGGGGGGGGTAACCTCACACGGGGAAGGTAACCTCACACGTGGAAGGTAACCTCACATAAGAAAGGTAACCGCACACGGGGAAGGTAACCTCACACGGGGGGGGGTAACCTCACACGGGGAAGGTAACCTCACATGCGGAAGGTAACCACACGCAAGAAAGGAAACCTCACATGGGGAAGGTAACCTCACACGGGGAAGGTAACCTCACACAAGAAAGGTAACCTCACACGGGGAAGGTAACCTCACACGGGGAAGGTAACCTCACACGCGGAAGGTAACCTCACACGCGGAAGGTAACCTCACACGCGGAAGGTAACCTCACACAAGAAAGGTAACCTCACACGGGGAAGGTAACCTCACACAAGAAAGGTAACCTCACACAGGGAAGGTAACCTCACACGGGGAAGGTAACCTCACACGGGGAAGGTAACCTCACACAAGAAAGGTAACCTCACACGGGGAAGGTAACCTCACACGGGGAAGGTAACCTCACACAAGAAAGGTAACCTCACATGGGGAAGGTAACCTCACACAAGAAAGTTAACCGCACACGGGGAAGGTAACCTCACACAGGGAAGTTAACAACACACAGAGAAGGTAACCTCACACAGGGAAAGTAACCTCACACAGGGAAAGTAACCTCACACGGGGAAGGTAACCTCACACATGGAAGGTAACCTCAAACGGGGAACGTAACCGCACACATGGAAGGTAACCTCATACTCATATGGAGAGTAACCTCAAATGCAGAAGGTAACCTCACACAAGAAAGTTAACCGCACATGGGGAAGGTAACCTCACACGGGGAAGGTAACCGCACACAATAAAGGTAACCTCACATGGAGAGCAACCTCACATGCAGAAGGTAACCTCACACAAGGAAAGTAACCTCACACAGTGAAAGTAACCTCACATGGGGAAGGTAACCTCGCACATGGAAGGTAACCTCACATGGAGAATAACCTCACACATAAATGGTAACCTCACACATGGAAGGTAACCTCACACAGGGAAGGTAACCTCACACATGGATGGTAACATCACACATGGATGGTAACCTCACACGGGGAAGGTAACCTCACACGGGGAAGGTAACCTCACATGGAGAGTAACCTCCCACATGGATAGTCACCTCACACAGTGAAGGTAACCTCACACAGGGAAGGTAACCTCACACACGGAAGGTAACCTCACACGGGGAAGGTAACCTCACACATGGAAGGTAACCTCACATGGGGAAGGTAACCGCACACATGGAAGATAACCTCACATGAGAAAGGTAACCTTACATGGGGAAGGTAACATCACACATGGAAGGTACCCACAGACATGGAAGGTAACCACACACATGGAAGGTAACCTCGCACGGGGCAGGTAACCTTGCACGGGGCAGGTAACTTCACACAGGGCAGATAACCTTGCACGGGGCAGTAACCTCGCACGGGGCAGGTAACCTTGCACGGGGCAGGTAACTTCGCACGGGGCAGGTAAACTCACACAGGGAAGGTAAACTCACATGGGGGTAGGTAACCTCAGAAAAGGTAATCTCACACATGGAGAGTAGCCTCACACAGGGCAGGTAACCTCACACAGGGAAGGTAACCACACACATCGGAGGTAACCTCACACATGGAAGGTAACCTCACAAATGGAAGGTAACCTCACACATGGAATGTAACTTCACACATGGGGAAGGTAGCCTTACACATGGAGAGTAACCTCACATATGAAAGGTAACCTGACACATGGAAGGTAACCTTGCACATGGAAAGTAACTCGCACAGGGAAGGTAATCTCGCACATGAAAGGTAACCTCGCACGGGTAAGGTAACCTCACACAGGGAAGGTAACCTCACATGGGGAAGGTAACCTCACACGGGGAAGGTAACCTCACATAGGGAATGTAACCTCACACGGGGAAGGTAACCTCACATGGGGAAGGTAACCACACACGGGGAAGATAAACTCACACGAGAAAGGTAACCACACACAGGGAAGGTGCCAGCAGGTACCTGCGTCTAGAAGAAGAATGCCACAGTGAAGAAAGACAACAATGAGGAACATAACATGGATCCCTCACTGTCCATCACATCATCAGTGATGGACCATCAATGAAGAATGTCACAAATATGGCTGCAATCCTAACTTCAAACCAAACAGCTACTTCTCCTCTACACCTACTTCTACCACTCCGTCAACCGTTACAGCTGCACCTTTCTATACCTTCTCTACATTTACACCTCCCTCTATGCGTGCACTTTCCTAAAATGGTACCTCTGCACCTGTCTCTACACTTACCTCAATAACTACTCCTACCACTTGTGTCTTTGTCTTCCTGTACTAGGCCCTCTCCTCCCACCTCTAGGGTTAATACACATATCTCTACGCCTTCCTGAATCTCTTCAGCTAGTTCTATCTGGCTTGTGTTCCTTTTTCATTATATTGCTGTTGTAATGACAGATATTTACGTTTCTTCTTTATTACCCCCCTCTCATAGATCCTTATTTTTGACTGTTCTTCACTTTAGATTCATTTTGATGGTACTTATTCCTTTTGTTATTATTAGTCAGAGTCAGAAACAGCTTTATTCGATTTTAAAAGCAAAACCATAAAAGCACACAAATATAACATTTCATTCATAATAAATAAAACAATTTGACTTTAAAAAAACAAGCTTTTTCCGTTAAAAAAGACCTAATTCATAGAAATCCTGAATCTAATAATAGTTTTAAGAAACATTGACACCGAGAACATAAGAAATTCATCATCTAACATTTGTAGTCTGACCAATGCCACTCTGCATTGTCTCAGGCCTAGTTTTTTTAAAACAGGTCGAAGAATACTTTTCCTAGGTTCTGAGTAGAATTTGCAAAAAAGAATACAGATCAAGGGAAGATTGAACAGAAACCAAATCACAAGGACAGGGAATTAATTCCTTTAACCAGCAATTCATCTCAGGGAAGGTAACTAATCTAAAAAGATATCTGCCCTAAAGCGAGACAATAACATTCGAGAGTAACAGCTAGGCACTAACTTCAAGTATTGTTGAATACCTTGATTTTGAATAAGTAGGTGGTTAGCCATAACAAAACTCTTACATTTCTCTGTCTGCCAGCGTTTTTCTGCTAAGAAATGCAGGCAGGTTTCCTTGAGCTTCTTTCTTGACAGCCCAGCCATACTATTCGGTGTATCGAAGAATTCTTTATGACCCATATCCGCAAGGAAATTTTTTATATATTTGAGCCAGGAATTTTTTGTCGCCCCATCAAGACCTAAGCAGTCCCTTATTATGTCCCTATTCAGACCTGTCTCATTACAGGACCAAGCTTTATGCCACAGTAAGATAGGCTCCAGTTTAATAAGATCCGAGATATATGATACGCCCAGCTCTTGGTGGCATACATAAGAGGAAGTGGACTCAGGCACTGCCAGTAGGTAACGAAGGAAAGCGTTCTGGCAGGACTGAATACTAGAAATATTTGCTATCCCCCAAATTCCTGCACCGTATAGCGCTATGGATACACACTTAGATTTGTAAATGTCTATTAAGACTGGTACTGGGCGGCCTCCCACCTTATTAGAAAAATGTTTGACGGCCCCTATTGCTCGTAAAAATGCTAGTTTTCGTGTTTCACCTGCTGCTGTCCAAGTGCCCTTTTTGTCAAAGTTAATACCTAGATAAGAAAAAGTGTTCACGGTCGCAATTTTTGTGTTAGATAGAAAGGAATTACAGTTAAGATTCTTCTTTTTAGTGCAGCACATATTAAAAGTTTTACTTATATTAATCTTTAGACCCCCATTACCCATGTATTCTGAAAAATTGTTGATCGATCTCTGGAGACCCATTTGGGTCCGGGCCATGATTACAGCATCATCTACATATAAAAGAATGGGGATATAGGAGTTGCCAATTTTGGGATAGTCTTGCATATCTTCCAGGAGATGAGATGCTACCGAGTTAATATATAAATTAAACAAAAATGGGGCTAAAATACAGCCTTGTCTCACACCCTTTCCTATTGGGAATTTAGAAGTACAATCCCCCTTATCCCCATAGCGTACCCTGGCACCTGCCTCTCGGTATAATTCTCTAATAAATATTAGAAGGTTTGGGTCCACTCCCATTTCCTGCATTGTTAGCCAAAGTTTATTATGGTTAAGACAGTCAAAGGCCGAGCTTAGATCCACAAAGGTAAGAAATAAGTTTTCATTTTTGGCCTCGACATACTTGGCTACTAGGAGTGTTAAGTTCAATCCTTGC
The DNA here is from genome assembly GCF_964204655.1 of Triturus cristatus. Taxonomy (NCBI): domain Eukaryota; kingdom Metazoa; phylum Chordata; class Amphibia; order Caudata; family Salamandridae; genus Triturus; species Triturus cristatus. Next base: position 1,196,025,638 of record NC_140584.1, read on the forward strand.
TCAATTGTTCCCATGCCTTCCCTAAAACCATATTGAAACTGAGAGAGAATACCTCTATCATCAACCCATATTTGCAATTTGTTGAGTATAACTCTCCCAGCAATCTTCATAAGCGAATCAAGTAAGGAGATCGGTCTATAACATTTCGGTACGTTACGATCACCTTTCTTGAAAATAGGCACCACAATGGCTTCCTGCCAAGTCAGTGGAAGGCCAACTTTGGTAAAGCTGTTTAAGACATTAGTTAAAAGCGGGGCCCATAACTTAGTATTAGCCTTAAAGGTATCCACGGGAATTCCGTCCGGGCCTGGTGCCTTCCCCGCGGCACTCTTATCGATAGCTATCAGGACTTCCTCCAATGAAAATTCAACATTTATTGGGTAAGGTACTGAATCCTGAGTTCTTAAATTTAGCCCCCTCTCTGCAGCTACCACAGTATCTGCTTGATAAAGCTCCCGGAAGTAAGTCACCCATGACTCTTCAGTAATGGCTATCTCAATAGAATCTGTTACGTTGTCATTAAAAAATGGAGCATTCACCGCTCTCCAGAAAGCAGTGCTATCTTTTGAGTGGCAGGCTTCCTGTAGGGTGTGCCAAGCTTCCTGTTTGATCTGTTTTTTCCTATTTATTACTGCCTGTTGATAAGCAGACCTAGCAGATCTAACTTCAGCCGTGACCCTAGGATCTCGTTTTAGCTGAGTCATTAAATGAGCATGAGTCTTACTGCACTCTCTATCAAACCATCTCTTCGTCCTACTCGCCCCAGATTTCTGGGGTTTTGAGAGTAACTTTTTTATTTCTTCAGTGATACTCAGAAATGCGTCATGGACTTTGGAGGGATCCTCGTTCTCAGAGAGGCAAGTATTAAATTCCAATTCTTTAGAACAAATTAATTTTCTAAAGAAATCCACTGGTTCCACTTTATCCCATTTTAGGGTGTAACCGTTCTTCCTGGCAAGTTCCAGTCTGTAATTATATAGATTCTGGACCGTTGTATCTGACTTGCTTTTGTTATTATTAGTCACTTAAAGCCTTGAATATTGCTTCGTGACCATGTTCCTTATTTGGACTGTTGGCTAAAGATTGAGGGATTAAGAGGTAGGAATTACATTAATCAAATAATTTTTCAAGTTTGGAGAAAATGGCCTTAAAAGACTCCAAAAAACCTTAGATGCCCGAGAGCGCAGAGTAAAGAGAAGATTGTGTGAACTGCAACATTCCTATAACACAAAGGCAACCATTGGAATGATGATTAGTGTAATGAGATGATTACTTACCAGTAATCTTCATTACTTCTAGTCCAAGTCTTCCTCCCCCAGCCCTCAGTGTATGAGAGCGAAGACTCACCCGTGGTTCATGCACTCAGTCTTCCTCCCTCAGTGTATGAGAGCGAAGACTCACCCGCAGCTCATGTAGCCCAAGTCTTCCTCCACCTAGTCCTCAGTGTATGAGAGTGAAGACTCACTCGCAGCTCATGCAGCCCAAGTCTTCCTCCCCCAGCCCTCAGTGTATGAGGGCTAAGACTCACCCGCAGCTCATGCAGCCCAAGTCTTTCTCCACCCAGGCCTCAGTGTATGAGAGCAAAAACTCACCCCCAGCTCATGCAGCCTAAGTCTTCCTCGACCCTGTCTTCAGAGTAAGAGAACCAAGACTCACCTGCACTCCTGCAGCCCAAGTCTTCCTCCACCCAGCCCTCAGTCTAAGAGAGCGAAGAGCTACCTGCAGATCATGCTGCCCAAGTCTTCTACCCAGGCCCCTGTGTACGAGAGTGAAGACTCACCCTTGGCTCATGCCACCCATATCTGCCTCCACCCTGTCCTCAGTGTATGAGAGTGAAGACTCACCCGCAGCTCATGTGGCCCAAGTCTTCCTCCACCCTGGCCTCAGTTTATGAGAGCGTTGGCTCAGTGTATGAGAGTGAAGACTCACCCACAGCTCATGTGGCCCCAGTCTTCCTCCACCCAGGCCGAAGTGTATGAGAGCATTGGCTCAGTGTATGAGAGTGAAGACTCACCCGCAGCTCATGCAGCCCAAGTCTTCCTCAACCCAGCCCTCTGTGTATGAATGTGAAGACAAGAAGAAGAAGGGGGGACTAAGGGCTTTTTTGAGGTCCAGCATACATGCCCAAATGAGGTCAAACAAAATTGGTATGCAGTTCCTGAAAGGCAAGGGGAATGAGATTAGCTAAGTGTGGAAATGTCCTCACTTAATAGCAGGAAGAAAGGGGGCTTCCTCCTTTCGGAATTAGGGCCCTCACACACCCAGCCATCTGGGTGTCATGCTTCATCATAGGGCTTGCTTCTCGTCAGGTCGGTGCTGCAATACCTGACGGGCACCCAATGAGGGGCTCTTTGGCAGAGATCTTTTATTCCATGCCGTTTGGTGCTGTGGGTGTGAAGGATCTACAGGTGTAGATGTGTGAAGTGTGGGTCAATGGACCGTGCAAGGGTAAAACAGGAAATGGAAGTCCAACCAGAACAATTTTAATGAATAGATTTAACAAGTTAATTTAACAGTTTAGCAGTTTAACGAGTGGATTGATAGGGCGGTTTGTGATCTCTCGCCTATGGTCAGACCTCGTCGCCCTAACATGCCATTGTCCAGCCCCTGGTTCACGCCTGTGCTTAAATCGCAGAAACAACAGTGCAAAAGGCTTGAAAGAAGATGGCGACAACATTACCATGTCACGGATAAGATGGAATTAAAAAAAAGCTCAAAAACTTTATTATGCGGCTATTACCGCGGCTAAAAGATGTTACTATTCGGACCATATTGCTTTGTCTGGCAATAATGCCAAGGCATTGTTTAATATTGTAAAAAGTTTTGTCTCCCCTAAAGCTCTGACTAACGTGCACACACCCTCCTCTAGTTGGTGTGAAGAGCTTTTGGATTTTTTTATGTCCAAAGTTAGATCTCTTCAACTGATTTTTGACCCTCCAGCAGTTCAGACCTTGCATCTGTCTGTTGACTCCTATTCTCCCTCTTCATCTGAAATTTCTTTTGCCTCCTTTTCTGCTATATCTCGTGAGGAGTCTTTGGCTGCCTTGGCTACTCTAAAATCTGGTTCCCCGTTAGACCCTTGCCCTGCAAAAACTTTGGCTTGCACGGCCCATATCATTAATCCCCTGGTGAACCAGCTGATCAACACCTCTTTAGGGTCGGCCACGGTTCCTTCTTCATGGAAGCAGGCCATGCTGGTCCCTCTTATGAAAAAACCTACGCTTGATCCTCACACCCTTTCTAACTACCGTCCCATTTCATTATTGCCTGGTGTTGCCAAAGTTTGTGAAAAACTTGTGAACAAACAACTCACGGCCTATATCGAACAACACGGCCTATTACACTCATCGCAATCGGGTTTTCGTGCCTCTTATAGCACTGAGTCTGCCTTAGTTGAAATCTCTGAGGCCATCCGGGAGTCATTAGATGCTGGGGGCAGGGCAATGTTGGTCCTTTTGGACCTCTCTGCCGCTTTTGATACCGTCCCCCATGCTCTCCTTCTGGCCCGACTTCACAAGCTCGGCATCATCGGCACCGCATGGAATTGGTTTAAGTCTTTTCTCACCGGTAGAACTCAGCAAGTGTGGATCCCCCCTTTTACTTCTACTATCCAAGATGTTCTCACGGGGGTCCCTCAGGGTTCCACACTAAGTCCGCTGTTGTTTAATCTTTACATGACCCCGCTTATTCAGCTTGCAGAGGACTTTGGTGCTAAAGTGGTAGCGTACGCTGATGACACCCAGCTTTTGTTTACTTGGAAAAAGCATGAGTCCTGTACAGACCACGTTAGATCTTGTTTGTCTGCGGTGTTCAACTGGTTCAATTTGGCCCAGTTGAAATGTAATGAAAATAAAACAGAGATATTGTTTTTCGGGGACTTCCCTCCTGGGTTCCTCCATACCTGTTGGCCAGTCGACGTTTCACCTCCTTTTCCATCAGGTCTCCCTGTGAAGAATCTGGGGATCTGGTTTGATGAAAAACTTAGTTTTCATAATCAAATCAGTAAACTGACTGGTACTTGCTTTGGCATTTTAAAGATGCTCAAGAAATTTTTGCCCTTGCTGCCCCTTGCCACTAAAGAAATGGTAATCCGGGCCTTGGTCACCTCCCGCCTTGACTACGTAAATGCCTTATATGTTGGTCTCCCTGGTTATCTTATTGATAAATTGCAGGTGGTGCAGAATGCCGCAGCGCGATTGCTGTTGGATTTACCCAAGCACACCAGCGTCAGACACCATCTTCGTAGGTTACATTGGCTGCCACTAAAAGCTAGAGTTCTTTTCAAGGCCTTGGTGACAGCCCATGCAGCACTCTACGAACACGGCCCTCAGTACCTGAGGAAACGCTTTTCGTTTTATGTTCCGGGCAGACACCTTCGATCCTCGAATGTGTGTTTGATGTCTGTGCCCAAAATCCGTTTGACAAGAAAAGGTGGTAGCTCCTTATCTTATCTGGCGGCTAAGTCTTGGAACTCCCTTCCTTTGGAACTCCGCAGCCTTCAAAATCCCATCCTATTCAGGAAACAACTCAAAACTTTCTTATTCTATTAGTTTTTCTTTTTCCCTCTTCATTTCTCTTGCTGGTACCGCGCCGGGACACTCCTCCGAGTAGCTGTGCGCGTTATAAATCCCTAATACAATACAATACAATATGGCCTCCAACCTGGTTACAAAATATAGGTGTGGCGAACCCCTGATATGATGCATCAGGATACCGCGCTCTACAATGTGGTCGACATGTTTCTTGCCTTAGTGTCATAAGATCTGACGGCAATTCATCAGGACCTAAAAACAGTCTATCTACACTAGTTGTGGTTTTCTAGTTACATAAACATGATAGACCATCAAGCAGCACCCTAAATGTGGTACCTGTGAGTATGATGGCCAACCTGATAAAACAAATCAAGATGATTAGATGACATGAATAGAAGCAGCTCAATCCATACCATATGGGTCCCCGACGTGATTCGCCTTACATCATGCACTTGATGCAGCATTGGTGATATAATCATGGTGTCAAAAACATGCGTCATGCAATCATGACATGCTCGTGCAGAAAGAGGCGACTCAATGATGAATAAAAACACTCCGGGTATGTTAACCTCTAATTATAGGGTAGCTGAAATTCTGTGGACTCACCCAAGTTGACTCACACCATCGGATCCCGGCAGGTAGAGAACCCTGGTAATTCCAGTGTCCTAGAAAAAATGGGCGTCAATGAAGTGCACATTATTCAGCGTAAGGCAAGACAGGTCGATTGCATCTGGTGGTATGGTGTAAGCGCCTCCAATGTTAGATGAGGATTCGCAAAAACCAACACTCTTATTAAGGTGGTAGGCAGGTTAAAAACGGGCCATATGCGGAGGACGCCGTGAGACCCCATGAGTTGTAGTCCACAGACCCCATATGATAAAGAGTAAACCACTTCCAAAGTCACAAGGTACCATGCTTCAAAAGCTGCTAAGCAACCGGTATCTATGCACGGTGGGACAGAGGCAACCGTATTATCAATATGCCGGGTCCCCGTAGTGCCAACTAGCTCCTGGAAGTCCCAGGTGTTTCTGCTGCCTCGCTTTCTAACAGGTGCGAACTCACCTCTCAAATGAAAGTTCAGGGAATCGATTGTGGACGCTCCGTGTGGAACAGGCCAGAAGGGTGCTCAGTGCTGGAGGTGAGTGTGTGATGGTTCAAGGAGAGCAGGGCGCTCAGTGCTGGAGGTGAGTGTGTGATGGTTTAAGGTGAGCAGGGCGCTCAGTGCTGGAGGTGACTGTGTGATGGTTCTAAGGAAGCATGGTGCTCAGTGCTTGAGGTGAGTGTGCAATGGTTCAAGGTGAGCAGGGTGCTCAGTGCTGGAGGTGAGTGTGTGATGGTTCAAGGTGAGCAGGGCGCTCAGTGCTAGAGGTAAGTGTGTGATGGTTCTCCGGAAGCAAGGTGCTCAGTGCTGGAGATGAGTGTGTGATGGTTTTAAGGAAGCAAGGTGCTCAGTGCTTGAGGTGAGTGAGCGATGGTTCAAGGTGAGCAGGGTGCTCAGTGCTGGAGGTAAGTGTGTGATGGTTCATGCGGAGTAGGGTGCTCACAGCTGGAGGTGAGTGCGCGATGGTTCAAGGTGAGCAGGGTGCTCAGTGCTGGGGGTGAGTGTGTGTTGTGTGTTTTACACTCAGATGGTTCAAAGGGAGCAGAGTGATCTGTGCTGGAGGTAAGTACGTGTTGTGTGTCAGTGCTGGAGGTGAGTGTGCGTTGTGTGTCAAGGCTGGAGGTGAGTGCGTGTTGTGTTTCAGTCCTGGAGGTAAGTGTATGTTGTTTGTCAGTGATGGAGGTGAGTTCATGTTGTGAGTCAGTGCTGGAAGTGAGTGTGTTGTGTGTCAGTGCTGGAGGTGAGTGCGTGTTGTGTGTCAGGGCTAGAGGTCAGTGCGTGTTGTGTGTCAGTGCTGGAAGTTAGTGTGTTGTGTGTCAGTGCTGGAGGTGAGTGCGTGTTGTGTGTCGGGGCTAGAGGTGAGTGTGTGTCAGTGCTGGAGGTAAGTGTGTGTTGTGTGTCTGTGCTGGAAGTGAATACATGTTGTGTGTCAGTGCTGGAGGTGAGTACGTGTTGTGTGTCAGGGCTAGAGGTGAGTGCGTGTTGTGTGTCAGGGCTGGAGGTGAGTGAGTGTTGTGTGTCAGTGCTGGATGTGAGTGCGTGTTGTGTGTCAGTGCTGGAGGTGAGTGCGTGTTGTGTATCAGTGCAGGAGATGAGTGCGTGTTGCAGGTCAGTGCTGGAGGTAAGTGCATGTTGTGTGTCAGTGCTGGAGATGAGTGTGTGTTGTGTGTCAGTGCTGGAGGTGAGTGCGTGTTGTGTGTCAGGGCTGAAGGTGAGTGTGTGTTGTGTGTCTGTGCTGGAAGTGAATACATGTTGTGTGTCAGTGCTGGAGGTGAGTGCGTGTTGTGTGTCAGGGCTAGAGGTGAGTGTGTGTTGTGTGTCAGGGCTGGAGGTGAGTGAGTGTTGTGTGTCAGTGCTGGAGGTGAGTGTGTGTTGTGTGTCAGTGCTGGAAGTGAGTGTGTGTTGTGTGTCAGTGCTGGAGGTGAGTGTGTGTTGTGTCAGTGTTGGAGGTGAGTGCGTGTTGTGTTTCAGTGCTGGAGGTGAGTGTGTTAGTGCTGGAGGTAAGTGTGTGTTGTGTGTCAGTGCTGGAAGTGAGTGCGTGTTGTGTGTCAGGGCTGGAGGTGAGGGCATGTTGTGTATCAGTGCTGGAGGTGAGTGCGTGTTGTGTGTCAGTGCTGGAGGTGAGTGTGTGTTGTATGTCAGTGCTGGAGGTGAGTGTGTGTTGTGTGTCAGGGCTGGAGGTGAGTGTGTGTTGTGTTTCAGTGCTGGAGGTGAGTGTGTGTTGTGTGTCAGTGCCGGATTTGAGTGTGTGTTGTATGTCAGTGCTGGAGGTAAGTGTGTGTTGTGTGTCAGTGCTGGAGGGGAGTGCGTGTTGTGTGTCAGGGCTGGAGGTCAGTGCGCGTTGTGTTTCAGTGCGGGGGGTGTGTGTTGTGTGCCAGTACCAGATTTAAGTGCGTGTTGTCTGTCAGTGCTGGAGATAATTGTGTGTTGTGTGTCAGTGCTGGAGGTGAGTGCGTGTTGTGTGTCAATGCTGGAGGTGAGTGCATGTTGTGTGTCAGTGCTGGAAGTGAGTGTGTGTTGTGTGTCAGGGCTGGAGGTGAGTGTGTGTTGTGTTTCAGTGCCGGATTTGAGTGCCTGTTGTGTGTCAGTGCTGGAGGTAAGTGTATGTATTGTGTGAGTGCTGGAGTTGAGTGGGTGTTGTGTGTCAGTGCTGGAGGTGAGTGTGTGCTGTGTGTCAGTGCTGGAGGTGAGTGTGTGTTGTATGTCAATGCTGTAGGTGAGTGTGTGTCAGAGCTGGAGGTGAGTGCGTGTTGTGTGTTAGTGCTGAAGGTGAGTGCGTGTTGTGTGTCAGTGCTGGAGATGAGTGCATGTTGTGTGTCAGTGCTGGAGGTGAGTGTGTGTAGTGTTTCAGTGCTGGAGGTGAGTGTGTGTTGTGTGTCATTGCCGGATTTGAGTGCGTGTTGGGTGTCAGTGCTGGAGGTAAGTGTGTGTTGTGTGTCAGTGCTGGAGGTGGGTGTGGGTTGTGTGTCAGTGCCGGATTTGAGTGCGTGTTGTGTGTCAGTGCTGGAGGTAAGTATGTGTTGTGTGCAGTGCTGGAGGTGAGTGTGTGTTGTGAGTCAGTGCTGGAGGTGAGTGCGTGCTGTCTGTCAGTGCTGTAGGTAAGTGCATGTTGTGTGCCAGTGCTAGAGGTGAGTGTGTCTTGTGTGTCAGTGCTGGAGGGGAGTGCGTGCTGTGAGCCAGTGCTGTAGGTGAGTGTGTGTTGTGTGTCAGTGCTGAAGGTGTGTGCGTGCTGTGTTTCAGTGCTGGAGGTGTGTGCGTGTTGTGTGTCAGTGCTGGAAGTGAGTGTATGTTGTGTGTCAGTGCTGGAGGTGAGTGCGTGTTGCGTGTCAGGGCTGGAGGTGAGAGCACGTTGCGTGTCAGGGCTGGAGGTGAGTGCATGTTGTGTGTCAGGGCTGGAGGTGAGTGTGTGTTGTGTTTCAGTGCTGGAGGTGAGTGTGTGTTGTGTGTCAGTGCCAGATTTGAGTGTGTGTTGTGTTTCAGTGCTGGAGGTAAGTGTATGTTGTGTGTCAGTGCTGTAGGTGAGTGTGTGTTGTGTGTCAGTGCTGAAGGTGAGTGCCTGCTGCGTGTCAGTGCTGGAGGTGAGTGTGTGTTGTATGTCAATGCTGTAGGTGAGTTTGTGTCAGTGCTGGATTTGAGTGTGTGTTGTGTGTGAGTGCTGGAGGTAAGTGCGTGTTATGTGTCAATGCTGGAGGTGAGTGCGTGTTGTGTGTCAGGGCTGGAGGTGAGTGTGTGTTGTGTGTCAGTGCTGGAGGTGAGAGCGTGTTGTGTGTCAGTGCTGGAGGTGAGTGTGTGTTGTGTGTCAGTGCTGGAGGTGAGTGTGTGTTGTGTGTCAGTGCTGGAGGTGAGTGTGTGTCAGTGCTGGAGGTGAGTGTGTGTGTTGTGTGTCAGTGCTGGAGGTGCATGTTGTGTGTCAGTGCTGGAGGTGAGTGCATGTTGTGTCAGTGCTGGAGGTGCGTGCGTGTTGTGTGTCAGTGCTTGAGGTGAGTGTGTGTTGTGTGTCAGTGCTGGAGGTGAGTGTGTGTTGTGTGTCAGTGCTGGAGGTGAGTGACTGTCAGTGCTGGAGGTGAGTGTGTGTTGTGTGTCAATGCTGGAGGTGAGTGTGTGTCAGTGCTGGAGGTGAGTGCGTGTTGTGTGTCAGTGCTTGAGGTGAGTGTGTGTTGTGTGTCAGTGCTGGAGGTGAGTGTGTGTTGTGTGTCAGTGCTGGAGGTGAGTGACTGTCAGTGCTGGAGGTGAGTGTGTGTTGTGTGTCAATGCTGGAGGTGAGTGTGTGTCAGAGCTGGAGGTGATTGTGTGTTGTGTGTCAGTGCTGGAGGTGAGTGACTGTCAGTGCTGGAGGTGAGTGTGTGTTGTGTGTCAATGCTGGAGGTGAGTATGTGCCAATGCTGGAGGTGTTTGTGTGTCAGTGCTGGAGGTGAGTGCATGTTGTATGAATGCTGGAGGTGAGTGTGTGTTGTGTGTTGGTGCTGGAGGTGAGTGCGTGCTGTGTGTCAGTGCTGGAGGTGAGTGTGTGTTGTGTGAATGCTGGAGGTGAGTGTGTGTTGTGTGTCAGTGCTGGAGGTGAGTGCGTGTTGTGTGTCAGTGCTGGAGGTGAGTGTGTGTTGTATGTCAATGCTGTAGGTGAGTTTGTGTCAGTGCTGGAGGTGAGTGCGTGTTGTGTGTCAATGCAGGAGGTGAGTGTGTGTTGTGTGTCAGTGCTGTAGGTGAGTGCGTGTTGTGTGTCAGGGCTGGAGGTGAGTGTGTGTTGTGTGTCAATGCTGGAGGTGAGTGTGTGTCAATGCTGAAGGTGTTTGTTGTGTGTCAGTGCTGGAGGTGAGTGCGTGTTGTGTCAGTGCTGGAGGTGCGTGCGTGTTGTGTGTCAGTGCTTGAGGTGAGTGTGTGTTGTGTGTCAGTGCTGGAGGTGAGTGTGTGTTGTGTGTCAGTGCTGGAGGTGAGTGACTCAGTGCTGGAGGTGAGTGTGTGTTGTGTGTCAATGCTGGAGGTGAGTGTGTGTCAGTGCTGGAGGTGAGTGCGTGTTGTGTGTCAGTGCTTGAGGTGAGTGTGTGTTGTGTGTCAGTGCTGGAGGTGAGTGTGTGTTGTGTGTCAGTGCTGGAGGTGAGTGACTGTCAGTGCTGGAGGTGAGTGTGTGTTGTGTGTCAATGCTGGAGGTGAGTGTGTGTCAGAGCTGGAGGTGATTGTGTGTTGTGTGTCAGTGCTGGAGGTGAGTGACTGTCAGTGCTGGAGGTGAGTGTGTGTTGCGTGTCAATGCTGGAGGTGAGTGTGTGTCAATGCTGGAGGTGTTTGTGTGTCAGTGCTGGAGGTGAGTGCATGTTGTATGAATGCTGGAGGTGAGTGTGTGTTGTGTGTTGGTGCTGGAAGTGAGTGTGTGTTGTGTGAATGCTGGTGGTGAGTGTGTGTTGTGTGTCAGTGCTGGAGGTGAGTGCGTGTTGTGTGTCAGTGCTGGAGGTGACTGTATGTTGTGTGTCAATGCTGGAGGTGAGTATGTGTCCGTGCTGGAGGTGAGTCCGTGTTGTGTGTCCGTGCTGGAGGTGAGTGCGTGTTGTGTGACGGTGCTGGAGGTGAGTGTGTGTGTGTGTGTTGTGTGTCGGTGCTGGAGGTGAGTGTGTGTTGTGTGTCAGTGCTGGAGGTGCGTGTTGAGTGTCAGTGCTGGAGGTGAGTGCGTGTTGAGTGTCAGTGCTGGAGGTGAGTGCACGTTGTGTGTCAGTGCTGCAGGTGAGTGCGTGTTGTGTGTCAGTGCTGGAGGTGAGTGTGTGTTGTGTGTCAGTGCTGGAGGTGCGTGTTGAGTGTCAGTGCTGGAGGTGAGTGCGTGTTGAGTGTCAGTGCTGGAGGTGAGTGCGCGTTGTGTGTCAGTGCTGCAGGTGAGTGCGTGTTGAGTGTCAGTGCTGGAGGTGAGTGCGCGTTGTGTGTCAGTGCTGCAGGTGAGTGCGTGTTGTGTGTCAGTGCTGGAGGTGAGTGTGTGTTGTGTGTCAGTGCTGTAGGTGCGTGCGTGTAGAGTGTCAGTGCTGGAGGTGAGTGCGTGTTGTGTGTCAATGCTGGAGGTGAGTGTGTGTCAGTGCTGGAGGTGAGTGCGTGTTGTGTGTCAGTGCTGGAGGTGAGTGTGTGTCAGTGCTGGAGGTGAGTGCGTGTTGTGTGTCAGTGCTGGAGGTGAGTGTGTGTCAGTGCTGGAGGTGAGTGCGTGTTGTGTGTCAGTGCTGGAGGTGAGTGTGTATCAGTGCTGGAGGTGAGTGTGTGTTGTGTGTCAGTGCTGGAGGTGCGTGCGTGTAGAGTGTCAGTGCTGGAGGTGAGTGCGCGTTGAGTGTCAGTGCTGGAGGTGAGTGCGTGTTGTGTGTCAGTGCTGGAGGTGAGTGTGTGTCGGTGCTGGAGGTGAGTGCGTGTTGTGTGACGGTGCTGGAGGTGAGTGTGTGTGTGTGTGTTGTGTGTCGGTGCTGGAGGTGAGTGTGTGTTGTGTGTCAGTGCTGGAGCTGCGTGTTGTGTGTCAGTGCTGGAGGTGAGTGCGCGTTGTGTGTCAGTGCTGTAGGTGCGTGCGTGTAGAGTGTCAGTGCTGGAGGTGAGTGCGTGTTGTGTGTCAATGCTGGAGGTGAGTGTGTGTCAGTGCTGGAGGTGAGTGCGTGTTGTGTGTCAGTGCTGGAGGTGAGTGTGTATCAGTGCTGGAGGTGAGTGTGTGTGTTGTGTGTCAGTGCTGGTGGTGCGTGCGTGTTGAGTGTCAGTGCTGGAGGTGAGTGCGTGTTGTGTGTCAGTGCTGGAGGTGAGTGTGCGTGTTGTGTGTCAGTGCTGGAGGTGCGTGTTGAGTGTCAGTGCTGGAGGTGAGTGCGCGTTGTGTGTCAGTGCTGGAGGTGAGTGTGTGTGTTGTGTGTCAGTGCTGTAGGTGCGTGCGTGTAGAGTGTCAGTGCTGGAGGTGCGTGCGTGTTGTGTGTCAGTGCTGGAGGTGAGTGTGCGTTGTGTGTCAGTGCTGGAGGTGCGTGCGTGTAGAGTGTCAGTGCTGGAGGTGAGTGTGTGTTGTGTGTCAGTGCTGGAGGTGAGTGCGTGTTGTGTGTCAGTGCTGGAGGTGCGTGTGTGTTGTGTGTCAGTGCTGGAGGTGCGTGTTGAGTGTCAGTGCTGGAGGTGAGTGCGCGTTGTGTGTCAGTGCTGGAGGTGAGTGTGTGTGTTGTGTGTCAGTGCTGTAGGTGCGTGCGTGTTGTGTGTCAGTGCTGGAGGTGAGTGCGCGTTGTGTGTCAGTGCTGGAGGTGAGTGTGTGTTGTGTGTCAGTGCTGGAGGTGAGTGTGTGTGTTGTGTGTCAGTGCTGGAGGTGCGTGCGTGTTGTGTGTCAGTGCTGGAGGTGAGTGCGTGTTGTGTATCAGTGCTGGAGGTGAGTGTGTGTGTTGTGTGTCAGTGCTGGAGGTGCGTGTTGAGTGTCAGTGCTGGAGGTGAGTGCGTGTTGAGTGTCAGTGCTGGAGGTGAGTGCGTGTTGTGTGTCAGTGCTGGAGGTGCGTGCGCGTTGTGTGTCAGTGCTGGAGGCGCGTGCGCGTTGTGTGTCAGTGCTGGAGGTGAGTGCGCGTTGTGTGTCAGTGCTGGAGGCGCGTGCGTGTTGTGTGTCGGTGCTGGAGGTGAGTGTGTGTAGAGTGTCAGTGCTGGAGGTGAGTGCGTGTTGTGTGTCAGTGCTGGAGCTGTGTGCTGTGGAGCGGCTGCTCTCGCGCTGTCTCTGGTGATTGAATCCTTCACTCGCCTCTTTCATGAGTTCTCTGCTGTGTCTCGCTCATCACCGGCAGTGACGTGGGGTTGGCCGGGAGGTCATTAAGGCAGAGGCGCGGGTGCAGTGCCGGATGTCATTGAGTCCAGGCCCGCACTCAGTGTGCGTGGGTGGTTGATGTGTTATTAACTGAGCAGCAGACCACCTGCCCCCACCCTTGCGCCCTCATCCTACCGGTCCTAATGGGCCCTCGGTTCGCCCCTCGCCGCTCGCTGCTCTGATGCGTGTGCTCTCTCAGTCACTCAGTCAGTGACTGCTGAGACTCCTCTGACGTGCACTGAGCCCCTCGGTCTGACTCATGCGGGCAGGGGGCGGCAGTCATGGCCTGTCTCATTATGTAGCTGGGGGTTCCCTTGTTTGCAGGCAGGCGCGCCTTGAAGCCATGAAGAGCTTATCGACAAGGGATTGATGATCAAACATCGATAATGCACCACATCGAATTGTATTCATCAGAGTTGACCTCACTTTGTTGGCCTTTTGTCCTGCGTTTTTCATATGTGAGAGGGATACCTCCAGTCCCTTCACACCACTCACCGCCCCAACCATTTATTTCATTCTTACTTCTGCTGCTTTTGATTTTAATATAGTTTTATATACAATATTCCTATTTTTAGGAGCTTTCATGCAGCCCTCTTCATCCATTGGTCGCTTGCTGTGTCATTCATCTTTTTTGTTCAGCCCACTCCAGCATTCAGCATAGGGCAGTAGGTCAACTCCCTTCAGCCATTGTCTAACTTCACTGTGAGTGACAGCATTCCTTCCTGCGGTCAAAGAAGTAAGTTCTCTTCCGTGCCAGGGGCCCATATGGCAATGTGTGTGCTTTTTGAGTCCAAAAATCATAGATATGTTTTATGGCTTTCCTGGTGGCCATCCCAGCATGCACTGTGTCTGCAAAAGGGAAAAGTTGTCTCGTGCTTTCTGGAAGAGACCTTGATCTCCCTCTGCCATCAAGGCATTGCAGAGGGAGTGATTGATTGATGATTCATTGATTGATAGATTCGAAATTTCTAGAGCGCAACAAATGTCCCTGGGCATCAAGGCACTGCAGTCTTACTTGGCTGCTAGGCAGGAGCTGACAAAGATTCTCAGAATCTCCTATGTCTTACTAAAGTGAGAACAAGCACATTTTAACGCCTTTCTAAAAGGAAGATGTGCCTTTATGGAGGTAAGATGGAGGGGTGGACCGCTCCACAGGCTCTGCCTCCCCATTTCTTCCTGCGGACTCTGGGAAGGGTCAACTGATTGCGAGCTGCAGAGCGGAGATTTCTGGCTGGTACATTCCATTGGAACATGGCTTTAATATCCGCTGGACTTGCCGAGTAGAGGGCATTCTGAACAATGCAGAGTACCTTAAGTGATAAGTGCTTTTCTGCCGAAAGCCAGCGTAGATCACTAAGACCTTTTGATGCCGACTGGCGCTTAGGTATGTCCAGCGTGAGTCCAGCCGCCGCATTCTGCACCAGTTGCAACTCAGCAATGGTCGTCTTGTTGGCCTAGAGGTAAAGTGCATTACAATGACCTACCCTAGAGATAACCAGGGTAAGCACGGCCCCTTTCTGAACCGGATTGGTCATGTAGGGAAAGTTTGCCTCAACAATTTGATCGCCGAAAAGCAAGGTAACACCGTGCGATTGACCTGGCTGTTTAATGACAGCTTGCCATCTAGGACAATGCCCGGGTCCTTCACTGTTTCAGCTGGCCTCGATAGGGTACCCAATGTCTCCTGCCACCAAGTGCTATTCCACGCCGAAGATTGACAGCCAAAGAACAGGACCTCCGTCTTATCTCCATTAAGTTTGAAGTAGTTCTTGCCCATCCCTGCAGCTACAGCCGTCAGAACGGTGATGGATCAAACCCAGATCTATCGACTGGGTGTGAGTGTTTGATTGATTCTGATGCTCTGTCCATCACCACCCCCTTTTGTACCGCTTTGTTCGCCATAAGTTGGCAGGGTAGGCTCAGACGTGAGTCCCTTACTCACTTTGCCACTGGATTCAAGCAAGCCTGGCTGAAGATGGCTGAAATGCCAGAAACCGGTCCTAGGAAGCTTGTTTCCGGTCCAGGGAAGGCATGGCTTGGCAGTTCGGGCTGGACTGTTCCCATGAGGCACAGGGTCAGACTGATTTGCATATGGCCATGTCTGAACTGGGGTGGCAGGGTGGGCTAAAGAACGGTGATGGATCAAACCCAGATCTGTTGACTGGGTCTGAGTGTTTGATTGGTTCTGATGCTCTGTCCATCACCACCCCCTTTTGTACCGCTTTGTTCGCCATAAGTTGGCAGGGTATGCTCAGACGTGAGTCCCTTGCTCACTTTGCCACTGGATTCAAGCAAGCCTGGCTGAAGACGGCTGAAATGCCAGAAACCGGTCCTAGGAATCTTGTTTTCGGTCCAGGGAAGGCATGGCTTGGCAGTTCGGGCTGGACTGTTCCCATGAGGCACAGGGTCAGACTGATTTGCATATGGCCATGTCTGAACTGGGGTGGCAGAGTGGGCTAAAGAACGGTGATGGATCAAACCCAGATCTGTTGACTGGGTGTGAGTGTTTGATTGGTTCTGATGCTCTGTCCATCACCACCCCCTTTTGTACCGCTTTGTTCGCCATAAGTTGGCAGGGTATGCTCAGACGTGAGTCCCTTGCTCACTTTGCCACTGGATTCAAGCAAGCCTGGCTGAAGATGGCTGAAATGCCAGAAACCGGTCCTAGGAAGCTTGTTTCCGGTCCAGGGAAGGCATGGCTTGGCAGTTCGGGCTGGACTGTTCCCATGAGGCACAGGGTCAGACTGATTTGCATATGGCCATGTCTGAACTGGGGTGGCAGAGTGGGCTAAAGAACAGTGATGGATCAAACCCAGATCTGTTGACTGGGTGTGAGTGTTTGATTGGTTCTGATGCTCTGTCCATCACCACCCCCTTTTGTACCGCTTTGTTCGCCATAAGTTGGCAGGGTATGCTCAGACGTGAGTCCCTTGCTCACTTTGCCACTGGATTCAAGCAAGCCTGGCTGAAGACGGCTGAAATGCCAGAAACCGGTCCTAGGAAGCTTGTTTCCGGTCCATGGAAGGCATGGCTTGGCAGTTCGGGCTGGACTGTTCCCATGAGGCACAGGGTCAGACTGATTTGCATATGGCCATGTCTGAACTGGGGTGGCAGAGTGGGCTAAAGAACGGTGATGGATCAAACCCAGATCTGTTGACTGGGTGTGAGTGTTTGATTGGTTCTGATGCTCTGTCCATCACCACCCCCTTTTGTACCGCTTTGTTCGCCATAAGTTGGCAGGGTATGCTCAGACGTGAGTCCCTTGCTCACTTTGCCACTGGATTCAAGCAAGCCTGGCTGAAGACGGCTGAAATGACAGAAACCGGTCCTAGGAAGCTTGTTTCCGGTCCATGGAAGGCATGGCTTGGCAGTTCGGGCTGGACTGTTCCCATGAGGCACAGGGTCAGACTGATTTGCATATGGCCATGTCTGAACTGGGGTGGCAGAGTGGGCTAAAGAACAGTGATGGATCAAACCCAGATCTGTTGACTGGGTGTGAGTGTTTGATTGGTTGTGATGCTCTGTCCATTACCACCCCCTTTTGTACCGCTACAGCCGTCATACACAGAATGAAATTAGCTGCAAACTCCTCAGAATCTTTGGAGAAGGACACAATTACCTGTGAGTCATCAGCATGTGACACGGTCTTCCATCCGAAAGAACGTCTGTAGGAAGGTGGATATCTGACTATGGTTACCCCCAAATTTTTGCCTAGTGTCTAGCTGGTTTTTCGACTTAGTTGGCCTGAGATCCTGCCATTCAGGCTCTCAGGCTATCTGCTCTCTCTGTAAAATGGACTCCATGTACCCTAGGTACATACCCAATTGGTTGGATCACCCTGTCAGCCCCTGTACCAGTGTACACTAGGTACCCAGGGCATTGGTGTACCCAAGGCCTGCCAGGGGCTGCAGCATGTATTATGCCACCCCAGGCTTGGCCTAACAATCTGACACAACTGGCTGATCACTCAGCTGGGGTAAGTTGGTGTAATCACCTCTTACTTAGGTGTAGTATACCTATACCTAACCTTAAATGGGACACCTGGTAACCTATGAGTCACTCCTATGGCAGGCCTTAACAATCCTGAAGGCAGAGTGCTTGGTTCCATGTGAGATGGTGCTCTGGCATGAGCTGAGCCTGTCTACAGTGGTCGGAACAACTTCCTTCTACTGTTTCCAGATATCGTCATACCATATACTCTTAAGTGCATTATGAACCTCGCGGTTAAATGCTATCTTTGGTTTGGCTTTATCAAAACATGTCGAGTAAGGTGTCATACGAATTGGAATACTAACCCCTCGCCAATTCTGGCGACGGGGTTAGCATTCCACCCTTCTAGAGGGACACGACATGTACAGTACCTGAAACCCGGGTAAAATCAGACATAGCCTCAGCTCCACAAAATGGATGCTGCCACCACAGACACAAGTCTGCCCTCCTGCTGCTGGGAGTCCTTCCAGCTTGGGAGGTGTGGACAAAGGGTTTCCTGCCAGGGGAGGTGCGTGCACCACCCCAGACAGGATTTTGTGTATTGGTCAGGTAGGGCTTGAAAGAAACCAGACATGCCTGTGGCTCACAAGGAGCCTCGGTGCATATGCCAGTTCAAACCGGTCCTGGGGCACACCAGTCCCGGGCCTGGGGCGAGCTGGACAAAGGATTGGGGGTGTAACCACCCCCCTTCCTGGTCCCACCCTTAGGGAGGGACCTAGCAGGTAGTCCGGCCCCTAGAATCCGCTTAAAGGTAGGAGCTGTGTCCTAAGACTTCAGACATCCTGGAATCAACTTGAAACTAAGAAGAAGACGGGAACTTCGACATTCTGCTGCACAGAAGACTGAAGCCAATCTCCCCTGTGGTCAGGGAGTGACCACCTTGCTAACGCAAGCACCATCCAGCGAATCACCGTCTGCTTTGCCGCCGCCTCCCGCCGGAGCCCGAGCCCAGAGACTGACAAGACCTGGACCTCCAGACCTCTCACCGCCCGATCCACAGTCCCTGAAAAGAGGAGACCCGTGGAGGCACCGAGACACGTGGAGCCAGCCATCTTGGAACGACTACGACAAGCTGACCAGTGCAACAACCGAGGCTCCCTCCAAGTTGTGCTTTGGGTCCTGAGAAGCCCAACCCTCGAGCAGCATCTGCACCAAAGGTGAGCCCTCCAGCATCTCCACGATCTGCGTGGGGCCCTTCTGCATTTTGCCACTCGACGCGCCTAACCGGTTGCTGGCCCGCTGGCTAGTGGCCATCTTGGCGACGAAATCTACGACAAACACCGCTGGTCTGGTTGCTCCAGACTGGCCCTTGCTCCCCTCCAAAGGAGCAATCCCTCTGACCTTGCTGGTCAGAACCAACAGCTGATTTCCGAATCCTCCTGCAATTACTTTTGCCAAGGCTTGTTTGCTTCGATCAAGTCGCCGACACCGCCGACAGCGAGAGCCTGCGTGGGACAGCTCGTGAGCCGACTCCTGGACGTCGTCGACCTTCAGGGACCACGTGGCTGCGGAGACAAGCTACCCCTCATCACCTGTTTGCACCCGACATCGCCTGGTACCCACCTGGTGCCACGCTGGTCACTGGCTAGTGACTGTGAACACTGTCCCCTCTGCTTACAGGTCTTCAACATCTCCGATCCACTCTTGGATCCACTGCATCTCTTCCCGACCGACCGCCTGCAGCATCTTTGTCCCAGGCTCAACGGAACAGATAGAAGAAACCCGACGCACTTTGAGGCCTATGCACCCGCTTCCTGTGGGTGAGGTAAAGCTGGTACTCCGGTGCCCATGTGTAGTAGTACATCTCTAGTGCCTGTGTTCCAAATCTTAAGTTCCTAGGTCATCCGGAAGATTCCTTTTGCAGTAACTTTGTACTTTTTACGCACCCATTGAAACCTATGGGAGCACGCGTGTGACTATTTGCTCTGCACACGCCACCCGTGGACCTCCTGGTCACTAATTGACGTTAGCTCCTTGTAGGCCCAGCGATTCTAGAGGCCCTAGGCCTTTTCCCTTTTCTGTTCGTGGTACTTATACCACTATTTTAGTATATGGTTTGAGTGGCCACCAGGGCCTACCCATATAAAGTGCAACTTCTGTGTATTCTGTGATAATCTTGTTTGACGATTTGTGCTCCTGTGCTCATAAAGAGACTAGGGGTAACTTTGATAAATAAATACCTATATATTTTGAATATATATCTGTGTGGTGTCCTTTCATTGGTATAAAAGGGGGTTGCATTTGGTAAAACAGCTGGCTTAACACGCATCACGAGTTTAGCCTCAAAGACTGCTTAGCCTACGCTACCACTAGGGCAGCTAGTCCGAAAAGGTTGACTTACAACCACACCATAAGGGTTGCTTGGCATGGTACAAGGTGGTCACTAGAACTAGTGAACAGCATATACCAGGCCAACTTCTCACATTGGTGGCAGCGGTGGGATTTGAGCTTGCTGTGTTTTACCATTGTAATCTCTTGGTTACCAATTGAAAGATCACATAGGTACCTGTAGGTACATATAAAACAAGATTAGATATACATAAGTTCTACTGAACTTAGTTGTTGTAGAGCAAAGGGAGTAGCACACCCTGACTACAACTACTAGATAGGTTTAGTAGGTAAACACAAGTGTAGGTAGATTGCAACACATCCACCCACACTTAAGAGCAATGGCCGGGGCAGAGGGGTCCACTGTACCCATCTCTGTTGAGAGTGACCCCCAGAGGGCACCATCCAGCTTTGCTACCCTTAATCAGAATGAGCTCAGGCATTTGGCAACTCTTAGAGGCCTTAAACAGCCCAAGAACCCAAACTCTGCTGAGCTCAGAGAACTCTTACAGAATGATGAGAATCAGAGAGAACTCAGGAAAGCTTCCCAGTTAGCCCCCTTAGGGTCAGGAACAGGAGGCCCCCCTTCTGAAGATGCCACAGAGGTACCCCCTTCCAATAGTCACCCCTTAGATGGGATGCCTACCACAGAGGAAGAAAGTGATGGGGATACAGATGTGAGTGGGGATGAAGGGAGAACTAGCCCAGTGCCAAGTGTTATACTTGGCCCAGCTAAACTAAGGCTGTTGGGGACTGACAGTGGGTTCACCCCATTGGATCTCCCCAGTGGACTTAACACAGGGCTTGGAAGGCAAAGGAATCGCTCAGGTGACTCCAATGCTTCCCATGGCTCTAGAGGCTCTCAAGGTCACTCCAGAAGGAGACTGACCACCCCTCAGAGGAGGGAACATGAGGCCAGAATGCAGGAAGCCCAGCTGAGGATCAGGAAGCAGGAGCTAGAAGTAGCCCTGATGGAAGAAAAACTGAACAAGGCTAGGCAGCCTAGAGAGAGTGGGCCTATACCCACTGGTGGCAGCAATGTCCCTAGGGACAAAGATAGGGTCTTTGACAATAGGAACCTGTCCAAGATTGTGCCCCCCTACAAAAGTGGGGATGACATCCACAAATGGATGACTGCTCTTGAGAGAGCCTGCAAAGTGCAGCAGGTTCCTGAAGACCAGTGGGCAGCAATCTTATGGCTCTCCTTTGAGGGGAGAGGCAGAGATAGACTCCTCACTGTTAGAGAAGAGGATGTCAGAAATTACAGAGTCCTGAAGAGTGTCCTAGTTGATGGGTTAGGCTTAACCACTGAACAGTACAGGTTAATGTTCAGAGACACCCAGAAGACACAGACTCAGGACTGGTCTGAATATGTGGAATGTGCCACTAAGGCTTTGGAGGGTTGGTTGCTGGGAAGTAAGGTGTCTGATTATACAGGATTGTACAATTTGATGATGAGAGAGCAGATTTTAAGTAATTGTCAAAACCAGCTTCTCCATCAACACCTGGTAGACTCAGATTTGACCTCTCCCCAAGAATTGGGAAAGAGGGCAGATAAATGGGTCAGGACCAGGATCAGGCCTAAAAACCAGGGTGGTGACCAAAAGAAAGATACCACCAAGCCTCAAGAGAAGGGTGGGGATAAAGAAAAAGAGAAACCGTCCTCAGGGCCCCAAAACTCCACACAGGGTGGTGGGTCCCAAGCTCCCTCCTCTACCACAGCTAAAAAGCCCTACTGCCATGAGTGTAAAACTCCTGGGCATTGGAAAACTGACAGCGGTTGCCCAAGGGCTAAAAACAAAACTGTTCCTCCAATTACTCCTGTCACACCACCTATTACTGTCAGCAGTAATCCCCCAGGTGGTGGGAGTGCCCCCAGAAATCTGGGTGGGTTTACTTGGGGAACACAGGGGGACCCTGGCTTAGCCAATTCCCCTACAGCAACCACTCTTGTCTGTGATGGTGGCATGGGGTTTGCCAACTTCACTGCCTGTCCCAACACTTTGGGTAGGTACAGACAGGAGCCCTACATCAATGGTACAAAAGCTGAGGCCTACAGAGACACTGGGGCTAGCATCACAATGGTGGCCCATTGGCTAGTTCCCTCTGAGCAGCTTTTGCCCGGTTTCTCCTACCAGGTGACTAACATTGATGGCAAACAGAACAGTCATCCCATGGCAGAGGTATGTCTCAGCTGGGGAGGGGTCACTGGCCCTAAAAGGGTAGCAGTGTCCCCAACCTTGCCTGTAGACTGCTTACTGGGGAATGACTTAGAACTCTCAGCTTGGGCTGGAGTTGAACAAGACACCCATTCTAAAATGGTAGGCCTTTCACAAAAGGGTAGGGGGGTTGTGCCATTCACAACCCCTGTCCAAATAGATTTCCTCCCTGAAAAGGTTGGAAGGGCAGTGGTAGCCACAGCCCAGGCACAGACAGACTTCCCTGTAGGGACTGGCAGAGCTGTGACAGTCACAGCTCAAACACAAACTGAGTGCCCCCCTGAAAAGGTTGGCAAGGCTGTAATGGTCTCAGCCTATACTCAGACTGACATAGGTGTAGTGAAGCCTGAAACAATGGATCACTCCACACAAACTGAGAGCAGTGGGGAGGAAGAAAAGTCTCCCTCTCCCCAGACATTAGGAAAAGGTCAGCCTCCTCAGGGATCTGACCTCACCCCTTGTGAAGGAACTGCCCCAGAGGTAGCCAGGCCTGGCCTGGCAGAGCCTCTGATGTCAGTGGCCCCTTCCAAGGTGGGATCCAGTCTGGTGCAGGTAGCCTGCCTCTCTCTACCCTGCCTCAGTCAGCCCAGGGCTGCAGAGGTCAGGGAGGCCAGTGGACCCCCAGAGGGCCCCTGTCCACAAGAACCCCCCCATCAAAAGAATGAGGATTGCCTGGCTAGTAGCCCTAGTCAGGTGATGGGTAAAAACATTCCTGAGGGATCTCCTTTACAGGTAGTTAGGGACCTCCCCCAGGGGGATTCTGTTGGGCACAGGCAAACATGGGACCTTAGGGCCCCAAACCTGACCTGTCCCTCCAGTAAGCCCACAAAAGGGACCCAGCCTCCAGCTTTAGGTAGCCAGAGGCTGACCCTGAGAGCACAGTGCAACTCAGTTAAAGAAAGAAAGGCATCCATGGTGGAGGATGATTGGAGGAAGCTGAGGCCTCACTTTGAGGACACTCACTTCAGTACTCCATCTCAACACCAGCCTTTTACTTTGCCAAGACACACCACAGGTAGAGATTCCCTATGGTGGAGACCCTCTGATACCCTTAGGGTGAGGGATTGCTTAGTGGACCATGAGACAGGGGGTAACCATGCCAGTGCTGGTTCCTCCTTATATGGCCACTTGGGCAATATAGGCTTACCTGGTCAAGGTCAGCCTTATCTCCCTTCGTTTGGGGGGGGGTTGTGTAGGAAGGTGGATATCTGACTATGGTTACCCCCAAATTTTTGCCTAGTGTCTAGCTGGTTTTTCGACTTAGTTGGCCTGAGATCCTGCCATTCAGGCTCTCAGGCTATCTGCTCTCTCTGTAAAATGGACTCCATGTACCCTAGGTACATACCCAATTGGTTGGATCACCCTGTCAGCCCCTGTACCAGTGTACACTAGGTACCCAGGGCATTGGTGTACCCAAGGCCTGCCAGGGGCTGCAGCATGTATTATGCCACCCCAGGCTTGGCCTAACAATCTGACACAACTGGCTGATCACTCAGCTGGGGTAAGTTGGTGTAATCACCTCTTACTTAGGTGTAGTATACCTATACCTAACCTTAAATGGGACACCTGGTAACCTATGAGTCACTCCTATGGCAGGCCTTAACAATCCTGAAGGCAGAGTGCTTGGTTCCATGTGAGATGGTGCTCTGGCATGAGCTGAGCCTGTCTACAGTGGTCGGAACAACTTCCTTCTACTGTTTCCAGATATCGTCATACCATATACTCTTAAGTGCATTATGAACCTCGCGGTTAAATGCTATCTTTGGTTTGGCTTTATCAAAACATGTCGAGTAAGGTGTCATACGAATTGGAATACTAACCCCTCGCCAATTCTGGCGACGGGGTTAGCATTCCACCCTTCTAGAGGGACACGACATGTACAGTACCTGAAACCCGGGTAAAATCAGACATAGCCTCAGCTCCACAAAATGGATGCTGCCACCACAGACACAAGTCTGCCCTCCT
The DNA here is from genome assembly GCF_964204655.1 of Triturus cristatus. Lineage (NCBI taxonomy): Eukaryota > Metazoa > Chordata > Amphibia > Caudata > Salamandridae > Triturus > Triturus cristatus. The sequence goes on from NC_140584.1 coordinate 1,196,049,035, forward strand.
GCTGCTGGGAGTCCTTCCAGCTTGGGAGGTGTGGACAAAGGGTTTCCTGCCAGGGGAGGTGCGTGCACCACCCCAGACAGGATTTTGTGTATTGGTCAGGTAGGGCTTGAAAGAAACCAGACATGCCTGTGGCTCACAAGGAGCCTCGGTGCATATGCCAGTTCAAACCGGTCCTGGGGCACACCAGTCCCGGGCCTGGGGCGAGCTGGACAAAGGATTGGGGGTGTAACCACCCCCCTTCCTGGTCCCACCCTTAGGGAGGGACCTAGCAGGTAGTCCGGCCCCTAGAATCCGCTTAAAGGTAGGAGCTGTGTCCTAAGACTTCAGACATCCTGGAATCAACTTGAAACTAAGAAGAAGACGGGAACTTCGACATTCTGCTGCACAGAAGACTGAAGCCAATCTCCCCTGTGGTCAGGGAGTGACCACCTTGCTAACGCAAGCACCATCCAGCGAATCACCGTCTGCTTTGCCGCCGCCTCCCGCCGGAGCCCGAGCCCAGAGACTGACAAGACCTGGACCTCCAGACCTCTCACCGCCCGATCCACAGTCCCTGAAAAGAGGAGACCCGTGGAGGCACCGAGACACGTGGAGCCAGCCATCTTGGAACGACTACGACAAGCTGACCAGTGCAACAACCGAGGCTCCCTCCAAGTTGTGCTTTGGGTCCTGAGAAGCCCAACCCTCGAGCAGCATCTGCACCAAAGGTGAGCCCTCCAGCATCTCCACGATCTGCGTGGGGCCCTTCTGCATTTTGCCACTCGACGCGCCTAACCGGTTGCTGGCCCGCTGGCTAGTGGCCATCTTGGCGACGAAATCTACGACAAACACCGCTGGTCTGGTTGCTCCAGACTGGCCCTTGCTCCCCTCCAAAGGAGCAATCCCTCTGACCTTGCTGGTCAGAACCAACAGCTGATTTCCGAATCCTCCTGCAATTACTTTTGCCAAGGCTTGTTTGCTTCGATCAAGTCGCCGACACCGCCGACAGCGAGAGCCTGCGTGGGACAGCTCGTGAGCCGACTCCTGGACGTCGTCGACCTTCAGGGACCACGTGGCTGCGGAGACAAGCTACCCCTCATCACCTGTTTGCACCCGACATCGCCTGGTACCCACCTGGTGCCACGCTGGTCACTGGCTAGTGACTGTGAACACTGTCCCCTCTGCTTACAGGTCTTCAACATCTCCGATCCACTCTTGGATCCACTGCATCTCTTCCCGACCGACCGCCTGCAGCATCTTTGTCCCAGGCTCAACGGAACAGATAGAAGAAACCCGACGCACTTTGAGGCCTATGCACCCGCTTCCTGTGGGTGAGGTAAAGCTGGTACTCCGGTGCCCATGTGTAGTAGTACATCTCTAGTGCCTGTGTTCCAAATCTTAAGTTCCTAGGTCATCCGGAAGATTCCTTTTGCAGTAACTTTGTACTTTTTACGCACCCATTGAAACCTATGGGAGCACGCGTGTGACTATTTGCTCTGCACACGCCACCCGTGGACCTCCTGGTCACTAATTGACGTTAGCTCCTTGTAGGCCCAGCGATTCTAGAGGCCCTAGGCCTTTTCCCTTTTCTGTTCGTGGTACTTATACCACTATTTTAGTATATGGTTTGAGTGGCCACCAGGGCCTACCCATATAAAGTGCAACTTCTGTGTATTCTGTGATAATCTTGTTTGACGATTTGTGCTCCTGTGCTCATAAAGAGACTAGGGGTAACTTTGATAAATAAATACCTATATATTTTGAATATATATCTGTGTGGTGTCCTTTCATTGGTATAAAAGGGGGTTGCATTTGGTAAAACAGCTGGCTTAACACGCATCACGAGTTTAGCCTCAAAGACTGCTTAGCCTACGCTACCACTAGGGCAGCTAGTCCGAAAAGGTTGACTTACAACCACACCATAAGGGTTGCTTGGCATGGTACAAGGTGGTCACTAGAACTAGTGAACAGCATATACCAGGCCAACTTCTCACAACGTCTGAGTTTGGCAGATGGGGAATGTACAGATTAAGCAGTGTACGGCTCAGAGAAGAGCCCTGAGGAACCCCACAAGGCAGTGAAAAAGGTTCTGAATGGAACTGATTAAGAACAACCCTTTGTGATCTCCCCGAAAGAAAGGAGGTCAGCAGAATCAGAGCTTTGTCCTTGATACCCAGTGTCATCAAGCGCTCCGTCAGCAGGGTGGGAGCGATGGTATCGTAAGCCGCGAAAGGATCTACCAGGATAGGTGCTGCGTCCTTCCAATTGTCAACGAAGCATCTGATGCTGTCCGTTGCAGCTACGAAGGCAGTTTCAATCCCGTGGATGCTACGAAAGCCATACTGCGAAGTATCCAGCAGATCCTGTCCCTCTGATGCCTTATCCATGAAAAGGTGGCTTTAAAGGTTCCGGTTAAAATCTATTTATTTGAGAGTCATAATATCCAGTCTTGATAAAGATGGTGTTATAAGACTTGCCATCGAAACGCGTTGGCGCCCTTACTAGAAACATAATCCATGAAAAGGCTGGAATTACAGACCACATACTATTACTGCAGTGTCGGATTCTAGTCCCTAATATTGTGAGATCACGGATGTGTGCCCTTCATAAGTCAGCCGTTTACAACAAACGTTTTGGGGCTCCTTTGGTTGCCCACTGGGTCGAGTCTGAGCATTCTGCGAAAGATTTAGGTTGGACTATTTGGAACATATAACTCCACCCAATGACAGTAACACTGATGCCTTGAGACGCAAAAGAGAGGTGTTCTGGATTTACACCCTACAGACATATGAAAAGGGGCCCAATGAATCCCTTCCCTGGGAGAATGCCATCATATAAACCTGGTATCTCTGTCTTAGCCCTTCTTGGATTACCGTTTCCTTTATATCTCTGTAAGTGCTTTGCCAATTGTTCCGTATCGTACACTAGATATTTCTCTTTTCTTCTTCTATACGCAACTCTCGTCCCTAGATTTGACTCTATTCTGTTTTATGCTGCCATTGTCGGTTGTGTTATTACTCTTCATATCTCTACTGCTTACTAGATGTCTCTAGCCTCAATTGTATTGGAAATTATCCAGTTATCCCTCTTTTTATTACTTATGCTGTTCAGGTCCTTTTACTTTGCCTAATGGCCTAATGGACAGACGGTTTCTTCCTTTTTCATTCATCCAATCCGTTCTTTCTTCTCTATTTATTGATCTACCATATTTGCCTTGGGACGATCTTTATTCATTTTTATTCTCAATCAATCAATCAAAGTGATCTTTATTTCGGTCTTGGACCATAAAAAATGGTAGATCATAAAAACATACATCATAAAAAGATAGAAGTAAACAGTTACAAATCATATTAAATGACATTTCATTGTAAATTACATTAATTACCAAGACAAATATTTAAAAGAGGGATAAAAGAATAAAAAAATTAAAAGTGATTAAAAAAGTACTAGTGACGAAGGTTAGTAGGTATATCTGTTTAAGTGGCTCTAGGCGTTAAATGAGGTAAGGGAACATCTCCTCTGCCACACAGCGTGCCAATAACATGATACCGAAAAAACTATAGGTGTTGAGGTATCAGTCTTCAAAATTTTATAGGCATAACAGTGTGTAGTGCCCAAGTTCCTTCAAACTTGGGCAAGCCAGCGTTTCCTAATCGATTTGTATGTGGGGCAAAAGAACAGGACGTGTAACTCAGTTTCTTTTATAGCTCCACAGGTCGAGCAATCAGAAGGATTGTTAGTCGACCAATTTCCCGGAAAGGCTCTCAGGGAAAGTGTGCCGTATCTAAATTGAATATAGAGCTTTCTAAAGGCACACGGCTCAATCTCATCTAGGAAGGGCTCTATTTTGAACTCCTCCTTCATATTAAATAATTCTAGGGTCAATGAGCCTAGCCTGTTATTAGTTAGCAGTTTGTCCTTACTATTTAACCAAAATATGTTGGCTAGTTCAGCTCTAGAGAGATTTGGAGCGTTTGTCTCTGGCTGATACCAGAGGGCAGGAATTCCCAATCTCATAAACTCCTTTTTAATGTATACTAGCCACGGTATTTTGGCTATGCCAGGAAGAGCCATTAGTGCCTTTAAATCATTTCGATAATTTACCAATTCCGGCGTTGCCCACAACCTCCGCCAATACATTAGAGGCCTCAACGCAACTTCTTCCTGTATAGATCTAATGCCCAAATCCATTCTAAGTGGATTGAGTGGTGTACTGGGTGGTAGGGCCAATAAAGACCTTAAAAACAAATTCTCAGACCTGCTGATGTCTCCAGCTGGACAGTGCCCCCAGAGCTCAGCCCCATAAAAGATTGCACCCCGTGCTTGGGCTTTATAGATCTCAATAATGGGTGCTATAGGTTTGGAGGTGGATGCTCTGTGCAATTTAAGGATCCCACCGCAGGTCTGGGTAAGTCGAAGTTTTGCTTTTGCTAGTTGAGGACCCCAACTAATTCAATTATCTTCATCCTTTATCTCTTTACTTTGTTTCTCACTCTTTTTGTTTCTATTTTTTCGGTCTTGTACTCTAGACCGGTTATTTAGTATAGACCTCCCCCTAACATGGCGGCCATTGTTCGTACTCTTAGTCCCCTTTCTATGTACAGTTCAGGGTTTCATTTTCTGGGCACTTCTCCGTAGTCCTTCCTCTAGCTTGCTCGCTAGTCTTATCCACACGTGTGGCCCGTTTTCATCGCACTGGTTTGCACTTTATAAGGAGGACGCTGGCAGCGTCCCCCTCACCGCAGCGGGTATTGACGCCACTAGTACCTGAATTCCCGACCGGTGGATGACGGCAAACCAGTAAGTATTGCATACCCAGCGCCATATGTGTTTCTTGTTTATTACATCTCGACTGACCCCCGTCCTTATAACTAATATATTTTGGGTCGGCATTATTATATGTTTCAGATCGGATTTATACAGACTGAGCTTTTAACAGCAATGACCCCGGGTCACCCAGATTAGTTTCCAAATCCCGCGGCATTGACTGCTGATTAAGCATTCACAGATACGCCTTACTAAGTTGTAAGTAACTCCTTGGTTTCCTACTTTTTATGGATTTGGAAACTTGAATTCTCGGGCAGTCATCCTTATTTCCATCATTATTATATTTTTAGGTGTCCCATCTATTACCACTATATCTATTGGCTTTTTATCAACATTTCTTAAACATATGGATTCATCTCTACTATACGAACATCTTACCAGTAGTCTGCATCCAGTATGCCACTTTCAGCCTTGTGAGTATCGTCTTAGGGACGGCCGGACGGCATCACTAGTTACTATTGCCATTCTTACAAATGTATATGTCTTCTTACGCGTTTGGTTTTGATGGGACAAATCTATATGTTTTCTCATGCGTCCTGTTTGACGGGATAATCCACCAAGTAGGGTCATTTTCTGTAGTGTCAACATTCCCTGCCTCATGATAACGTGTATCTTGCTCTGTACATACTTTTCTATTTGTGAATGACAGCCCCTATCTACTATATCTATGTCTATACATGACCCTTGTTCGTGTTCTGCTGGATATTTCATTTCTTCGTGTATAACTATTACTTTAAGCTATTTAGTTCAGTCTTCGTAACTCTATAGATACATACAGCTATTTATGCTCCTTGAGTACCTAGGATCTGTTTAGAGATAAAATTACTTTTAAGCTTCAAGCTTTATTGACATCGTATTGGTATTCTAGCCTTCGTCATTGTATTTCTTCGTTATTCTGATGAGTTGCTTTTCCTTTTCTTTTTTATTTTTTGATCCTCTAAAGCTGTGATTGACCTATAGAAGCTTCCACCGGCTGCATCTGCCTAGGGTTTACCTTAAACCATTGGATCCTGTTTAAAGTATGTCGATCGCTCCTTATTTTTATTCACTCTTGGAGTTGGTACACTCATTATCCAAAACAATGGTGGTTGGTCCTTGTTGTTCTTTTCATTCTTTTTTCTTTCCACTTTGCGGTTCATTATGACTATTTTCTAATCCTCACTTGGTTATTCTCTGGTGTCGGTTATAATCTCTTTACTCTGGCTACTTGTCCTTACCCCATCTGGTTTGGCTCCAGCCCCCATTTGCTATTTTTCTATGTATATTTACTTTGTGCCTTTCTCCCACAGACCAACAGTTGTTAACATTGAATGAAGCCCGGCACCATTACCAAAAGATCCTGGAATTTAACTCATGATTTGCTTTCCAAAAAAGACTTTTATTATGCGCCCTGAAGAAGGAGCCTTTTGAGTTTCATGGGATCTCCGAAACGCGCGTCGGCGCTTTTTCCTGTTTATTATTTAATTGTATCTGTATGATGTATGGTTGTTTTGTCATTTATCTGTTTTGTAAGATTGTCTGTTTTGTTGTTTTTTTACTTGTTGACTTTGGTTTTTCCATGTTCTCTTATTGACTGATTTTGTAATCATATTGTGTGTTGGGCTAGGATGTGTTCTATTTTATTATTGTTATTTACTTTGCACTCTATATAAAAAAAACATTATGAAAATGACATATTTTGATAAATTGATACAATAAATTCATTAATTTTTTATTATACTTTTGGTCTGTGGGTGTGCCTAATTCTATGGACATATTGCCTACAATTGAAATATATATGTGAAGGAAGTTTTGTGTTTTTTTGACATTTATCATTTCCCTGATCACTTCCTCACCTATCTTTTTGCTCAGGGTCCCTCTTACGTAGTTTTGTCTGTGTGCCCTTCAATGACATACTGAATTGTCTTTTGTATGTACTCTCTTTTTAATCTCAATTTCGATGTTCTTATAAAGTATACAATTGTGTAATTTTTAGATTTTGTGTTACAATTGAATGTCTATGCATTAAATGATTGATGTTTTTATGATACTATTATGAATAAATAGAACTATATAATTTTTAACAAAAACCTTCTTCAGACTGTTAACCTTGGGTATATGGCTATACTTCCTTTAGATGATAGGTGTGAGTGTGAATTGTTATGAGTGAGGTGAGCATGCATGTATATAGATTACAATCTCTAATGAGTTTTTAAGCGCAGCCCAAAGGAAACACCCTGATATAGTTGTATTGAACCCTATTCCTTTGGTGACAAGGGGTCCCTCTCAATCTTCCTTAAAAAACATTCCTAATTTGCCTCTTCCTCTCCTGGGTTTAGAATGCTTTGTTAACATTCCCTGTTTGCCTCATCGTCTCCTGGTTTTAGAATGCTGTGTTAACATTCCAAGTTTGCCTTTTTCTCTCCTAGTTTTAGAATGTTGTGTTAACATTCCTAGTTTACCTCGTCCTTTCATGGTTTTCAAATGCGTTGTTAACATTCCCAGTTTGCCTCTTCGTCTCCTGGTTTTACACTGCTTTGTTAACATTGCCAGTTTGCCTCATCCCCTCCCCGTTTTAGACTGCTGTGTTAACATTCAAGTTTGCCTTTTCCTCTCCTGGTTTTAGAATGTTGTGTAAACATTCCCAGTTTACCTCGCCCTCTCCTGGTTTTAGAATGCTTGTTGACATTCTCAGTTTGCCTCATCGTCTACTTGTTTTAGAATGCTGTGTTAACACTGCCAGTTTGCCTCCTTCTCTCTTGGTTTTTGAATGCTTTGTTGACATTCTCAGTTTGCCTCTTCCTTTCCTGGTCTTAGAATGCTTTGTTAACGTTCCCAGTGTTCCTCTTCCTCTCCTGGTCGTAGAATGCTTTGTTAACATTCCTCGGTTCTCCAGTGCTCTCCTGGTTTTAGAACGCTGTGCTAACATTCCCAGTTTACCTCGTCCTCTCCTGGTTTAGAATGCTGTGTTAGCATTCCTAGTTTGCCTCATCCGCTCCTCGTGTTAGAATGCTTATTAACATTCCCAGTTTGCCTCTTCCTCTCCTGGTTTTAGAATGATTTGTTAACATATTCCCAGTTTGCCTTTTCCTCTCCTGGTTTTAGAATGATTTGTTAACATTCCTAATTTGCCTCTTCCTCTCCTGGTTTTAGAATGCTTTCTTAACATTCCCTGTTTGTCTCATCGTCTCCTGGTTTTAGAATGCTGTGTTAACATTCCAAGTTTGCCTTTTTCTCTCCTAGTTTTAGAACTCTGTGTTAACATGCCAAGTTTACATTTTCCTCTCCTGCTTTTAGAATGCTTTTTTAACATTCCTTGTTTGCCTTGTCCTGGCTTGGTTTTAGAATGCGTTTTTAACATTTCCAGTTTGCCTCATCCTCTCCTGGTTTTAGAATGCTTTGGTGACATTCTCAGTTTGCCTCTTCCTTTCCTGGTCTTAGAATGCTTTGTTAACATTCCCAGTTTTCCTCTTCCTCTCCAGATTTTAGAATGCTATGTTAATATTCCCAGTTTTCCTCTTCCTCTCCTGGTTTTAGAATGCTGTGTTAACATTCCCAGTTTGCCTCGTCATCTCCTGGTTTTAGAATGCTGTGTTAACATTCCTACTTTATCTCGTCCTCGCCTGTTTTTAGCATGCTATGTTAACACTGCCAGTTTGCCTCCTTCTCTCTTGGTTTTTGAATGCTTTGTTGACATTCTCAGTTTGCCTCTTCCTTTCCTGGTCTTAGAATGCTTTGTTAACGTTCCCAGTGTTCCTCTTCCTCTCCTGGTCGTAGAATGCTTTGTTAACATTCCTCGGTTCTCCATTGCTCTCCTGGTTTTAGAACGCTGTGCTAACATTCCCAGTTTACCTCGTCCTCTCCTGGTTTAGAATGCTGTGTTAGCATTCCTAGTTTGCCTCATCCGCTCCTCGTGTTAGAATGCTTATTAACATTCCCAGTTTGCCTCTTCCTCTCCTGGTTTTAGAATGATTTGTTAACATATTCCCAGTTTGCCTTTTCCTCTCCTGGTTTTAGAATGATTTGTTAACATTCCTAATTTGCCTCTTCCTCTCCTGGTTTTAGAATGCTTTCTTAACATTCCCTGTTTGCCTCATCGTCTCCTGGTTTTAGAATGCTGTGTTAACATTCCAAGTTTGCCTTTTTCTCTCCTAGTTTTAGAACTCTGTGTTAACATGCCAAGTTTACATTTTCCTCTCCTGCTTTTAGAATGCTTTTTTAACATTCCTTGTTTGCCTTGTCCTGGCTTGGTTTTAGAATGCGTTTTTAACATTTCCAGTTTGCCTCATCCTCTCCTGGTTTTAGAATGCTTTGGTGACATTCTCAGTTTGCCTCTTCCTTTCCTGGTCTTAGAATGCTTTGTTAACATTCCCAGTTTTCCTCTTCCTCTCCAGATTTTAGAATGCTATGTTAATATTCCCAGTTTTCCTCTTCCTCTCCTGGTTTTAGAATGCTGTGTTAACATTCCCAGTTTGCCTCGTCATCTCCTGGTTTTAGAATGCTGTGTTAACATTCCTACTTTATCTCGTCCTCGCCTGTTTTTAGCATGCTATGTTAACACTGCCAGTTTGCCTCCTTCTCTCTTGGTTTTTGAATGCTTTGTTGACATTCTCAGTTTGCCTCTTCCTTTCCTGGTCTTAGAATGCTTTGTTAACGTTCCCAGTGTTCCTCTTCCTCTCCTGGTCGTAGAATGCTTTGTTAACATTCCTCGGTTCTCCATTGCTCTCCTGGTTTTAGAACGCTGTGCTAACATTCCCAGTTTACCTCGTCCTCTCCTGGTTTAGAATGCTGTGTTAGCATTCCTAGTTTGCCTCATCCGCTCCTCGTGTTAGAATGCTTATTAACATTCCCAGTTTGCCTCTTCCTCTCCTGGTTTTAGAATGATTTGTTAACATATTCCCAGTTTGCCTTTTCCTCTCCTGGTTTTAGAATGATTTGTTAACATTCCTAATTTGCCTCTTCCTCTCCTGATTTTAGAATGCTGTATTAACATTCCTACTTTATCTCGTCCTCGCCTGTTTTTAGAATGCTATGTTAACACTGCCAGTTTGCCTCCTTCTCTCTTGGTTTTTGAATGCTTTGTTGACATTCTCAGTTTGCCTCTTCCTCTCCAGATTTTAGAATGCTATGTTAATATTCCCAGTTTTCCTCTTCCTCTCCTGGTTTTAGAATGCTGTGTTAACATTCCCAGTTTGCATCATCGTCTCCTGGTTTTAGAATGCTGTGTTAACATTCCAAGTTTGCCTTTTTCTCTCCTAGTTTTAGAACTCTGTGTTAACATGCCAAGTTTACATTTTCCTCTCCTGCTTTTAGAATGCTTTTTTAACATTCCTTGTTTGCCTTGTCCTGGCTTGGTTTTAGAATGCGTTTTTAACATTTCCAGTTTGCCTCATCCTCTCCTGGTTTTAGAATGCTTTGGTGACATTCTCAGTTTGCCTCTTCCTTTCCTGGTCTTAGAATGCTTTGTTAACATTCCCAGTTTTCCTCTTCCTCTCCAGATTTTAGAATGCTATGTTAATATTCCCAGTTTTCCTCTTCCTCTCCTGGTTTTAGAATGCTGTGTTAACATTCCCAGTTTGCCTCGTCATCTCCTGGTTTTAGAATGCTGTGTTAACATTCCTACTTTATCTCGTCCTCGCCTGTTTTTAGCATGCTATGTTAACACTGCCAGTTTGCCTCCTTCTCTCTTGGTTTTTGAATGCTTTGTTGACATTCTCAGTTTGCCTCTTCCTTTCCTGGTCTTAGAATGCTTTGTTAACGTTCCCAGTGTTCCTCTTCCTCTCCTGGTCGTAGAATGCTTTGTTAACATTCCTCGGTTCTCCATTGCTCTCCTGGTTTTAGAACGCTGTGCTAACATTCCCAGTTTACCTCGTCCTCTCCTGGTTTAGAATGCTGTGTTAGCATTCCTAGTTTGCCTCATCCGCTCCTCGTGTTAGAATGCTTATTAACATTCCCAGTTTGCCTCTTCCTCTCCTGGTTTTAGAATGATTTGTTACCATATTCCCAGTTTGCCTTTTCCTCTCCTGGTTTTAGAATGATTTGTTAACATTCCTAATTTGCCTCTTCCTCTCCTGGTTTTAGAATGCTTTCTTAACATTCCCTGTTTGCCTCATCGTCTCCTGGTTTTAGAATGCTGTGTTAACATTCCAAGTTTGCCTTTTTCTCTCCTAGTTTTAGAACTCTGTGTTAACATGCCAAGTTTACATTTTCCTCTCCTGCTTTTAGAATGCTTTTTTAACATTCCTTGTTTGCCTTGTCCTGGCTTGGTTTTAGAATGCGTTTTTAACATTTCCAGTTTGCCTCATCCTCTCCTGGTTTTAGAATGCTTTGGTGACATTCTCAGTTTGCCTCTTCCTTTCCTGGTCTTAGAATGCTTTGTTAACATTCCCAGTTTTCCTCTTCCTCTCCAGATTTTAGAATGCTATGTTAATATTCCCAGTTTTCCTCTTCCTCTCCTGGTTTTAGAATGCTGTGTTAACATTCCCAGTTTGCCTCGTCATCTCCTGGTTTTAGAATGCTGTGTTAACATTCCTACTTTATCTCGTCCTCGCCTGTTTTTAGCATGCTATGTTAACACTGCCAGTTTGCCTCCTTCTCTCTTGGTTTTTGAATGCTTTGTTGACATTCTCAGTTTGCCTCTTCCTTTCCTGGTCTTAGAATGCTTTGTTAACGTTCCCAGTGTTCCTCTTCCTCTCCTGGTCGTAGAATGCTTTGTTAACATTCCTCGGTTCTCCATTGCTCTCCTGGTTTTAGAACGCTGTGCTAACATTCCCAGTTTACCTCGTCCTCTCCTGGTTTAGAATGCTGTGTTAGCATTCCTAGTTTGCCTCATCCGCTCCTCGTGTTAGAATGCTTATTAACATTCCCAGTTTGCCTCTTCCTCTCCTGGTTTTAGAATGATTTGTTAACATATTCCCAGTTTGCCTTTTCCTCTCCTGGTTTTAGAATGATTTGTTAACATTCCTAATTTGCCTCTTCCTCTCCTGATTTTAGAATGCTGTATTAACATTCCTACTTTACCTCGTCGTCGCCTGGTTTTAGAATGCTGTGTTAACATTGCCAGTTTGCCTCTTCCTCTCTTGGTGTTTGAATGCTTTGTTGACATTCTCAGTTTGCCTCTTCCTTTCCTGGTCTTAGAATGCTTTGTTAACATTCCCAGTTTTCCTCTTCCTCTCCTGGTTTTAGAATGCTGAGTTAACATTCCCAGTTTACCTCTCCTTCTCCTGGTTTTAGAATGCTGTGTTAGCATTCTCAGTTTACCTCGTCCTCTCCTGGTTTTAGAATACTCAGTATTCAGTCAATTCCCAGTTGGCTTCTTCCTCTCCTGGTTTTAGAATGATTTGTTAAGATTCCCAGTTTACCTCGTCCTCTCCTGGTTTTAGAATGCTGTGTTAGCATTCCTAGTTTGCCTCATCCTCTCCTGGTGTTAGAACGCTTATTTTACATTACCAGTTTGCCTTTTCCTCTCCTGGTTTTAGAATGATTTGTTAACATTCCTTGGTTCTCCATTGCTCTCCTGGTATTAGAACGCTTTGTTAAGATTCCCAGTTTACCTCGTCCTCTCCTTCTCCTGGTTTTAGAATGCTGTGTTAGCATTCCCAGTTTGCCTCTTCCTCGCCTGGTTTTAGAATGTTTTGTTAACATTCCTCGGTTCCCTTGCCCTCTCCTGGTTTTAGAATGCTGTCTTAACATTCCCAGTTTGGCTTTTCCTCGCCTGGTTTTAGAATATTTTGTTAACATTCCTCGGTTCCCTTGCCCTCTCCTGGTTTTAGATCGCTGTGTTAACATTCCCAGTTTGCCTTGTGGTCTCCTGGTTTTAAAATACTGTGTTAGCATTCCCAGTTTGCCTCGCGCTCTCCTGGTTTTAGAATGCTGTGTTTACATTCCCAGTTTGCCTCTTCCTCTCCTGGTTTTAGAATACTTTGTTTACATTCCCTGTTTGGGTCTCTGTGTCTAGGTTTGGAGGATGAGGATAGCACCAGGAAGTACCTATGAATGGAATAGCAGGTTCAGTGACACCGAGGCCCAGAGGCCTGAGGGTCCCACTGAACCTTCATTATTACTGAATTTTAACTCCCAAACTGCAGTGCAGGGAGGGGGCATTTCCTTGCTTGCACTGGGACCTATAGTGCCCTTACCACGACACTGGGTGGCATTTCCTGTTCTCTCAGCTGGCCCCGTAGCCTGGATCTACCTGTGCATTACTACCCCAGCCCCCTGATCAGTGGGTACAGCAGTCCATATTGTATGGTAAAGTCACGCATGGTGGTATCGCAGTCAAGGTAGTGACTGCGTTGTAAAGACATGCGTGGTAAATGCCTGCGTGGTTCTGTCTTACATCCATTCTCTGGGCTAGCCCCATGGCCGGATCTACCTGTGCATTACTACCTCCGCCCCTCCCCCCTGCCCTGTGGGGGCAGCAGCCCATATTGCATGGTAAAGTAATGCATGGTGATGTTGCAGTCTGGGTAGTGACAGTGACTGTGTTGTAAATGCCTGCGTGGTTCCATGACACATCCGTTCTCTGGGCTGGCCCCATGGCCCGGTTCTACCTTTGCATTAGTACCCCCCCTCCCCCCCGCTGCCCTCCTCCCTGCCCTGTGGGGGCAGCTGTCCATATTTGCTTCAGTTGCTCTCCGCGGGAGGCTGACTCACTCTCTGACGTCAGAGGCCTGCCGCCCCTGCTCCCCCTCCCGCTGCCTCCTCGTCCCTCTGACGCACCGCACATCAGATTGAATTGGGGAATTAGCGCCTCTGCTCCCTCTCACCGGGGCTGGGTTTGGGTTCTGTTCAGAGACGGCTCAGCAGCCGCGGCTCCCCATGTCCAGGTGCTTTAGAGAGACAGCTGCTGCCGCCATCTGCAAGCCTGGCTTCCCAGATGGATTCACTGCAGATTCGGGTCTCTGTGTGTGGCTGATACCAGCTCTGACCAGCAGAGATGGAGAGACAAGCTGCTGGGGAGAGGTGGCGAGACAGGCTGCAGGGCAGTGATACAGGCTGCAGGACAGAGGTAAAGACACAGTCTGCAGGGGAGAGGTAAAGACACAGTCTGCAGGGGAGAGGTGGAGAGACAGGCTGCGAGACAGAGGTGGAGAGACAGGCTGCAGGGCAGAACCAGAGAGACAGGCTGCAGGACAGAGGTGGAGAGACAGGCTGCAGGACAGAGGCGGAGAGACAGGCTGCAGGGCAGAGAGACAGGCTGCAGGACAGAGGTGGAGAGACAGGCTGCAGGACAGAGGTGAAGAGAGATAGAAACAGGCTGCAAGACAGAGGCGGAGAGACACTGTCCCTGCCGGGCACCTTCGCAAACAGCTCTAACACTCCGAACTCCCTGCAAGGACTCCAGGGGAAGAAAGAACAGCGTCTGTACACTGTCCCACCCTCTGTACGGCCCCAGCAGGCACCTTCACAAACAGCCCTCACACCTTGGTCCCCTGCAGGGTCTCCTGGTGGAGAGAGAGCAGCTCTGTGTACACTGTCCCAGCGGGGCACCTTCACAAACAGCCCTCACACCTTGGTCCCCTGCGTGGTCTCCTGGTGGAGAGAGAGCAGCTCTGTGTACACTGTCCCAGCGGGGCACCTTCACACACAGCCCTCACACGTTGATCCCCTGCAGTGTCTGCTGGCGAAGGGAGGGCAGCCCTGTGTGCACTGTCCCAGCGGGGCACCTTCACACACAGCCCTCACACCTTGGTCCCCTGCGGGGTCTCATGGTGGAGAGAGAGCAGCTCTGTGTACACTGTCCCAGCGGGGCACCTTCACAAACAGCCCTCACACGTTGGTCCCCTGCGTGGTCTCCTGGTGGAGAGAGAGCAGCTCTGTGTACACTGTCCCAGCGGGGCACCTTCACAAACAGCCCTCACACCTTGGTCCCCTGCGGGGTCTCCTGGTGGAGAGAGAGCAGCCCTGTGTACACTGTCCTAGCGGGGCACCTTCACAAACAGCCCTCACACCTTGGTCCCCTGCGGGGTCTCCTGGTGGAGAGAGAGCAGCTCTGTGTACACTGTCCCAGCGGGGCACCTTCACAAACAGCCCTCACACCTTGATTCCCTGCAGGGTCTGTTGGTGAAGGGAGGGCAGCCCTGTGTACACTGTCCCAGCGGGGCACCTTCACTCACAGCCCTCACACATTGGTCCCCTGCGGGGCCTCCTGGTGGAGAGAGAGCAGCTCTGTGTACACTGTCCCAGCGGGGCACCTTCACAAACAGCCCTCACACCTTGGTCCCCTGCTGGGTCTGTTGGTGAAGGGAGGGCAGCCCTGTGTACACTGTCCCAGCGGGGCACCTTCACACACAGCCCTCACATGTTGATCCCCTGCAGTGTCTGCTGGTGAAGGGAGGGCAGCCCTGTGTACACTGTCCCAGCCGGGCACCTTCACACACAGCCCTCACACATTGGTCCCCTGCGGGGTCTCCTGGTGGAGAGAGAGCAGCTCTGTGTACACTGTCCCAGCGGGGCACCTTCACACACAGCCCTCACACATTGGTCCCCTGCGGGGTCTCCTGGTGGAGAGAGAGCAGCTCTGTGTACACTGTCCCAGCCGGGCACCTTCACACACAGCCCTCACACCTTGATCCCCTGCAGGGTCTGTTGGTGAAGGGAGGGCAGCCCTGTGTACACTGTCCCAGCGGGGCACCTTCACACACAGCCCTCACACCTTGGTCCCCTGCGGGGTCTCCTGGTGGAGAGAGAGCAGCTCTGTGTACACTGTCCCAGCGGGGCACCTTCACACACAGCCCTCACACGTTGATCCCCTGCAGTGTCTGCTGGTGAAGGGAGGGCAGCCCTGTGTGCACTGTCCCAGCGGGGCACCTTCACACACAGCCCTCACACCCTGGTCCCCTGCAGGGTCTCCTGGTGGAGAGAGAGCAGTTCTGTGTACACTGTCCCAGCAGGGCACCTTCACTCACAGCCCTCACACCTTGGTCCCCTGCGGGGTCTCCTGGTGGAGAGAGAGCAGCTCTGTGTACACTGTCCCAGCGGGGCACCTTCACACACAGCCCTCACACCTTGGTCCCCTGCGGGGTCTCCTGGTGGAGAGAGAGCAGCTCTGTGTACACTGTCCCAGCGGGGCACCTTCACACACAGCCCTCACACGTTGATCCCCTGCAGTGTCTGCTGGTGAAGGGAGGGCAGCCCTGTGTGCACTGTCCCAGCGGGGCACCTTCACACACAGCCCTCACACCTTGGTCCCCTGCGGGGTCTCCTGGTGGAGAGAGAGCAGCTCTGTGTACACTGTCCCAGCAGGGCACCTTCACTCACAGCCCTCACCTTGGTCCCCTGCGGGGTCTCCTGGTGGAGAGAGAGCAGCTCTGTGTACACTGTCCCAGCGGGGCACCTTCACACACAGCCCTCACACCTTGGTCCCCTGCGGGGTCTCCTGGTGGAGAGAGAGCAGCTCTGTGTACACTGTCCCAGTGGGGCACCTTCACACACAGCCCTCACACCTTGGTCCCCTGCGGGGTCTCCTGGTGGAGAGAGAGCAGCTCTGTGTACACTGTCCCAGCTGGGCACCTTCACACACAGCCCTCACACCTTGGTCCCCTGCGGGGTCTGTTGGTGAAGGGAGGGCAGCCCTGTGTACACTGTCCCAGCCGGGCACCTTCACTCACAGCCCTCACACCTTGGTCCCCTGCAGGGTCTGTTGGTGAAGGGAGGGCAGCCCTGTGTACACTGTCCCAGCGGGGCACCTTCACACACAGCCCTCACACCTTGGTCCCCTGCAGGGTCTGTTGGTGAAGGGAGAGCAGCCCTGTGTACACTGTCCCAGCCAGCCGACTGTTCCTTGTGAAAACATGTGTGAGATAACTGCTATTCAGGGAAACATCTGTTCAATTATTCATTTGTGAAGTCCGTAGGCAAAGGGAGCAGTGAATGGGCGCGGAGCAGCAGCTGGAGGCAGCGCTGAGAAGTAAACGCCTCTTAAATGCCGTTTAATACCATATCCAGAGCATGTGTGATCATTTTAGGGCCCCTCTTCTGAGGGCAGTCAGGCTCTGGGGTGGGGGCCGCGGCGGGGGTCCCACCCCGCTCTCCACGTCCCCTCATGGGTTCAAGCCGTGGTATTCTCTATTCTCATGATCGATTTCATGTAAACCCCAAAGTGCTCTTTTCCAGTATGCTTGTCCTAAGGAGTCTGATCGATGGTGCCGCGGGTGATTAGCCACGCCTTGTCCCACTGGAACCTGCCCGTGCTTCTGTGATCTCTGGTCTCTGCGGGGGAGGTGGGCAGGGACACAGGGCATTCTCAAGTCTCACGCATAGCGAGTGAGAATCACACATTTGACAGCTGTGTTATGCCGGGCATTGAAGTACTGGTGCTAGGTGCTTGGCCCCTGTAGGCTGACCTCTAGGCAGGCCTCACTAGCCACAGATGGGGCTACAGACGCCAAGCCACCACACTCCAAACGCTTCCAAGGCGTTGGCTGGTGTGGACAGTGCGTCACCACCCACACTGCTCAGTTCGTGATAAAGGCAGGCCAATGCTCACTATGTCGTGCCTGGTGGAGCTCGCAAGGAGATGGGTAAAAGGCGTTGGTGGCGGTGAACCCCTAAGTGCCTAGGCCCCATACTCCATCACTGGGGTCCTAAAAGCTCCAGCCCCAGGACCCTGAGAGCTATGTGTTCTGGGCACACATCACTGAGGACTAGGAGCCACATCCCTAGGGCCCCAATAGCTGTGTGCCCTGGGATCCACACTGCCCTGAGAGATATGTGCCCTGGACTCCATCCATGGGACAATGGGAGCTGTGTGCCCTGGGCTCCATTTATGGGACCCTGGAGGCTGTGTCTCCTGGGCTCCATTTATGGGACCCTGGGAGCTGTGTGTCCTTGGCTCCATTTATGGGATCCTGAGAGCTGTGTGCCCTGGGCACACATCACTGGGGACTAAGAGCCCCATCCCGAGGGCCCCAAGAGCTGTGTGCCCTGGGCTCCATTCCTAAGGCCCCAATGTGAGAAGTTGATCTGATATATGCTGTCCACTAGTTATAGTGGGCACCCTGTATCAGTCCAAACAACCCCTTATTGGTTATAAGTTAAAGACAACCTTTGTTGAAAGCTATCCTAGTGGTAGCTATGGAGAGCAGCCTTCAGGCTAAGTCTTGAAAGAATGTAAAGCAGCTTGTTTTACCAGTCTATAATCTCTTGAGTCACTAAATGAAAGATATCCACACCAGGTATATATATAAAATATATGTATTTATCACTAAACACACCCTTCTAGTCTCTTTGTGAGACCAGAGGTCAAAAGACATAAGTTACACTTCAATAATCACAGTAAAATAGCACAAATACAAGTCAGGCCCTAGGGGCGAGCCAAACCATATACTAAAATACTGGTATAAGAACCACAACTTAACTAGACACACGGCCTAGAGCCTGTAGAATCGCTGGGACCCCAAGGAACCACCCAAGGTAGTGACACAGGGGACCCACGGGGGCCGTGTGCAATGTGAGAACACAGCCGCGAGCTCCCGTTAGCTTCTATGGAGAAAGTCGCGGTTAGATTTTTAAAGATTAGGGACACTTAGAAACGAGTCATGACCAAACCCTTTGGGACAAAGGAAGATCTGGGGTCAACACCCACGGGAGCACCGGAGTACTTGTGTTACCTCACACAGGGAAGTCGGGTGCATAGGTGTCTTTTGGTGTCGGGTCGCGTCGTCGATTTCAATGGGAGCTGGTGAAGAAGTGCTGCTGCCGTGAAGATGCAGTGTCCGAAGAGATCCAAGCCTGGATCGAAGATGAGAAGAACCTGAAAGCAGATGGGACAGAGTCTGGGTCACTAGACAGTGACCAGGAAGACGATGAGCAGATGCCCACTGATGTCGGGTGATTTCAGGTGAAAGAGGTGAAGCTTGACTCTTCAGCCACGAGGATCAGGAGGCATCGAGGACAACCAGGAGCTGGATTCGAGCTGTCCCACGAAGGATGTCGAGTGCTGCAGCGTCGGTGCCTGGATTGGAAACAACAAGCCCTGGCAACAGCAACCCACGCAGAAAGAGAAGAAATGCTTCGGTGCAGACCAGCAAGGTCTGAGGGACTCGCCACGTGGTGGGGAGTCAGGGCATGTCTGGAGCAACCAGGGAAGCCCAAAGAAATTCAAAGTTACCCCCTCAGGGACCCACCAGTCAACGGACCAGGGATCGCGAAGGGACCCCGAGACGAAACCCAAAATGGCAGCCCACGGGTCACTCGGAATGACTAGGCTGACAATCTTAGGTGGATTCAGTGCTCGAGGTGGGGGCTACAAGACAGCTCAAGCACGACTTCAAGAGACGTCGAGAAGTCAATGCACTTGCAAAAGTGCACGGTGACCAGGAGTTCCGGTTCCACCCTACTCACGAGGGCTGCGGTTCTCAGCTTTGCTGGGGACTCAGGTCGGCCTCTGAGATGTCTGGAAATCCTCTTCCTGGGCTGCAAATACTTCGGAGTCCGGCGGGAGCTTCGATAATGCAGACCGGCAAATTGCTTCGATGGTGCCTGCCAAGCAGGGGAGTCACTCCTTGACCCCAAGGGAGATTTCTTCAGTCCTCTGATCTTGAGCAGAGCGTCAAAGGTCCAGGATTCGGCTTCAGAGTTTCGTCCAGGGTAATCTTAAGTCCTAAGGACTGGGGTCCATACTTATACTAAGGTAGGGGGTTGGACATACTCTGCGAACCCACCTATGGGAGGGTTTGGAAAGAGGGGTGGCTACACCCATTTCCTTTGTCCAGTTTCGTGCCAGAGCAGGGGCTGGAAGCCCCTGAACCGGTTTGAGCTGGACTATGCACAGGGACACCAAATGTACCCCCAGTGCAGGACTTCAAAGCACTCAGAGAGTGCTCCCACCCAGCCCCAATACATATAAGCCAGTCTGGAAGGTGGTTACGCCTCCTTGTGACAGGAAACCTATTGTCCAGGCCTCCCCTGCCGGAGTTTCTGTCAGCAGCAGGAGGCCAGACCCGTGTCTGTGGCTGCAGCATCCATTTTGTGATGACAGGGCTCTATTAGGTTTCTACTGGGTATACCAGTGCTGTCATGTCTCTCCCTCTAGAAGGGTGGGATCATACTCCCACACCAGTTACTGGTGTGGGGGTATGATTCCAAGGTGTTTGACACCAAACACGACATGTTTCCGTGCAGCCAGTCCAAAGTTAGCATTTAGCGGTTGGTTATAATGCACTTAATAGTATATGGTCAGGCTGCACTACAAACCGCGTCAGATAAGGGTCTCAGAATGCTGCAGAAGGGCTCTGCTCATGCAGGGGCACCCTCTCACATACAAACCAAGCACTTTGCCTTCAGGATTGATAAGGCCTGCCATAGGAGTGACTTATAGGTTTATATGTGTGTGTATATGTATAGTGATATAGGTAACCTATATCACAGTAAGGGTTGCATGCGCCACCTTACCCAGGCTGCAGTAGCAGACCTGTGGTGTCATTTTGGGTGGCTTTCCAGGGGTGGCATAATACATGCTTCAGCCCCTGGTAGGCCTCTGGGGTACCTATGCCCTGGGTACATAGTATACCATATACTATGGACTTATAAGGGCACTCCAGATCCAATCTGAACTGTACCTAAAGTACTTGTAATCAATTTAGAGAGGAAGCAGCTAGGCTGGGGCCCTTAATAGCAGGGTCCCAGCCAGACTAAAGTCGAAAAACAGTGAAACACCTGCAAAAAGTGGGGGTAAACATGTGAAGCAGATCCTACTCTCCTACACCCAAGAGCTGTGTGCCCTGGGCTCCATCCCTAAGGCCCCAAGAGCTGTGTGACCTGGCCTCCATCCCGGACAGCTGTGTGCCCTGGGCTCCATCCCTAAGGCCCCAAGAGCCTTGTGACCTGGCCTCTATCTCTGGCAGCTGTGTGACCTGGGCTCCATCCCTAAGGCCCCAAGAGCTGTGTGGCCTGGCCTCCATCCTTGAGAGCTGTGTTCACTGGGCCCCATCCCTATGACATTCACAGCTGTGTGCCCTGGGCTCTGTTTCTGGGCCCCTGAGAGCTGTGTGACCTGGCCCCCATCCCTGAGAGCTGTGTTCACTGGGCCCCATCCCTATGACATTCACAGCTGTGCGCCCTGGGTTCAGTCTCTGGGCCCCTGGGAGCGGTGTGACCTGGACTCCATCCCTGAGAGCTGTGTGCCCTGGGCTCCATCCCTAAGGTCCCAATAGCTGTATGACTTGGCCTCCATCTCTAAGGCCCTTAGAGCTGTGTGCCCTGGGCTCCATCCCTAAGGTCCCAATAGCTGTATGACTTGGCCTCCATCTCTAAGGCCCTTAGAGCTGTGTGCCCTGGGCTCCATCGTTAAGGCCCTGAGAGCTGTTTGCCCTGGGCTCCATCCCTGTGACATTCACAGCTGTGTGCCCATGGCTCCATCTCTAAGGCCCTGAGAGCTGTGTGCCCTGGGCTCCATCCCTGAGAGCTGTGTTCACTGGGCCCCATCCCTATGACATTCACAGCTGTGTGCCCTGGGCTCAGTCTCTGGGCCCCTGGGAGCTGTGTGACCTGGTCTCCATCCCTGAGAGCTGTGTGCACTTGGCTCCATCCCTAATGCCCCAAGAGCTGTGTGTAGGAGAGTAGGATCTGCTTCTTATAGTTACCCCCACTTTTTGCTGATGTTTCACTGTTTTTCAAATTTAGTCTGGCTGGGACCCTGCTAACCAGGACCCCAGCCTCGCTGCTTCCTCTCTAAATTGATTACCAGTACTTTAGGTACACTCCAGATTGTATTCTGGGGTACCCTTATAAGTCCCTAGTATATGGTATACTATGTACCCAGGGCATAGGTACCCCAGAGGCCTACCAGGGGCTGCAGAATGTATTATGCCACCCCTAGGAAGCCCTCCAAAATGACACCACAGGTCTGCTACTGCAGCCTGGGTAAGGTGGTGCATGCACCCCTTACTGAGATATAGGTTCACTATATCTCTCCTTATCATTGCACATATAAACCTATCAGTCACACCTATGGCAGGCCTTAACAATCCTGAAGGCAGGGTGCTGGGTTGAATGTGAGAGGGTGCCCCTGCATGAGCAAAGCCCCGCTGCAGCCTTCGGAACCTTTATTCCTGGGTTGTTTGTGATGCAGCCACACCATACACTCTTTAGTGCATTATAACCAAACGGTAAATGCTCACTTTGGGATGTCTGCACGGAAACATGTCATGTTTTGTGTCAAACACCTTGGAATCATACCCCCACACCAGTAACTGGTGTGGGAGTATGGTCCCACCCTTCTAGAGGGAGATACATGACAGCACCGGTATACCCGGTACCAGCTAACAGAGCCCTGGCATCACAAAATGGATGCTGCCAGCCACAGACACGAGTCTGCCCTCCTGCTGCTGGATGAAACTCCAGCAGGGGAGGCTTGGACAATAGGTTTCCTGTCACAGGGAGATGTCACCACCTCCCAGACAAGCTTTAGTGTATTTGGGCTGGGTGGGTGCACTCCAAGAGTGCTTTGAAGTCAGCACTGGAGACACATTTGGTGTCCCTGTGCATAGTCCAGCTCAAACCGGTTGCAGGGGCTACCAGCCCCTGCTCTGGCACGAAACAGGACAAAGGAAATGGGTGGAGCCATCCCTCTTTCCTGACCCTCCCATAGGTGGGTCCCTAGAGTTTTTTCCACCCCTTCCTTGGGTATAAGATAGGAATCCCTGGCTACAGGACTTTAGATTACACGTGGACGAAACTCTGATACTGAATCCTGGAACTTCGACAATCTACATTGAACTAGATGACTGAAGAATCTCCCTAGGAGTGAAGGAGTTACTCCCCTGCAAGGTAGGCACCAAAGACGCATCTGACCGGTTTGCATCTCCGAAGCTCCTGAGGACTCCGAAGAACTTTGCAGCACAGGAGGTGGGTTTCCGTGGCCTTAGAGGTCGATCAGTGCCCACAGCAAGTCTGAGGCCTGTATCCCTCGTGGTGACCGTGCAACCCGAACCCCTGGACACCGCGTCACTTTGCAGAAGCAGCAGCTTTCCAACGACTCCTGCAGCTGAGCTTTGGGTTACTTGTTGTAGCCCTGACCCCGGGCAGCATTTACACCGAAGATTGCCCGCCTACACTCCACGAGTGTTCCGTGAGCTGGCCCTTTGAGTTTTCTCTCGAGGTCCCTTCGTGATCCCTAGTCCATCGACTGGTAGGTCCCTGTGAAGGCAACTTTAACTTTAATTGGGCTTACCTGGTTGCACCAGACGTGCCCTGACTCTCCATCGCTTGGGAAGTTCCCAGGACCTTGCTGGTCCGCACCAAAGCATCTTTTCTCTTCCGGCGTGGGTTGCTGTTGCCAAGGCTTGTTGTGTTCAATCCAAGCACCGACACCGCAGCACTCGACATCCTTTGTGGGACAGCTCAAATCCAGCTCCTGGTCGTCGTCGACACCTCCTGGTCCTCGTTTAAGTTTATTTTATTTTTGCATAGTTAACTAAAACCATTGCAATATTACACTTAAAAGAATAAAAAAAAAATTATAAATAGACATTCAGTATACTTTCCTCCACCTTAACTGCCTTTTTAGTTCTTACAGTTGCTACAGGACATCTTTGTTAAAACCAGTTAAAAGCCAAAGGTAGAAAATTCATTGCAGTTTAAAATCACAGTTAGATTGCTTGTTAAGGAAAGTCCTTTGCTCAGTGAATGCTGTGATGTGCTGTCTCAGGTTTTCTTTACTCCAGCCATGCTTGTCCATTTGTCACATCGTTCAAGTTATCTCGACTTGTTGCAAGATTTATCCCTCTGCTACTGGCGAGCATCCTTAAAGTGGTTCTGCTAAGACCTTTTTCCGTCTGCTGGACAGCTTGCGGTGTCAGGCTTTGTGGACCATTTGTTGGTATTTTGGGCATTTTTTGTTCAGCCAACATCAAGAATTTTACCAATCTGCAGTTTAGTTGGATGTTTACTAGATTTAAGCAGGCCAGCACGGCTTGCCTCCTAGTGCGGATGCCTATCTGTTTCAGAGGTAGTTTTAGGAGCTGTTGCCGCGCTTGGTGCAGCTCTTTGCATAGACAAATTAAATGTAGACTGTCGCCATTCTTGATGTTACACAGCCTGCAAGTATCTTGTGCTGTTGTCCTCAGCCATGGTGGTAGATGCTGAGCACATGGAAGGATCCCCAGTCTGTACCTTAAGAAGTTCATTTTTATGGCCCTAGGATAGCCCTGATTAAAGTATAGTTGTGGGGCAAGCGATTTGTAGCAGTTAAGGGTCATCCAGGCATGAGATCGGTTTGAGAAGCTCACCTTGTCCTCCACTAGGGAGATTTGTTTTATGTTTTTCCAGACTAGTTTTTTAAAGTTGAGATAGCCGAGTTGTGCATCCCAAAGTCCAGAAAGTTTGGTAGTTTCCAAGGCTAACTGAAGGTAGCTTCCTGCCTGACAGAACTCCCTATGCTGTATGTCGTGCCAGAGCAGATAGTTTAGCGTGTTTGTAGTGGCACTTTTATCTTGTGCCAGCAGATGATGTAAGCACCATACCTGGCTAAGACTTGTTGTTGAAGGCCAAACTCCAACCTTTTTTGAGCAGGTGATGTGTAGGGCGG
Organism: Triturus cristatus; assembly: GCF_964204655.1. NCBI lineage: Eukaryota > Metazoa > Chordata > Amphibia > Caudata > Salamandridae > Triturus > Triturus cristatus. The sequence goes on from NC_140584.1 coordinate 1,196,073,351, forward strand.
AAGATCGAACATAGTTCTGTAAGCTTTGACCTGCGTATTATCCAGCTCCTTAGCGTCTCTTCCCCGCATTGCCTCGCTGCAATAAGTTATCAAGGGGAGAAGTTTAGCCTGGACTACCTTCAGGAGCGGGGTCAGAGTCGCTCCCATCAATTGGTTTGCAAGGTTTTTCATCGTCAGGGCGGTCAGCAGACCTTTCCTTCTTATTTCCTCTTTCTGGCGCCCAAACGACTCTTCCTTGTCAAATTTGACTCCTAGATACTTGTACTCGCAAGCTGGGTCAATTTTGATGCCGCCCAGAAACCAGTTCCTCTGTAAGTTCTTATTATTATTTATTGACATTGTCCGGGTCTTGCTCAGATTTATTTTTAAGTTGTTTTCTGTTGCGTAGTTCTGCATTTCTGCCAGTAGGTGTTGAAGACCGACGTGAGTGTGGCTAAGCAGAACTACGTTGTCTGCGTACATGAGATTGGTAAGGTTTTCCCTCCTACCCTTGAAGAATGGGAGTTACAAGCATCGAGCTCCTTAGGAAGGTCAGCCATGAATAGGTTGAACAGGGTTGGTGCAAGTACACAACCCTGTTTCATTCCTTTTGTGGTGGGGACTTTTGAGGAGAGGTGGGTGCCGCTGCCTAGTTTCACCTGCACCCAGGTGTCGGTGTGTAGAAGCAGCAGCATGTTTAGAATAGTCTGTGGTATGCCCCATCACGCCAGTTTCCACCACAGTCTGCCTCTCTCTACGTTATCAAAGGCAGCACTAAAGTCAATATAACAGTGTAGAGGTAATTTGGAGGTTTTTGCTGCGTCGATTATTAGAGAGATTGCGAGGATGTTTGTAGATGTGCAAGCCATTTTGCGGAAGCCGGTCTGGTTCAGCTGTATTATCTGATTCGTCTCAGCCCAGATTGTAAGCTCCTCCAATATGGTGCCCTCAAAATATTTCACTTCATTGTCGATCAGAGCTACTAAACAATAGTTGTTGGACTCGGCCTTGTCTCCTTTTTTATAAATCGGGACTATTGTCGAGCCTCTCCAAGATTCTGGTATTCTGTTTAGCAGCCTTATTTACAGAAAGAGAGGTTGCTGGATATCCGCCCAGTCTTCTCTCATCGCTTTGAACAGGGCAGGTGGAATACCATTCGGTCCTGGGGCTCCTTCTTTCCTCCCTTTGGCGATTTGCTTTTTAATTGGGAGTGACAGCGGGCAGCTCGCTGTGCCTGATGGTTTGTTTCCTGTGTCTGGGTACTCCTGCTCCCTTATCTTAATTATGCTTGCTTCAGCTTGACCCTCTGGGATCCAGCCGTTGGCCGTTTGGGCCCCTGCATTTCCTGTTTGGTTATCGAAGTGGCTGGTAAGGTATTTTATCAAGTTTGCTTCCGGAATGTGGAACCCTATGCTCTTATGTTGTGGGCGCATGATCCCGTTCACAGTTTTCCAGAAGCGGGCACTGTTGTTACAGTTTGTGCCATTTCAGTCTTTTTAACAATGCCCTTTGCTCATTCAGGGATGCTCGTGCGCTCGTGTTCCCTGGGGATCTTTTCAGCTTACGCAGAGTCGAGTTTATTCATTTCTTGAGTGACTTGAGCTGTGCTCTCCGGTCTTTCCGTATTTTGTTTTTCCTGCAATCTCTCCGAGTATTTTCTTTTGTAGGGAAGGTATCTGCAAGTTTTTCTAGTAGTATGGCAGTAAAATGTCCCCAGTAGGCAATTTGATCATCTGTGCTGGAAGCTTGTGAATTGAAAAGTTGAATTGCAGCTTCAGCCTGCGAGTTTAAGCTATTTGTCGTACATTTGATCCTTTTTAGATTTGAGGTGTAAATAGGCCCCAAGGTCACGTCTGGCCTAATTGATCTGGGTGCGGTGGCTGTTAGTTGGATTTCCTGGGGGCGATGGTCACTATCGCCCTTATCCCCCATTTTGAACCCAAGGATGTGTGGGAGCAGCGCGAGGCTTGCAAAGGTGTAGTCCAGTATGGAACTTGTCATTGCAGAATAAAACGATTCAGGGAGGAGAGTCTTCCAGAAATCTTCCGTTTAGTGCTCGAAGATTTAGATGTTCTAGGTCATCGAGGAAGCGGCTGTTGCGGCATTTCTTCCTTCCATGCAGTGGGACGCATTGTGTGTGAATATTGTAGATTCCAGTTAGAGCCGATGCCTCCTTGCCTTCTGCCGAGCCAATGACCTTGCTGGTCCGCACCGAAGCATCTTTTCTTTCCCTGCGTGGGTTGCTGTTGCCAAGGCTTGTTGTGTTCAATCCGAGCACCGTGACCCGCAGCACTCGACATCCTTCGTGGGACAGCTCGAATCCAGCTCCTGGTCATTGTCGACGCCTCCTGGTCCTCCTGGCTGCGGAGCCAATGAGATAATGATTTAGGTCCCCTGTCAAGATAAATGTCTGCTTTTCCTGGTCCTCGTGGCTGCAGAGTCAAGCTTTACCTCTTCACACTTGAATCACCCGACATCGGTGGGCATTCGTCTATCGTGCCCCTTGTCACTGGCAAGTGACCCAGACTCTGTCCCCTCTGCTTTCAGGTTCTTATGATCTTCGATCCAGGCTTGGATCACACTGGACACTTTTCTTCTTCCCGGCAGCAGCACTTTGCAGCAGATCTCCATTGAAATCAACGACGATTTCCGACACCATTTGACACCTATGCACCCGGCTTCCCTGGGTGAGGTAACTCGAGTACTCCGGTGCTCCCGTGGATGCTGGCCCTAGAACCCCCTAAGTCTAAAGGGGGTTTGCTCAAAGTCCTCTCCTAAGTGTCCTTAACTTCTAAAATTCCAACCGCGACTTTCCCATAGAATAGTACGGGGCTCGCGCCTGTGTTCTCACACTGCACGCGTCCCCCGTGGGTCTCCTGTGTCACTACCTTGGATAGTTCCCTGAGGTCCCAGCGATTCTACGTGCTCTAGGCACAGTGTCTAGTCAAGTTGTGGTTCATATATCACTTTCTTAATATATGGTTTAGTACGCCGCTAGGGCCCATTGTATATTGTGCTATTTACTGGTACAAGATGCCCACTATAACTAGTGGACAGCATATACCAGGCCAACTTCTGCAGCGGTTGGATTCAAGCTTGCTATTGCTTTACCAGATAGTCTCTTTGAGTGACTAACTGAAAACCACTATTGGTACATATGTACCTATAAATCAAGTCTAGAATAAAGTAAGTTCTACTGAACTTGGAATTGGGTTAGCAAAGGGACCAGCACACCCCTTTTCCCCAACTCAAGAGAGTCTAGTAGGTCCCACTAGGTTAGGTAGGTGCAACACCTCGCTACACTAGTATGTCTTCAAGACCTGAAGCCAGTGGCTCCTTGTCATCCAAGTATGACCACCACACATTCATGGAATTAAGAAACATGTGTACAGCTAAGAAGTTGAAGACAGGGAGGAGTGCAAACACTCAACGCCTCGTGGAGGCTCTGCTGTTAGATGATCTCAGAAAGACCTCAGGGTCTGATGAGGCAGGCAGGTTTGGTGGGGCAGCAGAAGAGGAAAGGCCAAGAGGTGACAACACCTATGACCTGGACTCTGAAGCTGACCAGGAGGATCAAGATGATTCTAACCTGGAAAATCCAATCCATCCTGAAGGTGAGGAAGAAGGCCTCAGTGGCCCTCTCTATACCCCACCTAGAAGGATTGGTGGTGTGCCAAGAAGATCAAGATCTCTTTCTCAGGAGTCTAATCATTCTGGTGCATCTGGAGGGACCTCTGTCTCTCATAGGACCATTTTCCCCTAGAAGAGGGAGTCCTCTTATGAGAGAAAATGCAGACTGATCCAGTTTGACCTCTGTCCCATCCTCTCTGGTGATTTGGCTGCCGCTTCTTTACTTTTTCAATGAGCTGCCTCCTACTCCTGCTGTGCTGCCGACCGAGCACCGGGTTCTAAGGATGTCTCTCGATCCAACAATTTTCCACCTGCCGTCGGATCCCTAAAATGGCGACGATCAGCCAGTCTTCTAGCTTCAAGATGGCGTACAACGAGAATGATGCGATCCCACATTGAGACCTGGGTGAGTGGCTTATTCTCTCTTCTGCCCTTTGACCATTCCGTATACTTTCCCCCATTCCTCCCGCGAAACACCACAATTGGCTGGTGAGGAATTCAAACCCCCCAGGATGGCGTCATGTTACGTTTTCTAGTGCCCACAACTATTTGGTCCCTTCAGAGTTCCCCTACTGATGAAAAGAAAGGCCGTTCTCTGTTTATAAGGCCATTTATTCACTTCCCTAGGCGCCATGTTCTGGTCCATCGAATCTACACCAGCGGTACTATGGGTGGTTTAAACCCTCTGGAAGCCGACTTTCATTGCAGAAAAGGCTGTAGTGAGCGCCCTAACCTGCCTGACCATAAGATGGCTCCTGGTGCAGTATTAACTCAAGCCCAACAAATTGATGAGGCTGTACCCCAAGGGGTGAGTCTCCAGTTGCAGGTCAGCAGGTGAGATGAGTAATGGTGGGCAATGGCCATGGCGTACATAGGATATGAATACGACAACACTTGGAGTGGACATTTACCAAACCTTGCGCATTTCCCCCACCCTCCAACCCTATCCGGCTCACCCATCATAACACTGAATCTGTGACTCTTGCCACCTACAGTGGAGACCTAGCATTCTGACCGATGCCCAGTGGAGCTACCTTGTTAGCTATTGAGGAGATGGGCTGTGGCTTTCCCCCTCGGCCCTCACCTACCCAGCTGGACATTGGACAGACTTTCCTTAGCCTCTCCGCCCTATCTCCCTCCTCATTACCCTTTTGACATTGCCCCCTTCCATTCTACACGCAATTAACCAACAGATGTAACTTGTAAGGGATGTAATGTTTGTAACAATGTGTAACTTGTAACCGATGTAACTTTTAATAAATGTGTTACCTCATGTAAAGCGCTCTGATACCTCCGGGTCTAGCCAGCGCTATATAAAACTCAATAAATAAAAAACAAAAAATAAAAATACTCATGACCATAGGAACCTAAACAACATTGTCCCTCCCTATCAGAGGGGGGGTGACATCCACAAATTGATAACTGCACTGGAAAGGGCCTGTAAAGTACAGAGGGTCCCTCAAGAGCAGTGGGGAGCAATCTTTTGGCTCTCCTTTGCAGACAAAGGTAGAGATAAGCTCCTCACTGTTAGAGAAAAGGATGCGGACAATTACAAAGTCTTGAAGAGTGCACTGATAGATGGGTTTGGCCTAACAACTGAACAGTGCAGGTTGAAGTTCAGAGATACCCAAAAGGCACAGACTCAAGACTGGGTTGACTTTGTAGATTGTGCTACTAAGGCTCTGGAGGGCTGGTTACTTGGCAGTAAAGTGTGTGATTTTAAAAGATTATACAATTTTATTATGAGGGAGCAGATCCTTAATAATTGTCAAAAGCAGCTGTTGCATCAGTACCTGGTGGACTCTGATCTGACCTCTCCCTAAGAATTGGGTCAAAAGGCAGACAAATGGGTCAGAACCAGGGTGAGGGAGAAGGTTCAGAACCAAGGTGGTGACTCCAAGAAGCAGGATTCCAAAAACTCTGACAAGGGTGGGGACAAGGGAAAAGACCAGAAGTCTTCACAAGGGCCCCAAAAATCTGCATCTGGTGGGGAGTCCCAATCAAACAAAGGAAGAGGCCAAAAGAAACCATGGTGTAAAATCTGTAAGCAGAAAACCCATTGGACAAGTGATTGTACCAAGTCCAAAGACTCAACTCCAGCCACCATTACCCCTAAGGCAACTGTTCCCCCTAGTTCAGCTCCAAGTGGTGGTACTCAGAATAAGGGTGTAGTAGGGTTAACCCTGGGTTCTGAGATGGACTCTGGCCTAGTCAGAGTTCCAGCTCAGGCTGTCGTGATCTGTGATGGAGGCATGGATATGGCCTCCTTTGTGAGTCCCAGTAATCTGGGCAAATACAGACAGCAGCCTTTAATGAATGGAAAAGAGGCTTTGGCATTCAGGGACACAGGAGCAAGTGTCACAATGGCAACAAAAGATCTTGTGGCTCCTGAGCAGATCGTACTTGGTGAAATGTACCAAGTGACAAATGCTAGCAATGTCAGGACAGACCATTCCTTGGCAGTTGTTAATTTCTCCTGGGAAGGGGTAACTGTCCTTAAGAAAGTTGTGGTAAGTGCAGACCTCCCTGTTGAATGTTTGCTTGGCAATGATTTGGAAACTTCAGCTTGGGCGGAAATGGAGCTCAGGACTCATGCAGAAATGTTGGGAATCCCTGCACATGTGTTTGCTGTGACCAGGTTGTAGGAGAGTAGGATCTGCTTCACATTGGTACCGCCACTTTTTGATGGTGTTTCACTGTTTTTCGACCTTAGTCTGGCTGTGGAACTGCTAATCAGGACCACAGCCTAGCTGCTTCCTCTCTAAAATGGTTTCCATGTACATTAGGTACATATCTAATTGGATTCTGGAGTGCCTTATAAGCCCCTAGTATATGGTATACTATGTACCTAGGGCATAGGTACCTCAGAGGCCTAACAGGGGCTGCAGCATGTATTATGCCACCCCTGGGAAGCACTCCAAAATGACACCACAGGTCTGCTACTGCAGCCTGGGTAAGGGTGTGCTTGCACCCCTTACTGTGGTATAGGCTACTTATATCACTACCTTATACAGACACATATAAATCTATAAGCCACTCCTATGGCAGGCCTTGACAATCCTGAAGGCAGAGTGCTTGGTTTTATGTGAGAGGGTGCCCAAGCATGAGCTGAGCCCCTCTGCAGCTTTCGGAAATACTTCCTTATAGCTGTTCTGTGATACAGCCATACCATATACTCTTAAGTGCATTATAACCTCGCGGTAAATGCTAACTTTGGGATGGCTGCATCAAAACATGTCGTGTTTGGTGTCAAACGCTTTGGAATACTACCCCCCCCCCCCACCACCACCCTCCACCAATTCTGGCAGCGGGGTTAGCATTCCACCCTTCTAGAGGGAGAGACATGTTCACACTGGCTAAACCCGGTAGGACTTTCCTGAGCCCTGGCATCACAAAATGGATGCCTCTGCCACAGACACGGGTCTGGCGTCCTGCTGCTGACTGAAACTCTGGCAGGGGAGGCCTGGACAATAGGTTTCCTGTCGAAGGGAGGTGTGACCACCACCCCAGACAGGCTGATGTGTATTGGGGCTGAGCGGGAGCACTCTCTGGTGCTTTGAAGTCCTGCACTGGGGGGACACTTGGTGTCCCTGTGCATACTCCAGTTCAAACCGGTTGCAGGGGCTACCTGCCCCTGCTCTGGCGCGAAACTGGATAAAGGAAATGGGTGTAACCACCCCTCTTTCCAAGCCCACCCATAGGTGGGGCCTTAGAGTTAGTCCATCCCCTAAACTTACTATAAGCATAGGAATCCAGTCCCTAGGACTTTAGATCACCCTGGTGAAACTCTGCAATGTACATCCTGGACCTTCGACGTTCTATCCTGACTAGAAGACTGAAGAGATCTCCCTTGGGGTCTAGGAGTGACTCCCCTGCTTGGCAGGCACCAAAGAAGCAACTGACCTGCCTGCAATTCTGAAGCTCCTGCCGGACGCCGAAGTCTCTGCATCCCCAGAGGTAGATTTCCAGACTTCCCCGAGGCTACCCTGAGTCCACAGCAAAGATGAGTCCCGTGGCTATCATGGGTGACGTGGAACCGTGACCCCTGGACACCGTGTACTTTTTCAGCAACACTATCTTCCTGGTCCTCCTTGGAGTTGTACTTTGGGCTCCGAGTAGCCCCAGCCTTGAGCACCTCCTACACCGAAGATAGTTGGCCTCCACTCCACGAGTGACCCGTGGGCCAGCTTCAAGTGCAACCGCTCGAGGCTCCTTCGCTATCACTAGCCCGTTGGCTAGCAGGTCCCCACGAAGGCAACTCCTTTTCTGCTTGGGCTTCCCTGGTTGCTCCAGACGTGCCCTTACTTACCCTCGCTGGGTGAGTCCATCAGACCTTGCTGGTCTGCACCGCAGTCCTTTCTCTGATTTCCAGTGACTTGCCGTTGCCAAGGCTTGTTGGGTCCAATCTGGTCGCCGACACCGCAGCACTCAACAGACTTCGTGGGGCAGCTCGAATCCGGGTCGTAGACTTCGTCGACGCCTCCTGGACCTCGTGGCTGAGAGTCAAGACACCCATCAACTCACCTGAAGCACCCGACATCTGTGAGCATTTGTCCATCCTGCCCTAGGTCACTGGCAAGTGGCCCAGACTCTGTCCCCTCTGCTTTCAGGTTCCTTCCTTCCTAGATCCGGGCTTGGATCTCTTCGGACACTTCTCCTCTTCACAGCAGCAGCAGTTCTTTGAAGGCTCCCATTGAAATCGATGACGCGACCCGACACCAAAAGACACCTATGCACCCGGCTTCCCTGGGTGAGGTAACTCGAGTACTCCGGTGCTCCAGTGGGTGCTAGCCCTAGAACTTCCTAAGTCCAAAACAGTTTGGTCCTGACTCGATTAGAAGTGTCCCTAATCTTTAAATTTCCAACCGCAACATTGCCCATAGAAATGTGTTGTTTACACACTGCATACAGTCCCCATGGGTACCCTGTGTCACTACCTTGGGTGGTTCCTTGGCGTCCCAGCGATTCTAGAGGCTATAGGCCTAGTGTCTATCCCAGTCGTGGTTCTTATACCACTTTTTTGGTATATGGTTTGGTACGCCCCTAGGGCCCAAACGTGTGTTTGTGCTATTACTGATAATTGCTGACTTGTAAACTAAGTACTTCGAACTCTAGTCTCATAAAGAGACTATAGGGGTGTGTTTGATCTTAAATACATATATTTGAATATATACCTGGTGTGGTTGTCTTTTCATTTGATCATTCAAGAGATTATAGACTGGTAAAACAAGCTGCTTTACATTCCTTCAAGACTTAGCCTGAAGACTGCTCTCCATAGCTACCACTAGGATAGCTTTCAATAAAGGTTGTCTTTAACCTATCACCATAAGGGGTTGTTTGGACTGATACAAGGTGCCCACTAGAACTAGTGGACAGCACATATCAGGCCACCTTCTCACACAGGTCACAGTCAAAAATGTCAAAAGCTGAACAGGCCCTGGATCCTGGAAGAATGGACCAGGTGCCTCCCAAGAAATGGAGCAGCAGGGGTAAGGCAGTGTCTTCCCCCTGGCTCAGGAAGCAGATCAGTCTCTTGAGGGAGATGATCTCAGGCCTGAAGAAGGAACTGTCCCAGATGAGCTTGAACCGGACCAGGTTGAGCTATTGGGGACAGGGGGCCCTTCCAGGGCAGATCTGACGCCAGGAACAGCTGAACTCCCTTCTCTTGAACCCCATCAGAAGGCAAGCTGCTGATGAGGCTGCTGGGAATGCTAGTGGAACCGATAAGATATATTGGGATGATGGACTCCTGTACTCAGACAGTAGAGACCCCAAGCCTGGTACCTGTAGGAGGTTGGTTATACCTCTGACGTTCAGGGGCTTCCTATTGACACTAGCCCATGATATTCCCTTAGCAGGACACCTGAGCCAAACAAGACTTGGGACAGAATTGTCCCTCACATGTCTGAAGACACCAAGTTTTGTCGCTCCGGTGTCACCTGTCAAGCCAGTGGTAAGGCAGGTGGTACAACAAAGGCCCCCCTGATACCACTACCTGTAGTGGGGGTTCCCTTTGAGAGGGTTGGGATTGACATAGTTGGTCCCATGGATCCTCAAACAGCATCTGGGCACAGATTTATACTGGTGGTGGTGGATCATGCCCCTAGGTACCCAGGATCCATTCCCCTTAGGACCACTAAAGCTCCTGTGGTGGCAAGGGCCCTACTTGAAATCTTTTCCAGAGTGGGTTTCCCTAAGGAGGTAGTATCAGACAGGGGTGCAACCTTCATGTCTAGTTACTTAACAGTAATGTGGAAGGAGTGTGGAGTAAATTACAAATTTACCACCCCTTATCACCCACAATGCAATGGTTAGTTGAAAGGTTCAACAAAACCCTAAAGGGCATTATTAAAGGTCTCCCAGAAAAGCTTAGGCGTAGATGGAACATACTTTTACCCTGCCTTCTTTTTGCCTACAGGGAAGTTCCACAGAAGGGGGTTGGTTACAGCCTATTTGAGCATCTGTTTGAACATCCAGTTAGGGGTCCATTGTGTCTGGTGAAGGAGGGATGGGAATTACCTCTCAAACCCCCTAAACAGGATATTGTGGACAATGTACTTGGTCTCCGATCCAGGATGGCTGAGTACATGAAGATGGCAACTAAAAACCTTGAGACTAGCCAGGAATTACAAAAGGCCTGGCATGACCAAAAGGCTATGCTGGCTGTTTACCAGCCAGGGCAGAAAGTATGGGTGTTGGAGCCTGTGGCCCCAGCAGCCCTCCAGGATCAGTGGAGTGGCCCCCATACAATACTCAAGCAGAAGGGAGAGGTCACCTATCTGGTGGACCTAGGAACTCCCAGGAGCCCCCATTGGGTGCTCCATGTCAACAGGCTCAAGCCATATGTCGACAGGCCTGACATGGGCTTGCTCATGGCAACTGATGAGGGACAGGAGGAAGAGAGTGACCCACTCCCTGACCTGCTCTCTCAGAACCCTGATGATGGATCAGTAGATGGTGTAGCCTCGGCCGGCAGCCTCACTGTCCAGCAACAAACTGACTGCAGAAGAGTTCTCAGCCAGTTTAGACATATGTTCTCACTGACTCCAAGTCAGACTGCCTGGTGCACTCATGAAGTGGACACTGGGGACAGTCTGCCTGTTAAAAATAAGATTTACAGGCAACCTGATCATGTCAGGGACTGTATCAGGGCTGAAGTCCAGAAGATGTTGGAATTGGGAGTCATTGAACCCTCAGATAGCCCATGGGCTAGTCCAGTAGTCTTAGTGCCCAAACCTCACACCAAAGATTGCAAGAGCGAGATGAGGTTTTGTATAGACTACAGGGGTCTCAATCCAGTCACTAGGACTGATGCCCATCCAATCCCAAGGATAGACGAGCTTATAGATACTTTGGCCTCAGCCAAGTTTCTGAGCACATTTGACCCAACAGCTGGCTACTGGCAGATCAGACTAGCTGATGATGCAAAGCCAAAGACTGCCTTTTCTATCCCTAGTGGGCATTACCAATTTGTGGTGATGCCCTTTGGTTTGAAGAATGCACCTGCCACTTTCCAAAGGTTGGTGAATAAAGTCATTACAGGCCTGCAAGTCTCTAGTGCAGCATATCTAGATGATATTGCTGTATTTAGCTCCACCTGGGAGGATCACCTGTTCCATCTGAGGAATGTTTTGGAGGCCCTGCAAAAAGCAGGCCTAACTATCAAAGCCACTAAGTGCCAGATAGGGCAGAGTCAGGTTGTGTACCTGGGCCACCCTGTGGGTGGAGGCCAGGTTCAACCTTTGCAGAGCAAAATCCAGACCATAATGGACTGGGTTGCTCCAACCACCCAGACTCAGGTGAGAGCTTTCTTGGGGCTGACTGGGGATTTTTCAAAGGTTATGGATCCATAGTGACCCCCTTGAATGACCTAACTTCAAAGAAAATGCCCAAGAAAGTTCAGTGGACAGTTAGCTGTCAAAAGGCATTTGATGACCTAAAGCAGGCCATGTGCACTGCTTCCATTCTGCAAAGTCCTAACTACTCCAAAGAATTCATTGTTCATACAGATGCATCTGAGTTGGGGGTTGGGGCTGTGTTATCACAATTGAATGATGGTCAGGATCAGCCAGTAGATTTTATTAGCAGAAGGCTGACCCTCAGAGAGAAACGTTGGTCAGCCATTGAGAGGGAGGCCTTTGCTGTGGTTTGGGCTCTGAAGAAGTTGAGGCCATACTTGTTTGGCACTCACTTTATTGTTCAGACAGACCATAAGCCCCTCTTATGGGTAAAACAGATGAAGGGTGAAAACCCCAATCTTTTGAGGTGGTCCATTTCCCTACAGGGGGTGGACCTGGGAGTAACCATGCCAATGCAGATGGACTCTCCAGATATTTCCACTTATGAAGACTCAACTGGTCACGGTTAGTTTAATGTCCTTATGTTTGGGGGCGTTGTGTAGGAGAGTAGGATCTGCTTCTTATAGTTACCCCCACGTTTTGCTGATGTTTCACTGTTTTTTTACTTTAGTCTGACTGGGGCCCTGCTAAACAGGACCCCAGCTTAGCTTCTTCCTCTCTAAATTGATTACCAGTTCTTTAGGTGCACTCTAGATTGGATTCTGGGTACCCATATAACCCCCTAGTATATGGTATACTATGTACCCAGGGCATAGGTACCCCAGAGGCCTACCAGGGGCTGCAGCATGTGTTATGCCACCTCTGGGAAGCCTTCCACAATGACACCACAGGACTGCTACTGCAGCCTGGGTAAGGTGGTGCATGCACCCCTTACTGAGATATAGGTTCACTATATCTTTCCATATCAGTGCACATATAAACCTATCACTCACCCCTATGGCAGGCCTTACTAATCCTGAAGGCAGGGTGCTGGGTTTTATGTGAGAGGGTGCGCATGCATGAGCAGAGCCCCTCTGCAGCCTTCAGAACCTTTATTCCGGGTTTTTTTGTGATGCAGCCAAACCATATACTCTTAAGTGCATTATAACCAAACGGTAAATGCTAACTTTGGGATGGCTGCACGGAAATATGTTGTGTTTGGTATCAAACACCTTGGAATCATACCCCCACACCAGTAACTGATGTGGGAGTATGATCCCACCCTTCTAGAGGGAGATACATGACAGCACCGGTATACCCGGTACCAGCTAACAGAGCCCTGGCATCTCAAAATGGATGCTGCCAGCCACAGACACGAGTCTGCCGTCCTGCTGCTGGCCGAAACTCCGGCAGTGGAGGCCTGGAAAATAGGTTTCCTGTCACAGGGAGATGTCACCACCTCCCAGACAGGCTTTAGTGTATTGGGGCTGGGTGGGTGCACTCCAAGAGTGCTTTGAAGTCAGCACTTGGGGCACATTTGGTGTCCCTGTGCATAGTCCAGCTCAAACCGGTTGCAGGGGCTACCAGCCCCTGCTCTGGCGCGAAACTGGACAAAAGAAATGGGTGGAGCCACCCCTCTTTCCTGACCCTCCCATAGGTGGTTCACCAGAGTTTGTCCCACCCCTTTCTTGGGTATAAGGTAGGAATCCCTGGCTACAGGACTTTAGATTACACCTGGACGAAACTCTGATACTGAATCTTGGAACTTTGACGATCTACATTGAACTAAATGACTGAAGAATCTCCCTGGGAGTAAAGGATTTACTCCCCTGCAAGGCAGGCACAAAAGACGTATCTGACCGGTTTGCATCTCCGAAGCTCCTGAGGACTCCGCGGAACTTTGCAACACAGGAGGTGGGTTTCCGTGGTCTTAGAGGTCGATCAGTGCCCACAGCAAGTCTCAGGCCTGTATCCCTCGTGGTGACCGTGCAACCCGAACCCCTGGACACCGCGTTACTTTGCAGAAGCATCAGCTTTCCAACGACTCTGGCAGCTGAGCTTTGGGTTACTTGTAGCCCTGACCCCGAGCAGCATTTGCACCGAAGATTGCCCGCCTACAATCCACTAGTGTTCCGTGAGCTGGCCCTTTGTGTTTTCTCTCGAGGTCCCTTCGCGATCCCTATTCCTTTGACTGGTGGGTCCCTGTGAAGGCAACTTTAGCTTTAATTGGGCTTACCTGGTTGCTCCAGACGTGCCCTGACTCTCCATCGCTTGGGGAGTCCCCAGGACCTTGCTGGTCCGCACCGAAGCATCTTTTCTTTCCCTGCGTGGGTTGCTGTTGCCAAGGCTTGTTGTGTTCAATCCGAGCACCGAGACCCGCAGCACTCGACATCCTTTGTGGGACAGCTCGAATCCAGCTCCTGGTCATTGTCGACGCCTCCTGGTCCTCCTGGCTGCCGAGCCAATGAGATAATGATTTAGGTCCCCTGTCAAGATAAACGGCAGCTTTTCCTGGTCCCCGTGGCTGCAGAGTCAAGCTTCACCTCTTCGCACCTGAATTACCCGACATAAGTGGGCATTTGTGTATCATACCCCTGGTCACTTGCAAGTGACCAAGACTCTGACCACTCTGCTTTCAGGTTCTTCTGATCTTCGATCCAGGCTTGGATCACACGGGACACTTTTCTTCTTCCCGGCAGCAGCACTTTGCAGCAGATCGCCATTGAAATTAACGACCATTCCCGACACCATTTGACACCTATTCACCCGGCTTCCCTTGGTGAGGTAACTCGAGTACTCTGGTTCTCTCGTGGGTGCGGGCCCTAGAACCCCCCTAAGTTTAAAAGGGGTTTGCTCAAAGTCCTCTCCTAAGTGTCCTTTACTTCTAAAATTCCAACCGCGACTTTCCCATAGAATAGTACGGGGCTCGCGCCTGTGTTCTCACACTGCACGCGTCCCCCGTGGGTCTCCTGTGCCACTACCATGGGTGGTTCTTTGGGGTCCCAGCGATTCTACATTGTTAGAAATGGGGATTTCTGGTTGGCTAAGGCTTGCGCCAAAGTCAGGCAGAAACCACCACTCTAGTCAGGGCAAGGAAGTTACACGCCAAAGATAACCCCTGCTCACCCCCTTGGTAGCTTGGCACGAGCAGACAGGCTTATCCCGGAGGCGATGTGTAAAGCGTTTGCGCGCGCACCCAGCAACAACACCCAAGGCCCACCACAAAGGAAACTCCACACAAGGTATTCTATAAAAATAACCTTTGTATTATACACAACACATTAGATAAAAACACACACTCTACAATGTGCCAACAGGCACGGGCAGAATTTACAAGGGATTATATGTACAGGGGACAGGGCCACATGGACCACTGTCAGGAATTAGCACTCTTAGAACATAACACAAATTACCAAGTGTACATGTAGAACATAACCAGTATCTACTGGCGCAATGATGACCTCAGCGTCATCACACTAGCATCAGGTGTAAAACCTATCCTGCATCCATCACAGGGGCATAAACCACATTATGCAATTTCTCGCAAGTCTAACGTATTAGACCTAGCCACCTAAGTATACCTACACTAGGGGCGTACATAACACAGGGAAGTACATTCTCCCTACCATCAACCTAAACAAGGTAAAACAACCTCCTAGGCAGAAATACTATCTAGAGGTATGAAATACAGGGAGCGCAAAATATACTATACACAGTACATTTCCCAACCCCATAAGCATGAACACAAGGTGCGCAAAACATACTACACCGTACATTTCCTAGCACCAAAATCGCATTAGAGTCCAGGTTGCGCCAGAACCTAAACGTAGCAGCTGCCCACTACTTGCTGGGCAGCTGGGGACAAGCACAGGGCCTAAACGCTGCAGCTCGCACTAAGTGCTGCGCAGCTGGGAAGGCAAATGAAGCAGGGGCTCTCAATCGCCCCTGAAACAATATCCACAACGTTGGAGCCACCTAGGCTCGACACACACCATGTCCCCAAGTTGGAGCCTCTCTGGGCTCTAGAATAATCATGTTCCCACACGAGGAACTGGCACCCGTCGTTGGAGCGCAGGAGCGCTCTAAAACAAATCAGTCCCCCACGTTGGAGCCTCTCTGGGCTCTAAAAACAATTATGGCCCCATCGTTGCAGTTGCCCACTGTCCAGCGGGGCAACTGTGGAGATAGGAACTGGCCTGGGCACCCCTGGACCCGTCATGGGGACCCTAACACAAGCCACGTGGGAGCGGCCCTCTAGCAAGCGGGGCCGCTCAAGAGACCAAAGCACCGGCACATACTCAGGGGGCGGGCACCGACAATGTGCCCCGCACCACCCCCCAAACCACCGTCAGACTCAGCCCTCACTTACCGGGCTGCTTCGAGGACTCCGGACCAAAGACTCCGGCTTTCTTCCCACCCGGTTGGCGCAGGGAATCCGCGGGGCACTCGGCGGTCCAGGCTGCATGCGTGCAGCACCGCCACGGCCCCCTCGATGTAGAGGACCGACACCTCTGCTCTACTCGCGGCACCAGGGCTCTCCCTTCACCACGGGAGCCCCGGAGGAGAGGATGGACAGGCGCTGCCTGCACCGGCCGCATTTCTTCACCCGGGCCCCCTCCTGGGACCCGGGACTCTACTATTCCTCCCGGAGCCTGCGAGGCTCCAGACGGCATCCCTTCTGTGCGGCGCGTGGGGCTTCCCTTTCCGCATGGAAGCCCCGCCCACAGGGACGCAGTCTCTCCTGCCTTCCGGGTCGCGTTGGGCAGCGGCCCGGAAGTGATTTCATTGCGGCTCGGGCCGCGGCGCCGATCCTTCACCGGGCAAAGTGCGGGGTGGGCACCCGCTCCCCCACAAAAGCAGTCGGCGGCATTTTCAGCGGGGTGGGCACCCGCATTTAAATAACAGCAGTCGGCGGCATTTTCAGCGGGGTGGGCACCCGCAAAGACATAAACTCGGGGTAGGCACCCGCCGGGCAGCTGCACGGGGGAATCCCTCCAGACAGCAGCGCATCGCTGCGGAGCTCCAGCGCTCCTACGGGCAAAATAAAGCAAGGTAGCGCTCCCAGGGCGCTAGAAGGCTGCACCAAGCCTTGGTAAAGCAAAAGGACCAGCAAACAGGTCCCCCACGGTCCTGAGGGCATCCAGGGGGCAAGGTAGGGCCCAGGGGCCAGCATACAGGGCCCTCCAGCAGGGAGGTAGCCCCCATGGCGGTCCCTCCTGGGCCCCACCAGCAGCAAGCCCCCCTCTGTCAGGATCCAAGAAGAGAACAGTTTCTGTGGGGACACAGCCCCATTTTTATACAGCAAACCCCTTTGTTCTGGGTTCAGGGTGAGGGGGAAAACCAGTCGCAGCTGGTTGGGGAGCACCCTTGATGTGCTCAGCCCCTCACTCTATTCATTGGGAGGGCTAGGGTCGTCAGTCGCACCGCAGGGGGCGGGGCCAGCATTGTGTGTGGAAAACCCTGTCCTATTCAGGACCCAGGTGTACTCCTCCCACCCATCTAGCTGCTGATCTCCCCATTCACCACTGGGTGACTCATCCTGACTCTGGGGAATCCCTAGCCCGTCACATGACATGACCAGCCAATCACGCGACAGACACACTGCACACAGAAGTGCCCACTTCTAGAAGTGGCACTTCCACACTGGGTACATGCACGCCGCACACATCATCGCGCAGCATTCACTCCCACGAGTCCGCACATACCAAACTCGGGCCTGCACACCCCACGCATCAGGAACTACCAGGGACACATACATTCCCCATGCATTCCTATGGGAGGGCAGGCCTATCTCACCACATGCACTCAGAGCACGCACGCACTTTACCCTGGGACACAGGGAAAGTGCGCAGAAACCAAGAAAATCACCACACCAAGTCACCAATAAAAGGCAAAAAGTTCAGGGGTGAACCTGCCAGAAGGGCCAAGTCCAACATACATGCTCTAGACCCTGTGTCTAGTCAAGTCGTGATTCTTATACCACTTTCTTAATATATGGTTTGGTCCGCCCCTAGGGCCCATTGTATATTGTGCTATTTACTGTCGTTTTAGAACTGTATTGTGTATCTTGGACTCTAATCTCATAAAGAGATTAGTAGTGAGTGTTTAGAAATAAATACATATATTTTATATATACATTGTGTGGTTCTCCTTTCATTTAGTAATTCAAGAGGTTATAATCTGGTAAACCAAGCTGCTTTACACTCCTTCACGACTTAGCCTGAAGGCTGCTCTCCATAGCTACCACTAGGATAGCTTTCAATAAAGGTTGTCTTTAAACCTATCATCAATAAGGGTTGTGTGGACTGGTACAAGGTGCCCACTTTAATTAGTAGACAGCATATAGCAGGTCAACTTCTCACACTGTATGACTTGGCCTCCATCTCTAAGGCCCTGAGAGCTGTGTGCCCTGGGCTCCATCTCTAAGGCCATGAGAGCTGTGTGCCCTGGGCTCCATCCTTGTGACATTCATAGCTGTGTGCCCGGGGCTCCATTCGTAAGGCCCTGAGAGCTGTTTGCCCTGGGCTCCATCCCTGAGATCTTTGTGCCCTGGGCTCCATCCCTGTGACATTCACAGCTGTGTGCCCTGGGCTCATCTCTAAGGCCCTGAGAGTAGTGTGCCCTGGGCTCCATCCCTGAGGGCTGTGTGCCCTGGGCTCCATCCCTGAGGGCTGTGTGCCCTGGGCTCCATCCTTGAGAGCTGTGTGCCCTCGGCTCCATCTCTAAGGCTCTGAGAGCTGTGTGCCCTGGGCTCCATCTCTAAGGTCATGAGAGCTGTGTGCCCTGGGCTCCATCCCTGAGAGCTGTGTGCCCTGGGCTCCATCCCTGTGACATTCACAGCTGTGTGCCCGGGGCTCCTTCTCTAAGGCCCTGAGAGCTGTGTGCCCTGGGCTCCATCTCTAAGGCCCTGAGAGCTGTGTGCCCTGGGCTCCATCCCTGTGACATTCATAGCTGTGCCCTGGGCTCCATTTGTAAGGCCCTGAGAGCTGTTTGCCCAGGGCTCCATCCCTGAGAGCTGTGTGCCCTGGGCTCCATCCCTGTGACATTCACAGCTGTGTGCCCTCGGCTCATCTCTAAGGCCCTGAGAGCAGTGTGCCCTGGGCTCCATCCCTGAGGGCTGTGTGCCCTGGGCTCCATTTCTAAGGCCCTGAGAGCTGTGTGCCCTGGGCTCCATCCCTGTGACATTCATAGCTGTGTGCCCTGGGCTCCATTTGTAAGGCCCTGAGAGCTGTTTGCCCTGGGCTCCATCCCTGAGAGCTGTGTGCCCTGGGCTCCATCCCTGTGACATTCACAGCTGTGTGCCCGGGGCTCCTTGTCTAAGGCCCTGAGAGCTGTGTGCCCTGGGCTCCATCTCTAAGGCCCCGAGAGCTTTGTGCCCTGGGCTCCATCCCTGAGAGCTGTTTGCCCTGGGCTCAATGCCTGAGACCTGTGTGCCCTGGGCTCCATCCCTGTGACATTCACAGCTGTGTGCCCTCGGCTCATCTCTAAGGCCCTGAGAGCAGTGTGCCCTGGGCTCCATCCCTGAGGGCGGTGTGCCAGGGGCTCCATTTCTAAGGCCCTGAGAGCTGTGTGCCCTGGGCTCCATCTTCAAGGCCCTGAGAGCTGTGTGCCCCGGGTTCCATCCTTGAGAGCTGTGTGCCCTGGGCTCCATTTCTAAGGCCCTGAGAGCTGTTTGCCCTGGGCTCCATCCCTGTGACATTCACAGCTGTGTGGCCTGGGCTCAATCGGGAGGCCCTGGGCTCCATAAATGGGGCCCTGAGAGCCGTGGGCCCTGGGCTCCAACATTGGGGCCCTGGAGCAGGGTGTCTAGTGCTTCCTTGGGGCCCTGAGAGCCGGGAGCGTTGGGCTCCCTCACCAGGCCCCGAGAGCCGTGTGCCATGGGCTCCCTCACTGGGGCCCTGAGAGCCTTGATTCCATCCCTCCGGCCCTGAGAGCCGGGTCCCTAGTGCTTCCTAGGTCCCCTGAGAGCAGGGTACCTTGGGCTCCCTCACTGGGGCCCTGAGAGCAGGGTTCCTTTAGCTGCCTCACTGGGGCTCTGGCTGAGAGCTGCGAGCCTGGGCCCTGAGAGCCGTGTGCCTTGGGCTCCCTCACTGGGGCCCTGAGAGCAGGGTTCCTTTAGCTCCCTCACTGGGGCCCTGGCTGAGAGCTGCGTGTCTGGGCCCTGAGAGTCGTGTGCCCTGGGCTCCCTCACTGGGGCCCTGGAGCAGGGTGTCTGGTGCTTCCTTGGGGCCCTGAGAGCCGGGGGCGCTGGGCTCCCTCACCAGGCCCCGAGAGCCGTGTGCCTTGGGCTCCCTCACTGGGGCCCTGAGAGCAGTTAGCTCCCTCACTGGGGCCCTGGCTGAGAGCTGCGTGCCTGGGCCCTGAGAGCCGTGTGCCTTGGGCTCCCTCACTGGGGCCCTGAGAGCCTTGATTCCATCCCCCCGGCCCTGAGAGCCGGGCCTCTAGTGCTTCCTAGGGCCCCTGAGAGCAGGGTATCTTGGGCTCCCTCACTGGGGCCCTGAGAGCAGGGTTCCTTTAGCAGCCTCACTGGGGCTCTGGCTGAGAGCTGCGAGCCTGGGCCCTGAGAGCCGTGTGCCTTGGGCTCCCTCACTGGGGCCCTGAGAGCTGTGTGCCTTGGGGCCCTGGGAGCCGTGTGCCTTTGGCTACCCTGGGCCCCTGAGAGCAGGTTGCCTGGGGCATGAGAGCCGAGTGCCTTGGGCTCCCTCACTGGGGCCCTGAGAGCCGAGGGCCCTGGTTGCATCCCTGGGGCAGAGGCCTGGAGGGTCTGTGGTCTCTGCAGGGTGAGTTTATCCTCCTTCATTCTCGCCTCTCGTTCGTTAGCGTCAGAGGCGGGGGTCGGGGAAGGAGGAATATGAACGGGGGTGGGAGGGGGGGGGGGCAGATTGTGAATGGTGTCCGTGGAGGGAAGAGAGTGAAAGGAGTGAAGCGAGAGTGAGTCACTTCTGCTTCCAGCGGGTGACTCACTCGCCAGCCGCTGGCATTATCCATAGATAACTGCGAGGAGGGGGGGGGGGGCGGGGGCGGGATTTCCATCCGAGAGATGAGTACATTTCCAATCCAGCCCCCACCCCCAAATAACGTGGTGATCGCATGGTGACGTCAGCCCCGGCTATGGAAAATGACTATTGGAATGTGGGGGTGATTCAGGCGTGGGGAACTAGAATGTAGGCGCTACACTTGCGCAGATTCTTAGTGCACCGCCACCGTGACGTCAGCCCGGGCTATTGAAGAGGTCTCTTGGAATGTAGGGGGTGATTCAGGTGTGGGGAGCTAAAACGTAGGCGCTACGTGTACGTAGACTCTCATTGACGTCAGCCGAGGCTATTGAGAAAGGAGGAGTCCTGGCTGACAGTGACAGGAGATCCATGGGGGAGGGGGGCGCGGGGCGCATGCGGATAGCTTGGACTTGTATTTTTATTGTAGTGCTTCACAGCAGTGATGGCGAGGTTCCCTATAGTCGAGGTGTGCGCTGTAGGCCCTGTGCTCTGTTCCTAATCCAGCACACATTGCTCACTCTGTCACTCTGCAAGAGCATGTGTGTCTGTGGGGGAAGGGCTGGTCTGTGCCAGAGCCTCCCAGGACCAGGGGAGATGGAGGGTTGGTTGAGGAGGGTCTGCTGGTCGGACCTGTACCACAGCCCCCGGGTTCTCTCCTCCGCCTTCGTACCCTGTCCAGCTCAGCCTGGAGGGTTTGGTTGGATAAAGGGTGTTAATCTTATAAGAGGGCGTGTCTTAGGATAACCAGTTGTGATGTGTTATGCGTGTTGTGTCAGGACCCCCACAGTGTGCCCCCCTGTCCTGAACGCACTGCTCTGTGTTGCCCCCAGGAGCTGAACCTTGCCCGGCCTCTATTGGCTGTGGGCGGCCTAGGTGGGGTCCAGATGTTACCGTGAGGCGCTTGCCGGAGCCAGACGCTTTACCAGTCCAGCCACAGCGGGTGCTTATGCGGCTGACCGGGGCTTTGGCCCTCTCGGCGCAGCGCGTCGCATCCGGGTCTTTATCTCGAGAATAACCGGGTCTACTTCCAAAGGCTTGAGCGGTCTTCCGATGGACGCCTTGTGGTTAATATAACCAACCAAGTCACTAATCGCGAGCCTCGTTGTGAGAAGTTGGCCTGATATGTGCTGTCCACTAGTTCTAGTCGGCACCTTGTATCGGTCCAAACAACCCCTTATGGTGATAGGTTAAAGACAACCTTTATTGAAAGCTATCCTAGTGGTAGCTATGGAGAGCAGCCTTCAGGCTAAGTCTTAAAGGAATGTAAAGCAGCTTGTTTTCCCAGTCTATAATCTATTGAATGACCAAATGAAAGGACAACCACACCAGGTATATATTTAAAATATATGTATTTAAGATAAATCACACCCCTCTAGTCTCTTTATGAGGCTAGAGTTTGAAGTACTTAAGTTACAAGTCAGTATTCAACAGTAAAAGCACAAATACACGTTTGGGCCTTAGGGGCGTACCAGACCATATACCAATAAAGTGGTATAAGAACCACGACTGAACTAGACACAAGGCCTAGAGCCTGTAGAAGTGCTTGGACCACAAGGAACCACCCAAGGTAGTGACACAGGGGACCCACGGGGGACGCGTGCAGTATGAGAACACAACCGCGAATCGCCGTTAACTTCTATGGGGAAAGTCGCAGTTGGAAATTTAGGGTTTAAGGACACTTAGAGGATATCTACGAGCGAACCCTTTTGGACTTAGAGGTGTCTAGGGCCAACACCCACGGGAGCACTGGAGTACTCGAGTTACCTCACCCAGGGAAGCCGGGTGCATAGGTGTCAAATGGTGTCGGTTCGCATCGCTGTTTTCAATGGAAGCTGCTCAGGAAATGCTGCTGCCGTGAAGAGGAGAAGTGTCCGAAGAGATCCAAGCCTGGATCTAGGATGGAAGGAACCTGAAAGCAGAGGGGACAGAGTCTGGGTCACGTACCAGTGACCAAGGGCACGATAGACCAATGCCCACAGATGTCGGGTGCTTCAGGTGGGTTGACGGGTGTCTTGACTCTTCCGCCACGAGGTCCAGGAGGCGCCAATGACGACCAGGAGCTGGATTCGAGCTGTTCCACGAAGTCTGCCGAGTGCTGCGGTGTCGGCGACCAGATTGGACCCAACAAGCCTTGGCAACGGCAAGTCACTTGGAATCAGAGAGAGGACGTCGGTGCAGACCAGCAAGGTCTGGGGAACTCACCCAGCGACGGTAAGTCGGGGCACGTCTGGAGCAACCAGGAAAGCCCAATCAGAAGAGGAGTTGCCTTCGTGTGGACCTACTAGCCAACGGGCTAGCGATCGTGAAGGAGCCTCGAGCAGTCGCACTGGAAACTGGCCCACAGGTCACAAGTGGAGTGGAGGCCAGAAATCTTCGGTTCAGGAGGTGCTCAACGCTGGGGCTACTTGGAGCCCAAAGCACAACTTCGAGGAAGACCAGGAAGTTGATGGATCAGCAAAAGATCACGGTGTCCAGGTGTCACGGTTCCACGTCACCCACGATCGCCACGGGCCTCAGCTTTGCTGTGGACTCAGCGTAGCCTCAGGGAAGTCTGGAAATCCACCTCTGGTGATGCAGAGACTTCGGCGTCTGGCGGGAGCTTCAGCATTGCAGACCGGACAGTTGCTTCTTTGGTGCCTGCCATGCAGGGGAGTCAGTCCTTGACCCCAAGGGAGATTTCTTCAGTCTTCTACTTAAAGTAGAACGTCGAAGGTCCAGGATATATGTTGCAGAGTTTCGTCTAGGGTAATCTAAAGTCGCAAGGACTGGGTTCCCATACTTATACTAAGTTTGGGGGTTGGACATACTCTAGGGACCCACCTATGGGAGGGTTTGGAAAGAGCGGTGGTTACACCCATTTCCTTTGTCCAGTTTCACACCAGAGCAGGGGCAGGTAGCCCCTGCAACCGGTTTGAACTGGACTATGCACAGGGACACCAAGTGTGCCCCCAGTGCAGGACTTCAAAGCACCAAAGAGTGCTCCCGCCCAGCCCCAATACACATCTGCCTGTCTGGGGATTGTCCAGGCCTCCCCTGCCGGAGTTTCGGTCAGCAGCAGGAGGCCAGACCCGTGTCTGTGGCAGTGGCATCCATTTTGTGATTGAGAAAGAAAAAGTATGCTGTTCCTCCTGGTCAGGGGAGGTTGTGTGAAGTATACACTCTACCCCAGGGTGGAGACAAAGTGAAAAATGATATCTAGACGGCCTGAGAACTCAATGCACGTGGCGGGTGGGGGACCCACAGGGGTAGGTTCTGAGACCACCCTTGGGCAACAGAAACAAGGCTACTACGCCATCCCAAGAGGCTCGCCACGCACCGACTGGAGCGGTACTAGCTTAATTTTTAGGCCACTCCTTTGCGGAAGTGTTAGATTTTTCCACACTTTCATAGGGCAGATTTGACTAGGCACATACACATAAATGTGATATCCTGTCATACACCCTCACGTATGTAGATAGTTTACACCACATTGGTCCTGATGAATTGCCGTTGGATCATCCTGACCATTAGGCGAGAAACATGTTGACCATCTGAGCTGAGCGGAGTGAGTCTTTGAC
The DNA here is from genome assembly GCF_964204655.1 of Triturus cristatus. NCBI lineage: Eukaryota > Metazoa > Chordata > Amphibia > Caudata > Salamandridae > Triturus > Triturus cristatus. Next base: position 1,196,097,291 of record NC_140584.1, read on the forward strand.
CAACTGTGTCCAGACTACCGCCACTCATATCGTTTTTAAATAGGGTGGTTTACTGACCCAATAAACTCGTTATTCAGACTAACCAACCCTGTTTTATATACACTCACCAACATCTACACCTACCTGGCCCTCACTTGCACTCACCTTTCGGCAAGGAACAAAAGATCTCCGACAAAGAGCCCCTTCTTTGGGTGCCCGTTGGGAATTGCAGCGCCGACCCGACGAGGAGCAAAACCCAGATGATGAAGCATGACACCTAGCTTGCTGGGTGTGTGAGGGTTTTAGTTCCACCCCTGTGGGTCCCCCACCCGCCACGTGCATTGAGTTCTCAGGCCGTCTAGATATCATTTTTCACTTTGTCTCCACCCTGGGGTAGAGTGTATACTTCACACAACCTCCCCTGACCAGGAGGAACAGCATACCTTTTCTTTCTCAATCATTCCAGGGCATGTATGCTGGACCTCACTAAATATAGCCCACCCGTTTTTACTTCCTCTCCCTTGTTGAGATCCATTTTGTGATGCCAGGGATGTAGAAAGTCTTTACCGGGTTAGACCAGTGTGAACATATCTCTCCCTCTAGAAGGGTGGAATGCTACCCCCGCCACCAGAACTGGTGGGGGGGGGGGGGTAGTATTCCAAAGCGTTTCACACTAAACATGACATGTTTCCGAGCAGCCAGTCCAAAGTTAGCATTTACCGCGAGGTTATAATGCACTTAAGAGTATATGGTCAGGCTGTACCACAAACAGCATCAGAGGAGGTACTCCGAACGCTGCAGAGGGGCTCTGCTCATGCAGGGGCACCCTCTCACATAAAAACCAAGCACTCTGCCTTCAGGATTGTTAAGGCCTGCCATAGGAGTGACTTATAGGTTTTATATGTGTGTGCAATGGTAGTAATATAGGTAGCCTATACCACAGTAAGGGGTGCATGCACCACCTTACCCAGGCTGCAGTAGCAGACCTGTGGTGTCATTTTGGAGTGCTTCCTAGGGGTGGCATAATACATGCTTCAGCCCCTGGTAGGCCTCTGAGGTACCTATGCCCTAGGTACATAGTATGCCATATACTAGGGGCTTATAAGGCACTCCAGAATCCAATTAGATATGTACCTAATTTACATGGAAACCATTTTAGAGAGGAAGCAGCTAGGCTGGAGCCTGATTAGCAGGGCCACAGCCAGACTAAGGTCGAAAAACAGTGAAACACCAGCAAAAAGTGGGGGTACCCATGTGAAGCAGATCCTACTCTCCTACACTTGTGTCCTGTCAGTGAGTGTCTTTGGAGCTTGAGCGGTCCTCCAATGGACTTCTTGTAGTTAATATAACCAACCAAGTCACTAATCTCGAGCCTCGTGTCCTGTCACTGAGTGTCCTTGGAGCTTGAGGGGTCCTCCGATGGACTTCTTGTAGTTGATATAACCAACCAAGTCACTAATCTCGAGCCTCGTGTCCTGTCAGTGAGTATCTCTGAAGCTTGAGCGGTCCTCCAATGGACATCTTGTAGTTAATATAACCAACCAAGTCACTAATCTCGAGCCTCGTGTCCTGTCACTGAGTGTCCTTGGAGCTTGAGGGGTCCTCCGAAGGACTTCTTGTAGTTAATATAACCAACCAAGTCACTAATCTCGAGCCTCGTGTCCTGTCACTGAGGCTCAGTAGGCAGAGCTGCTGGGCGAGCAGCTAATCCCGAGCCTAGTGTCCTGTCATGTGAGTATCTTTGGAGCTGGAGGGGTCCTCCATGGACTTCTTGCAGGCAGTATAACCAGCTGAGGAGCTCATTTCGATCCCAGTGCGCTGCCATGTGGGCATCTTTGTAGCTTGAGTTGCAGGTTCCATGGTCCTTTTCATTGTATTGAATTGTGCACTATACATAGCGCCTTAAAGGCTGAGCACCTTGCTATGGTAGGCACTATACTGATTGAAGTACTCGGGCGATGTGCTTCTTATGGTGCAGGTGAAGTCCTGTGGTGTTTGGGATACTTTTTACTTTCCGTTGTATGAAGCAAGAGATTGAATGACGCGCTCAGATCTGGTAAGGAGGTGAGAAAAAGGTTGAACAGGAATGGAGAGATGATTGAGCATTGTCGTAGACCGCAGTGTGGGGACTGCGAGTCGAGTTGGAAGGGACCATAACTTCTTTGTCCATCTTTGATCCAATACAACATTTATTATAACGTGTTTCATTTAATGCCAAGCTTTTCAGGTCTCTGTAGAAGCGTCTTACTGGGAGTGGCCCCTGTTTTGTCTGCTTTCAGTTTCAGGTCATCACCGATGGCCACCAATGCTAATTCCAGGCCTGTTTCTGGGCTGAACCTGGACCGCTGGTCTGGGTGAAGATACATTTACTCCACTTAAGTGCAGAGTAATGAAAAGTCTGGTCTTTCTACCAGTTTTCCTGGAAAAAGGCAGTTGGAGGTTAGTCTGTAGTTGGGCAGATTTGACAATTGAAGATTGTCTTTCCTGAGAAATGAACTGATGAAGGATGTGTCAGATCCGGCTGGAAAGGGTCTGTAGCTAGAGAGTTGTTCCTGTTATGATGTCATGTTATGCAGATTTATAGAGCACACCAGCATCCGGGAGGGTAGCCTGGTGCTGAGCAGGCGTGAGTCTAGCCACCCCTAGGGCATAGTGGGACTACTCGAAAAGCCATGTCTTCAGCTTCATGCAGAAGTCAAGGAGTGAGGCGCGGGCTCTTGTCTGTAGCGGCATGTCGTTCCACTCTTTAGGAGCTGTAGGAAAGTAGCATCTGCTTCTTATGGTTTCCCCACTTTTTGCTTCATGTTACACTGTTGTTGACTAGTCTGACTGGGATCCTGCTAATCAGGACCCCAGTCTATCTACTTTCTCCCTAAAATGTTATGCCATGTAATTAGGTACACTCCAGATTGGATACTGGGATACCCTTGTCAGTCCCTGTTATATGGTACTGATGTACCCAAGGTATAGGTACCCCAGAGGTCTCCCATGGGCTTAAGCATGTAGTATGCCACCATGAGAGGCCATCCAAAATGGAACTACGGGCCTGCCAATGCAGCCTGTGTAAGATGGTGCATGCACCACTTACTTTAGATATAGGTTTACTATATCTATAGGTCACTACACTTAAAATCTATAAGTCACCCCGCTAGCAGGCCTTAACAATCCTGAAGGCAGGATGCTGGGTTTTACGTGAGAGGGCACCCCTGCATGAGCAGAGCACCCTTGCAGCCTTTGGAGAACACTCTCCTGGGTTGTCTGTGACGCAGCCCTACATATAGGTAGAGGTGCATTATATGCTCATGTAAAATGCTATCTCAAAAACGGCTGCAACAAACCACGTCGTGTTTGGTATCAAACACCTTGGAATCATACCTCCGCACCAGTAACTGGTGTGGGAGGTATGATTCCACCCTTCTGAAGTGAGCTTCGTTGGGTCCCTGGTCTTACTGGTACCAGCCTTCTCGATCCGTACAGCACAAAATGGATGCTGCCGACCAGAGACACATTTCTGCCCTCCTGCTGCTGAGCCAAGCTCGAGCAGAGGAAGGCAGCCCAATAGGAATCCTGTCACAGGGAGGTGTGACCACCTCCCAGACAGGATTTAGTGTATTGGGGCTGGGTGGGCACACTTGCAAAGTGCCTGAAAGTTTGCACGAGGGGCACATTTGGTGTCCCTGTGCATAGCTCAGTTCAAACCAGTCCTGGGAGCCATTGGCTCCTGCTCTGGCGTGAAACTGGGCAAAGGCAATGGGGGTAACCTCCCCACTGTCTTGACCCTCCCCTGCGAGGGTCGCCTGAATCTGTCCAGCCCTCTCCCGTGGGTATAAAAGCGCTTATCTGGCTGTAGGACCCTAGATTCAACATGGTCAAGGTTCTGATCAAGAAACCACTGACCTTCGACCGCCTGGACACTCTGGACTTCGCTAGACTTTGACTGGGCCCGACTTCGTCTCCCTCTCCTTCCAAAGCGTTGTCTGTGCCCGTGCACCATACAGGCTCCGTGCAGGACCTGTTAAGCATCAAGGACAACTGAAGTATCTCCTTTTGGGTGAAGGAGTTGCTTCCTTGCATTTGCAGGCACTGTAACACAACTGACCGGTCAGCTGATCCTGAGGAGGTGGGTTTCTATTTACCTTGCGGTCGAGCTGCCCTCTCACCAAGTTTGAGGCCAGTATCCCTCATGGGGACCGCATAACCCGAACCCCTGTGCACCGCATACATTTGCAAGTGCATATGCTTGTTGGCGTTCCCCAACTAAGTGCATTGGGTCAATGATAGCCCCAACCTCTGTGCACATTTCGTACAAAGGACTTCGACCTCCTCGCAATCTGCGCCCTGCTAACTGGTACTTTGGTAAACTGCTAGAGGTCCCCTCGCGACTTCTGTGCCTGGTTGCTCCAGGCCTGCCCTGACTCCCCTTGTTGTGGTGAGTCCTCTGGTCCTTGCTGGGTTAGATTGCAACCTTCTTTGACCTTCTTCGTGGGTCGCCGCTGCCAAGGCTTGTTGGTGCTCCCGCCAGACACCGACCCCTCAGCACTCAACATCCTTCGTGGGGCAGCTCGTATCTGGCTCCTGGTCGTCCTTGACATCTCCTGGTCCCTGCAGCTGTAGAGTGAAGGTCTACTTCTTCACACCTGAAGCACCCGACATCGGTGGGCATTCGTCTACCGAGCCCCTGGTCACTCCTGAATGATCCAGACTCTGTTCCCTCTGCTTTCAGGTTCCTTCCATCAAGAATCCACCTGTGGGTTCCACTGGGCAATTTTCTTCTTTCCAGCAATGGCATTTCATTGAAGACTACCATTGAGAACGACAGCCTTTTCCGACACCCCTTCAGCCCTATTCCCTCGGGTACTTTAGTATCCACGGGTGGGGTAGCTCTCCAACCTTCTATGTTCCAAAGGGTTTCCTCGTAATCCACTGGGAAGGGTCCTTAAATGGTAAAACTGCTACAGTGACTCTCCTATTGAATTGTACGTAGCACGCGGTCGTGTTCTCACACTGCACCCGTCCCCCATGGGGTCCCTATTTACTCACCTTGGGTAGTTTCTTGGGGTCCCAGCGATTCCACATCCTCTAAACACTGTCTTGACTCGAGTTGTGGTTCCTATTTTAGTATATGGTTTGGTCTCCCACTGGAGCTCATTGTGTATTAGTGCTACTTACGATTGTTTCTGTGCTACAGTATTGTGTGCTTTGTGTTCATCTGTATGTAGCAGATACTGTGAGGTTTTTAAGGTGTGGTATAATAATAAATACATATTTTTATAACTACTGTGTGGTTCTCCTTACATTTAACCAATACTATAAGGTTGCATTCTGGTAAAACAAGCTGCTTAACATTCCTTCAAGACTAAGCCTGAAGGCTGCTCGCCACGGCTACCACTTGGATAGCTTTCTAAGGTCATCTTTGACCTCTTAAATCACCATAAGGGTCGTTTGGACTGGTGCAGGGTGCCCACTTTGATTTTTGGACACCATATACCAGGCCAACTTCTCACAGGAGTGATGTGGGACAAGGCTTGACCCCAAATCTGGTTTTCCTTATGTGTGGAATGTGTGCGAGTAGGAGTCCGGACGAGCAGAGATTTCTGGAAGGTTTGTGACCGCAGATGTGATTGTTGAAGTTTGCTGGGTCAGTGTTATGTAGTGCCTTGAAAGTAGTTGCAGCTAATGACATTTGAAAGTGGTGCGGCTTAAAAGTTTGGTATGAGTTTTATGTAGAGAGGGACGGGGCAAGCTTAATGGACAAACGCGGGAACCAGGCTTGATCCTCCTCCAGAGGCAAACATGGAAAAACAGATGGGCAAATGGTGCACTTTAAAGCAAATACATTTAGTGATAAAGCAAGGCTCATAAAGCAGTGGGAACATATAGTTATGAAATATTAAACACATGAAAACTGGCCTATATCTTACTGCATTAATATGCTCAACAGTTACTGTAATGTGCAAATTGTACAACACAACAACTTCAGCCTTTTAAAGCATGTGCTTGCCCAGTGTCTTGCACTGCATGCGACTTTGGAAGAAATTACTCTCACCAGGCTTCGGGAAGAATCCACAGCTGTTGATTGCAATCAGTCATATAGATATATGTGAAGACAGGTCTTTAAGTGGGATGAAAATGTGTTGACTCTAAAAGGGACCACATAAAATACATGCCTGTGATTACCATAGTGTGCTGCACGACCAGTATTTTGGTTTCTCTCTGACATGTAATTGCATCCAGATATATACGACAACTGACTTGCACTTAAAACCTGTCGGTACGATTGGCTTTGTCAATGGTTGTTGGCTGTTTAACATAAATGAGTAGCAACAAGGATTTGTTATAAATAATTAACTTTCAAAATGTTTCAATTCTGAAAGTTCAATAGTACTGATGCCTATGGAAGGAGTTTTGGCTTTCAGTTACTAGTGCTTTATGTTAGATATATATGTCCTTTTTCTCTGCACATCTCGTCCATCTGCACATCTTCAACCACCTCTCTTTCCTCTTCAGTACCCTCTTTTCACTCTTCCTGAATGCACTTCCTTGCATCTCCCTCACTTCACCACTTCCACACATACACTGCGCTCACAAGCAATTTAAGCAATGTATTTACTTTTGCCCTGTAAATATTTTGCCATCCGTGCACCCCTTCACACACATTTTCATAAAATTGCAATTACAACTGGAACACGTGACCATTGCTCTATGTGCTCTGCCGAGAGGCCAACCCACCGACAGGCACTTTGCTTTGGCTTCAGCGTCGGAGCTCTCAATCAAAGCCCCTCATAAACACCTGCACATCTTAAAGTGTGCATGGAAAAATACAGAAAGAAACGCATGATTAAATAACTAACTCTGAGGGAGGCAAGATTAAGTAAATCTTGAAATAAGAGAGGAACTTAATAGCTGACATGCATTGCCTTAACGTGTTTTACACTCATTGTTCAGAAATCAATCCATGTTTTTGGCATTCATGTTAAGTGCATGTCACTGGCATGCGAGACTGCGGTAATGCGGGCTGGCGAGCCAATGCTTCCTTCCTGCTATGATCACTAATGTCTACCTTCATCTTGTAAAGTAAATAAAAAAACTACACACAATGCTTTTCTTTTCATCAAACCGTAGGAACATAAAACAGTGCCATTAATACCATGTTGTTGTTAAAGTTTGCATTGCATGCGCTCGGTCTGGAGACTAAGCAGCATGGCTACGCACCTGCAGGGATGAAGGACTTGCGGTGAGGCACGCAGCTGATTTAAAGACACTCTGCCGGCAGAGCGCATTAGAACTGTGATGCATTACTTGCGGTGAGGCATGCCGCTGATTTAAAGACACTCTGCCGGCAGAGCGCATTAGAACTGTGATGCATTACTTGCGGTGAGGCACGCAGCTGATTTAAAGACACTCTGCCGGCAGAGCGCATTAGAACTGTGATGCATTACTTGCGGTGAGGCATGCAGCTGATTTAAAGACACTCTGCCGGCAGAGCGCATTAGAACTGTGATGCATTTATATCAAATGAGCCAACATAGCTCAGATGCACTGGAGGGGCTTTAAGGCGCACAGCATGCACTTCTCTGCAGGACTCGGTACTCAGGACCAGTTTTAATGTCATACAGCAGATAACTGTCTACTGTAAGCACATTATCTCGCTTTGCGCTTGACTCGGATGTTTGCTTCAACTTCACAAGGGAACAAGAACCCTGGCCTGCTCGTCTTCTGGATCCATTTCACTGGGGAACAAATGGAGCAGCCCCACTTCTAACGGGGCCAGCGATGTGCAGCCGGGGCCTGGGGTGTCACAGTGGAGCAGGTTAGTGTGGTGAGGGGTCTCAGCACAATGTGTGTAACAGAAGATTACTATTCTAACACTTACCATTACCGAGAACAAGGCACCAGATCACACATGCTTCCATCCACTCCTATGTGTAATGAATGGGAAAGGGTGGGATCTTTGTCTGTGAATGACAGACCACTGCTCTCACACACAGAGACTTCAATCCCCGAAACCATGAGTCTGAAAGCGTCACTGGCCTACCATGGATACTGCCATAGAATACAATGGCAATGATTCACTTTGAAGGGCTTTAGGACAGTAAGCCCTGCGTCGTGCGTCACAGTTCAGAAAGTCGATTTATTGCCTGGGTCCATCTCCTGCTTCAGAGCGAGGGGGCAGGCAGCCTGGGACACACAAATCCAGACTTAAATACAATGATTTGTTTAGAGATGCGTTCTTTTCTCTAAAGAAATTGATTTATTAAATATTTGTACAGGAATGTGAAGGAATATCAGGGGGGCGCAGCCCCAGAGCCCTAATGGAGAACCCGCCCCTGCTTGAAAGTGTGCGTAAAGAGTTTGAATTGTGTTAGTTCATGAATGGGGAGCCAGTGGAGCTCCTTCATGTGTGGTGTGATGTGAGTGTGGTGTGGGAGGTGGAGAGAGTGAATGGGGAGCCAGTGGAGCTCCTTCAGGTGTGGTGTGATGTGAGTGTGGTGTGGGAGGTGGAGAGAGTGAATGGGGAGCCAGCGGAGCTCCTTCAGGTGTGATGTGATGTGAGGGTGGTGTGGGAGGTGGAGAGAGTGAATGGGGAGCCAGTGGAGCTCCTTCAGGTGTGGTGTGATGTGAGTGCGGTGTGGGAGGTGGAAAGAGTGGATGGGGAGCCAGCGGGTGTGATGTGAGGGCGGTGTGGGAGGTGGAGAGTGTGAATGGGGAGCCAGCGGAGCTCCTTCAGGTGTGGTGTGATGTGAGGGTGGTGTGGGAGGTGGAGAGAGTGAATGGGGAGCCAGCGGAGCTCCTTCAGATGTGGTGTGATGTGAGTGCAGTGTGGGAGGTGGAAAGAGTGAATGAGAAGCCAGTGGAGCTCCTTCAGGTGTGGTGTGATGCGAGAGGGGTGTGGGAGGTGGAGAGAGTGAATGGGGAGCCAGCGGAGCTCCTTCAGGTGTGATGTGATGTGAGTGCGGTGTGGGAGGTGGAAAGTGTGAATGGGGAGCCAGCGGAGCTCCTTCAGGTGGGGTGTGATGTGAGGGTGGTGTGGGAGGTGGAGAGACTGAATGGGGAGCAAGTGGAGCTCCTTCAGGTGTGGTGTGATGTGAGGGTGGTGTGGGAGGTGGAGAGAGTAAATGGGGAGCCAGTGGAGCTCCTTCAGGTGTGGTGTGATGCGAGGGTGGTGTGGGAGGTGGAGAGAGTAAATGGGGAGCCAGTGGAGCTCCTTCAGGTGTGGGGTGATGTGAGGGTGGTGTGGGAGGTGGAGAGACTGAATGGGGAGCCAGTGGAGCTCCTTCAGGTGTGGTGTGATGTGAGGGAGGTGTGGGAGGTGGAGAGTGTGAATGGGGAGCCAGTGGAGCTCCTTCAGGTGTGGTGTGATGTGAGGGTGGTCTGGGAGGTGGAGAGAGTGAATGGGGAGCCAGTGGAGTTCCTTCAGGTGTGGTGTGATGTGAGGGTGGTGTGGGAGGTGGAGAGTGTGAATGAGGAGCCAGTGGAGCTCCTTCAGGTGTGTTGTGATGTGAGAGTGGTGTGGTGTGGGAGGTGGAGAGTGTGAATGAGGAGCCAGTGGAGCTCCTTCAGGTGTGGTGTGATGTGAGGGTGGTGTGGGAGGTGGAGAGAGTGAATGGGGAGGCAGTGGAGCTCCTTCAGGTGTGGTGTGATGTGAGGGTGGTGTGGGAGGTGGAGAGTGTGAATGGGGAGCCAGTGGAGCTCCTTCAGGTGTGGTGTGATGTGAAGGGGGTGTGGGAGGTGGAGAGAGTGAATGGGGAGCCAGCGGAGCTCCTTCAGGTGTGGTGTGATGTGAGGGTGGTGTGGGAGGTGGAGAGAGTGAAAGGGGAGCCAGCGGAGCTCCTTCAGGTGTGGTGTGATGTGAGTGTGGTGTGGGAGGTGGAGAGAGTGAATGGGGAGCCAGCGGAGCTCCTTCAGGTGTGGTGTGATGTGAGTGTGGTGTGGGAGGTGGAAAGAGTGAATGAGGAGCCAGTGGAGCTCCTTCAGGTGTGGTGTGATATGAGTGCGGTGTGGGAGGTGGAAAGAGTGAATGAGGAGCCAGTGGAGCTCCTTCAGGTGTGGTGTGATGTGAGTGCGGTGTGGGAGGTGGAAAGAGGGAATGGGGAGCCAGTGGAGCTCCTTCAGGTGTGGTGTGATGTGAGGGTGGTGTGGGAGGTGGAGAGTGTGAATGAGGAGCCAGCAGAGCTCCTTCAGGTGTGATGTGATGTGAGTGCGGTGTGGGAGGTTTAGAGAGTGAATGGGGAGCCAGTGGAGCTCCTTCAGGTGTGGTGTGATATGAGTGTGGTGTGGGAGGTGGAGAGAGTGAATGGGGAGCCAGTGGAGCTCCTTCAGGTGTGGTGTGATATGAGTGCGGTGTGGGAGGTGGAAAGAGTGAATGAGGAGCCAGTGGAGCTCCTTCAGGTGTGGTGTGATGTGAGTGCGGTGTGGGAGGTGGAAAGAGTGAATGGGGAGCCAGCGGAGCTCCTTCAGGTGTGGTGTGATGTGAGGGTGGTGTGGGAGGTGGAAAGAGTGAATGAGGAGCCAGTGGAGCTACTTCAGGTGTGGTGTGATGTGAGTGCGGTGTGGGAGGTGGAAAGAGTGAATGAGGAGCCAGTGGAGCTCTTTCAGGTTTGGTGTGATGTGAGTGCGGTGTGGGAGGTGGAAAGAGTGAATGAGGAGCCAGTGGAGCTCCTTCAGGTGTGGTGTGATATGAGTGCAGTGTGGGAGGTGGAAAGAGTGAATGAGGAGCCAGTGGAGCTCCTTCAGGTGTGGTGTGATGTGAGTGCGGTGTGGGAGGTGGAAAGAGTGAATGAGGAGCCAGTGAAGCTCCTTCAGGTGTGGTGTGATGTCAGGGTGGTGTGGGAGGTGGAGAGTGTGAATGAGGAGCCAGCAGAGCTCCTTCAGGTGTGATGTGATGTGAGTGCGGTGTGGGAGGTGTAGAGAGTGAATGGGGAGCCAGTGGAGCTCCTTCAGGTGTGGTGTGATATGAGTGTGGTGTGGGAGGTGGAGAGAGTGAATGGGGAGCCAGTGGAGCTCCTTCAGGTGTGGTGTGATGTGAGGGTGGTGTGGGAGGTGGAGAGTGTGAATGGAGAGCCAGTGGAGCTCCTTCAGGTGTGGTGTGATGTGAGGGTGGTGTGGGAGGTGGAGAGTGTGAATGGGGAGCCAGTGGAGCTCCTTCAGGTGTGATGTGATGTGAGGGTGGTGTGGGAGGTGGAGAGTGTGAATGGGGAGCCAGTGGAGCTCCTTCAGGTGTGATGTGATGTGAGTGCCGCGTGGGAAGTTGATAGTGATTCTTGCAGCTGAGTTCTGAATTGTATGCAGGCTTCTAGTGAGTTTTTTGTTGATACCGTTATACAGAGTGTTCCCATAGTCCAGCTTGCATGTGACCAGGGTGTGCCTGACGGTTGTTCAGGTTCTAGTTGGGAGCCATTTGAAAATCTTCCTCAGCATCTTCGGGGCATGGAAGCATGATGAGGTGACGGCATTGACTTGGGCAGTCATGCAGAGTTGGGTGTTGATGATGATTCTGAGGTTCTTGGTGTGGGTGGTGGTAGTTGGTTGTCGGTCCTAGCTCTGTTGGCCACCAGGTTAAGTCAAACGGTGACATGCTCTTCTTGAAGATCACAATTTTACTATCATCAGTTTTCAGCTTTAGACAGCTAGTCTTCATCCAGTGAGCGATTTCAGTCATGCAATCATTGAATTTGAACCGGGTGCTGGGCGTCTTGCATGTGGGAGAATGAGTTGCGCGTCATCGGTGTAGGTAAGGGCATTGATGTTGTGAGAGCAGATGATGCTGGATAGAGGGATCATGTGTGCTTTGAAGAGGGTCGGGCTTAAAGAGGGTCCTTGAAGAACTCTGCAGGTGAGGTTGAGGGCATCTGAGCTTGATGGGACCAGGCCGATTGACTGGGTCCCTCCAGTCATGAAGGAGCAGATCCAACGGAGTGTGTGCCAATTGATTCCAATGTTTGTAGGTGTTGGATGAGGGTAGGAGACTGTGTCTTACTCAGAGTGAGCTGGCTGCTGTGGTTGAAACTGAGCACACAAGGAAGGGACCTGGCTGCTGCAAGTGATACTGAGCACACAAGGAAGGGAGCTTGCTGCTGTGGGTGATACTGAGCCCACAAGGAAGCGAGCTGGCTGCTGTGCGCGATACTGACCGCACACCTCCTCTCTCATGCACCCCTTCTACTCAGGAGTGAGCTGGCTGCTGTGGGTAATCCTGAGCACACAAGGAAGGGAGCTGACTGCTGTGGGTGATATTGAGCACAGAAAGAAGGGAGCTGGCTGCTGTGGGTGATACTGAACCCACAAGGAAGCGAGCTGGCTGCTGTGGATGATACTGAGCACACAAGGAAAGGAGCTGTCCGCTCTGGGTGATACTGAGCACACGTTCCCCCTGTGAGCGAGCTGGCTGCTGTGGGCGATACTGGCCGCACACCCACTCCCACATACACCCCTCCTACTCAGGAGTGAGCTGGCTATGGGTGATACTGTTCACACAAGGAAGGGAGCTGGCTGCTGTGGGTGATACGGAGCACACAACGAAGGGAGCTGGCTGTTTTGGGTGATATTGAGCACGCTTTATAACCTGCGAGCGAGCTGGCTGCTGTGGATGATACTGATCACACAAGGAAGGGAGCTGACTGCTGTGGGTGATACTGAGCCCTCAAGGAAGGGAGCTTGCTGCTGTGGGTGATTCTGAGCCCACAAGGAAGCGAGCTGGCTGCTGTGGGTGATACTGAGCACACGTTTCCCCCATGAGCGAGCTGGCTGCTCTGGGTGATACTGAGCACACAAGAAAGGGAGCTGGCTGCTGTGGGTAATATTGAGCACATAAAGATGGGAGCTGGCTGCTATGTGTGATACTGAGAACAAAAGGAAGGGAGCTGGCTGCTGTGGGTGATACTGAGCACATGTTCCCCCACCCCTTCCTGGGAGCAAGCTGGCTGCTGTGGGTGATACTGAGCATACGTTCCCCCAGTGAGCAAGCTGGTTGCTGTGAGCAATACTGACCACACACCCCCTCCCTCACACACGCATCCTATTCAGGAGGGAGCTGTCTGCTTTGGGTGATATTGAGCACAAAAGGAAAGGAGCTAGCTGCTGTGGGGATACTGAGCACAAAAGGAAGGGAGCTGGCTGCTGTGGGTAATACTGAGCACACACAAGGAATGGAGCTGACTGCTGTGGGTGATACTGAGCACACAAGGAAGGGAGATGGGTGCTGTGGGTGATACTGAACACACAAGGAAGGGAGCTGACTGCTGTGGGTGATACTGAGCACACACAAGGAATGGAGCTGACTGCTGTGGGTAATACTGAGCACACACAAGGAAGGGAGCTGACTGCTGTGGGTGATACTGAGCACACACAAGGAATGGAGCTGACTGCTGTGGGTGATACTGAGCACACAAGGAAGGGAGCTGGGTGCTGTGGGTGATACTGAGCACACAAGAAAGGGTGCTGGCTGCTGTGGGTGATATCGAGCACACAATGAAGGGATCTGGTAACTATGGGTGATACTGAATGCACAAGGAAGGGAGCTGGCTGCTCTTGGTGATACTGACCGCACATGTTCTCCCACCCCACCCCCCTCCTGGGAGCAAGCTGGCAGACCACACACCCTTCCCTCACGCACCCATCCTACTCAGGAGTGAGCTGGCGGCTGTAGGTGATACTGAGCCCATGTTTCCCCCAATCGAGCCGGCTGCTGTGGGTGAGCACATGTTCCCCTCCTAAACTGAGTTGTCTATTGTGGTGATACTGAGTACATGCTGCCCAGGGGCGAGTCGGCTGCTGTGGGTGATACTGAACGCACATACCCCCACCCCGGGAGTGAGCTAGCTGCTATGAGTGATACTGAGCATGCGTTTCCCCTAAAGGAGCAAGCTGACTGCTGAGCACACTCACCCACCCCCTCTGGGACTGAGCTGGCTGCTGTGGGTGATACTGACCACACGTCCCCCCTGAAGCACCTCTCTCTGCTCACCTCCCCCCTCGCACCTCCCCTCCCAAGTAGTTAGCTGTCTGCTGTGGGTGATAGTGAGCACATGTTCCCCTTCCCCCCTCTCAGGGCAAGTTGGCTGCTGTGGATGGTACTGACCACTTACCCCCTCCCTACGCACCCCTACTGCTCAGGAGTGAGCTGGCTGCTGTGGGTTATACTGAGTACATGTTCCCCCCTGCACTTCTCCTACTCAGGAGTGAACTGGCTCTGTGGATGACACTGAACACACTCCCCTCCCTCCCGCACCCCTTCTACTCAGGATTGAGCTGGCTGCTGTGGGTCATACTGAGCACATGTTCTCACTGGGCGAGCCGGCTGCTGTGGGTCATACTGAGCCCATGTCTCCCCAGAGCGAGCCGGCTGCTCTGTGTCATATTGAGCCCATGTCTCCCCGAGCGAGCTGGCTGCTCTGGGTCATACTGAGCACATGTTCCCCCGGGGCGAGCCAGCTGCTCTGGGTCATACTGAGCCCATGTCTCCCCCAAGCGAGCTGGCTGCTCTGGGTCATACTGAGCACATGTTCCCCTGGGGCGAGCTGGCTGGTCTGGGTCATACTGAGCCCATGTCTCCCCCGAGCGAGCCGGCTGCTGTGGGTCATACTGAGCCCATGTCTCCCCCGAGCGAGCCGGCTGCTGTGGATCATACTGAGCCCATGTCTCCCCGAGCGAGCCGGCTGCTGTGGGTCATACTGAGCCCATGTCTCCCCCAAGCGAGCCGGCTGCTGTGGGTCATACTGAGCCCATGTCTCCCCCGAGCGAGCCGGCTGCTCTGGGTCATACTGAGCACATGTTCCCCGGGGCGAGCTGGCTGCTCTGGGTCATACTGAGCACATGTTCCCCCGGGGCGAGCTGGCTGCTCTGGGTCATACTGAGCACATGTTCCCCCGGGGCGAGCCGGCTGCTGTGGGTCATACTGAGCCCATGTCTCCCCCGAGCGAGCCGGCTGCTCTGGGTCATACTGAGCACATGTTCCCCCTGGGCGAGCCGGCTGCTGTGGGTCATACTGAGCCCATGTCTCCCCCGAGCGAGCCGGCTGCTCTGGGTCATACTGAGCACATGTTCCCCGGGGCGAGCCGGCTGCTGTGGGTCATACTGAGCCCATGTCTCCCCCGAGCGAGCCGGCTGCTCTGGGTCATACTGAGCACATGTTCCCCGGGGCGAGCCGGCTGCTCTGGGTCATACTGAGCTCATGTCTCCCCCAAGCGAGCTGGCTGCTCTGGGTCATACTGAGCACATGTTCCCCCGGGGCGAGCTGGCTGTTCTGGGTCATACTGAGCACATGTTCCCCCGGGGCGAGCCGGCTGCTGTCGGTGCCTGTTTACTCTATAGTTGGCTCAAAGTCCACAGGCGCAGCCGGTGCCACATCTCATTGTTCAAATAAGCAAATACTGTGGAAAAACTGAAAGCGGTGGGTGCTCCAAAGACTGCTCCGTACAATAAACGATTGTGAATGGATCTATGCAAGAGTGCCACCCGCCACTGGGCAAGGTTGGTCCGTGCGCATCTCAGATTGCTCTGAAGAAATGACTAAACCATGGTAGTCTACGGCACCGCTCCTTCTCAGGCTTATACACTGGTCTCTAACAAGTGTATGGCCCTGGCAGCAAAGAGGTCGCTGACCACGGCTTTGAGATAATATCCTGTCCTGATGATATACAGCTGGTGGTATCCATCGCCAAAAATCAAGAGTGCACTAGAGTAGGATTCTGCAAATGTATGGGTTCTGTGGCCATCTGGATGGGAAAAAATTGTCCCAAACTTGGTGGGGACAATACTGAGATTACCCTGTTTGGCAAGGCACATGAGATGTGGTCAGATGACTGGTGGCCGCAGGTGTGCAGAGTAGCTCCTGTTCCTAAACAAGCATTGGCAAAGCCAATAGATCGCTGAAATGTCCAAGCTATTAATTGATCATGTCAATGTGAATGTCTTTTGGCCATGTTGTCTAGCAGCACATCTACTGTTCAGCATGGCTGAAAGTTACAAATCACTTACGCTTCCCACTGCGTACAACAATTAATGTCTCATTGTGTAATGTAAGTGGTGAGCACTGAAAGCCCTCCAAAACCATCAGCTGATGTTAGCACTATGGCAAGATGGAGGACGGAGCAAGCGCTCCAATTCCATCGGCTGATGTTAGCACTATGGCAAGATGGAGGACGGAGCAAGCGCTCCAATACCATCGGCTGATGTTAGCACTATGGCAAGATGGAGGACGGAGCAAGCGCTCCAATACCATCTGCTGATGTTAGCACTATGGCAATATGGAGGCTGGAGCAAGCACTTCAATACCGTCGGCTGATGTTAGCGCTATGGCAAGATGGGGGACGGAACAAGCGCTCCAATACCATCGGCTGATGTTAACACTATGGCAAGATGGAGGACGGAGCAAGCGCTCCAATACCATCGGCTGATGTTAGCACTATGGCAAGATGGAGGCTGGAGCAATCGCTTCAATACCGTCGGCTGATGTTAGCGCTATGGCAAGATGGGGGACGGAACAAGCGCTCCAATACCATCGGCTGATGTTAGTACTATGGCAAGATGGAGGACGGAGCAAGCGCTCCAATACCATCGGCTGATGTTAGCACTATAGCAAGATGGAGGCTGGAGCAAGCGCTCTAATACCATCGGCTGATGTTAGCACTATGGCAAGATGGAGGACGGAGCAAGCGCTTCAATACCATCGGCTGATGTTAACACTATGGCAAGATGGTGGACGGAGCAAGCTCTTCAATACCATCGGCTGATGTTAACACTATGGCAAGATGGCGGACGGAGCAAGCGCTCCAATACCATCGGCTGATGTTAGCACTATGGCAAGATGGAGGACGGAGCAAGCGCTTCAATACCATCAGCTGATGTTAACACTATGGCAAGATGGAGGACGGAGCAAGCTCTTCAATACCATCGGCTGATGTTAACACTATGGCAAGATGGAGGACGTAGCAAGCGCTCCAATACCATCGGCTGATGTTAGCACTATGGCTAGATGGAGGATGGAACAAGCGCTCCAAGACCATCGGATTGTGCAACAACAAAACAAAACGCAGCAGCAATGAGGGAGGTTGTGGGGGGACGGGTCAAGCAGAGAAGCAGGCAGGAATGGGGAGATGAGCAAACAACTATGGGGAAAAAATCTTAATTAAAGCAATATCAGCAAGAAAAATGAATGTGTCATTGTGTAATGTAACTGGTGAGCACTTAAAGCGCTCCAATACCATTGACTTGTGTTTGCGCTAAGGGAAGACGGACGGTGGAGCAAGCGCTCCAATACCATCAGATCGTGCAAAAAAATAATCAATTGCTGTTCGTGTTACAACAACTTTTTAAGAAATGTATTGGTTTATGTTCAAGTGCATGCATTTTAATGGTATGAGTACAAAACACAAGTACTCCTGTGGATTGCTTAACGACAAATTAAAAAATAACTCCGCAATCCGGGAGCAGTGTAAGGAGACATGTACCTGATTCATGCGCTATGGGTGGGCCAAACACAAGAAGAGGGCATGATGCCCGCATGCCATGGTGGATGGCATCAAAGAAATAGAGAGTGATGCTGAAGTTTACCAATGGTAGGAGATTGGTGGCCTGTAAGCCCACAGAAAGAGCACAACACGCCTCTTCGAGACAGCGCATGCTATCTCTAGCTCAGACCTAAAAAGTGGCAAGAAATCTGACAATTCTGAATGTGAGAGATCTGGGCTGAGTGTGAACCCTCAGATTTCAGCTGGTTGTGGGTCCTGCTACTCCATCCTATATATTATCAGGAAGAGGGAAAGGATGTGGCCTAACGGCTAGATCGGTGGACCTTGAAGCTAAGGTACCAGGTTTGAGTCTTGGCAGGGACGCTCAATATCCTGTGATTCAGGGGAAATCCCTTAATCTCCCCGTGCCTACCAATAATGAATGTGTCTGTAACAAACTGGGGCTGTATTACAGAGGGTGCCCCGGGGGCTCAACTGGAGTTTGCGCCCACTTTGTGTGCCCCCTGGGCAGTTTGGTATTACATAAGGGGCCGCAGAAACATGTGTAGCCCCTTCTGTGATACCGATAGCGCTGGCACACTTATAGTGCCAGCGCTACCTTCAGAAGGTATTCCCTCATTTGCATGGGGGTATGGCCGATGCAAATACGGGAATCCCTTTGCCTCTGCCCCCGCACCCTATTAGAGACGCAAGCTCAGAGGCAAAGGCGTTGTCAGGAGGTGCACTGACAGTGCGACACCTAAAAGGTGTCGCACTGTCAATGCTCCCCCTGAGAACAGCCCTCTGGCTGGGGAAACGGGGGTCTCATGGACCCCCCAGACATCCCCCTCCATGCGGGTGCAGTCACTGACTGCACCCGCCTGCAAGGGGATCTCTAATCCCCTTTAAAAGTCAGGCGGGTGCCGCCTGCACTGTGAAACACGGAGTGGCTGCTTTAAAGTCGCTCCGTATTTCACTTGAATGTGCTGCCCCCAGGGTAGCATGAGTACGCGGCTGCCCTGGAGGCAGCGCATTCACAGTAACAGGGCACACATTCCCTGTTTGTGCCCGGTGCACCTGTTTTTAGGTGTGCTAGGGTGCAAACAGGGAAAGTGCACTCAAGTAAAGTGCTCTGTTACCTTCGGGTCTAGTTTGCGCTATTTAAAACTCCCCCTCCACCCCCCCCTACCCCCACCAAAAAGTTATTTTCGGTTGATTCCTCCTCGGTGTAGGAAGAGCATTGCACAGGCCTTCATCACAGCCGTTAGACTGCGCTAATGTCCCATATGCTGACATTAATGCCTTGCCGCGGGCTCATTCAGAGATCATTCAGCCCACGGCAGCCAGATTGGTCAGTCCTCTGCCTCCTCCAGCTTCCGCGCCTGTTGAGAAGCTCAGACTCCAGCGAAGTTAATTAGATTTATGTAAGATCAGTCAGGAGCGATGCCTCATCCACCCCCAGCTCTGGGTCTCTCTTGCTCTATGAACTCTCCTCGCTGACCCCCTCATTAAAAGCGCGTTGTCTCCAGACTCTGCGAGGTGCATAGAGCGCGGAACGCCGGCAGCCCTGGCCAAGAGCCCATCGGCCATTTGCAGGTGGGCTTCATTAGGTGCTCTGCCGTGGAGAGGTGGGGGACCAAGGAAGTGCGTCATGACCAGAAGTGGTCCTGAGTTATGCGACAGAGGGGATGGGGCAGAGTGGGGAGAGGAGATCTGAAATGGAGCACCACTAGTTGGGTGTGGCCGGCCTTAAGCTATGACACCTGCCGGTGCGGCTGAGTGAGGCGCTCGAGCCTGGCAGGCTTCCCAAGCCAGACATTCTACTCGTTCATGTCGGGGAGGAATGACATGATGCCAATGGGAAGACGGGGTGTGTGTGAAGGGCTCACATCGATGTTCGCTAAAGTGAGCCATTTGCTCCCGGGCACCCTGGTATTGTGGTCCGAGGTCATCCCTCAGGGGTGATGGCCTGGCGATGCTAACCCTGAGAGGATCAATAAGTCATTGAAAAAGCTAAACTATTCGGTGAAAGCTATTCTCAGGATGGCATCCAGAGACACCATTAGGCACGGGCTACTACACCTGGGTAATTTTGAATTCTTTGCTGAAGAAGGCATTCACCTGTCAGATGCCAGGCTTGAGGCTTTCCTACAAACAAGCTTTGGGGCAGTTGATGGAAAAAAGGATAATCTTGGTGGGGGCGGATTCGCGAGTGACCTCTATGCCCTGTGCCTCATCGTAGTCGTGTAGTGGCACTGATGCTTTAGTGCACTAAGTTGTCCAACTGGCCGCCTCCTTCGGGAGAAGCCTTTCATGGGTGAGGCTGGTTGGAAGGAGGGCTGACCTGCTGGTGGCCCTACACTTCTCACCCTACCTCGGGTACCCCGGAGATTATGTGGGGCATGATCAAGAGTCATGGGATGCCCCGGCAGGCACCAGTGTGCTATGTGGTCTCTGGAGATGTCAGAAATGTTTGGTGTGACAGTTTCTCACCTGGTCTTTCTGTACTATGTTGCCCCCAGATGGAGATGTAAATAGGATATGTGCAATGCCGTGTTCGGGTTTGCTGTGTATTTTGCAATATTTTCTATTATGTAATGTTATTTGTTTACAGTGGTTTTTATACCCCCTTGTTTCATGTGGAGTAAATTTGCTACATCCTAACCCAAGAAGTTGAGTCTGTTGGCTTTGTGGGGGGCGAGGGGCCCGTGCAGTTCATAAGGGTGGTTGACCCCATCTGCATTGCAGGAGTGAGCGCCCTATGGCTCACTTCACACTAGAGCCACCCTTTACCGTCCATAAGGGCTCTGAGATCCTTAAAACTGGTCTGCAGCTTCTTGTCCAGTTCACTGGGTGAGGAGTGGGCACCGCGCTTCTCCTACATGGCCTCCTGGCACTGGAACAAACATTTTTTGCCTGCACTTTCCTTACAGAAATGTTTTAGTTTGAGCCTAGTGACAGCGCGCATACACTGCTCGCTCTGTGAGGAATGCTGTAGTAGAGTATGTGAGAGAAGCTGCACCCAATCTCCTCCCATATTTTTCCTTGGCTTGTGTCATTGTCTTTCATAAATGCTGCCTTTGGATTCGTTAATAGGCTTGTTAGTCCCTCTTTAGTACGGCCTTTTCTTCATTTGTACCCTCCCATAGCGACTGGCCCTTTTACTTCGTTGTTACACGGGGCCTGTTATTTAGTCTATTTACTTTATTGGGTTTCTCTTACTGCAGGCCGGACATGTGCTGCTTCAGCTGAAACCGCTTGTGTTTTTTTAAGCAGCACAGCCGCCCCCGTAATTCGGGACCCTGCTTTCAATCACTTTAACCCAGCATTATCATTTGTCTGTTTCAACCCCCCAAGTAAAATGGATTTAGAAATGATTAGCTAATTGAGTCATGTGAATTCCAGGTAGCACATAATCCTGTGCTAATGGGCTGAAGCTGACAACAGCACATCTGTGTTACATGTCATCTGTACTAAAGCCACCTGACAGTTTGTTTTCAAAAGCCTGTTTTATTAACAACAACACCAACGCCACCACCTATACCACCACCAACAATACCACCACCACCACCAATACCACCACCATCAATACTACCACCACCACCAATTCCACCACCAACACCACTACCACCACCAATAGCACCACAACCACCAATAGCACCACCACCAATACCACCACCATCAATACCATGAACCACCACCACAATCAATACCACCACCTCCACCACCACCAATACCACCACCAATACCAACACCATCAATACCACCACCAATACCACCACCAACACCAATAATACCACTACCACCACCAATACCCCACCATCAATAGCACCACCACCACCAATACCACCAACAATACCAGCACCACCACCATCAATACCACCACCTCCACCACCACAAATACCACCACCACCAATACCACCACCAACACCACCACCAATACCACCACCAATACCACCACCACCAATACCACCACCACCACCAATACCTCCACCGTCAATACCACCACCAATACCACCACCACCAGTACCACCACCACCAATACCACCACCAGTACCACCACCACAACCAATACCACCACCGATACCAACACCACCGATACCACTACCAACACCACCACCAATACCACCACCACCAATTCCACCACCAATGCCACTACCACCACCACCAATACCACCACCATCACCACCACCATCAATACCGCCACCTCCACCACCACCACCAATACCACTACCACCAATACCTCCACCACCAATACCACCCCCACCACCAATACCACCCCCACCATCAATACCACCACCTCCACTACCACAAATACCACCACCACCAATACCACCACCACCAATACCTCCACCACCAATACCACCACCACCACCAATACCTCCACCGCCAATACCACCGATACCACCATCAATACCACCACCACCAGTACCACCACCAGTACTACCACCACCAGTACGACCACCACCAGTACAGCCACCACAACCAATACCACCACCAATACCAACACCACTAATACCACTACCACCATCACCATCAATACCACCACCACCAATAGCACCACCAATACCACCACCACCAATACCCCTACCACCACCACCAATACCACCACCATCACCACCACCATCAATACCACCACCTCCACCACCAATACCACTACCACCAATACCACCACCACCAATACCACTACCACCACCAATATCTCCACCGTCAATACCACCAATACCACTACCACCAATACCACCACTGCCAATAACTCGGATGTCTGCTGGACAATGTAGTAAGATATCGTGGTGTGGCATGACTGTCCCCTGTACACTGATGTCTGCCAGTGGTAGTAAGGTGTGAGGATTAGTGGAGGAGATGAGGCTACTGTCCCCTGTACACTGATGTCTGCCTGTAGAAGTAAGATATGGTGTCGAGGCAACTTTTCCTGTGCACTGATATCTGCCGGAGATTGTAGTAAGACACCATGGCTGGCATTGGCTGTTCCCTGTACAGTGATGTCTGCCAGACACTGTAGTGAGATATTATGGTGTGAAAAGGACTGTGCCTTGTCCACTGATGTCTGCCAGACATTGAAGGGAGATATTGTGTGAGGGTCTCTGTTCCCTGTACAGTGATGTCTGCTGGACATTGTTGTGATGTATAAACCAACGAAGTCAGTGTAATCTCAAGAATGCACTCACCATCCAAGGAAGCACCGGTCTCCAAGGTCAGAACCTGCCCGATCAGTTACAGGGAGGAAAACAGACCTACGGAGGTAATACAAATTATGTATGAAAAGCCCTCACTCACCAACCTGGTTGGTGACATGCTTCATCATCGGGCTCCACCGGGCATGGCCGAATGCCATCCCAGTGTGCTGCAACGCCAGGTTACTGCGGAGCGGGGTTGTGTGTGGTGACAGTGAATTTAAAATTCCCAATTAAGTCAAAAAAGTATTTTATTCGTTTTGCTAATTGGAAAATTAAAACAAATAAAAAGGAGTGATGGTCAAAAAATAATAACAGACCGGGTTCACTCCATGGCGGTCAACATGTTTCTGCCTTTATGTGTGATCTACAGGCTTTCATCAGGACCAGAGTGGAAGTGTGGGTGCCCCGGTGGTGTGAACGCGCTAAGGTTCACCCTCCCGTGGGCTGCTGTGTGAAAAATAATATATAAACACAGGAAAAATCCGCCAAAAGAATATGATGGTGGAGAGAAACGAGTTTACTCTATAATGAAAAAAGAGACGTACAAACACAAGACAAAACACAAAAGAATTGTTAATGTGCGTAGTCATGACATTATAAAGCGCCACATTTATAGGCTCACACATAGTGCATGGATGGGGACTGTGCCAATAATCAGTACCTCAGGTGCATCAAAGATGTGCTGTCAGTGCACCTAGAATTAGCCAGATACTGGTGTCAGGGAAGTAAAACAAGACTTCACCTGAATAGCGTGACTAGCGATGTATCACGGAATCGACGTGGAGTCTCAATGCTACGTGAGAGACTAAAACTAACAAGGGCCAGGATACAAATGAACGCGGCCCGTGAAGCATTCCTGGTGGGTAGAAATGCCGATGGGAGTAGAGGGGTTCTTACTGTGAGGCTAGACCGTTCGTCGCCTCAGGGATCCCGGGGTAGAGGTGCGAGCAAATATGGCACACCCTGGAAAGAAAAAGAAAGAGAGAGCGGCCACGAGCGGCTGAATAGTGAAAACACAGGCCGAACAGTATTGCAAGCCTTACCAATAGGATACGGGAGCCAGAAGGTACACTTACGCCCTCGCTGCTCGGCACCCGTTGGGAACCTACACCGCCTCGAGCCACCGGGTCCAGGGAGAGAAGAGACCTGGGGCGAGGTACCTAAAAGCAAGAGTGCAGAAAGGAAGCCCGTCGGTGATAGGGCAGCACATCACATGCTGTGTTGTGATTGGATGAGCCCCAGCCAATAGGACGCGTGGAGGCAAAAGGCTCGTCCGATTATTGCCATTGACAGCTAGTCAGTAAAGGGACGGAACCTCCCATACTGTGTAGTGATAGGTTGAGACATACCCAATAGGACGCGTGAATGAGGGGAGGCTCGTCCGCTGTTTTAAATGACAACTCGACAATGGAAACTTTATGCGGTGCAAAGCGAATAAGCATGAGCACGCTGGACACATCAGAAGTGTGTTTCTGTGTTAAGCACTAGATGCAGATTGGGGGGACGGTTTGTGGAACGCACGTCCACAGGCTCAATCAGAGGAGAGTGCCAGTGGTAAACTGGGAAGCGGTGTGTTAAGGGGACACTGCATGTCATGTGCCCCTGGTAGTCGGTAAAAGTTGATCGCGTAATGGGGTACAGCACAAGGGGGTCAGAACAGGACTATATACTGGGTGGACAATGGTGAAGTCACACAAGGTGACCCAGCCCAGTAGATGTGAAGGTCACTATTGATCAGCGGTACCATAAAAGTAAATGCAAACATAAGAGCATACTTAGAGTATGTTGACCCAGGGTATATTGTCATTAAGACCTACAAGGTTGGTACCCAGACGGTACACCCATCTTTGTTCCTTCTCGAAAAGGATTTTATGAGTGTTTCTGCTTGTAGTGACTTCTTCAATTACTGTCCAGTGCAGGTCATTGGTGGTATGGTTAACAGACAGGAAATGTTCACTGAGTTTGGTAGTGATTCTTTTGCACCTAATGTTGCTCCGATGTTCGCATAGCGGAGTTTCACTTTCCTGGTGGTCATCCCTACATAGCGTAGACCACAGGGACAAGTGATGAGGTAGACAACATTAGGTGTATTGCAGTTGGTGTGGCTATTTTGGGTCCAGATCTTGCCTGGTTCCAGCTTAAGACTGGTAGTGTGAGAAGACAGATGGCATATACTGCAATCCGAGCAAGGAAAATGGCCCGTAACCTTGGGAAGACCCCATGCTTCTGTAATAGATCTCTGAGCAGTGTTAGGTCTGGTAATGGGACGTGTCTGTACTAGGCTATTACGCAGGCTTTGAGCCCGTTTGAAGGAGAACAAAGGTTTTTCCCATCTCCGGTTATTACTGTTGATGATACGCCAATGTTTCGTGACAACTTTCGTCATGGCATTGGACAGGGTACTGTAAGTAGTGACGCAAGTAAGTGGTATAGACGTGACGTCTTTGACAGAGTCCTCCAGAAGGACTTCTCTGGGTTGGTTTCTGGCCCGTTTGTAACTCCTTGAAAGGAGGGGGAGAGGGTACCCTCTAGCTGTCATTTTAGAAGTAAGATCACTAGACTGTGCCTTAAAATCTACCAGAGCGGTACAGTTCCGTCGTAGACGGAGGAATTGCCCGTAAGGCAGATTCTCCCTCAGTGCACGAGGGTGGAAGCTTGTGAATTCAAGAAGGTTGTTTCTAGATGTAGGCTTGTAATGTGTCCTGGTGTGTAGAGAACCATGTTTGTTAGTAATCAAGACATCTAGGAATACGACTTCGTGAGAGTCATAAGTGTAGGTGAATCTCAAATTTGGATCCAAGGTGTTAATCCACTGGAAAAATGTTTCAAGGGCGTTGGTGTCACCGTGCCATATGAGAAGCACGTCATCTATATATCGTCTCCATAGGCCTATGGAGAGAAGATGAGGATTGGTATCAGGGAGAATGTACTTCTGTTCGAAATCGTACACATATAGACCTGCTACACTCGGAGCAAAGGTACTCCCCATGGAAGTACCCGTGGATTGCAGATATAGTTGTCCCTGATACTCAAAAAAGTTACTTTTCAGTGCCAGAGTGGCACATTGGATAATGAAGTTCTTAGAGGTCCTATACTCCCAGGGATGGGAATTGAGAGATTCGCCCAGGACCCGGATGGTCTCGTCCTGGGGGATACTGGTGTATAAGCTCTCAATATCCAATGTGACCAGGATAGTATTCTCTGAGCATTGAATACCATTCAGTAGTTTAAGCAGATCCTTCGTATCTTTAAGATACGTCGATGATTGTTGGACCAGAGGCTTCAGGAAATGGTCGCAGAACCGTGATAATGGTTCCAGAAGGGAGCCAATCCCCGACACAATTGTACGCCCAGGGGGAGGGAGTCTCCCCTTGTGGATTTTGGGGAGTGTATAGAAATATGGAATAGTCCCTTGGCTCTCGGTAAGGAAACGTGCTTCCGGTCTGGTGATGGTGCCTTCAGTTAGTGCTTCCTCGACTATCCTCTCGATCTGGATCTTAAGATCGTTAGAGGGGTCATTGGGAAGCGGTGTATAGTTCTTGCGGTCACTGAGGAGTCTACGGCACTCATGGTCGTAATCAGCAGTATTCATTAGGACCACTGCTCCGCCCTTGTCTGCCGGTTTGATGGTGAGATTCGGGTCTTCTCGTAACGAATTGATGGCTCTGAATTCATCGGCTTTGAGATTTTTGAAAGTGGAGGGGGGGTCCATATTCTCAATCTCAGTAAATACAGCTCGTTCAAAAGTCACGATCTCAACTGGTATAGTGTGTGGGGGGGGTGTGAACGTTGACTTTGGTCGTAGAGGTGTGTCACCTACATCAGAGTCTGCTACCTCTGAAGAGGTAGTGATGTATCATGGTGTGGGGGCTACTGTACCCTGTACACTGATGTCTGCCAGTGGCAGTAAGGTTTGATGATTAGTGGAAGAGGTGAGGCTACTGTACCCTGTACACTGATGTCTGCCTGCAGAAGTAAGATATTACGGTTAAAAGGGACGACTGTTGCTGTACACTAATGTCTGCCGGGCATTGTAATGAGATATCATAGTGTGGGGCAACTGTCCCCTTTACTGGTGTCTGCCAGACATCGTAACATTGTAGTAAGCTATCAAAACATAAGTCCTGGTTTTCAGGAACAAGATCTTTCTGTGGGGCTCCTCCTGGTGGCCCACCAAACTGGAGCCCACGCGTACCCCCACCCCAACCCCACATATTATGCCAGAAACCTTGGAATCATCTTGGACGACAAGCTCACGATGAGTAAGCAGGTGAACACCGTAACCTATTCCTGCTTCCTCATCCTGTGTATGTGCCCAAGATATTCAAATGGCTCCTCACAAACACCCGACGCATGGTCACTTAGGCCCTCATCAGCAGCAGACTGGACTACGGCAACGCACTCTACGCCAGTATCTTGAACCAGCTCATACAAAGACTCCAGACTACCCAGAACACCGCCACTAGCCTTCCCCTCAACATTCCCCGCTGCGCACACACCACCACACCCCACCTCAGAGAGCTACACTGGCTACCCATCCAGAAGCACTGCCATTTCAAACTGCTCATCCGTGCCTACGATGCCCTCCGCAACGCTGGACCGCCTACCTCAACCACCGCATTAACTTTCACTATCCATCGAGGCAACAGTGCTGAGCCACCCTCTGCCGCACACAGATACCACGCATCGGCAGAAGCAAAACAGGAAGACGCTGTTTTTCCTACATCACCGCCAAAACCTGGAATAACCTTCCCCATCACATCAGGACTTCTCGAGCTCTACTCGATGTCTGCTAGAAACTGAAGGCCTGGTTGATCGACATATCATGGTGGGAGGATTGTGGTAAAATATCATGGTGGACAGTGTCAAAGGTCGCCAAGAGGATTTGCAAAACTTGGGCTGCGGCGTGGTCCCCAACCCTTTCGTACCAAGACCATCCAGTGTAGCGGCCGGTACCTGCTCGGACCTCAAGTATTGTGAATCCTGCCTTGAGAGGCATCTAACAGGTGACTGGTTTCCACTCAGTTCTGCAGCTGCCCAAACACCCCTTTACTGCAGGTCAGCCAGATAGGGGGTGTTTGATGTAGGATGATAGTGCCCCAGGCCTCCTCCTTTAGCAGAGACCACCTTGAGTCAGTCTGGGAGTACCCCCTCCGGAAGGGTGTTTATAGTACAGGACATTAGCGCATTGAGCACCTTGGACTGAACAGCAAGTTTCAGGCTTTGGTTCTCATGAACCGGGCCTTCTGCTGGACCAGGCTATTTCAGGCAGTTATGCTGGAGCAGACCTTCCTTTACTGATCCCCCTTACTTTGTGGCTTGCTTTTGGCTCCACCGCTCTCCCCCCTCTCCCTCCGTACCCACATTCTGCAGCCACTCTCCCTTACAGTCGCTTGAGATGGGCACCAGGAGCGCTCAGGTCAGGCTTCTAAAAGCTCCCGGGGTGGCATGGGTGTACGGGGCACCTCTGAGAGAGGGCGGTGATCCTGAGTAGTGTAAGGGAGAGTAGTGTAAGGTGCTGCTGGGATCACCCTGCACCCTTGTTCTCTTGAGTCTTGGCTGGCACTGCGCTGAGAGTGAGCTCCAGAAGTTATGCCCTAACAACATGAACTGTCTTGGAGTCATCAGTGCCAACCCCACCACGCCTCTCCAGGCCACACCATACATTGGTCACCTGAAGCCGCCACTGGTGTGAATATCTTGCAACCACAGAAGCTCACAAGTATTCTTAAAATGTCATGAGACGCCTGGTGGCGGCTGGCATCTACAGTAAAGGGGAGGAGTGTGGACGTGCACGCTAAATTAAATAAAAAAGACTTACCGAACAACGTCCTCAGCTCCAGAGCACTCATGCTGCGAGAGCAGAGCCCTGATTGGGGGGAGTGGCCTCACTCGGCGCTCCGCAGCGCCCTGGAGGCCGGCACTCACTCTAACCCAGCTGTCCTAAGACGGCGAGGTTAGAGGTTTCAAACTGCGCCTGTCTGTTGCGAGATGTCCAAAGGGGCATGCGCACTTTAAACATTGTATAGCCAGCCCACCCGCCTCCCTGCTGCCACCCCAGTCCTGACGCTCGGTTTGGGAGGAGGGATGACAAATACAATGGTAATAAATGACCATTTTATTTTTCATCTCTGGGGCTTTGGGGGGCTGTAAGTGGGGCGATGCTTCTCCGCCCCAACGGAGGAGCCGCCCCTGGAGCCGCCTCTCTAACTATGTTTTTTGTTGCTTCTCTTGCTGTCCCTCTCTTCGCCCTTTTCACCTTCGTCTCTCTCTCTCTCCTGCAGGGTGCTTGTTCGACAGGAGACTCTGCGCTCAGCAGGAGGTCTGCGTTCCAGGTGAGTGGATGTTTAATGTATCAATCATGCAATTCAGTGATTAGAAGTGTTCATTTTAAGTGTGAGCGCCACTGTGTGCTGGTGCATGCTGCACACTGAGTGCTGTTCTTTCTTTCTTTCTTTCTTTCTTTCTTTCTTTCTTTCTTTCTTTCTTTCTTTCTTTCTTTCTTTCTTTCTTTCTTTCTTTCTTTCTTTCTCTTTCTTTCTTTCTTTCCCTACAGTGTGAGTGTGCCTTTCACGTGTGTGTAGAGTGGAACTGTGCCTTTTACGTGTGTGCAGGGTGGAATTGTGCCTTTCACGTGTGTGCAGAGTGGAACCGTGCCTTTCACGAGTGTGCAGGGTGGAGCCGTGCCTTTCACGTGTGTGTAGAGTGGAACTGTGCCTTTTACGTGTGTGCAGGGTGGAACCGTGCCTTTCACGTGTGTGCAGGGTGGAACCGTGCCTTTCACATGTGTGCAGGGTGGAACCGTGCCTTTCACGTGTGTGCAGAGTGGAACTGTGACTTTCACGTGTGTGCAGAGTGGAACCGTGCCTTATACGTGCGTGCAGAGTGGAAACGTGCCTTTCACGTGTGTGCAGAGTGGAACCGGGCCTTTCACGTGTGTGCAGGGTGGAACCGTGCCTTTCACGTGTGTGTAAAGTGGAACTGTGCCTTTTACGTGTGTGCAGGGTGGAATTGTGCCTTTCACGTATGTGCAGAGTGGAACCGTGCCTTTCACGTGTGTGCAGGGTGGAACCGTGCCTTTCACGTGTGTGCAGGGTGGAACCGTGCCTTTCACGTGTGTGCAGAGTGGAACTGTGCCTTTCACGTGTGTGCAGAGTGGAACCGTGCCTTTCACGTGTGTGCAGGGTGGAATCGCACCTTTCACGTGTGTGCAGGGTGGAATCGTGTCTTTCACATGTGTGCAGGGTGGAACCGTGCCTTTCACGTGTGTGCAGGGTGGAACCGTGCCTTTCACGTGTGTGCAGGGTGGAACCATGTCTTTCACGTGTGTGCAGGGTGGAACCGTGCCTTTCACGAGTGTGCAGGGTGGAATCGCGCCTTTCACGTGTGTGCAGAGTGGAACCGGGCCTTTCACGTGTGTGCAGGGTGGAACCGTGCCTTTCACGTGTGTGTAGATTGGAACTGTGCCTTTTACGTGTGTGCAGGGTGGAACCGTGCCTTTCACGTGTGTGCAGGGTGGAATCGCGCCTTTCACGTGTGTGCAGAGTGGAACCGCGCCTTTCACGTGTGTGCAGAGTGGAAGCGTGGCCACTGGGGGCGTCCTCCTTTCTTCTGTCAATCAAGAAGGAAACTTTAGAGACCTTCGCTCGTCCTTGACTTACTCTAATGCCTTTAACATGTGTTTGTTCTGATATCGTTTTCTGCTGCCTTTGTCGTAAGTTTCTCAATGAACCCTTGAGGTCTGTTGCTTTTATCATTGTGTTTTTGCTCTAACATATTAAGGGCTAAGTTATTGAGCAGAGGCCTTCTCACGAGGTCGCGGCTGTAGGACAGACAGCCCTCCATGTACGAATACATACAACATACCAGTTAATAAAACAGTGTAGATGCCCACGCCAGGGGGTCTGGCAGGAAGGATCCCAGCTCCGATCTCTACATCCTAGGGTTGGTAGAGCGGGCGACCAGCAACAAACCCCCGCCGACTGTAAGATCCTATTGCAACAACAGACCAGTCCCCAGGAGTGACCACAGGCCCATGGGGCCGGTGGCGCTCTGTGGTATCTTTTCATCCCGAGGCGAGTTCCACAACCTTCACCACTGCTGAAACTTGAGCAGGGAGAAGGCCTCGGGCACTCTTACAGGGGGGCCTGTTCACAGATCTCTGGGCTCGGAGCTGCCCCCTGGCACTGCCCACGGCCGCCCATCACCAGGCTGATGAACAGGCCCGGCTCCAGGAATTTTTTGTTGGGTGGGCCAAGAGTGCATTTGGGTGGGCCACTGCGGGCCCAATTTGTCTTCTTCTAGCCTACAAGCTCTAGATTACATTATATGTACTTGCAAACAGTCACCATGGTACAACGGATCAATTCTGTGTGCATACAGAGCATGTGGAGAGTTATTTGAAAGTAAGAGTGATGTCTGGATGTAAGTACAAACCCTCAAACCCTCAGTCCAGGTTTCAACACAAGTACTTCCAGGCCCGATTATCCACTTTTCGACCATCCCTCTCCAGTGCACCTTATCTCACAGCTGACCTTCGGGCCCCAGCCCCTCATCAGCCACCATCCAGCTCTACTTTCATTATTCCCGTAAAAAACATTAGTAAAATCACCTTCAAACTTAAAACATTGAATATAGCAGTAAATATAATTAGCACAGACTTTAAAATATGTTCCACAGTTGCCCTAATGACCTGATTGCTAATTAAATAAAAAACAGAAAGGCCATGACAGGGCTGGTTTTATCACTAGTGCGAAAGCCTTTTTTGGCGCCCACCAATGAACATTTTCTCTGCAGATACCATTACTACCACCCTCCAACAGTACCCTTCATGTCTCTGTAGCCTCCTCTCATATAAATTTCATTTGTTGTATAGCGCTACTCATATCAGTGTAGGGTGTCACAGTACTTTACACCACCCACACATTATACAGAGACAAAAAATCATAAAAGTATGTAATTCCGTCTATAGGGAATGTCACATGAGCCAATGAGGATTACAAGGTGTAGGAATTACGTGTCATCTATACTGGTGGGCAGTATATTTTAAGAGGGTTTGGGCTGGGAAGCACAAACTCAGGATTTAAAGCATACCCTAGTGGTTGGGGGCTGGCTTTACTAATAAAAATGTATATCGACCCAAACTCGTTTTAGCAACATTAAAATAATGAAAGACTGGGGAATTTCTAACTTTATAGTAACACAAAAAAAGTGAAGTTCTAACTATACCATTCATGTTGGTATGCAGCTCTTTGATGACAGTTCATAGGTCACTGTCCTATGTTAGGATTGTAACTTTTGAACTGCAAGTAATACAAGAATCTCTGTGACAAATGCAGTAACCCACTGAGCTTCCACATAAAATACAGTTTATCTGCATTTCAAAATTACCAAGAGGCAAAAGACTGCTCTCCTGCAGGATCATTAATCACCAGTTCTCTGGACATGTTTTATTGTTGCCTTGCATCCATGGCCATGATAATGATGTGCCTTGCTGGGCCTGTGCAGATTTTTAAAATAAAAAACAAACAGTAACACATTCTCTAACCTACTCCTTGTGTCACAGCCTGATCTGATAAGCCTCTGAAGGAGTCATGAAAGGTGAATCAGAATAAACAAACTTCTTTTCTCAAATGCTGAACAGAAATGGAAATATACACGCAGCAGCACAGGATGGTAGGCAAAAGTTCTCGGTGTCAAATAAAGAATTTGTTTCCTTCGCCATACCCCTATTGTACTTGCACGTCACAGCCCACCCTTCTAAAAGGAGTTGGATGATTGGGGATGGCTGTGAGAAAGAGCCCAGGCCCAATAACGCATCTCCCAGAATATGAAGAAAAACAACGTTCGGAGGAACGTTTTAAATTAAAGTGCCCATTTTCTATTGGCCTTCATATCCTCACTGCGAGGGCCAAGGCTCATGTTTGGGTGGGCCAGGCTCATGTTTGGGTGGGCCTGGCCCCCCCTGCCCACCCTCTAGAACCGGGCCTGCTGATGAGCCATGCAACAGAGGCGCGTGACTCTATGCCCGGGCAGAGTCGAGGCGGCCCTGGGGCACCGAGGCAATATCATATCCATAGTTTCCAATTCTTTACTAGCTGCGCATAAAAGAATGCAGAGCCTTTCAAGACAAAAAGAAGAGACCGATGGGAGCTGAAATAAAAGCAGTAGGTGGACTGTAATGGGAGCGAGCAGACTCGCTGTGTCAAGAAACGTTTGGAGAAGAAGAAGCAATCCCCTGCACCAGGCTTGAGCCCCTCACAACCCAAGGACAACAGACGCCCCAGCCACAAGGACTAGCGAGGGTACTCGCCTGCCCCCAGTATAGAGGTCTCTACGACCCTCAGACACTCGTGTAAATACAAACATGACGTCATGCTAGACCACGCCTCCTTAAAGAGCTTCGAGTAAACGTCATCATTGTAGCTTTACCGTGAGACACCTGGGTGGTGACTGCTCACCCTACCTGTTGCCGCTGTAAAACCACAGGAAACAACGCGGGAGCGTGGGGGCTCCACACCTGCTCGAGTGTACACCACTGATTACATTTTTCTGTTAACTGCGGTTTTGTTACTTATGCTGGGTTATACTCGCTGAGTTCTTGGGCGCTCAGTGCTGGTGGAGGCTGGCGGGCCGGGTTGTGATGCAATCGATGGTCCTCAGTGTTAGAAATGGGAACCCCTGGTTGGCGTTGGTAAGGACCAGCGACAAGCAGGGACCCTTCACTTCTAGTCAGGGCGTAGGATTACCCCTAAGAATAACCCCTGCTCACCCTCAAGGTTGCGTGGCGCGAGCAGACAAGGCTAATCCCCAGGCGTTATACGGTTAAGCATTTGAGGGCATACACACAGCAAACATAGTTGCACCACAGAGGGACACCAGTCAGGTTTCTGGAAACATACGTAGGCTTTATGAAAATATATATTCTTATGCAGGCTTAAGTACAAGACCATCAAATAACGTTTTTGAAAATGTCCGCAATACTGTCTTTGGATCAGGAGTTCTCTTAATACTGTTTACAGTCAGGTTTTGTGCAGAGCGGATCCCCTGGCGGTCGAGGGGAAATACGGGTCGGTTTCAATGGGACGGACCCTCTGATCCGCGGTGCGCACTTTCAGGTGCGGTGTACACAAAATACCTGGCAGTTCCTTGGGACGATGCGGGGCCACGAACGGACGGTCGTCGGCAGCTCTATAGGTAGGTCCTGCTCTCAGCAGCGCCGCGATGTGGGGCGTTGGGCGGGACCTCCGGAGATGCGGCGGAGGAGTCGGGCTACGGCAAAGTCCCGGGACAGGGGATTCCTTCTTTGTTGAGGCTGCTTCTTCTGGGGCGGCAAGGCGGCACTTCGTGGCCTGTACGTGACATACTGGGCGACGGCGTCTGCGGGGAACGAGCACAGGCAATCCAGCAGCTCGGTGTTGAAGGGGGAAAGAGCCCAATGGTCCTAGGGCTCAGTTCAGGGGGCAAGCTCGGTTCCAAGCCCTTGGAGATTTGTTCACAAAAGCACAAGTTGAAATTAAAGTCGTTCTCAGTCTTTTTCTCTCCTTCTTGCAGCAAGGCACCCACCACAGGCCAGTCTCCCAGGTCAGAGACAGTAGTCCTCCATGCAGCTTTCCCAGGTCCTTCTCGTCGGGCAGAGGTTCTTCTTGGCGCAAACAGGATCTAATTTCTTGGGAGCAGTGCTCCTACATTTATACTACATTTCTTTTGTTCTCCCAGGCCAGGGGGGCCCTCGCCTAGTTAAGTCCGGTTTCTGAGCACTTTGTTTTTGCGATGCAGCTGTTTCTTTCAGGGTGCAGGGCAGAGCCATCAGACGCTCCACAGTGGGTGGAGCCAGCATTGTGGTGGCAGAGCACAGCCCTATTCAGAGTCCAGGTGTACTCCTCCCACCCATCTATCTGCCAATCTTCCTATACACCACCAGGCTACCTAGCCCTGCCCATCTGGGTTTCCCCAGCCCTGTCACTCACACAAGCCAGACAGCAGATACACATCACGCAGCGGCGGGCTGAAATGGTTAGGCAAGCAAAGGCCAACTTTCTAAAAGTGGCCTTTGCAAACGCAGAATATTAAAATAAACCTTACTAAAAGATGTACCTTATTATTCTGAGTTCAGGCATACTAAACTCGATTTTCTACCATGTTCCCTGGGTCTGTTAGGATCATAGGATGTAACAATCTTAACAGCCCATTCTGACCGATGAGAACAGGTAGCCTTACAATAGTGAAAAACGAAAATCGCTGTAATTCACAATTAGGACATGCCACACACATCAGGGCTTGCCCTACCTTATGCTTACAATGCACCCTGCCCTTGGGCCTACCAGAGGGGTGACTAACATGAAGTTAAGGGAAGGTTTAGGGACTGGCAAGTGGGTGCACTTGCCCAGTCAGCATGACAGTACCAGACTGCACGCAGGTTATGCAATGGCAGACCTTAGACATATGTTACCAGGCCGCTTCTGTGGGTGGCACAACCAGTGCTGCAAGCCCACCAGCGGCATTTGTATTTACACGCCCTGGCACTCATGGTGCACTTTACTGGGGTCTGATAGTAAACCAATTTCTTTCACCGCATTGCACAATTCAGATTTCAATTAAGGGTTTGTAGAGTGCACTACTCACCCGTGAGAGTCTCAAGGCGGTGGGGGCAGTTCCGGATCAGTCGCTGCCTCGGATCACTCGAAGAGCCAGGTCTTGAGGTACTTCCTGAAGGTTCGCAGGGTTGGGGAGCATCTGATTTGCACGGGGAGCTCATTCTAGGTCTTGGCTGCGATGTAGGAGAAGGCTCTCCCGCCTGTTCTAGTTCTCCGGATGCGGGGGACTTCTGCCAGGGTGAGGTCAGCGGAGCGGAGGTTCCTTTTGGGTACACGGAAGCAGACTCTCTCATTGAGGTATTTGGGTCCGATGTTGTTGAGGGATTTGTAGGCGTGGTTGAGGAGCTTGAAGGTGACCCTCTTCTCAACGGGGAGCCAGTGGAGTTCTCGTAGGTGTTGGGTCATGCGTTCGTGGCGCGGAGTCCCGAGGATGAGTCTAGCTGCGGTGTTCTGGATCATCTGGAGTCTGTGTAGTAGACCTCTGTTGATTCCAGCATATAAGGTGTTGCCATAGTCCAATCTGCTGGTTATGAGTGTGTGGGTGACGGTCTTTCTACAGTCGGGGGGGGATCCATTTGAGGGTCTTGCGGAGGATGCGCAGGCAGTTGAAGCTAGTGGAAGCGATGGCGTTGATCTGACGGTTCATGGAGAGGGAGGAGTCGGGGATGATTCCGAGGTTTCGTGCGTGGTCCGCAGGGATGGGAGGGTTCCCGAGGGCTGAGGTCCACCAGGTATTGTCCCAGGTGGACATGCAGGGTCCAAGGATGAGGGCCTCGGTCTTCTCTGAGTTGTGCTTCAGACAGCTGTTCTTCATCCAGGCTGCCACGTTCTTCATTCCTTCCTGGATGCGGAGTCTGGTGTCTTCGGGTTTCTTCATGAGTGAGAGGGTAAGCTGGGTGTCATCGGCATAGGATAGAATGCTGAGCCCATGCTGTCTTACGATGGTGGCAAGGGGGGCCATGTAGATGTTGAAGAACGTGGGACTGAGCGAAGAACCCTGGGGTACTCCGCAGTCAATATCGGTGGGTTTGGAGATGAAGGGAGGGAGTCTGATCCTCTGGGTTCTGCTGGCGAGAAAGAATTGGATCAAGTTGAGGGCGGCTCCTTGTATCCCCGCGTCATGAAGTCTGTGCGGTGGGAAACGGTGTTGAAAGCTGCGGAGAGGTCTAGGAGGATGAGGGCCGTGGTGTGACCCTGGTCGAGAGCTATGCGAATGTCGTCGGTGGCGGCGAGAAGGGCGGTCTCGGTGCTGTGGTTGCTGCTGAATCCAGACTGGGAGGCGTCAAGGATCGAGTGCTCTTCGATGAAGGTTGTCAGCTGAGTGTTCACGAGTCTCTCCGTGACCTTGGCCACGAAAGGGAGGAGAGAGATGGGCCGGTAGTTTTTCAGGTCAGTTGGGTCGGCCGTGGGTTTCTTGAGCAGTGGTTTAACCTCTGTCCGTTTCCAGTTTTCTGGGAAGATGCAGGACATGAAGGATGCGTTGATGGTCCGTCTGAGTTCGGGTGCGATGGCGGCGGCGGCCCTGTGGAATATGTGCAGTGGGCAGGGGTCCGTTGGGGCCACCTGAGTGGGTTTTCTTCATGGTCGCGGCGATGTGTTCAAAGGTGACGGGATTCCAGGTCATGATTGTTGGTTTATCAGCGGCGTAAGGTGGAGAGGTGGTGTCCTGCGTCTGTTTGCTGAAGTTGTCATAGAGGGCCTTGATCTTCAGATGGAAGTATGAGCTGAGTTTGTCGCAGAGTTCCTGGGACGGTGTGATGTCGGTGGCTTCGCTGGGGGGTTTAGTGAACTGCTGAATGACGTTAAACAGTTCCTTGGTGTTGGTTGTGCTGGTCTGGACTTTGTTTCTGATGAAGGTCCGTTTGGTGTCTCTTATGCGCTGGTGGTATTCCTTCAGGGCGCTCCTGTGGTTGGTCCGCGCTTCTGTGGTTTCCAGGTTTTGCTAGGTTTTCTCTAGGCGTCTGCAGGAGCGTTTGGCTTCATGTAGTTCAGTGGTGAACCAGGCGGTCTTCAGAGGGCGTTGTTTGGCGGGGTGGCGGAGGGGTGCGAGTTTGTCGGCGCAGCAGGAGATCCAGGGGTGAAGTTCTGTGGCTGCGGAGTTGGTGTCGGTCGTGGCGCTGGGGGGGGTCTTGGAGGAGGGTGGTGGTGAGGCGTTCCTCTGTGACCTTGCTCCAGTTCCAACGCGGTGGTCCCGGAGCGGGCTTGGGTGCTATGGTGGTGTTGAAGGTGAAGTGGACGCAGTAGTGGTCCGTCCAGGAGGGCTGGGTGGTGTGGCTGACTCAGATGTTTGTTCCACCCACAAAGATAGGGTCGAGGGTGTGTCCGGCTCTGTGTGTCGGTGCTTTGACCAGCTGCTTCAGTCCGAGGTTGTCGAGTTGGCAACTGGAACAGGACTCTAATGAGTAAAAAACAGAGTACACCTTAAATAAACAGAAATTACACCTAGCAGGACAGAAAATAACACGCAGTGGGGACGCTAAGAAATATGAGGAAAAACTGGGAGAGATACAGTGCAAAATACGGAGTTACCAGGCGGGAGCGCGATCGCCTCAGGCAGCAACATGCAGCGGGCGCGAACCCTGGCAAGGCAGGAGGCTCTGAGCAGAGAAGAGCCTACGTTGAGTGCGGAGCTGCTGGGGAGAGTGCTGTCCTGGACCGGAAGTCTAGGATTCACACGCGCTCCCCTGCAGCGGCCGCCATTAAGTAGGGGAGGGGGACGGGACTGGAGGAGGGGAGGCAGGTGGCTGTGTCGGTGGGCGGGGCTTTGCGGCGGAAAACAGCGAGCAGGTACGGGGGGGGGGGGAACACCTGAAAAGGAAGGCAACTGGAACAGGACTCTAATGAGTAAAACACAGAGAACACCTTAAATAAACAGAAATTACACCTAGCAGACAGAAAATAACACGCTCCTCATTGCATAATACAGATTGCACTCACCTCATTGCACAATTCAGATTTCACTCACCTCATTGCACAATACAGATTTAATTCACCTCATTGCACAATTCAGATTTCACTCATCTCATTGCACAATACAGATTTCATTCACCTCTCACCTCGTTGCACAATACAGATTTCACTCACCTCGTTGCACAATACAGATTTCACTCACCTCATTGCACAGTACAGATTTAATTCACCTCATTGCACAATTCAGATTTCACTCATCTCATTTCACAATACAGATTTCATTCACCTCTCACCTCGTTGCACAATTCAGATTTCACTCACCTCGTTGCACAATACAGATTTCACTCACCTCGTTGCACAGTTCAGATTTCCCTCACCTCATTGCACAAATCAGATTTCACTCACCTCATTGTACAAATCAGACTTCACTCACCTCATTGCACAATACAGATTTCACTCACCTCATTGCACAATTCAGATTTCTCTCACCTCATTGCACAGTTCAGATTTCACTCACCTCATTGCACAATACAGATTTCATCATTGCACAATTCAGATTTCACTCACCTCATTGCACAATTCAGATTTCACTAACCTCATTGCACAGTACAGATTTCACTCACTTCATTGCACAATTCAGATTTCACTCACCTCATTGCACAATACAGATTTCACTCACCTCATTGCACAATTCAGATTTCACTCACCTCATTGCACAATACAGATTTCATTTACCTCATTGCACAGTACAGATTTTACTCACCTCATTGCATAATTCAGATTACACTCACCTCATTGCACAATGCAGATTTCACTCACCGCATTGCACAATGCAGATTTCATTCACCCCATTGCACAATTCAGATTTCACTCACCTCATTGCACAGTACAGATTTCACTCACCTCATTGCACAATTCAGATTTCACTCACCGCATTGCACAATGCAGATTTCACTCACCTCATTGCACAATGCAGATTTCACTCACCGCATTGCACAATGCAGATTTCATTCACCCCATTGCACAATTCAGATTTCACTCACCGCATTGCACAATTCAGATTTCACTCACCTCATTGTACAGTACAGATTTCACTCACCTCATTGCACAGTACAGATTTCACTCACCTCATTGCACAGTACAGATTTCACTCATCTCATTGCTCAGGTGGGTTCAACAGAAAGGACCGAAGTTCTTCTCACAGAACAACACCCATAGTGCCAATATCGGCAACACTCCTCAGTTATCATACAACAAAATACATAAATAAACCACACAACACCTTGTTAGTGGAGAAAATTGCTGCAGGTTTATTTGCATAACAAATATGTAACTCCTCCTGCAACACAAAACAATAGGTTAGATTCTTCCCCCCCCAATACCACCCATTGGCCGTCCGCAGGGTAAGCGGTGGGGCGGGAAACAGCGAGACGGGCAGCGATCAAGAGACTGCCCAGTAGGCGGGGGAAGGCTTATGTACCCCTGTCCCACTCCCACGGCAGGCCCCCTGGTCCCAAGCCCAGGGAGCCTAGTCAGCAGACTTCTGTGCCTTCCTGTGGCACTAAGGCGGCCGCCCTGTTGGAGGGTCCCCTATGTGGCCCCCCGGGCAGCCTTGGCATAGTGCCAATATCGGCAACACTCCTCAGTTTTATACAGCAAAATACATAAATAAACCACACGACACCTTGTTAATGGAGAAAATTGCTGCAGTTTTATTTGCATAACAAATATGCCAACATGGTGGGTTATCTTACGGGCGATCCCAGGGCAGGCCAGCCCTTATGCCGCCTGCCCGCCTGATGAGCCAAATTGCACCGTGGCCGTCACCAATCGGTGGTTACCAATTATTGGGAGGGGCCACCCCTCCCATCAGTGGACCGCCAGTCCACTCCCTTACTCACGCCCCCCAAAAGGTGGGCGGAGCGTTCCAGGCACCCCCGGTTGCTCAGACACACAACCGCCCGTAGGACTAACGGGGCGCCGTAGTTCTTCCAGGGGACAACGCTGAGACATCCCTGGGTATCCTTGGCTTAGCACCCTTGTTGTGCTGCTGCATATAGTACCCTTCTGTACCTTGCAGACTCTGGATCGCCCTGTAACTCCTCCACAGCTCTGGGGGTGGCCACCGTCACAACCAGGGCCCCCCCACCAAGGCAGATATTCCTACTTACATCCTGTTGCTTCCAAGGCCTCCACAAGGTCCAGCAAGAATAAGTCCATGCCCAGCCCCGAGAGGTGCACCCCATCTACCTCCCAGCATCCAGTAGACTTGGCATGAAGTAAACCATGTCTGGTAAAGCCAAATCCCCTTTGCTCTGTGAATTTACGCATGGGGCTGTTTACTCTCCTATGTGAGATCTCAATGGCGTCCCCAGATCGAGCTCCTTGCCAAACTGGCCGAGGTGTAATTTCTGACCACCACAGTTCACAAGCCCCAGCTGATTGCTCAACTGACACATGGTGTCTCTCATGTCTTGGAGCTTTACTCTCCTCCCCAGTGCAGTCAGGTCCTTCCCTCCCAAGTGTGTGACCAGCATATGAGGTGGAGCGATCCCACCCCCAAGTCTCTGCTGCAGCTTCCTCGTCAGCTCGTTCCAACGCATACCCGGGTAACCCAGCCACGTTATCTCAGTGGCGGAGAAGCAATGACGCCATTTTCTGATCTCAGCCCACCGTGCCACTCTAGCGATGCTTGAATGGACAATTACCCAGACTTTGGTTCCTGGTAAATAAAGAGATGTTGAGTTTGAAAAAACATTTATTTTAAGCGTTTACACACTACTAATCTACAATTGCACAACAAACCACATTACTGCAACATCACGTGGCAACTCGGGCCTCTCCCAGGACCAGCAAAAACAAGTGCAAGCCCATCCTGGACCAGAGGCCAGCATGCCCCTCCTG
This sequence comes from Triturus cristatus, assembly GCF_964204655.1. Classification (NCBI taxonomy): domain Eukaryota; kingdom Metazoa; phylum Chordata; class Amphibia; order Caudata; family Salamandridae; genus Triturus; species Triturus cristatus. The sequence goes on from NC_140584.1 coordinate 1,196,138,325, forward strand.
GACAGGTGCCCCCATCCTTTTTCAACTCCCTGTGGACTTTAGCCTGATAAAACCAAAACCCCTCTGTTCAGGGATGGATGCATAACTTACACCAGGGGGAATCCAATTCTGGCAGCAGGACCCTCCTACCCTGGAAAGTCAAATCATCGCCGCCCAGCTGTCAGACCGCAGTGGTAAGAGGGGAGACACCCCCGCCCCCACCCGGGCCGCTGCTTCTACAGAAGCTGTTCCAGTGCCTGCACAATTACGCCACACCTCCCAGCATGTCCTGCTGAGTCTGCCTTGGAGGGGGACCCAGTATCCGTGGTACCCGCCTCGCCCAACCCTTCATGTATATGCACCCAGGATGGCCTAAAACAATTAGTTTGTTGTTGGTTCAATGTTAACATTACCTGGCTGAAGAGCAATACCTTTGACAAGCCCTTCCTGACAAGAAGAGCCAATGCGGGTGGAAGTAAGAGTTAACAAGCCCGCCTTACTTCCTCTCACCCAGTAACTGTGTATAGCACTTGTCGGAGTATGTCCATCGCATTCAGCCAGTCACCACCCTAGGTGACGCCTTGCCCTCCAAAACTTCTGCTAGTATACCAGGGAGCAGACAGGACAGTGTGAACCTGAGGGGAGCCATAAGTAAACATACCTGCCCTTTTAGACTACTGGGAATGCCAAGTGTTCTTTAATACTTGTAGCCCATTTGTGCTTAACCCAGGGGTGTCCCCATTTTACCGACCATAGCACACTCGGAGGACAACTTCCCCAACCTGCATGGCTGCCAGCCAAGGCTATAGGGCGGGAGACTTTGCACGTTATTGTTACTCAACTCAATGGTAATTGTTTCATCGACCTCAGAAGGATGAACTGCTAAGTGAACCTACCATGATGTGAACCTGTGACCAGCGGTCGAACCCACGCCCCTTTCAGTTTTTCCACTCCACCTGCCTGTGAACTTGTTTCCCAGAGCAGACTTCAGGCACCATACCCATATTTGGACATGCCTGACCTAGAAACACACATCTAAAAGGCCTGCCAACCGGCTAACCACCAACATTGCAGTCCGAATGTTCGCTGACAACTCCCCGTGAAAATTCGCTTAACTGAATCATCTGGTAATATGCCAACAATTTAATCAATTTAACCTTCACAATGACTGCAAAATGTGCTCTGGTAGTTGTCCGTATTAGTGTTCCATCCCTTCCATATCAGCACTAACAAGGCAACCCGCACCCTCTTGGGAATGGCACACTCTCGCCCCAGCTGACAGAATGTGCCTATTCGTGTGTAGCCCATGACCTTACGTTTATCACTGACGGTATACCAGGAATGTAGAAACTTAGCTGGCTCTACTGCTGAGTGCGCGTTGCACCATCACAAGTATGTCTTTGCCTCTTCAGTTTCTGGCTGCAAAGTTTGATGACATTGCCAGCCTCAAACCCAGGCGAAATAAAATGAAGTTTTACTGCTACCCGTGACCCGCAGCTGGTGCTCATGATGGTACAAATAGCACCGTTAAACTAGATGCTGGACTATCGCATTAGAGGGCCATTGCAGCCCTATTAAAATTCATGGCTAACCAACTCACAGTATGGCAGAGACAAGAGAGGCTGTAAATTTAAAGCCCATTAAGATGATCGTTAGCTAAGCCCAACAGGTAGAGATCCTGAGAAAAGAGGTAGGGACCACCACCACCATACCCCGCATGTGAATCAGTCCAGGATTACTTTGCCATGTGCAGTATTGCCGCCACAATTCACCGGCATCTAACCTGTGCAGTGTCCTGTTCTGTGCCGGACCCATCCCTCAGCGCATGCTTGCAACCTGTCCCCCGCATCCCCTAGTCAGAGAGAACGACTGCAGGGGCCATGCCGAGCAAGTCGTCCCCCTTTGCTGGCCCAGGTCCCCACCCTCACGTGAGAAGCCCATGGCCAGACTCCTGCTGCCGCGTGCCAGAATGCAGGCCTGCGTGTGGAAATAAAAGGAAGCATATTGACCAGGTACTTTGCCTATTCTTCACCCTCTGTGTAGTGCTCTGGACTGCTATGACAAGCATCAATAATGCCTACACATGTGTAGCCGCTACTCTAGTGATACACATCCGCTGGGTATCTGATATGCTCCCCATCTGTAGTACCTTGTGGTTAATCACTGTAAACCTTAAACCTACTTATACCTACTAAGTTAAACCCACTAAGTTAACCTACTGTGCCTGCCCCCTGGACCGGACCTATGACCTTTACTTCCTGTATGTTAATAAGGGGGCATTTATATGACAGGTCAATGACTTTGCTGCCGACAAATGTGCAGACTACTATGGAGCCCCTTGTGGTCTTTCCTTTTGCTCGTTGGCACCAAATACTGCCTGCCACGTAGCACGCTCCACTGAAGATCTATCAGGTACTCCTGTCATGCCTCCTAGCCTACCCCATGCATAAATAATTAGTGGTAGCAGCGTACCCCGAAAAGGGGGGGGATATCCTCTCACCAGAATCCCAAACACTTTCCCCCAATCAGATGCTAATCCTGTAAAGTGGGGTTCCTAAAACTTGAGAACAGTGCCACTCTCAATTGTTCATTACTAGTATACTGCCAGCGTCCCCTGGATGGCTAGAATGTAGCCTGGATGTGGAGGGAATATCCCCCACCCACGAGCAGCATTACTGTACTGTACGGCGAGACGGGCAGCGGTAAAGAGACTGCCCGGTGGGCGGGGGAAGGCTTATGTACCCCTGTCCCCCTCCGACGGCCAGAAGTGGCCGTCCGGAAGACCCCCTGGTCCCAAGACCAGGGAGCCTAGTCAGCAGACTTCTGTGCCTTCCTGTGGCACTAAGGTGGCTGCCCTGTTGGAGGGTCCCCTACGTGGCCCCCCGGGCAGCCTTGGCAAACCCACCCCAGAGCTGATATCCCGGAATGCCAGGGGTCTCAGCAGCACAAACAGGGCAGGCTGGCGGGGGCCCCTGGACCAAGAACTGACCGGGGGTCCAGGCAGGAGACTCGCACGGGTCCTTCAAACTTCCGGTCTTGCGCGTTAGGGACCGTGGTGCTACTCATCGGGCCGCAGCCCTCATGCCGGAGGAGAAGCGATCCTTGTGCTTACGAGCATCACCTACCCCGGGCCCCAGACAGGGGCGCGCGGACTCTGGGGGCAGAACATTTATAATAACGGCCTTGTAATGTGTCCCCACTCTTTTTCTGATCAATACCTGCGCCCGAATACACGTTCTCCCCAATTCTTCGATGACATGCTCTCATTATGAAGCAAATGCGGGGTTTAAGACCCGATATGCAGAGTTTTGTTCGAGTCCTTGGCCACAAGATAGACGGATCAAAGTACACACAACACAAGTCCCTGGCGCTGAGCCACATCGTAGACACATGAAGAGGCAGGCTGGTCCAGAGTACACACAACACAAGTCCCTGGCGCTGAGCCAGATCGTAGACACATGAAGAGGCAGGCTGGTCCAGAGTACACACAACACAAGCCCCTGACGCTGAGCCAGATCGGAGGCACATGAAGAGGCAGGCTGGTCCAGAGTACACACAACACAAGCCCCTGGCGCTGAGCCAGATCGTAGACACATGAAGAGGCAGGCTGGTCCAGAGTACACAACACAAGCCCCTGGCGCTGAGCCAGATCGTAGACACATGAAGAGGCAGGCTGGTCCAGAGTACACACAACACAAGCCCCTGGCACTGAGCCAGATCGTAGACACTTGAAGAGGCAGGTTGGTCCAGAGTACACACAACACAAGCCCCTGGCGCTGAGCCAGATCGTAGACACATGAAGAGGCAGGCTGGTCCAGAGTACACAACACAAGCCCCTGGCGCTGAGCCAGATCGTAGACACATGAAGAGGCAGGCTGGTCCAGAGTACACACAACACAAGCCCCTGGCACTGAGCCAGATCGTAGACACTTGAAGAGGCAGGTTGGTCCAGAGTACACACAACACAAGCCCCTGGCGCTGAGCCAGATCGTAGACACATGAAGAGGCAGGCTGGTCCAGAGTACACACAACACAAGCCCCTGGCTCTGAGCCAGATTGTAGACAGATGAAGAGGCAGGCTGGGCACCGACACAGGACAATTGTGCACCCTGCATTTAGTGCATTTGTTTTACCAGTGCTTGTTTTTTAGCTGTCTGTCACATGTTTAATGTAGGATCACAGCGTTCTGCGGCCGGCTGGACTGTGCCATTCACTTTTGACTATGGGTTTGGAGATGTGGCAAGGTGGTTCCTTACTGGACACAGCCAGGGCAGATCTGTCATCAGCAGGACCGGTTCTCCATTCCTGGCAGGGTCTTCAGAGTGTCTGAACCCCCCCCCCCCCATCCTGCTGAAGGCTCTCTCCCTGGGTAACTCTCCGCAGACCTGTTTGCACGGTGCACGTCAGGCATCTTAGCTTTACCAATGCTTGTTTTGTACTAACTTACACAGCTTCGAAGAGTGACTTTCATCGTCTCTTCAGTGAAGCTTTTTTAGGGCGGCGTCTTCCTTCATTGCAGTGGTCTTTAAACGCGTTTAGTTCCCGCATCCACGAGTAACCAGGAGAATCCTCGGCCACCCCAGAATCTTTCCCAATTATTCTATTAAATTGCAATGTTTAAATATGTCCAAACCTATTTAAACATTACAGTTAATTCCTGTTGCCCCTTTTAAAAATGCCATCACATGCATGTTTCCAAACATCCTCCTGTGGTCAGCCAGGCCTTACTAAAGTGTAAAAGAATCCCGAGTGTGATTATCAGAAACGGTGGGGAAGGGGGTGTGAGGAATATTTGGAGTCCCTTCCCTTTGACACCTACTCCCAGCCAGGATATAAATAACAAAAGATGTTAGTGATGGCCCATTGCAGATTGGCTCACTGCCACTCGTTCTCTTCACCTGAAGCATGACGCTTCTCTTGGATCAATGAAGGCCCCCTCCAGGGAGCCCCGCCCCCTAGTTTGATGACCTCTGCTTTATTAGCTGTTGTGATACACAGCTTGGAGAGTACTCCTTACGGAAGTCCAGATGTGTCGTCGAGGTTGGACAGAGTGAAGGACATGCTGGGTGCTCCGTGGCCAGTGGCTCGCCTTTGACCACTCCCTGTGTGATGTGCGCACGTGCTGGTGATATGCGGTGGCATGCAAGCTCGCAGGAAGTAGCGCTTGGGTGTGCCCACCTGGTCAAGGGCTTTGAGCCAGGAGTCGCAGATGGGAAACCAAATAGTGGTTGAGGAAACCTGAGCTGCGTGATCTTTGGGGAGGGTTGTTGGGAGAGCAGAACCCGGCGGTTGTTTCACCTTTGGAAGTAAAACTTTCCCCAGCCTTTCAAATGTAAGTCTCTTTTAGCTATGTTGGTGTGTTAACCTTCCTTCATACACTGGTCACTTTCTATATTTGATTCAAGCCGTTTGGTTCTTTGCTCTTCAAACAAAGTATTATTCAAGTTACCCCGCAAGCCATGTTCTAGATTCCTGTGTCGATGTCATAGATGGTAGTATGTTGGAACCACGCAGGCATTTACCATCCCTGCCTTAACAACGTGGTCTGAACCCCAAATGCGTCTTTGCCACCCATCATGCACGCTGACCATTTAGTGCCAAAGCTAGCATGATGATTGGCCGGCCGCCAGAGCTCTCACCTTTCTGGTGGAAGAGTTGTTTTTTGATAGACTAAAAGGCACCGGAAATTTGTATCCACCAAACCATAAAGTAATTAGTTTTCTTGCAAATTAGCTGCTCCTTTTCTCCATCCTTCTGCTCAAGACCTGCTGGGAGTAATGAGGTCAGACACTCATTCCTGGCATCTGTCAGGGTCATTGAATGTTCATGAACATTAGTGTAATCCTAGGATCTTGGCAGAGTCTATGGGATTAAATTAATCTGATCTAGGATATGGATTCAGATCCCTGTAATCCTGTTAGCAGGACACAGAGTAGAGCGCGGAGTGCAAACTCTGTGTTTCCCAGAGTGTGCGATGAAAGGTAATCCTCCTGCAAGTGCAGCTTGGTGTTCCTTGCACTGTGTTTGTATTAAAACACTCCATTATTCCATTACATTAAATAATTTATATTTGGAATGCTTTGCTCCCAGAAACTAGACTTAAACCCTCTACTGCATCTTTCAAAAAAGAAGTCAAATCTCTTCTCATGGCTAAGTTCACTTGAGCATCGGCTACTTTTATTATTCGACTCAGCACTTGATCTACATGGAACTATATATTATTAACTGTGTCCTTATGTATCCCAGATATCATGTCTATACTAGGCTTGATATATATGGAACGTTTCACTTTGCACCGTATACCTATGTATCTACGATATGGTGATTACACTATCATTGTCTGACATGGATCTATATGTTATTCACCATCGACCTATGTATCTAGATATTTACCTTGTAAAGCGCTCTGATACCCGCAAGGGTCTTGTTCGCGCTATATAAAACTTTCAAATAAATAAATAACACCGTGAAGGGCCTGTCTAGTTGATGCTGCCAGCATTCCTGGGACCATCCCTAATGTCTCAACATTCTACTGACATCAGATCAGAATGGCTGTTAGAAAGAGTGTAAACTCTGTGAACAAACATGCTCTCCGGTATCAGCCAGTGCTGGTGCACTTACCGGGCAACCTGCATCCGTATTAACTGAGCCTACGGTTCCGTGTAGGCCAAAGGCTCAAACTACACATGGTGTAGAAGTCGCAAGCCCAAAGGACAGTTTTAAAAATGTGTTCGCTAAGGGACTCATCAGCAGTTCAAAGTAGCGAATGTCTGTGAAGACAAGCATATATCCAGTGTCCATTTGAAGGAACACCAGATGCAGTGGAACACGGGTTGCACGCCGGTAAACCAGGCAGGCTGAAATGTCAGAGACCAATCCAGATCCAGTTCTTGGAGTAGAATCACTCCAAAGGTATGATTATACACACACAGTAGAGTTGGAACGCTGCCAGTTCCTGAGCATCCACAAAAGGAGAATCCATTGCAGAGAAGCAGGAACAGGATGATAATGCCGCAAACGAGGTATAACAGCACCCGGAATCCTCCAAATACACTAGATAAAATGAAGTGGTTAAAAGCCGGGATTACCCCAAAGATGGTCTGAAAGGAACTAATGAGGTCCGAGCCTGCAACTTAAAAAAAGTGTGCAAGGCTGGCCATCCTGGAGGCATTAAAGATTTGATGTGCTAATTCTCTGAAATACAGGGGAAGGTTCATATTTAACAATGACTGTATCCCACTAGGAGTTCTAGCCACCTGCAATTCAAAGATCTTGCTGAAACAATAATGTTTGAGTCTGCTTAGTTTGTTGAAGTCTGCCTTCAAAGTTGTAATGGAAGGCCATATTGAGCTATCTACAATCCCTTGCGGAGCAGGAAACAAGACATTGTTGCAACAAGTGACTAACTGAGAAACTAACAAAATATACGGGACTCCAGCTCGCAGTCCGCAGTAGTCTTGATCACTAAGCATGAGATAACTCCCAATCGAGAGTACCGTAATGAAAGGGAAAAATGCAGGAACATGGATTCCTTTTAAATGCCTTGTCAAATTGGGTGCCGAAGTGTTGCATGCGCCGTGAATTTTAACGTGTTGACAAACAAGTGAATGTCCAGCAGTAGGATCACGTTCTTCCCCAGTGATAAAAACGAAGAATGAAATATACCATTTTGCACCATGCTATCTAATTGTTCTTCTATGCAATTTGTGAAACTCGGCCAATTATCAAAATGGGCAACAGAGGGAATGGTCGGGGCATTCATTTACTTAATCTTTGCCAATCTCAGACATGTGGTTTACTGGATTGTTTTGGTCAGGAAAATCATTTGTGTGGGAATTAAACAAGCTCGAAATAAGGTTTCTGTGCCATGAACCTGCCAGGACTTTGTACCCCAAAGCGATTTTAAATTAATGGTGGCCTTCCAGTAAACATAACCTTTAAGGGCCAACTAATTCTTGAACTTGGTAGTATACATACGCTTAGTTTGAGTAAGGATATATTTCTTTGATGGTGTTGGAGTTAATTAAAAATAATATGACTTGGGGTCTGAAGAGTCATATCCCGTGAAATAGGTATATTTATATTTTTGCCTTTGGAACTTTCTGGAGGGGGAGTTGGACAATGTTCCCATTGGGTATAGTTAAAATGGGGATGCTGTCTACCAGTTCTATGTAGGAAATGGTGTCCATAATGATGGTAGCAGAACATATCACCATAGTTTGCGGAGTTATGGTATAGATCTTCTGATTCGAAAACGCAAAAATACTCTAATTGAGAAAGCATAGAATTTACAGTATCAACATCCCAATCATCCGAATGTAACCCAGGTACTATTACATCACCCATAGAAACTTTGAACACATATGGTATCTGCAGGTTCTCCGTTGAACCGAATATCTTGAAAGGAACTTTATCCTAAACAATTCATCAGTCACTGGAACGTCAACGAAGGGCAAGTCTCTTTTCATTTTATACGATGAAGAATGGGGGGGTGGGGGTTGGCCAACACCCAGGCAACCAATTCTGTAGCAGAACGTTCCAGGAGGTAATGGCCGTTAATTAGTAGGAAAAAAACGGTCACAAATCCAATCCACATGAATAGGAAAACCAAGGAGAGTGTGATCCAGACATATATTTCAAAGGAGGGACTAGATAAGTGCGTTTTTACCATGATAAAAAAACACAAATCCAGGTAGGACGCGTGTACAGAACGAAAAAACTGTCAGAAGAAAAATTATCTTGATCCATATAGTAACCAGAGGTACTCAGCCGAAAAATAGGAGATTCGGGACTCAGTATCTGGACTTGAAAATGCCAACTCAGACAGACTCGCCAACGGTGGATCATTATAAATGCCAACTTCTGCAGAATAACAAATATTAAAAGCAGGTATCTTGTGTAGGAGAATAGGATCTGCTTCACATGAGTACCCCCACTTTTTGCTGGTGTTTCACTGTTTTTCGACCTTAGTCTGGCTGTGGCCCTGCTAATCAAGACCACAGCCTAGCTGCTTCCTCTCTAAAATGGATTCCATGTACATTAGGTACATATCTAATTGGATTCTGGAGTGCCTTATAAGTCCCTAGTATATGGTATACTATGTACCTAGGGCATAGGTACCACAGAGGCCTACCAGGGGCTGCAGCATGTATTATGCCATCCCTGTGAGGCACTCCAAATTGGCTGCTACTGCAGCCTGGGTAAGGGTGTGCTTGTGATGCAGATCAGGGTGTACAAAATCTCCCTACTTCCACGGATAGAGTAATTTCACAGTTACACGCACATACACTCATCATACACTAGGGCCCATTTCACTAACATACGCTCAAATACTCTACCAGCACTGAACCTGTGGAAAGAAAACTCCTAAACACCCTGCATCTACACTGCGGTCGATAAGACCTAGTTATTGTAACTGTCCTGAATCATGATCTAAACAAACTATACAACAATAATCAAAATAGAGTACTCAATAATTGACAAGAAATAATAACCAACACCGTATTTAAAATTATGATACTTTATCTAAAATTAGTCAAAGAAAATCAATCAGAATAAATCATTCTTCTCATAATTACCTATTCTAGCTAAATGTCAGAATGGGTCAGGACAGGTCTCTCAGTAGAAGTCTCCCGAGTCGCCGTCCTCACAACGTAGATCCTCACCAACGCAGGTTTGGGAAGAAAATGGCAAAGTGGCAAAAACCCTCTCTAGGCTAACAATATTTATAGTATTTTAAACAAAAGAAAGCAACAAAAAGTGTTCTTTACGTCCGCTGAACCGCTGAGCAGAGCGAGAAGGAAAGGATGTAGCATCGCTACATTTGGAAAATCTCCGTTCAGGAAAATCACAAAAATAAAAAGACAGAACAGGAACCAAAAATTAAAAAGTAACTTTCGACAACCACATTTCCTCGGAACTAACATGATGAGCTCAGAGTTCATTCATTATGGCTCCTTTGTCCTCCAAGGCTATCCGGATGCAGCTGGAGGCTTGCCCAGAACTGCTGCTGTCCTCACGGAAAATTTTAACCAGGTGAAGACTGTGGTCAGATGACTCACGACCATATTCAGCAAGGCCTTCTCATCACAAATCACTCACTCGAGGCCAGGCTGCAAACGGCGGCCATTTTACGTTAGGCCAAAATAGACCATCTTAATTGAAAGAGACAAAAACAACGTTACCACAGCATAGTGATTGGACAGTGTTAACCCCACTAATACCCTTATGTGTATGTAATTATCTAGCCTTTGCAACACAGAAAAGCATTAATTCGAAAGCGTTTTGTGCTTTAAAATAAACAGCACTCAGCAACGTTTATTTAATAAAACATGCACATTATTAATAGGCAAACGAAAACATTCCCACATGTCGGTTTTCTTCTCATTAGTACATGTTGATAAGTAAAAAACACTTACACAAAACAAATAATTAGTAATTAATGATTAATAATTTTAATTATGACAAATAGACAAGCCAGAGCTTAAAAACCCAATAGATTTTCATCAGAAAATTCTGCTCCAGCAATCCCCCCTTTGGTGATTTTATCACCAAATAACCCAAAAAAAAATATTTAGTGAAATTTAGTCCCATTTTAGGAGAAATCTGGAAATGTCTTTTTCTCCTTACACAACACTACACACCAGACACTCTTTCATCATCCCTTTTTGTTTCTAAGTAGACACTCTCCCTCAATTCTTCTAATTCAATTTCTTGTGGTTCTCTTTTCAACCTTTTATTTCTCTTTTCATTATTTCTTTTAATTAATTTATTTTTCCCTCCCCTGTTTTTACAACACAAACACACCAATCTAAGTATCAATAAAGCAACAATTATACAAGTCAAAGGAAACAATATTTTACCTATAATAGTACTACCTATTTTTGCAATAAAACTCTTAACAGCTATCACCTTATTAGCTAATTTAGTCCAGATACTTTCAGCTTCAAGTGGTACTAATTCTTCATGCAAATCAGTAATATTTTTGATATAGACCTTCAGGTCTTTGCTTTCGTCCAGAATGTAAGTGCAACAATGTTGAACTTTCAGCATTCCGCAAACTCCACCCTCCTTAGCTAATAGAATATCAAGGGCAAGTCGATTTTGCATAGACATGGCACGTACGGCAATCAATTCCGTATTCACCAAAAGAAACCCTCCAGCGGTATTTGTCGATAAGCGATCCACCACTGTTGACAGTTTCCGAATTCCATAAGCATTCAAAGAAATTCCCACTGCTGGAATTAAAGCTCCAAAAATGTCACCCACTATTTCAGACCAAGTTTCTCTCTTGAAACGCATTAGTAAATTAATATGTTCTACATCTTCTATTCTATCTATATGAAAGATCTTTGGAAAGACCAGGCCCACATAACACGTGCCATACCAATGGTCAGGCAATCTGTAATAAGCCTTGTTCCCACAAACATAGAACACTCCTGGAAAAATTGTATCTTCTCCATCTCTGAAACCCCATCCTGTTGCAATGAAGTATGTATCATGACATTCACTAGTCCCAACAAAATATGTATCATATTGGGATTTCCTTCTTGTAATGCACAGCTTACCCTTCTGTGGTGCATCTAGAGCTAAAGTTGGACTAGCCCCATTTCTCAATTCTTTTCCCATCTCAATGTCCCAAATTGTCTCACTCACTTTATATTTCCCTGCTTTCTCATGCATGCTCAATCTCCTTTCCTCCACCATATTTAGGAAAGCTTTCTCCTCTTCTTTCAGACTGCAAGTTAAATTATTCTTAAAAATGGAATCTAATGTTAATTCTTCTTTTTCAATAAAAATCTCACCAAAAATGTTAGCTTCTTTAGCTGGATTCAGCTCTTTGTTCATTGGCAAGTGCCCAAAAATACTATCTTTGTTAGACATCTCATAATCTATTTTCCCTAACAAATAAAAGACACTACTTAATACGCTACAAGAAATTCCATACGTAGCTGGTAAATGATGATAAGTAACACCCTCTGAAACGGATGCAGGTAATTGCATACAAACGTAGCAATCCCTAACTTCCATTGTTTTCACATATTCGTACAACAACTTTGAAAAAACATTACTAGAAAAATCATTAATTGACCTATCTTTATGTATGTAAGTATTACTAATTCTAGTCGGAACTACTTTTTGTGAACTCTTCTCTGTATTTGTCACATTCTCTGTATGCATCTCAAATGTACCTATTGTAACTTTAAAAGTAACTAATAAAGCTAAAACACCCCATAGTAGCATTAATAATCCAGTACAGCAACAGCACATTTTACACCATTTTCTTAAGAAGGCACATCTACTTTGGTTATTCTCTATGTTAGCCATTTTACTACTTTGACCGTGTCTTTTGACTTAGCCTCTACTACTCCACTACTTGAGACTCTAAAATTCTGGATTACTTCAAACAATTAATTTCAGTTTCTTCTTTTCACTTTCTCCAAGTGATTTCTTCTGTTCATTCAGTTTGGATACTCATCACTCTTTACTTCATTATCTTCAACATCAAACTGTATTAGATCTTCAACAATATCCTCAGTATCCGACTTTTCATCAATGTCAGTCAAGATTACTTTCAGGATTTCACCAGTATCTTCCTCAACCACTTCTCGTACGGTCTCCTCTGGATTTCCTTTACTTTCTGCCTCTTCACCTTCAGACAGTGCCACATACGTCCATTCCGGCGACCTATACTTCTGGTTAGGTTTTCTTATCCTTTTGATCTCTTCTGGTTCTTTTGACTCTTTTCTTTTTTCACTTTTTGCTGGATTCTGACTCGACACCTCATTCACTTGTTCAGCTTTCGAGGTATTTGCTCTTATCAGTCTATATCTCAGCCTCTTTATTCTATTGTTAGGCCAAAGATCTCCTCTTATAACCTTTTTCGGTCTTGTTTCTGTATTATTTCTCTCTCCAATCCAAGTTCTCTTTCTCAGAACTCGACCCTCTGATTTCTCATTTTCACTTTCATCCGATTCTGTTTCAAATGCCTCTGGTTCTTCAGCAGTTTTCTTTTGCTCCACAGTCTTTTTCACCACTGTTTGAGACTTCCCTACTACTGTCCCTCCTCGGGTCTCCGACACGCAATCTTCTTGCTGTCTACTTGTCCCTTCACCTAGCTTGTCAAGAATGTTCCCTACACCTCCTCGGGGGTCTTCCGCAATCTGTCCCTCTCTATCTTCTTCTGACCCTGCTTCTTCAGGTACAATCTCAAGTGGTTCTTCAATCTCCTCCTCTTCTGATTCAGGAGTAGTCTCTGTGGAATTGCTCTTTTCTCTCCTCTTTCCTTCACTGCTTTTTGGAACTTCAGGCTCTCTTACAGAATCTGACCTCCTTTCTGAGACTCTTAATGGTTCTCTTGAAGTCTTTTCTGCTTCTTTTCTCACTGGTTCTGTATCTTCATCATCACTGGAATCTGACTCTTCAAAGTACTCCTTACCAGTCCCATCCTTTGGGTTTGGAACTCTCAGAGTATGACTCGCATGTACCCAGTTTTTCACACCAGCACACTTTACTGCAGTTGTCGTAGTTAGAATGACTTGTCTCGGCCTTCCCCACCTTGGAACCAAGCAATTTCTTCTTCTGTGCACCTTAATCCTCACCCAGTCCCCTGGACTCAGATCATGAGCTTGCTTCTTCTCAAGTGTGGTAGCTTCTTCTCCAACCTGGTGAAACACAGAATGAACTGCGTCAGCCAGGCCTTTACAGTAATCCAAAATCATGTCATCAGTTATTGTCATCAGCTTATTGACAGGTACATATGCATGTCGCATTGCACGTCCCATTATGATTTCGTGCGGACTTTAACCAGTAGTTCTATCTGGAGTAGATCTAATAGTCATTAGCACTAGAGGCAAGACATCGGGCCATTTCATACCAGTGGCTAAACACATCTTACCAATCCTGTTCTTGATTGTGCCATTTATCTGCTCAACAACACCAGAAGCCTCTGGTCTGTATGCACAATGTAGCTTCTGCTGTATGCTCAATGCTTCACAAATCAAACTCATGAGTTCATTATAGAAGTGTCCACCTCTATCAGACTCAATCGTTACTGGAAATCCGTACCTAGGAATTAACTCTCTTAACAGTAACTTTGCCACTGTTATTCCATCATTTCTCCTAGTCGGATAGGCCTCCACCCATCTTGAGAACAAACAGACTACCACTAGAACATACCTCAATCTGTTCACTTGGGGCATTTCAATGAAATCAATCTGCATTCTCGTAAAAGGACCTCCTTCTCTGCCTATTGTTCCCAGACTCACCACTGTCTTTTTCCCAGTGTTAAACTGCTGGCAAATCAAACATCTCTGACAGATGCTTTCTGCAATTGTCCTGAACTTTGCATTGTACCAGGTTTGCTTAAACGACCTGATCATTGCATCCCTTCCCAAATGTCCCTGGCCATGATACATTCTTGCCATTGTCGACAGTTTGGAGTTCGGCATTACTGGTCTGCCATCTCTATAGACCCAAACATGGTCTGTTTCTCTTGGGGCACAACCTGCCTTGATCCAATCTTTCTTCTCTTCCTTTCCTGCCTCATCCTGCAACTGTTTCACTTCATCCCACGTCTCTAAGACATTAGTAAACATCACAGAACGAAAAGACATTTCACCCTCTCGTTCCCGATTAATTGACTGGTTGTTTTTAGCGCAATATTGAGCAATGTCATTTGCGTATCGATTGCCAACTGTCAAAAAATCATCTCCTTGTCCATGAGCAGCACACTTCACAACTGCTAACTCTTTAGGCAGCTGTATCGCCTCAAGCAATTTTCCAATCACTTCAGCATTCTTTATTGGAGTCCCACTCGACGTCAAGAAACCTCTTTGTAGCCAAAGCTGGCCAAAATCATGCACAACTCCAAATCCATACTGACTATCAGTCATCACAGTCGTTCTCAAATCTTTCCCAATTTCACAAGCTTTTGTCAATGCCACTAATTCAGCAACTTGCGCAGATTTCACTCCTTTCAATGGTGATGCTTCCATAACCTCTGAAACTTTGCACACTGCATATGCTGCACATAGCACACCCTCATCATTCCTCAGACATGATCCATCCACAAACAACACATGATCACTCTCATGCAAGGGAAGATCCCTTATGTCTGGTCTCGGTTTTGTACAGTAATCAAGCACATCCAAACAATTGTGATCATCTTCTGTCTTCACACCCACATTTTCAATATCTGGCAACAATGTCGCTGGATTCACATTCACACATCTCTCAAGAGTCACATTTGATGCTCCCAGAATGACTTTCTCATATTTAGTCAGCCGACTATGTGACATATACTGGGTTCTGCTTCTTGTCAAAAGAATTGCCACATTATGAGGTACGAATACCCTTACAGGATATCCCATTATGATTCCCTCACTCTGTTCCAGGCTTCTGCATGTTGCAGCCACAGATTTCAAACAACCTGGTAAACCTACAGCTACAGGGTCAAGTGTCGATGAGAAGTACGCAATAGGCCTCCTCAGCTGTCCGTGCTTCTGAATTAGCACTGAAAGTGCACATCCATTTCTCTCACTGCAGTACAACTCAAACTCCTTTTCATAGTCTGGCATACCCAAAGCAGGGGCTTCAAACATTCTGCTTTTCAGCTCTTCAAATGCTGCCATTTGTTCTCCATCTAGTTCCAATGGGTCTGTCATCTCACTTTTTGTCAGCTTAATCAGTGGCTTTGCTATCAGAGAAAAATTAATTATCCACTGACGACAATAACCCACCATACCCAGGAACATTCTCACTTCCCTCTGGGTCTTTGGGGCCTTCATTCCCCTGATGATTTTGATCCTGTCATCAGTCACCTTTCTCAGACCTTTTCAATATTGTGTCCAAGATAATGCACCTCTTTCTTGCAGAATTGCAATTTGGCTGGAGATACTTTTAACCCTCCATCTGCCAGATGATTCAGTAAAGCTATAGTATCTACTTCACAAGCTTCACGTGTCTTTGATGCCACAAGTAGGTCATCAATATACTGCACTAGTACTGAGTTTTCGGGCATAATCAAGCTCTCCAATGATTTTTTCAATAACTGATTGAATATCGAAGGACTCTCTGTATACCCCTGTGGGATACGACACCATGCTAAAATACGCTGGCCAAACCTAAATGCAAAAATTGGCTGGCTGTCATGATGCAATGGAATTGAAAAGAAAGCATGACACAAATCAATCACTGTATACCACTCAGCATCATGTGGAATCTGATACAAAATCACTGATGGATTTGGCACAATAGGACAACATGCCACCACAATCTGATTAACTTTTCTCAAATCTTGTACAATCCTGAACTTTCCATTAGGTTTCTTTAGCCCCATTATCGGTGAATTACACGGGCTACTCAGTAGTTCTCTCAGAACTCCCTGCTGAATCATTTTCTCAATTATAGGAGTTATTCCTTCAATTATTTCTGGTGTCATTTTGTACTGAGGAATGTTAGGATAAGTAATTCCCTCTTTCACTGAAATTTTCACAGGATCTACATTATTCATCAATCCCACATCCTCTCCAGTAAAATCCCAAACTGTCCTTTTCACTGTATCTCTCAGCTCTCGAGGCAAATCCTCCGGATCAAACACAGCAAATGCACCAACCATTTCACTTTCTCTATTTCCTAGAGTCATTCGGTACAAAACATCCTCATCTGGTGTCTCAAAAGCTATTCCATCTGGTGTACAGAAAATTGTACAGTTCATCTTACACAATAGATCCCTACCTAACAGGTTCACTGGACTAGTGTCACAGACGATAAATCTGTGCATGTCTGAAAATTTCCCTATTTGTACTCTTACTGGTTCAGTAAGACGTGTCCTGATTTGTGTATTGGCTACACCAACTACTTGGATTGCTTCATCCGAGAGAGGAAGATTTCTAATATCTGTTGACCTGACAGTTGATCTCGTTGCACCTGTGTCTACTAAAAAAGTAACACTTTCTTCATTTATTTTCCCATCTACAAATGGTCCTGCCTGGTCTATTTCTAGAGTTGCACCAAGTATGCACTCTTCTTCCTCTCTTCGGCACCGTCAATAATCACCCTCAGACTCACTCCCTTCATTCTTTAACAAGTACTGTTGTACCTGGTTAGAACGCCTTGGTTTGTTTACCTGTTCATCATTGTAGAATCCTGAATCCTGATTATACTTTTGTGACCCTCTATTCTGCGGCAAGGGCGGTTTTGGCTCTTGACTCTGCTGTCTCACAACTTTCTGTTGTTGCTGCTGTTGATTATTTCCCTCGTTCTGCACCTGTTGATTTAAGGGTTTTCCTTCATTATTCACTAATGGTGGATTGGTACACACAGATCTCCAATGTCCCAGTTGGCCACAGTTGTGACATGGGAACTTCTTTTTAGCTTCCTCAAGATTCCCCTTTCCTTTCCCTGCATACCTAGGTCTATTCCCTGCATTATTTCCTGCACTATTCGCCTGCTCCACTAACTGTGCTTCCTGTCTTTCCGCAACCTTCACTTGTGCCCACATTGCTTTTTCTTTCAGCTTTCTCTGTTTTGCTTCAATTTCATCACTGAAGTATTTTGCATGTCTCAGAATCTCATCTATTTTCTTACTCTGCCAGTCCACTGTGTGCTCACGAATTCTCTCACTAATCTCAGGTCTCAGGCCATATACAAATCTGTATACAAAATGACTCAAATCTTTGTCACCCAGGTGTTCATCTCCACTGAATTGTTTAAAAGCCAGTATCAGCCTCTCGTAAAAAGCATGAACTGATTCTTTTGCTTCCTGTTGTGTTCGATCTATTTTAACCCAGTCTGTCTCTTTTGGAGGTACCTTACTCTTCAGGTATACCATCACCTGTTCATATTTTCTCATTACCTCTGGATCTGGTACTCCTGTTCTCTGATCTCGTGGATATTCCTCAGTAGGCCAACTCACAACTATTTTACACTCAGTCCACAAGTCTGCTGGAACAATTATATCAAACAGACTATTCAGGTCAATCCACAGCACTTTTGACAATTTCACAAACCTGTCTACCTGCCTATACCACTCGACGGGCTTTTCTCTCAATCGAGGGAAATCATTCGTAAATGATAAAATATCCTGTCTGGTCCATGGAACATGTACATATCCTCCTCCAGGTATTTCTCTCATAGGATAATTATCCACTGGTTTCTCCTTTTCTCTCACAGGAAATGCTGAATAAGTTCTATCTCCTGATTCTTCTCTTTTCTTGTACCACCTATCCTTCCACTTCTCTACATCACCCCATCTTCGCAATAATGCGACCATTTCTTTAATCTGTCCTGTTCTACCAGTACCATTCAAATTTTCAATATCTTTGTCTGTAAAATCCATCCTGTAAGACTTCTGCAAAGCTTTCACCTTATCAATGTCAACTCCCTGTTCATTCGCTATTGCTCTTAACCTGTCATGTGTATTTCTCGCTCTCTAGGTGATATTTTTGCACATAAACAACAGCTCACCATCATGATGGTTCTTAAGAATTTCTGTTGGAACTGTCCCTGCAACAAGCTCTTCTAGTTCTACACGTAACCTAGCCACATCAATTGCTTGTGAATCTTTATCCCTCTTTTGAAGAACTTTCATCCAATCATTCAAATCTTCAGCTGTTATCTCAGTAGTTTTTCTCACTGGAACCACTTTCTTTTGCGGTTCTAAAATCGGCATCCCTGAACAACTAGCTTCACTAGCATCCAATCTTGAATTAGACTGTACCTCTAATCCTTCACTACATGTGTCATGTCTGCTTTGTCTCAGATCACTACTTTCTGTCCTTCTTCCTGAATCTCCTGAGGGACCAGCTAAACTTGTTATCTTATTCCCAACATATGGAATCACCAAACCATTTTCACCTGTCCTCTGCTTGTCAAACACAGGCATAACCGGACCTATGGTTACAGGCACCGTAACAGCTTCCAGATTCTTTGTTAATTCCCTAATCTTTTCAGTCAGCTCTGTTGTAGTTCTGGCTAACTCTCTTGTATTCTCGTCACCACATCGATTCTCTCTCTCCCTGAAAGGATTACCACTTCTTAACTCAGGTGTCACATTTTCTGTTTCAATGATACGCACTGTATCTCTTATCGGAGAAACAACTGGTGTACTCTCGTCTGGTTCTGGTCTATATGGAGGTGGTCTCTTGTAAATCATGTCATTCAAGACCTCATCCTCATACTCATTAACTCCATATCTTCTCACTTCTGCCTCAGGAACCCTTTCTGCTCCCTCTTCAACTGTTCTCATAGGATATAATCCTTCTGACATGCTAGCATCTCGCCATCTTTTCATTCGATCATGATGAGTTTCACGATCATGTCTCCTCCCAAACATGTACCTGAAATGTCCTCCAGACCTCTGTTTTTCTCGCTCATGTACTTCCTCTTCCCATTCCACTAAAGCCTCAAACTGTGTCGGCCTTGGTTTTGGGTCAAGACATAACATCTTTTCCCGTAAATTTCTCAACACGGCCAGATTAAATGAACCATGTTCTGGAAATGCTAGAACACCATCTTCCTTGGTATACCTAACCCAATTCTCCAACCATATACAGGTATGATACCCATATCTCGCAGCCATGAAGGATGCAGGTGTTTTCGCTGGAGGTAACAATTCACCCTCTCTTGTTTTAACATCTTTATCCTTGTCGAACCAGCGTTTTATCTTTCCGAACAAAGATTTTTTCTTTTTCTCTTCTTGGTAATACATTTTTAACGTTTACCAAAACTTTCTAATCCCTTCCGTATTACAACTGCACAATACGATTTTTCAACCAATAACAGCGCGACTCACACTAACGCACCAATCCTGGAGCGCCTACGTCACTAGAATAGCTCTTCCAATCCTTGCGCGGCTCACACCAACGCACCAATCCCAGCGCGAACACTATTCTGATCCAATATCCAATCAGAGCGCGGTCTGTTTGACGTCAGCAGTCGCTGCAGTCGCTTCTGTCTCCTGTCTTCTGTCACTCGTCTACCCCTCCTTTACAAAACTCTTCAGTAGACTTTGTGTCAAATTTCTACAAAATCTATTAGTTACAACATATAAACATCTCCATTGTCTGCTTCGCTAACCACAGAATAGTAAAGAAATCTATTTCACAAGAATCCCGTTGACACAGTAGCACATCCCTCTACTCTGCCCTTCTATCATGCATTCATTAACTGTTTCCTCTAGGACTTGTCCAAAGAGTCTTACAATCAACTAAATGTATAAGCATTCACGCACATTCATACAAAAAGAAATATAGTACATACACACAGAATCCTGCTTCCCGAGAACAGCGAACAATCTGTCCCACTACAGAATTATAACACACGTCAACCAAGCAGCTTACCTCTGCCCAGTTCCTCAAACAAGCTCAGAAAATACCTATTACTTCTCCCGCGATAAGCTTTAACGGTGAACCTTACGGATCCCTGGGACTTAAGACCAGAGTTTCACAGATAACCTTCGCTACCATACGCACTCCTTATATACCAGAAATATTTCTAATAGTAACATAGGACAATGTCACTGATTCCGAACCCAGACAATGTGACGCGCAACTTCAATTGTCACACGTTTTTTTCCTACAATCCCGTCTTTCCCGAGAGCAGCATATACTTCCCTCTGCCCTACTACGGAACTGCTACTAGCTCCCAAGTTCCAGAAGCACTACATATAACTCAACATGACGACTCCAACATATAGTATTAGTACATATACCAACATCAATCAATAATCAATAATCAATAAGCTAATGTACAAGCAATCTAATCAGATCAAGACAATCATCAATAACCATCCTAACTCTGCTACCAGGAAATTGATGCAGATCAGGGTGTACAAAATCTCCCTACTTCCACGGATAGAGTAATTTCACAGTTACACGCACATACACTCATCATACACTAGGGCCCATTTCAGTAACATACGCTCAAATACTCTACCAGCACTGAACCTGTGGAAAGAAAACTCCTAAACACCCTGCATCTACACTGAGGTCGATAAGACCTAGTTATTGTAACTGTCCTGAATCATGATCTAAACAAACTATACAACAATAATCAAAATAGAGTACTCAATAATTGACAAGAAATAATAACCAACACCGTATTTAAAATTATGATACTTTATCTAAAATTAGTCAAAGAAAATCAATCAGAATAAATCATTCTTCTCATAATTACCTATTCTAGCTAAATGTCAGAATGGGTCAGGACAGGTCTCTCAGTAGAAGTCTCCCGAGTCGCCGTCCTCACAACGTAGATCCTCACCAACGCAGGTTTGGGAAGAAAATGGCAAAGTGGCAAAAACCCTCTCTAGGCTAACAATATTTATAGTATTTTAAACAAAAGAAAGCAACAAAAAGTGTTCTTTACGTCCGCTGAACCGCTGAGCAGAGCGAGAAGGAAAGGATGTAGCATCGCTACATTTGGAAAATCTCCGCTCAGGAAAATCACAAAAATAAAAAGACAGAACAGGAACCAAAAATTAAAAAGTAACTTTCGACAACCACATTTCCTCGGAACTAACATGATGAGCTCAGAGTTCATTCATTATGGCTCCTTTGTCCTCCAAGGCTATCCGGATGCAGCTGGAGGCTTGCCCAGAACTGCTGCTGTCCTCACGGAAAATTTTAACCAGGCGAAGACTGTGGTCAGATGACTCACGACCATATTCAGCAAGGCCTTCTCATCACAAATCACTCACTCGAGGCCAGGCTGCAAACGGCGGCCATTTTACGTTAGGCCAAAATAGATCATCTTAATTGAAAGAGACAAAAACAACGTTACCACAGCATAGTGATTGGACAGTGTTAACCCCACTAATACCCTTATGTGTATGTAATTATCTAGCCTTTGCAACACAGAAAAGCATTAATTCGAAAGCGTTTTGTGCTTTAAAATAAACAGCACTCAGCAACGTTTATTTAATAAAACATGCACATTATTAATAGGCAAACGAAAACATTCCCACGTGTCGGTTTTCTTCTCATTAGTACATGTTGATAAGTAAAAAACACTTACACAAAACAAATAATTAGTAATTAATGATTAATAATTTTAATTATGACAAATAGACAAGCCAGAGCTTAAAAACCCAATAGATTTTCATCAGAAAATTCTGCTCCAGCACTTGCACCCCTTACAGTAGTATAGGCTACCTATATCCACACCTATATACAGACACATATAAACCTATAAGCCACTCCTATGGCAGGCCTTGACAATCCTGAAGGCAGAGTGCTTGGTTTTGTGTGAGAGGGTGCCCAAGCATGAGCTGAGCCCCTCTGCAGCTTTCGGAAATACTTCCTTATGGCTGTTCTGTGATACAAAGCCCGGTGCACAGCTGATTTCGTGATATCCACGCTTTTTTGATTTTTGTTCTTGAAATAACTTTCCTGGTAATGAATCCATGTACTCCAAATTTTTGATTGCTTTTATTTATTTGAGTTTTTCTCCACTCGTGAGATACTTAAATCTTAAACTGCTTCTCATGCCACGAGTATGCCCATCCAAGCCTTTTCCCGGGCACGTCTTAAGACATAAAACATCATCAGTTGTGAATCTTGTATGACCCAATGCATTTCGGGCTGCTTAAAAGCCCTTCTTCAGGGGTTTTCTACAATTAAAAGAACATTGCTATTAAAATGCTGTTTCAAGCCTTTGTCATGAGCTATATACAATGCTACATAAGCCAGTCAATACCATGTGATAGTGCAACGCTTTCCCTCTAAATACAGAACTATATTGCTGTCGCCGTTATACCTACTCCACCCGTGAACCCATTGTTTAAACCTCCCGTTTTTAGCCTGCTGATTAATGCCAAAAACACTCTGTTGTTAACCTCATCTCCTTTACCCACTACTGTCTCCCGTCTATCGGTACGTTGCTTCTACTCCTAAACCTGGCCGCTTGCTCACGTACCTTAGCAACTTGATGTTGTAACGTTCCCTCTCACTAGCAAGTCTCTGCGTCATTAGGTGTTCCAAATCACACCGGGACTACCCTTTTTTGTCCATGTTATGCAGCGCATGAAACCAGGGCAGTTCACGCAACCCAGGACGCACGCATTCAGGAATCATCAATATGTTTGGAAACACCGAAGTATTTGTCGGAATAGGGTGTGCACGGCTATTTCAAGTTCAATATTGTCATTAGACTGCCCTAATTGCAAGTTGCACCCCATGAGGAAGAAAGAATAACAAACTGAAATGGACATGAAAACGCTCGTGAGATACACATCTCAGACATTGAGGGAATATTGTGAGCTAAAATGTGGATGAGTCAAGTTTACGGTCCTGAACATTGTGTGCAATATCGTATTCATGTAAACAACGCAATGTTTGATAACACTTCCATGCATTTGAAAAGCATTTTGTCATCCGTACAGCGCTACTAAGAATATCATTAGGGAGGGCGGGGTACAGTTCTAAGCGCTGGGATTATTGTGGGCCTAAGAGCGGTGAGAGTAAATGGGTAAGGACATTCAATCAGGAAGCCGTACTCAGGGGATTTAATGAGAGTTGAATTCTGGGGTATGGAGTCTCGAACTTTAAAACAGAGACTACCGGCAAAGCATGATAGGTCAAGCTGTTGAGGCGGGGCAATGTCACATGGTTAAAATCAAAAAGGGTAGTCCCGGTGTGATTTGGAACACCTAATGACGCAGAGACTTGCTAGTGAGAGGGAACGTTACAACATCAAGTTGCTAAGGTACGTGAGCAAGCGGCCAGGTTTAGGAGTAGAAGCAACGTACCGATAGACGGGAGACAGTAGTGGGTAAAGGAGATGAGGTTAACAACAGAGTGTTTTTGGCATTAATCAGCAGGCTAAAAACGGGAGGTTTAAACAATGGGTTCACGGGTGGAGTAGGTATAACGGCGACAGCAATATAGTTCTGTATTTAGAGGGAAAGCGTTGCGCTATCACATGGTATTGACTGGCTTATGTAGCATTGTATATAGCTCATGACAAAGGCTTGAAACAGCATTTTAATAGCAATGTTCTTTTAATTGTAGAAAACCCCTGAAGAAGGGCTTTTAAGCAGCCCGAAATGCATTGGGTCATACAAGATTCACAACTGATGATGTTTTATGTCTTAAGACGTGCCCGGGAAAAGGCTTGGATGGGCATACTCGTGGCATGAGAAGCAGTTTAAGATTTAAGTATCTCACGAGTGGAGAAAAACTCAAATAAATAAAAGCAATCAAAAATTTGGAGTACATGGATTCATTACCAGGAAAGTTATTTCAAGAACAAAAATCAAAAAAGCGTGGATATCACGAAATCAGCTGTGCGCCGGGCTTAGGAGTGAAACTTCGCTCCCTTTTTGTCCATGTTATGCAGCCCATGAAACCAGGGCAGTTCACGCAACCCAGGACGCACGCATTCAGGAATCATCAATATGTTTGGAAACACCGAAGTATTTGTCGGAATAGGGTGTGCACGGCTATTTCAAGTTCAATATTGTTCTGTGATACAGCCATACCATATACTCTTAAGTGCATTATAACCTTGCTGTAAATGCTAACTTTGGAATGGCTGCATCAAAACATGTCGTGTTTGGTGTCAAAGGCTTTGGAATCCTACCCCCCACCCCCCACCCACCAGTTCTGGCGGTGGGGGTAGCATTCCACCCTTCTAGCGGGAAAGACATGTTCACACTGGTCAAACCCGGTAGGACTTTCCTGAGCCCTGGCATCACAAAATGGATGCCTCTGCCACAGACACGGGTCTGGCTTCCTGCTGCTGACCGAAACTCTGGCAGGGGAGGCCTGGACAATAGGTTTCCTGTCGAAGGGAGGTGTAACCACCTCCCCAGACAGGCAGATGTGTATTGGGGCTGGGCAGGAGTACTCTCTGGTGCTTTGAAGTCCTGCACTGGGGGCACGTTTGCTGTCCCTGTGCATAGCCCAGTTCAGACCAGTTGCAGGGGCTACCTGCCCCTGCTCTGTCGCGAAACTGGACAAAGGAAATGGGTGTAACCACCCCTCTTTCCAAGCCCACCCATAGGTGGGGCCTTAGAGTTAGTCCATCCCCTAAACTTGATATAACTATAGGAATCCAGTTCCTAGGACTTTAGATTACCCTGGACGAAACTCTGCAACATATATCCTGGACCTTCGACTTTCTATCACGACTAGAAGACGGAAGAAATCTCCCTTGGGGTCAAGGAGTGACTCCGCTGCTTGGCAGGCACCAAAGAAGCAACTGACCGGTCTGCATCGCTGAAGCTCCCGCCAGACGCCGAAGTCTTTGCATCACCAGAGGTGGATTTCCATACTTCCCAGAGGCTACCCTGAGTCCACAGCAAAGCTGAGGCCCGTGGCTATCGTGGGTGATGTGGAACCGTGACCCCTGGACACCGTGAACTTTTGCAGCAACACTATCTTTCTGGCCCCCCTCGAAGTTGTGCTTTGGGCTCTGAGTAGCCCCAGCCTTGAGCACCTCCTGCACCGAAGATTGTTGGCCTCCACTCCACGAGTGACCCGTGGGCCAGCTTCAAGTGCTACCACTCGAGGCTCCTTCGCGATCACTAGCCCATTGGCTAGCAGGTCCCTACGAAGGCAACGCCTTTTCTAATTGGGCTTTTCTGGTTGCTCCAGACGTGCCCTGACTCAGCCTCACTGGGTGAGTCCCTCAGACCTTGCTGGTCTGCACCACAGTCCTTTCTCTGAATTCCTGTGACTTGCTATTGCCAAGGCTTGTTGGGTCCATTCTGGTCGCCAACACCACAGCACTCGACAAACTTCGTGAGACAGCTTGAATCCGGCTCGTGGACTTCGTCAACACCTCCTGGACTTCGTGGCTGAAGTGTCAAGACACCCATCAACTCACCTGAAGCACCCGACATCTGTGGGCATTGGTCCATCCTGCCCTTGGTCACTGGCTAGTGACCCAGACTCTGTCCCCTCTGCTTTCAGGTTCCTTCCATCTTAGATCCAGGCTTGGATCTCTTCGGACACTTCTCTTCACGGCAGCAGCAGTTCTTTGCAGGCTTCCATTGAAATCGACGACACGACCCGACACCAAAAGACACCTATGCACCCGGCTTCCCTGGGTGAGGTAACTCGAGTACTACGGTGCTCTCGTGGGTGCTAGCCCTAGAACTTCTTAAGTCCAAAAGGGTTTGGTCCTGACTCGATTAGAAGTGTCCCGAATCTTTAAATTTCCAACCGCGATATTGCCCATAGAAGATAACGGGAACCAGCGGTTGAGTTTACACACTGCATACAGTCCCCGTGGGTCCCCTGTGTCACTACCTTGCGTGGTTCCTTGGGGTCTCAGCGATTCTACTGGCTATAGGCCTTGTGTCTATTCCAGTCGTGGTTCTTATACCACTTTTTTGGCATATGGTTTGGTACGCCCCTAGGGCCCAAACGTGTATTTGTGCTATTACTGATTCTTGCTAACTTGTAAACAAAGTACTTCGAACTCCAGTCTTATAAAGAGACTAGAGGGGTGTGTTTTATCCTAAATACATATATTTTGAATATATACCTGGTGTGGTTGTCCTTTCATTTGATCATTCAAGAGATTATAGACTGGTAAAAACAAGCTGCTTTACATTCCTTCAAGACTTAGCCTGAAGGCTGCTCTCCATAGCTACCACTGTCCTGACCCTCCCCTAGGTGGCTCCCGAGAGTTAGTCCAACCCCTTACATGGGTATAAGGTAGGAAACCTGACTACAGGACTTAAGATTTTACCTGGACTAAACTCTGCAAGCAGAGACCAAGTACTTTGACGGTCTGTACTTCGCTGGACGACAGAAGAATCTCCCTTGGAGTAAAGGAGTTACTCCCCTGCAGTAGCAGGCACCTTAACGCATCTGACTGGTTTGCATCTCCCGAGCTTCTGAGGACTCCGAAGATTTCTGCAACACAGGAGGTGGGTTCCTGAGTGTCTCCGAGGTCGGTCTGCTCTCTCAGGAATCCTGAGACCAGTATCCCTCGTGGGGGCCGTGCAACCCGAACCCCTGTGCACCTGTGTACTTTTGCATCTGCATATGCTTTTTGGCGATCCCTGAGGCTGTGCATTGGGCTACGTGTAGTCCTGAGCCCGAGCAGTATTCCCACCGAAGATTTCCGGCCTCCACTCCATGAGTGCTCTGTGGGCTGGTACTTTGCGATTCAGCTCGAGGTCCCTTTGCGATCCCTGGTCCATTGGCCTGTGGGTCCTAGCGAGGGTCACTTTGCATTTCCTTGGGCTTCCCTGGTTACTCCAGATGTGCCCTGACTCCCCATAGCTTGGAGAGTCCCCAGGACCTTGCTGGTCCTCACAGTAACTTGTTTCCTCTGCCCGCATGGGTTGCCTTTGCCAAGGCTTGTTGGTGTTCAATCCGGACAGTGGCCCCTTAGCACTCCACATCCTTCGTGGGACAGCTCACCTCCGGACTTTGGTTGTCGTCGACATCCCCTGGCCCCTGTGGCTGCAGACTCAAGCATCCCACCTTCACACCTGAAGCACCCGACATTGGTGGGCATTCGTCTACCAAGCCCCTGGTCAACCTGAAGTGACCCAGACTTTGTCCCCTCTGCTTTCAGGTTCTTCTCACCTCGGATCCAGGCTTGGATTCCACCTGACACTTTTCATCTTCCCGGCAGCTGCACTTCTTCGTATCACGCCATTGAAAACAACGAGAGTTTTCC
Organism: Triturus cristatus; assembly: GCF_964204655.1. Taxonomy (NCBI): domain Eukaryota; kingdom Metazoa; phylum Chordata; class Amphibia; order Caudata; family Salamandridae; genus Triturus; species Triturus cristatus. Next base: position 1,196,165,946 of record NC_140584.1, read on the forward strand.
GACACCACTTGACCCCTATGCACCCGGCTCCTCTGGGATAGGTAACACGGGTACCTCAATACTCACAAGGGTGCTGGCCTTAGAACCTTCTATGTTCCAAAGGATTTGCTTGAAGTCCTCTCCGAAGTGTCCTTAAACTGTAATTTTCCAACCTCGACTTTCCCATAGTGTTGTACGGAGCTCGCATCTGTGTTCCTACACTGCACCCATCCTCCGTGGCTTCCCTGTGTCACTCCTTTGGGTGGTTCCTTGGGATTCCAGCAATTCTACGTGCTCTAGGCACTGTGTCTAGTGAAGTCATTATTTTATACCATTTCTTTAGTATATGGTTCGGTCTCCCCCTGAAGCCCGCTGTGTATTGTGCTTTTTACTGTCGTTCTATTGATTAAGTATTGTGTGCCTTGTGCTCTAATCTCATAAAGAGGTTAGTAGAGAGTGTCTAGTAATAAATACATATATTTTGTACAACACTTGTGTGGTTCTCCTTTAATTTGATTATTCCGGAGGTTCTGATCTGGTAAAATAAGCTGCTTTACATTCCTTCAAGACTTAGCCTGAATGCGGGGAGATGCTAGGGGGCTGAAAAGATGGCCGCACTACCTGGACCGGGGGAACAGTCGGAGGTGGAGGGACCCCTTTGCGGACCATTGACGACCGCGATGGCTTCGTAGGGAGCGGATCCCGTCCGGGACTGGTGAGGCGCACTGTGACTAACTGGGCCATGTCTGGCAAGACCGCTTTGCTACTGATTGTGCCATGGGACCCGCTACCGGGACGGGTCTCCCCACATGGCCGCCGGGAGCAGTGCAACCGGAGCTGCGGATGCCTGGTGAGACGGCTGGAGTGGCATGAGGGAGGAGCGCGAGAACGGCCGTGCGCTCCCGTAGCCCGATCAGCACCCGCGGTGGGAACCGCAACTACGCGAGGCAGAGGATTGAGGCCTACATGCCGTGAGTGAGCCTGGATGTATGCGTTGACCCCGCCATTCCCACATTAACTGGCGCACCCCCCTGGCAATACACTGGTGGATCCCAGAGGAGAGGGTGGCACGGGAACAATAATCTTAAGGAACAACGTCTTTGTCATCGGCTGCTGCCCCCCTACCCTGCGGTAGGCGGTGCACGGAACTAAAGTCTGAGGCCCGCATCTTACAGTTCCGGACATGGGAGGTGGGTGTAGCTGCCCAAAACGCCTTTAATTTTGAGATTAGGCTTGCACGGGGCCGGTGGACCTGTTGGCTTGCAGAGGGCGTCGGTGGAGGCAGGGTGTCGGACTTGGGGGATTAAACGGGGACTCAAACAGCAGGGATGTTCGACTCTGTGAAGGCGGCTGTCCCCTTGCCCCCCATACTACACACTCGTGGCTGCTCTCACAGTGGTGGCGGAGAGTCGATGTGGTCTCCTACCTGATATTGCCCTGGCCTCCCGTTAGAGAGCGACCCTCACCTCCCACATAAGAAGCTGTGCCTCGCTACAGAACTAGTGAGATCAGTTGGAGTTGCGCTAATAGTCCCTTTGCCACGTGGCGCCTGGAGAAGAGAATGAGCGTCTGAAGGAATCGAAGAGACGCCGTCGAATGGAGGGGTAGCCCACACCCTCCGCTCCGTTCAGGGGGTGTTCAGATCTGACCAGCTCTGGTGCTCACCCCTTGGCTGACGTCCGAATTGGACCTGAAACCATTCACAGCCCTACCACCCTTCAGAGACTGGGGGTTACAGACATTGTAGAGCTGCTACCGTCCTGCAGCTGCACGGCCGGTCGGGAAGGCAGCCCGCACCGTCTGGCTCCGGCACCGTAACCCCTCACGTCGCCTGGGACGAGCGCCCAGAAGACAGAGATGAGGGCAGTAGCGGTGTTTCCCACTAGCCCGATCAGTCGTAACAATGGGAAAGCCAGACGGCAAACAACCCAAACTCAATTTTGACACACTTAAGACACCCAGAGGGCAACCGCCTGATCCAGAACAGGACAACGCGGGTCAAGAGGCACAAAGCACAGATGAAGTGGACATGAAAACGCTACTCCACACAATGAAGACTAGCTTCGCCTCCATAGAGGGGAAGATGGATTCCATGTGCGCCAGAATGGACCAGATTACTCAGACAATTGAAAAACAGGACGGTAGGATCAATGAGGCTAAAACGAGCATTTCCACGCTAGAGGATGACCACATGCAGGCAGCAGGGCAGGTCACAGATATGGACAAGTTGCTAAAGGTGATCGCAGCCAAAAATGAGGATATAGAAGCCCGCATCTGCGTAACTGGTGTACCCGAATCCACCAACACGGGAAGACTCGAAGATTATGTGGAGCGGCTGCTCATCACCTGCTTTGGTCAGGAGGCCTTTTCCAGGATGCTCATAGTGAAGAGAGCGCACCGCACACTGGCTCCCAGGCCCCCGCCGGGTGCACTGCCTCGACCTATAGTTGCAGACTACTCAACTACCGCGACCGAGAACCGCCCTGCTCAAGGCAAGAGAACTTGAAAACGTTGTCTTTGAGAACAATGCCATCTCAACCTTCCCTGATTTTACTCTAAATGTTCAGGAAGCGAGAAAGAAATTCATCCCCATTAAGAAGAAGCTCCAGCATGAAGGAGTGGAATACGCAATGCTCTACCCAGCTAGACAACGGATCACCCACGACGGTCAGCAGCACATATGCACCACCCCTCAGCAAGCGGCAGACTTCTTTAAAAAAAACTGTACTGGCAGCCAAGAGTGCGTAGAGATCCCCGTCGGGAGGCGGGGGCAGTCCGGCGCATCTTGAAGAGGACTGAGAGACCTGCTGGCGCCGAACCATGTAGCTGACGACAGGTAGACATGCTGACTTTGTCGAACTGAACATTTGCTGAAACAGAGGTAACGTTAAATGTGATTGATGTAATGTATCTCGCCTATTCCTAAATCTTTGGGTATGGATGTTGAGGACCTCATCTGATACTGTACCAGCACTCCAGGGCCCCCTCCTACACGCCACCATGGTATGGGAGGAGCCGTCATAGTCCAATTTAGCTTGCGTCAATATCACACACATACAGCTATCAGTGCAGAATTGACACGCCCATGCATATATTGGAGATTGAGATATGACGGGTGAGAGACAGACAACTAACATCAACACTGGAATGAACCTCCTCACTTGGAATGTTAGAGGGCTGGGGGACCCCAGAAAGAAGCGACACATTCTGGCCTACTTGGACAGGCACCATGTTAGCATAGCTATGCTGCAGGAAACACATACACTGCCCCACAAGCAGCCCCAGTTTGCCACCAGATAGGCCTCATATAGATACATCTCCTCGTACTCTGCCTTCTCCAGGGGGGGCGGCAATTCTTATCAGAAAAATGGTACCCTACGTTGAGGAGGGCTTCACACTTGACCCAGAGGGGAGGTATTGCATTACATGGGGGAGGCTGACATCGGCGTCCGTCACGTTGGTGTGCAGCTATGGACCCAATGTGGACGACGAAGATTATTACATCACTTTATGGGCGCGCATAGTCAGTATCGGTTCGACCCACATCATATGGGGGGGGACTTCAATTTCACCATAGATCCCACAGAGGATCGCGCCCACCCACTGCCGCACCACTACTCCAACGCGCAGCATCAGTTTCAGCACATAGTCACTGACAATCTGCTGGTAGACGTCAGGCGCCACCATCACCCGGCCCAGCGCGAGGGCACATTTCACTCGGCAGTACACAATACCTAGTCCAGGTTAGACCTGTGGCTCGTATCACAAGAAATTGCACTACGTGCTCTCACTTCCCGCCATTTAGACCGCACTTACTCGGACCACTCTCCTGTACTTATGTCCATGATGCCCCCGGGGTTGTCACTTCAACCTAGACAGTGGTGCCACTCCCCTGCAGCGCTCCTTGATGCAGTGTTTCAGTCTGAATTAGGGAAAACACTAGAAGAGTATCTGCGAATTTATGTAGACTCAGTGCCGTCCCTAGCCACTGTATGGGTAGTGCTGAAGGTTACTGTACGAGGCCACAGCATTGCCAAGGCGGGGGTGGAATCCTTAGAGATATTCGCACCACAATAGCATGCCTAGAACGCCAGATTAAGCACCTGGAGACAGATGCACAAGGGACGCATGCAGGCCCCACACACGCTCAGATACGGGAGACCCTAACAGAGTACCAAGCCGAAGCGGAAAGGGAATGTCTCTTCCAAGGTAAATACTACATGTCGCGGAGATATGGCGAGGCAGAGTGCCCTGGCAAAGTGCTTGCCAAAACCATTCGACCACCTGAAATGGCCAATCATATCCTGGTTATTCGAGATAGGGAAAGGAAGACGCATAGGGACACGGAGGCCATTCTGGGAGTCTTTACTGCACACTACCGTGCATTATGTACGTCATGCGCGGCGCGACAGGATGAGACTCCGCAATACTTTCAAAAGGTGGAACTGGCCTGGCTTAGCAACCAGCAGAGGGAATTCTTAGCGGCTGACTTGGGACTGGATGAAATACGGGACGCAATAATGCAAATAAGTAACGGCAAAGTGCCGGGACCAGACGGCCTCGGTATAGAATTCTACAAAACCTATATAGACACACTGGCTCCCTTCCAGAAGGCTGTTTATGAGGAGGCAGCCCAAATGGGGACACTCCTGCCTACCATGCGGGAAGCAATGTGGTGTCACTACTGAAGCCCGGAAAGCCCCCTGACTCCACAGACTTGTATAGACCACTTTCACTGATAAACTGTGACGTCAAGATTCTGGCAAAGGTTTTGGCCAATAGACTTACACTTTTGATGGATAAGCTAATTCGACCTGATCAAGCGGGTTTCATACCCGGCAGATCACAGAACCTACAGACGCTCTTCTCTATACTGCACAGTATTGATCAAGAAGAACAGGTGGTGGTGGTCTTCCTAGACGCCACCAAAGCGTTCGACTCCCTGGAGTCTTGACACACACGGGATTTCCACTGAGATTCTTCATGTGGATTAAACGGTTATACAACCAACCCTTCACTTCCTTGCTACTGAATGGAGACCGCTCCCCACCTTTTGGCATCACCAGAGGCATGCGGCAGGGGTGCCCACTTTCAATAACCATGGAACCGTTGGCCGCCACGCTACGACACCATCACAAACCATATGCACTCGACTACCCCACGAGGCCCGTGTTAATATCACTCTATGCAGACGACATCACATTATATGTGCGTAATCCTGCGGATGGATTAGACCCCATGATATGCGAAATAGTAAAATTTGGGGCCTTCTCGGGCATTACCATCAACTGGGGTGAACCCCAAGTCATGCCGCAAACGAACTGCACCAATCAGTTCCCAATTGACTATCCGCTGCTGTGGAGTGATGACAAGGTTCGATATCTGGGAATAACTGTCACCAGAGACAGGGAAGAACTACTGCGAGCCAACTATGGAGTGGCCCTCACTAGGGTAGAGGACCTAATTAACAGATGGATTGCCCTCACGCTCTCTATGGCGGGTCGAATAGCCTTAATGAAGATGATCGTCATGCCCAAATTTTTATACTTATTCACAAACATCCCTTATTCCCCGGGACGCCCTTTCTTCACTCGGCTGAAGAGCCAACTCATCCGACTTGCATGGGGAGGGAAACAACCTCAGATCAAATGGTGCACCCTAATGTTGCCATTTGCCCAGGGTGGGTTTGAAACGCCAGATCCTGAACTCTACTATCTCAGTGGTCAGGCGCACTTCGCCGCGTATTGGCTCACCCCTCCGCCCTTCATGACACATCTGGCTGTAAAACAGGGGCTTATGGCACCATTGTCTCTGTCGGGATTCCTAGGTGTGGACGACAGGACTGCTGGGGGGAGGAGATCCACTGTGGCTTGTACAAACAATGCGAGGCGCGCCATAGCCAAAAGGTCCCAAGTTACCATGCTCTATTCCCCGTTACTCCCTTTACTCGACCAACACAACCTGCCAGTTACACAGGAAGGGATATGTAAACGCATGCTTCTCCGATTAGGCATACATACCTGGGGAGACATGTATAATCAGGGGCAGTTCAAAACTGAGACCGCATTCTTAGGAGACACATTGCTAACTGCCATGGACTATTTCTTATATATTCGCTTGCGACAAGCTGTCAAAGCTGCTACCCCCGCACTTCCAGAGGAACCTCCTACATTGCTCCCATTGCACCACACGTTACGGGCCAGGGCGTCACATGCTGTGTCCCGCATCTATAAGACATCCATGGGGGCTGGGACATACGATGCAATGACAGCAAAACAGGGATGGGAAGTGGAACTGGGACATCCGATCACAGAGGAGGCTTGGGGATACTGCTGCCAACAAACTTATCGCATCACCGCTAGCAGCAGGTTTCGAATTATTCATTTTAAATTCCTTCACAGAATGTATTATACCCCGGTCAGGCTACACAGACTCCAACTCCGGGAGGGCGACAGATGTGACCGCTGTAGACAGGAGAAAGCGGGTTTCTTACACCTGGTGTGGAAATGTAGGACCATGGCACAATATTGGACTGAAGTGGGGAACGCTTTGGGGGAAATGATTGCGACGCCACTCACTATCACACCAGAAATGAGTCTACTGGGATACCTCTCAGGACACCATGGTAGCATTAAACGATTTCTCGCGATAGGCTTTCTCGTGGCCAAACGTAGGATCGCCTGCAGATGGGGAAGGGGCAAGGCCCCCAAATTTAAGGACTGGTTGAAGGATCTTAGCTATTGCCAGGAGCAAAACAATATTTACGCTGAATTACTATCCCCCCCCCCCCATTCACGTCCCTGTGACATCTGGGAACCGCTCACTAGCTATTTGCTCAGAGTAAATGCACCAGACACAGCTGTTGAGGACGTACCTTCGCAAACTACACACCACACTGAGAACGATAGGCCGCAAGATCAGGAGGGTGACCATTGATGCGATTGTTGAAACAATTAGTCCATCTCTCATCCCAATAACGACTGTTATATGCTGGACCCTATGTAGTTATATTCAATCTATGTACTGTGCTGCTGTATTCATGGACTGTTACTGTAATGTCTACTGCACCTTGTAATTGTGATATTGTCATACTGAAAAATGCCAATAAACAGAGTGTTAAATAAAAAAGACTTAGCCTAATGGCTGCACTCCATAGCTACCACTAGGATAGCTTTCAATGAAGGTTATCTTTAACCTAATCATCAATAAGGTTTGTTTGGACTGGTACAAGGTGCCCACTTTAATTAGTGGAGAGCATATACCAGGCCAACTTCTTACACATGGCTTGTTGAGGCCCCTTCTGGCATGTCTGCTCCCTCTCCGGCTCGCTTCCCTTGGCTGTAGCATGGTTTGGTGTTGGCCCATTCTGAGATGTCTGCTCCAACTCTGGCTCTCTTCCCTTGGATGTAGCACGGTTTGTTCTTGGCCCCTTCTGAGATGTCTGCTCCCTCTCCGGCTCTCTTCCCTTGGATGTAGCATGGCTTATTCTTAGCCCCTTCTGAGATGTCTGCTCCAACTCTGGCTCTCTTCCCTTGGATGTAGCACGGTTTATTCTTGGCCCCTTCTGAGATGTCTGCTCCCTCTCCGGCTCTCTTCCCTTGGACGTAGCTTGGCTTGGTGAGCCCCCTTCTGAGATATCTGCTCCCTCTCCGGCTCTCTTCCCTTGGACGTAGCATGGCTTGGTGAGCCCCCTTCTGAGATATCTGCTCCCTCTCCGGCTCTCTTCCCTTGGATGTAGCATGGCTTGGTGAGCCCCCTTCTGGGATATCTGCTCCCTCTCCGGCTCTCTTCCCTTGGATGTAGCACGGTTTGTTCTTGGCCCCTTCTGAGATGTCTGCTCCCTCTCCGGCTCTCTTCCCTTGGATGTAGCATTGCTTGGTGAGCCCCCTTCTGGGATATCTGCTCCCTATCCGGCTCTCTTCCCTTGGATGTAGCACGGTTTGTTCTTGGCCCCTTCTGAGATGTCTGCTCCCTCTCCGGCTCTCTTCCCTTGGATGTAGCATGGCTTGGTGAGCCCCCTTCTGGGATATCTGCTCCCTCTCCGGCTCTCTTCCCTTGGATGTAGCACGGTTTGTTCTTGGCCCCTTCTGAGATGTCTGCTCCCTCTCCGGCTCTCTTCCCTTGGATGTAGCATGGCTTGGTGAGCCCCCTTCTGAGATGTCTGCTCCCTCTCAGGCTCTCTTCCCTTGGATGTAGCATGGCTTGGTGAGCCCCCTTCTGAGATGTCTGCTCCCTCTCCGGCTCTCTTCCCTTGGATGTAGCACGGTTTGTTCTTGGCCCCTTCTGAGATATCTGCTCCCTCTCCGGCTCTCTTCCCTTGGATGTAGCATGGCTTGGTGAGCCCCCTTCTGAGATATCTGCTCCCTCTCCGGCTCTCTTCCCTTGGATGTAGCATGGCTTGGTGAGCCCCCTTCTGAGATATCTGCTCCCTCTCCGGCTCTCTTCCCTTGGATGTAGCATGGTTTGTTCTTGGCCCCTTCTGACATGTCTGCCCCTCTCTGGCTCTCTCTGCTCGCAGATGGCTTGTTCGGGCGGTGCCAGGACAGCTCGTCACAGGACAGAACTTTCTTCGACGTCACCCCCCAGGTCCTCCATCGGATGCAGGGTGTGCTCCGGCGCCTCATGGCTCAAGGTAGGTGGAATTAATCTCACAACTTCTCAAAGCCACCGTGAAAAGAGGGAGGGCCTAATTGATAATCTAAATACTGTTATATCCTATAGGATTTATATTTTGGCAGACTGGACATCCATCACTGTTGTGATGGAGTAACCCGACCGAAATCGGCCCTTAAATTAATCAGAACCAGTCCCAAATGAAGGGATCCCCTGCACCGTACAAGAAGTTTGGGATCAAGATGCCTCCACTAAGCAAGTGCAGAACACTCCCGGTTCCCAGTAGTGGAGATGCAGATCAGAGGAGCCCTCAGCTCACTCCTGGTTAGAATAGGAATCCCTCGACTGAGATCTAGATCAGAACAGCTCTCAGCTCACTCCTAATTATGATAACGCTCCCTCTAGCTCAGCTCCTGGTCAAGGCCTTGCCTAGCTCACTCCTGGTGAGGATAACACTCCCTCTAGTTTAGCTCCTGGTCATGGCCTTGCCTAGCTCATCCTGGTGATGATAACACTCCTTCTAGCTCAGCTCCTGGTCATGGCCTTGCCTAGCTCACTCCTGGTGATGATAACACTCCCTCTAGTTTAGCTCCTGGTCATGGCCTTGCCTAGCTCACTCCTGGTGATGATAACACTCCCTCTAGTTTAGCTCCTGGTCATGGCCTTGTCTAGCTCACTCCTGGTGATAGTAACACTCCCTCTAGCTCAGCTCCTGGTCATGGCCTTGCCTAGCTCACTCCTGGTTATGATAACACTCCCTCTAGCTCAGCTCCTGATCATGGCCTTGCCTAGCTCACTCCTGGTGATGGTAACACTCCCTCTAGCTCAGCTCCTGGTCAAGGCCTTGCCTAGCTCATGCCTGGTTATGATAACACTCCCTCTAGTTTAGCTCCTGGTCATGGCCTTGTCTAGCTCACTCCTGGTGATGATAACACTCCCTCTAGCTCAGCTCCTGGTCATGGCCTTGTCTAGCTCACTCCTGGTGATGATAACACTCCCTCTAGCTCAGCTCCTGGTCATGGCCTTGCTGCAGTTCACACCTATTGTGATAAGGTTTCATCCAACAATACAACACAATGATTGCTGCTGCTCGTGCCACGTTCTCATGAAGCCCCCTCTACCAGAGCACAAGGTTAGGAAATGACGTCAAGGCACACTAGGTGGTCACAGTGCCCCTTCCAGGGAGCCCACCCCCCTAATGTTCATTCTGCACTCTCCCTGCCATGATAAAGTCCCCACTGATGGAGCTTCAGAGCAGCCACTCATGGAGCCCTCACCAGGGTCTCATAAAGTGCTGTCTCGCCTTCTTACAGCGCGACACTGCACACCAGGTTCCCATAATGTCCCTTTCACTGAGATGAACAGCAGGACGCTCATTGGAGCAGCCCAGGCCCTGGTAACCTTCCCTTTCAGAGAGTCCAGGTCTGCAGGGGTCTCCAGCTCACGCCTGCTTACCATCAAACTCCTTGTGCAAGGTTTGCTTTGCGCTTTGTTCAGTGTGCATTCTTCCTTGCTGAGTGTGTCCTGCATGCACAGGCTTGGTGCCCCTGTCCCCCGGACACACTGTGCATTATAGGAGGCGCGGACCGATAAATGTTAGTCAGACTTATAGAGCGCCCTCTCACCCGCCGGGCGTCCTGGCGCTGAGGTACACTAGTTCAGCCATACACAAAGATTGCAGTAAAAATGCAGTTGCTGATGAGAGCAGGTCTGTACAGCACCATCGGGAAAGAGCCGGGTCTTTAATGTCTTCCTAAACCGCAGGAGGTCTTCTGTCTGTCTGAGACTATATGGTCGCGCATTCCACAGCCGGGCGGCTGGCACCCTGAAAGCTCTTCCTCCTTGGGCACTTTTATTAGTTTAGCTGCGGAAGAGCGCAGACTTCTGGTAGGAACATACCAGTGAAGCTTGTGCTGCAGCGGTTTAGGCCTCATCCCATGAAAGGCCTTAAATCTACACACAGTGACCTAAGCGGAGTCCTCTGCGCCACAGGGAGCCAGTGAAGCTCCCCGAGAGCCAGGGAGGCTGGCGATCTACGTGGCTTCCTGACGGCTAACTCGGCCGCCATAATCTGACTTCTCTGAAGTCTCTCAATTAAATGCTTGGGGCCTCCAGCAGCAACGCATTGCAGTAATGCAGCCGACTCGGGATCACACCTCGACTCTCTGTGCCCTGGTAGCATCTGGCAGCATTGGAGGGATCTTCCTTGACACCCTTGTTAGGGAGAGGCTAGTTCCAGCTGTTTTGTTAACTTGGGCTTCTAAGCTCAGTCTGTCATCAATTACTACTCCCAAATTGCGTACCACTTTAGAGGGTAATAGTGGCTTAACCACTGGCATCGGCCACAAATTTGTCGGGAGTGGCCATAGGATTTTCTTGGGGGCGCAACAGACAATCTCAGTTTTCTCCCCGTTAAATTGCAGGGAGTTCGCTTTAGGCCAGTGTGCAGTTTCCTGCATACATGCACGGAAATTCTCCAAGGATGTTGACTGGTCCCCCTCCAGCGACAGGATGAGCTGAGTGCCATCCGCACAGTTCACCAGACTGACATTGTGGGATTTAATAATAGCGATCGGGGGACTCATGTAGATGTTAAACAATATCGGGCTGGTTGCTGGGCCCTGCGGAACACCAAGCTGGATGCTGGCAAAGTCCGATCGACATGGTGGTAATGCCACCGCCTGTTGCCTGTTTGCCAGGCTTGATTAAAACCATTGTGGGGCCGGGCACTCCGCCCCTACATCATTCAGCCTTGTCAGGAGGGTTTTATGGTTAACCGTATGGAATGCGGCAGACAGAGCTAATAGGATCAGTGTAACTGATTGTCCTTTGTCTGCTCGCATTCGAGGTTCATCGAAGGCAGTCACTCAGGCAGTCTCAGGTCCACGTCCCCGAAGCCAAATTGCGCCTCCTCTGGTTTATTGTTACTTTCTAAGAACTGCGAAAGTATTTAGCTGACCCGACACGCCGTGATCTTCACAGGGTGTTGTGTTGCTGGGGGCTAGTGCTAGGGACCCCCGCAGTGTAGGCCTAACACACGTGGTGTAGTAAGTACACGAGACAATGGTGTAGGTGTGATCTTCGTCTCCGCTGCCGTGGCGCTTCTGCCAACGTGCATGCGTGACGTAGTATTTATTGGGAGTTACAACTACGTGCCCTGACGTGCACGCCATCGCGTGTCACGTCAGGGATGATATCGCGACACTACATTCCTCCCCAACACACAAAACAAAACATAACCCAATATGCGTGACTGCACGCTAAGGTATGGACGACAGGTCTCTTAGTGTCCCGCACCTCTACACTCAACATGTGCAGTCTAAAACTCTCACAAGGAAAACACTTAAACAGTCTTACTTGACGTAGTCACGTAACCGACAGGAGGGCGCGGGGTGCGGCCTCAGGTCATATCTCACTCCGCCACGGTCCACCGCAACACCCTGACCTCCACTCCCGGAGTCACCATCCGCGCCGCTCTCTCCAGTCTCGGGCACGCCAGCTGCTTCGGGTGGCAAGTTCTCTGGCTGGTGCTGCGTTGTGTCAAAACCATGACCTGTGGACTCTGCTCCTCCACTCGCCTGGCCCTCTAGTTCTGATCTCTCCTCTCGCGGCGTGTCCCTCATGGCCCTGTCCTGGCGTCGTTCATCCAGTCCAGAGGGCACGGGAATCTTCTTGAAATATGACACATTCCTCGTTATCTTTTCGGTGCCTTTCCGGGCTGTCACACACGTGCCTCTGACTTTCTCCACGGTCCAAGGCTGTGGTTCAAAGTTCAAGCGAAACTTGCCCCCTGGCATCCGATTGCGGATCAGTACATTGTCACCTGGGACTAGGGGTGAGGACACAGCCCGCCGGCGGGCGTCGGCTTGAGCAAAGGCTCCACGTCGATGCTCATCAATGGCACTGTCATTGGGAGTTTCGGGCTTCCATTCTGGGTGGTGCGGTATTGAGTCGGTGACAACCCGCCCCATCAGCAGGTGCGCCGGTGCTACTCCCGTAATTGATTGGGGCGTTTGACGATAGCTGCGGAGAAATGTGAAAATTGCAAGTTCCACAGATTGGTTCTTTTCGTGGGCAATCCTTATCACTTTGTTGAGGGTCCTCATGAAGCGTTCAGCTTCTCCGTTCGCTTGAGGCCATCAGGGGGTGATTCGCCGGTGATGAACCCCAAGGGTCTGTAGGTAGGCCGCGAAGTCCTGGCTCTGAAAAGGTGACCCATTATCAGTTCTGATCTCTTTGACGATGCCGTGTGTTGCCATGATTTTCTCGAGCTTCGGGATTACTTCCTGAGCACTCAGAACAGTCAGTATTTCCACTTCCGGATACTTGGAGTGATCATCTATGGCCACCAAGGTGTGCCGTCCGTCTGGCAAGCTGCCAAAATCGACGCTGATCTTCGACCAGGGCCTCCGAGGGCGAGGCTCCATCACCACAGGGGCTGGCCGGGGCACTTCTCCAGTTAACTGACACGCCTGGCATTCTCGAACGGTGGCCTCCACAATTTCGTCCATGAGAGGGAACCACACTTTGGTTCGGAGCCTTGACTTAGTCTTGACCATGCCTTGGTGACCAATGTGGGCCAGATCCACCACTCTCTGGGTGAGGGACGTCAGTATGACCAGCCGGTGGCCTCTCAACAAACATCCTGTATCGTCTTCCGTCAGTTCTGTTCTTACATGGTACAGGCTCTCCATTATTTGCTTCGCCCGAGGCGTCAGGCTTTTCCACTCCTCTCTGGTGCGGGTCCAGTTGTTGTCTCGGACCGCCACTCTTGCTCTTTGTAGGCACTCATCTTCACTGGTGGCCTGAGACAGGCTGGCCATGGATACAGGCCAGGGACATGACCGCGCCGTGATGCACCGGACATATTCTTCTGTTTCGGCCGCTTCCTTCATTTCTTTTGGAGTTGCTGTGCGAGGGTGGCGAGATAGGTAGTCTGCCGGGTTCTGCGCACCCGGCTGGTACTCAATCTTGCAGTTATAGTCCTGCAGTTGCAACATCCACTTCTCGATTCTTGGCGGTGGCTTGGTGGATGTGCCCGCAAACAGGGATACCAGTGGCTTGTGATCTGTGGTCACAACAAAGGGTTTGCCGTAGACATACAGGTGGAAGTGACGACACCCCCAATGAATGGCGATCGCCTCTTTTTCTATTTGGGAGTATCTCTGCTCCGTCTCAGTGAGTGACCGGCTGGCGAAGGCCACCGGGGCCCATTCCTCGGCACTTGTCTTCCGTTGCAGGAGGACCGCGCCCAGCCCGACTGGACCGGCATCGACGGCGATCTGCGTCAGCTTGGCCGGGTCGAAGAAGGCCAGCGTCGTGGCTTCTGAGAGTGCCTGTTTGATTTCCTCGAACGCTCGATTCTGCTCACTGTTCCATGTCCAGGGGGTGGACTCTTTTGTGAGCTCTCTCAGTGGCGCCGTGAGGTTCGCCAGGTCCTTGATGAACCTGCCACAGTAGTTCACCATTCCTAGAAAGCTCCTCACCTCCGTGACGTTGGCAGGAGCGGCTGCCTCCTTGATATCCTTGACCTTGTCCGGATCCGGGTTGACACCATCGGCCGAGAAAGTGTAACCGAAGAACTGGATCTTCCGGCACAGGAACTCGCACTTCTCCCGATGTAGTGTAAGACCTGCGTCTCGTATGCGTCGTAGCACCTGCACCAGTCTCTCGTTGTGTTCCGCCACGGTCGTGGCATGTACCATGATGTCATCGCTGACGTTGATCGCTCCGGGGATTCCTGCGATCAGTCCTTGTATGACGTTCTGGAATACTTCCGCAGCGCTCGACACCCCGAAGCTCAGCCTCGTGTACCGCCTCAGACCTACATGGGTGGAGAACGTGGTTATGTTCCGGGACGCTTCGTCCAGAACTAACTGGTGGTACCCAGAACGTAAGTCCAGCTTTGAGAACCACTTGGCGCCGGCCATCTCCCCGACGATGTCATCGATGGTCGGGGTGATGTGTCGCTCCCTTTTGATGGCAGCATTGGGGAGCCTCATGTCCACGCATATTCTGACAGCGCCTGGCTGCTTGGGTTTCTTCGTCACGACAATTGGCGACACCCACGGGGTCGGTCCGGATACTTTCTCAATGATCCCCGCCGCCTCTAGTTTCTTCAATTCCGCTTCCACCAGTGGCCTGAGGTGGAACGCTATGCGGCGATGCCGGAGGGCTATCGGCTGGACCGTTGGATCGATATGTAGGTGAACCTCTTTGCCCCGGAACTTGCCTATCCCTTGAAAGATTGCCTCGAACTCCTCCAAGGTGTGGTGTACTGATTCTTGATGTACCCCAAACGCGAACGTCACCACTCCCAGATCTTCTGCCGCCCGACAGCCCAGGAGCATGCCTTGCCCGTCTTCGGTGACATAGACATTCGACGTGATTGACCTCGTCCCATGGGATATCACCGTCCTGAACTTTCCTCGTACCTTTAACGGTTCCTCCTGTCCATAGGCGAACACCGTGATCGTCGAGGGCTGGAGCGCGGGCTGTGGGCGCATGGATCTGTGCATCGCGCCGGCCATGATGTTGATGCTGGCTCCTGTGTCTACCACCGTCGTGACTTCCTGTGACCCTACTCGGATGCTGCATTGCGGCAGTCTCCTCGTCGGCGGGCCGCCATGCCTATCATGTGTACCCGGTGTATGACCTTTTCCTCCTCTTCATCGTCGTCCATGTCACTGGCCCCCGGGCCTCCTTCCTCAACTGTGTTGACGGCTTGGCGGGGCTTTCGGAATCTCTTCGATCGGCACACTTTCTCAAAGTGGTTGAAGCGTCCACACCCCCTGCACTTAGTCCCTCGCGCTGGACACTCAGACGGGGTGTGGGGCGAGCCACCGCAGTACCCACAGGACTTTGGTTGTTCTTGAGCAGCCGGGCCTGGCCCTCGTCGGGGCCACCTCTGTTTGGGTTTGACTGCCACTGCGTTGACCGGCTCGGTCTTTACTGGCACCTGCAGGTCCGCTTCCATGTGCGCAGTGCACGCTTTGGACAGCTCCTTCGTTCGGCCCATCGTCAGGATATCAGCGAGGGGCTTACCGGATTCCTCCAAGATCCTCCCCCTCAGCTTGACGGACGCACATCCTTGTATTATCTGGCCTCTTATCTCCTCCGTCTCATCCCGAAACCCGAAGGTGGCCGCTAGGTTCTTTAGACGACCGTAGAATTTGTCGAGCGACTCCTCCGGCAATTGGCGCGCTTGGCGAAATATGAAGCGTTCATAGTCGCGGTTTGCCATTGGCTCGAAGTATTCGTGGAGCGCTGCTATTAGCGTCGTGTGCGTCTTGGGGGTGGCTTCCGCAAGCGTCTTCACTATGTTGTGAATCTCCTTCCCACCTAGGTGAATTATCATTGCGCGCTTTTGATCTCTGTGGACCTTCGTGGCCTCGAAGAAGATGCGCACTCTGTCCTCCCAGTCTCTCCATCGGGCCGCTACCGTCGATGGGGACCCCTCGACAGAGAATGGTTCTATTGGCGGGATGGTCGCCATGTCGCACGTGCGCGGCTTGCGCTGGACGGGACCTCCTGCTCACGTGTGCTCTAGCGCTGGGCGAGACCTTCTCCTCCCCTGGACAATGAGGGCTCCCTGAAGTGGCCTCCACGTGGGCGGCAGGACCTTCACCCTTGGGCAGTGTCAGATTCCCCAGGGGGCCTCCAGGACAGCAGGGACCAAACAGCTCCGTGCCCCACGTGACAGAGGGCTTATGCAGGCGTAGGGCACTTGATCCTACCTCCCCAGCATCTAAGCTTTTCTGGTGGATTGGATTTAGGTATCTGGCGCCAAGAGAGATGTCACATTTATATTAATCGTTTGATTATATTTGAACGGTGCTATAAGGTAGGAAGAACCACCTAGACTCCCTAGAATTAAGAGTAAAAACTCTAACCAATTAAGATCTACCTCCCCAGCAGCAGGTGAGCCAGGTGGCGCTATTCCCCACAGCTGCAGGCAGGATGCAGGGTGCGATGGGCGCTCCGCGCTCCACAGGCCAGGGGGGGCGGGGCACGCGAGGTCACTGTAGCGCGCTGGGGCACCGATGCAAGAGACGGCCCCAGCGCGAACATCCAGCTGAGAAGGAGCGCTCCGGCGCGTCCGCGCACGTCCTCGGCAGACTTGGAACGCGGGGACAGCAGCGCGCTCCGGCGGGGCACGAGCACCGCTAACGGCCGCCACACCAACCGGACGCGCGGAGCGGGAGCGAGGGCACGCCCACTCTCGTCGCCACTTTGTTGTGTTGCTGGGGGCTAGTGCTAGGGACCCCCGCAGTGTAGGCCTAACACACGTGGTGTAGTAAGTACACGAGACAATGGTGTAGGTGTGATCTTCGTCTCCGCTGCCGTGGCGCTTCTGCCAACGTGCATGCGTGACGTAGTATTTATTGGGAGTTACAACTACGTGCCCTGACGTGCACGCCATCGCGTGTCACGTCAGGGATGATATCGCAACACTACAACAGGGGAGGGTAAAAGTGAGAGATTGGTCTGTAATTATTAGGGCTCAAGGGGTCGAGAGCAGCTTTCTTGAAAAGCGGAGTCACGATTGCTTGCTTCCAACAGGCCGGTACTGACCCGCTGCTTAATGACTGTCCACTAATCTGTCCAAGCGGCGGGAAAAGTTCCGCTTTTAGCTCTTTCCAGATTCTATGGGGTGGCGGATCCATTGCAGAGCCTGAGGAAACACTTAAAGCTAACCTGTTAAAATCCTCCTCTGAAAGGATATCAAAGTGATCCAGAGTTACCAATGGTTCCCTGTCCAACCCCACCTCTTCCTGAAGGGGTGCTGGTGAGCCCTTATAAGTACTACTAGCGTCCTCCACTTATTCTGCCTTCGTAGCGCCCTGTTCCCAATCTTCCTGCAGAAAACCACTTCCTGGTCCTCCCAGAACAGGGCGCGGCGATTGGCCACATCCTGCCCTCAGAAGCCACTGTCGCCACCTTCAGCCAGGCTCAGAAAGGGCTCTGGACCAAGCGTGTGGCCTTCACCTGCACACTTTGCACAGCGCCTAGCGCCTACATCCTGCCCCAAACATGACCCTTCTAGCCACGTCAGAGGTTGGCAGCATGCCCCCGAGCCTGGTGGGTGGCCCTCGGCTCTGCACAGCAGGCAGTGAGCTAGGGCACTGCGGGAAGCCATGCCGTGCAGCATGTGGGCACACAGCGCACAGCCATGGTGTCCGCAGCGTCCATTGTGTCACTAAGTGTGTTTTACAGAAATGATTCACCAGCAGCGGGCACCATCCGTGAGTGACCTCAGCATCAGCACAACTGGTGATGCCAAGGGAGCCCTGGTTGCTGCAGAAACTCAGCCGAGAGAGTCCGAAGGTTTCCAATAGGGCCGCTGAGAAAAACAACTTCTCAGCCAATGAGATTTGTTGAAAATTTTAATGACAGTCCACCCGCTGCACAATCCGCGAACATTTCAAACAATTGAGACTTTAATCGCCTTTTTTAACACACACTTCTTAAAAACAAGGGGATGGATGTCCACCAAACCGAACAAATGACGTCTATTCTAGTAAAGTTCTAACTTCATGACCGGTTTGGTCTAGCAGCTGAGAGGAACCTCCAGTGGGGCTTAAAGGGGCGAGTACCACCTTTGGGCTGACCCTAACAATGTCCCCGACCCCTGCCTTGCCTGTAAACTGCACAGCGGGTGGAACGAAGAGCAGGTCAAAGGTCACGGCCACATGTCTTGCGGATTCGTGAGACACCATCAAAGTTTTTACCAAAACGCTAAATGTGCAAAGGTCGAACCCGTCGTAGCCTTTTTGCAGTGCAGATATCTCAAGAACTACTCAATGGAGTGCCAACAGAGCCAGAGATGGGTCTCCAAGGGCAGGGCCTGCCTGGTGCCCAGAGGACGTGAGTCTGTTCAGTGGTGTGCCAGCAGACCCAGACATGCGTCTCCAAGGGCAGGGCCTGCCTGGTGCCCAGAGGGATGCGAGTCTGTTCAGTGGGCTGCCAGCAGAGCCAGAGATGGGCCTCCAAGGGCAGGGCCTGCCTGGTGCCCAAAGGGATGCGAGTCTGTTCAGTGGAGTGCCAGCAGACCCGGAGATGGGCTTCCAAGGGCAGGGCCTGCCCGGTGCCCAGAGGATGTGATTCTGTTCAATGGTGTGTGACGCACCACGCACCAAACTCACCCCTGGCTTCAAATGGGAGATGCTGCTTTTGCACCACAACATCCCCTCCTCTGACCCAGTCTGCATGAGCCTTGAAATGAAGGCCTTGGGCGAGGCCGCAGGGGCTGGGGCTGCTGACACGTCTGTGGATCTGCCGAATGGAGCCACGGACCTGTCAACAGACATTAGAAGTGCCCAGGAACCTCTGCCCAATACCTGCAGGCTCGAAAGATTCCGTCTTTCAGAAGATTTACTTCAGTTACTCTTGTATTTTCGATTTACAATTAGTATTTTTTCTTTCTGTGATTGTATGATTTTTATTTTTCTAAGAGGTTAATTTGTTTGTTTTAATTGTTCTCGATGACTGATTTCCTTTGTGATTGAATTATGGAGGAATTAATTCCTGTTTGTGATTCGATAGGTTCCTGTTTTATGATTGGTTGGTACTGTTTGACTGATTGAATCCCTTTCTTTGCGGAGTACGTTTTATTTTTATGATTAGAATATTTGCCTTTTGTGTCTGGCTGATTTGTGTTTTTTTAATGGTTGAGCTACATTTGTAATTGCGTTACTTTCTCCCTTGGAGAGCCTTCGTTTCATTCTTTCTTTGCTTGGCCCCTGGTGTGCAGGATTCTCTTGGAGAGATGATCTCACTCAGCAGGTGATCGCACAGGAGATGGATGGGATCCCCAAACTCCGCTCCCAGCCCCCCCAGGATCCTACCGTGGACCAGAGGTAATCGCGCGTGCCTGAAGCTTCAGGTGCCTGTTGGATGGCTCGGTGCTAGGCATGCAGGGAAGTCTTTGCGGTCTATGCTCGCTGCACCCAGACACTGGCTGGGACCCATCTTCTGATCCAGAAAGATCAGTGGCGCGCCAGGCATTGAAGGAGGGTTCTTAATATCTCACCCGTCGCTCCGCGACAGCTGTACCTTCAAGGGAGGTGTGGTGTTGCAGGCAGAAGCCTGTGATAGAAGCCTGTCTGATGTAGCTCCATGCTGAAGGGGTTTCCAGCCCTGCAGAGGTAACTTGGCGATAGACGCCTGGCTGAGGTCGCCTGTGTTGAAGGTTGTTCCAGTCCTACAGAGGTGACCCTGTCACAGAAGCCTGTCTGAGGTAGTCCTGTGTTGAAGGTTGTTCCAGTCCTACAGAGGTGACCCTGTCACAGAAACCTGTCTGAGGTAGTCCTGTGTTGAAGGTTGTTCCAGTCCTACAGAAGTGACCCTGTCACAGAAACCTGTCTGAGGTAGTCCTGTGTTGAAGGTTGTTTCAGTCCTGCAGAAGTGACCCTGTCATTGAAGCCTGTCTGAGGTAGTCCTGTATTGAAGGTTGTTACAGTCCTACAGAGGGGACCCTGTCATAGAAGCCTCTCTTAGGTAGTCCTGTGTTGAAGGTTGTTCCAGTCCTAGAGAGGTGACCCTGTCACAGAAACCTGTCTGAGGTAGTCCTGTGTTGAAGGTTGTTCCAGTCCTACAGAAGTGACCCTGTCACAGATACCTGTCTGAGGTAGTCCTGTGTTGAAGGTTGTTCCAGTCCTGCAGAGGTGACCCTGTCACAGAAGCCTGTCTGAGGTAGTCCTGTTTTGAAGGTTGTTCCATTCCTACAGAGGTGACCCTGTCACAGAAGCCTGTCTGAGGTAGTCCTGTTTTGAAGGTTGTTCCAGTCTTACAGAGGTGACCCTGTCATAGAAGCCTGTCTGAGGTAGTCCTGTGTTGAAGGTTGTTACAGTCCTACAGAGGTGACCCTGTCATAGAAGCCTGTCTGAGGTAGTCCTGTATTGAAGGTTGTTACAGTTCTACAGAGGTGACCCTGTCACAGAAGCCTGTCTGAGGTAGTCCTGTATTGAAGGTTGTTACAGTCCTACAGAGGGGACCCTGTCACAGAAGCCTGTCTGAGGTAGTCCTGTGTTGAAGGTTGTTTCAGTCCTGCAGAAGTGACCCTGTCATTGAAGCCTGTCTGAGGTAGTCCTGTATTGAAGGTTGTTACAGTCCTACAGAGGGGACCCTGTCATAGAAGCCTCTCTTGGGTAGTCCTGTGTTGAAGGTTGTTCCAGTCCTAGAGAGGTGACCCTGTCACAGAAACCTGTCTGAGGTAGTCCTGTGTTGAAGGTTGTTCCATTCCTACAGAGGTGACCCTGTCACAGAAGCCTGTCTGAGGTAGTCCTGTTTTGAAGGTTGTTCCAGTCTTACAGAGGTGACCCTGTCATAGAAGCCTGTCTGAGGTAGTCCTGTGTTGAAGGTTGTTACAGTCCTACAGAGGTGACCCTGTCATAGAAGCCTGTCTGAGGTAGTCCTGTATTGAAGGTTGTTACAGTTCTACAGAGGTGACCCTGTCACAGAAGCCTGTCTGAGGTAGTCCTGTATTGAAGGTTGTTACAGTCCTACAGAGGGGACCCTGTCACAGAAGCCTGTCTGAGGTAGTCCTGTGTTGAAGGTTGTTCCAGTCCAACAGAGGTGACCCTGTCATAGAAGCCTGTCTGAGGTAGTCCTGTATTGAAGGTTGTTACAGTTCTACAGAGGTGACCCTGTCACAGATACCTGTCTGAGGTAGTCCTGTGTTGAAGGTTGTTCCAGTCCTGCAGAGGTGACCCTGTCACAGAAGCCTGTCTGAGGTAGTCCTGTTTTGAAGGTTGTTCCATTCCTACAGAGGTGACGTAGTCCTGTGTTGAAGGTTGTTCCAGTCCTACAGAAGTGACCCTGTCACAGATACCTGTCTGAGGTAGTCCTGTGTTGAAGGTTGTTCCAGTCCTGCAGAGGTGACCCTGTCACAGAAGCCAGTCTGAGGTAGTCCTGTTTTGAAGGTTGTTCCATTCCTACAGAGGTGACCCTGTCACAGAAGCCTGTCTGAGGTAGTCCTGTTTTGAAGGTTGTTCCAGTCCTACAGAGGTGACCCTGTCATAGAAGCCTGTCTGAGGTAGTCCTGTGTTGAAGGTTGTTCCAGTCCAACAGAGGTGACCCTGTCATAGAAGCCTGTCTGAGGTAGTCCTGTATTGAAGGTTGTTCCAGTCCCACAGAGGTGACCCTGTCACAGAAGCCTGTCTGAGGTAGTCCTGTATTGAAGGTTGTTACAGTCCTACAGAGGGGACCCTGTCACAGAAGCCTGTCTGAGGTAGTCCTGTGTTGAAGGTTGTTCCAGTCCAACAGAGGTGACCCTGTCATAGAAGCCTGTCTGAGGAGGTCCTGTTTTGAAGGTTGTTACAGTCCTACAGAGGTGACCCTGTCGCAGAAGCCTGTCTGAGGTAGTCCTGTGTTGAAGGTTGTTCCAGTCCTACAGAGGTGACCCTGTCATAGAAGCCTGTCTGAGGTAGTCCTGTGTTGAAGGTTGTTACAGTCCCACAGAGGTGACCCTGTCACAGAAGCCTGTCTGAGGTAGTCCTGTGTTGAAGGTTGTTCCAGTCCTACAGAGGTGACCCTGTCATAGAAGCCTGTCTGAGGTAGTCCTGTTTTGAAGGTTGTTTCAGTCCTACAGAGTTGACCCTGTCATAGAATCCTCTCTGAGGTAGCCCCGTGTCGAAGGTTGTTACAGACATAGAGGGGTGACCCTTCGATACAAGCCTGCCTTAGGTAGGTCTGTGTTGAAGATTGTTACAATCCTATAAAGGTACCTACGATAGCAGCATGTGTGAGGTAGCCCTGTGTTGAGGATTGTTACAGATCCACCGAGGGACCCTGTGATAGAAGCCTGTGTGAGGTAGCCCCGAATCGAGGGCTGTTCCAGTCCTAGAGAGGCACACTGCATGTAAGTGTGTGTATGTGTTTGTGTAGGAAGACAATGCTGATGTCTCACAGACATCCCTGTGACAGAGACAATGCTGATGCCTCACAGACATCCCTGTGACTGAGACAATGCTGATGTCTCACCGACATCCCTGTGACAAAGACAATGCGGATGCCCCACAGACATCTCTGTGCCAGAGACTGTGCCGCTGTCCCTCAGACATCTATGTGTGAGACTGTGCTGATGTCTCACAGACATCTCTGTGTGAGACTGTGCTGATGTCTCACATACATCCCTGTGACAGAGACAATGCTGATGTCTCACAGACATCTCTGTGATGGAGACCATACTGATGTCCCACAGGCATCCCTGTGACAGAGACAATGCAGATGCCTCACAGACATCTCTGTGTGAGACTGTGCTGATGTCCCACAGATATCTCTGTGCCAGAGACTGTGCCGCTGTCCCTCAGACATCTCTGTGTTAGACTGGGCTGATGTCTCACAGACATCTCTGTGTGAGACTGTGCTGATGTCTCACAGACATCCCTGTGACAGAGACAATGCTGATGTCTCACAGACATCTCTGTGATGGAGAAAATGTTGACGTCTCACAGATACCTCTGTGACAGAGACTATAGTGATGTCCCACAGACATCTCTGTGATGGAGACAATGCTGATGTCTCACAGACATCCCTGTATGAGAGAGAATGATGATGTCTCACAGACATCTCTGTGACAGAGACAATGCTGATGTCTCACCGACATTCCTGTGACAGAGCCAATGCGGATGTCTCACAGACATCTCTGTGATGGAGACAATACTGATGTCTCACAGACATCTCTGTGATGGAGACAATGCTGATGTCTCACAGACATCCCTGTGACAGAGACAATGCTGATGTCTCACCGACATCCCTGTGACAAAGACTGTGCTGATGTCTCACAGACATCCCTGTGACAGAGACAATGCTGATGTCTCACAGACATCTCTGTGACAGAGACTATAGTGATGTCCCACAGACATCTCTGTGATGGAGACAATGCTGATGTCTTACAGACATGTCTGTGAAAGAGCCAATGCTGATGTCTCACAGACATCCCTGTATGAGAGACAATGCTGATGTCTCACCGACATTCCTGTGACAGAGCCAATGCGGATGTCTCGTAGACATGTCTGTGATGGAGACAATGCTGATGTCTCACAGACATCTCTGTGATGGAGACTTTGCTGATGTCTCACAGACATCCCTGTGATGGAGACTGTGCTGATTTCTCACAGACATCTCTATGACGGAGACAGTGCTGATGTCTCACAGACATCTCTGTGACAGAGACAATGCTGATTTCTCACAGACATCTCTGTGACGGAGACAATGCCGATGTCTCACAGACATCTCTATGACGGAGACAGTGCTGATGTCTCACAGACATCTCTCTGACGGAGACAGTGCTGATGTCTCACAGACATCTCTATGACGGAGACAGTGCTGATTTCTCACAGACATCTCTATGACGGAGACAGTGCTGATTTCTCACAGACATCTCTGTGATGGAGACAATGCTGATGTCTCACAGACATCCCTGTGACAGAGACAATGCTGATGTCTCACAGACATCTCTATGACGGAGACAGTGCTGATTTCTCACAGACATCTCTGTGACGGAGACTTTGCTGATGTCTCACAGACATCCCTGTGATGGAGACTGTGCTGATTTCTCACAGACATCTCTATGACGGAGACAATGCTGATGTCTCACAGACATCTCTGTGATGGAGACTTTGCTGATGTCTCACAGACATCTCTGTGATGGAGACTTTGCTGATGTCTCACAGACATCTCTGTGACAGAGACAATGCTCGTGTCTCACAGATATCTCTGTGACAGAGACAATGCTGATGTCTCACAGACATCTCTGTGATGGAGACTGTGCTGATGTCTCACAGACATTCCTGTGAGGGAGACTGTGCTGATGTCTCACAGACATCTCTATGACGGAGACAGTGCTGATTTCTCACAGACATCTCTGTGACGGAGACAATGCCGATGTCTCACAGACATCTCTGTGATGGAGACTTTGCTGATGTCTCATAGACATCCCTGTGATGGAGACTGTGCTGATTTCTCACAGACATCTCTATGACGGAGACAGTGCTGATTTCTCACAGACATCTCTGTGATGGAGACTGTGCTGATGAAAGTGAACAGAGTCAGCAATTCAGAATCCAGCTTGTGACATGAAAACCCACACTTGTGCACTCATGTCAAGAGGTACAAACACGAATAGTTTGCTGCCTCCTTATCTCTCTTAAGCTGTGTTGGTACTCGCCCTGGGTGCTGGATAACTGCCCCTCTGTGGTCATTGCACACGGGGACACTTCCCAGATAGACTCAGTGCCCAGACAGCACATAGCAAGCCGCACTCACACAGTGTAGCATGCTATCCTTATGCATGAGTGCATCGTGCCGACGTAAGACGCGCTATACAAATGCTACAATATTATGCAATACACCATCCATCGCCTGACCCAAGACCTTACCCCTGCTTTGCATCTTAGGGTGTCCCCCCTGCTGTCCCCTGCTCCACGACGCCTACTCCCCAGTGACTCAGAGAAGACGGGCTCATCCCACAAACTCCAGTACCCAGAGGCGAGGCTGCAAGAACAGATGGGGGCAGCGGATAAGGGTCTATACCCCACACAGCGGCTCAAGGTTCCACTGGCAGACAGACGTGTGTACCCGAGCCAGCTGCTGCAGAGCCCCCCAGAGCGCCTACTCCCATCGTTGCTTCAACAGTACTTACACTACATGCTGCGCGCCTCACAGCCGGAGAAAGGAACCGTCGGGGAGTCCCTGCAGAAGCCCTATGCCTATCGCAAGGTAAGTCGCCACAGCAGCTTCCTGTCGCGACTAATGTCATGTGTTAAAATGAGGGAGAGGAGCTTGAGACTGTGGAGGCGGTACCCAGGGGCTGGATTGGCGTGGGTGGCACTGGGGGTGATTCTTCTTGCCCAGGAGCAGGAGCTAAGGGCAAAGGAGTGATACAGCTGCCTCATAGATAGTCTTGCAGGCTTATGTTTGAGTCTCTGAACCAGAAATGCATGGCACTGCTGCTTCCATGTGTGCGTTGAGTGATCTTGGGCACATGAGTATCTTTCTGAAGTAGCAAGTAATCAGAATCCCCCAGCGCAGACAGAAGCTCCAAACATGGTATTGGGGTTTAAGACCTGTGTACAGGTTGAACCCACTGAATCCAGGGAAGAAGGTGAGATGAGAGGCAGATGGGCTTACCAGGAGCACTGAACGACAGATCTGAGCGCCTAGAGCCGTGCGCGGCTGACTCAAGTCTATGACAGCAGTTTGACATCTGACATCATAGCTATGCTCTGCTGGTAGGCTTTAGAAATCCAAAACTTTCTAGCCTCTGATTATAAGTATATGTAATATCTGATAGAGACGCCTAGCCGCAGATTCCTTAATTTAGAATGTTCCCCAGGCGCCAGACTGGATCCGGAATCTTTTCTACAGCAATACCTCTACTCGTCAGCAGAGGGCGTTGAGCGACTCCACAACGACGTCATCCACCAGATGTGACGCCTGCATAGTCCATATAAGCCCTCCCCCAACGCGCTGACAGCAGTTTCTTACTTTCTGCACTTCCACGCGGATCCAGAGAGCAGTACCTCTGTTCGTCAGCAGAGGGCGTTGAGCAACTCCACAAGGACGTCATCCACCAGATGTGACGCTGCATAGTCCATATAAGCCCTCCCCAACTCGCTAAGAGCAGTTTCTTCCTTTCTGCACTTCCACGCAGGATCCGGGGAGCAGTACCTCTGGCCATTTTTGGCCCATCTCGACGTTGTCAATGAAAAAGTGTGCTTCTTCTCTATTTGCATGTGATGTCTGGGCATGTGCCCTGACCCCGAATGGTGCGGCTCATGTCTTCAGCTTCAGTTGTCGGCGTTGCAGGAGCGCCACATGACACTGTTAGCGGCGCAGTGGTCGAAGGTCCCTCATCGGTCGTGGTCCTCTTCTCCCTCCGAGGACCACTTAAGGCCTTTCCTGAAGACTTTTGGCCTCACTGTCGGCTGGTGAGTCATTCTGTATGCGGTCAGCGACACGGCCTTCTCCAACTTTACCACGTACACGCATTATTCCTGACACACCTCCTATTCCTCTAATTTCGGTTTGGAGTGAGATTCTGTTCCGTGCCTTCTTGTGTTTCCCAGCACTGAGGTGACTCTGGCTCAGATGAGGGTATACTATCTCTCCCTTCATGCCCTTTGTGGTTCTCAGCCGCCTTCTGGTGCACGTCTCGGCTTCAAGAAGGTCAGTGAAGCCTAGACTGACTCCAAACCAGACGGACCTCCCTCTGTGACAGGGAGGCCCTCAGAATCCATGATCAAACCCTTATCGGCTCCGGTGCACAGCCCTCCAGACTTCCCACCTATGACGCCAGCGTTGGATCCACCAGCGCCGCCATCAGCGTCGATGGCGTCAATTGCCCCTAATTCATCTCTCCTCCCAATGCTGAGGTGTTGCCTCTTCAACACCAGTTGATGTCGGGAACGGCGTCGAGGGAACAGTTTGTTTCAGGATACCTTTTTCAGAGGAGCCCCTGCTATTTTACCTTTGGGACAGAGGTTACTTTGGTGATGTCGGTGATGACATGACTGACATTCCTCAGCCTCCTCTGGAGTTTCATTGGGTGTCTGACCTTGGTGAGGCTAGTGGCCTTGATTCTTCCCCGTCCTCGGGCTTGTTTTCTCCTCCTAGTCTCGCCTTGGAACCTAGCTCGGCCTTTGCTGAGCTTTTGTGGAGCGTTGCTGTGGTTCTGGGGCTGCAGCTTCTTTCTGTGGAGGTGGCCATTGATACCCTACTTGGGGTGCTTCATCAGGGCTAGATGAGGACTGAGCCTGTGCTCCCCTTCAGTGAAGCCCTCTTTGATGTTCTGTTGGGCACTTGGGCTAAACCCGTTTCAAGGGCATCCGTGGACCAGTCTAGTTTCCGACAGCCTTGTGGCCGCGTAGCTTTGAGGTTCATGATGCTACAACCTCCCCTGACATTGGCGCCATGCCTGGCATCCCTCCAGACAAGGAGTCTACAAGTCTAGATGCTCTTGGTCGATGTCTCTTTTCTGCCACCAGCTCAGATTTCCAGTCTCTTAATAACACTTGTGTTTCGGGCCATTTTTCTCTTGTGTTGTGGGATTCTGTTTTGCGCCTTTTCCCCTCCGTCCCTGATGACACTCGTACACTCTTACTCAGCTGGGCCAGGATGGCCATCAGGTGGATAGATTGCTGATTTGTTGTGGCATGGATACCACAGATTCCGTCAGACGAGCCATAGCTCTCTCTGTAGCTCTTCGCCGGCGTGCCTGGCTACGCACCTCTGGCTTCTCTGAGGCCGTTCAGTCCGCCTTGGTGGACATGCCTTTTGATTGTCAATATCTGTTTGGCTCTCAAGCAGACTCCGCTTTACGCCATTTTTTGGGATAGTCGGAGTGGAGTGAAATCTTAATCCCTGCTCTCTATACCCTCCTCTTCTTCCCCAGTACACAGTCTAGCCGGGGATGGTCTCCTTGATTTCTTTTCTGTGTGAGCAGTTCTAGGGCGGTGCCCGTTGGCTTTTTCCTTTCACTCATTGCCTCTGAGTGGCATCTGGTGTGGTGCTCCTGCCCCAGCCGGTATTTTCCTTTCTTGCTCTCTACCCTGTGTGTGACAGGTTGTGGTCCTCGGTTGTTTTTGAGGAGCATCTTATTTCTTGGCCATGGTGCGTTTCTACAGTGGTGGCTACACAGTGCTCTTCTGTTTCTTCCGCAAGTTCTCATTGGGGTATTTTCATGATATTGTGCAGATACTCTGTTGCCGTGCTCCCTGTTCTACAGCGTACTCCGTTCGTATGCCTTGCAGCTATTCCTCCTTCTGTTCCTGGCTCGATGGTACCCCTCATGGGGGCACCACATGCCGTGCTTTGGTGCAACGGTGCAAGTTGGAAGATGGTGCACAGGGGTCTTATCCCTCCTCCCCCCTTGCTGTTGAGTGTTTCTCCACATTGGTCAGTGGGTTTCTCCGTCCTCTCTTTCTGGCGCCCTCCTTCCCTAGCACAGGCAAGGGAAGGGGCATTCTTTGGCCCTGGCCTAGATGGTGTTCCTTCTTTTCCCTCTTCAGACGCTAGCACTTCTTGTGCGGGCTCTCGCTATGCACGAGCAAAATGGGCGTTTGTCCATTCTCTCCTCTTCTCTCTTAGATGTCTTATGGACGTGCCATGTCCGTATCTTGGCATGGGTGGCCTACTCTGTCGATCCTTTCTCTTTTATGCCAATCTGCATGGACTACTTTACTCTGCTTCTGCCCTGCACAAAGCTACAGTCACTTTTTGTCTTGGTCCATGTTGTGTTGTTAGAGACGTTTCCATCACACCTCCATTGCCCACCACAATATTGGTACTGGTCTGGCTGTTCTTCATCTGTGTCTTCCACTCCTTTGGGGATTCTAGCCATTTTTCGTCTTCCGTCTCTTCTTGAACATGGTTTCCTTGCCCTCCCACTTTGGGTTGGTTCGTACGGAGGTTGGTGATCATGGGGGACTCTTTTCCTTCTCGCAAGCGCGGATACTGTTCCAACCCCAATGGTGGTTCACTCTCCCTGTACTAAAGAGCATACCAATTATGATTTTGGGTGACGTCAGGACCCTTAATCATGATGTCACATGGCTTCTTTTGAGGGCACAGATCGTCCCGTGCGCCCGGACCTTTCCTTTTCCTTCTAGCCCGCCTCCTCGTTAGGCTGTACACACGACCTCTCCATGGTTACTTCTGCTCTTTACACTGGTTCCATAGTTGAGACCTTCATTTGTGGCATTGGTATTTCCATGCCATTTCCTCTGTCTTGTCCGCTGCTTCGGCCAGGTACCTTCCCTGTCTGTTATTCTTCCGTCAGACGGGGACTGGTTAGCTGCGTAGGCCTCCCCGTGCTGGCTTTGCACAATTTGACCCATTTACTGTTCTCCATAAGGGTCTTATTTTTCTATTCACGTGAGATTGTTTTTCTTCTCACCGGCCTCCCTCCCGCCTGATTGTCACCACTCAGTTGGTGGTGTTATTTTCAGCTTCTTTCCTTTTATACACGGCCATGTGGTTGGTTGCCAGCCAGCTCGCTTTTCCGTCTTGGCCCATGCCGACGGGGTGGCTGTTTAAATGTGCCCTTCCTGGATACCACTTGTGATACATATTTTTCTATGGATTGTTCTTTGCGACTCATCTTATTCTTTTTCCCAAGTTTTTGTACAAGTTGGTTCAGGCCTCTACCAACCTGCAGAGGTACTGCTGTAGAAAAGCTTCCAGATCCAGTCTGGCGCCTGGGGATAATTCGAAGGTAGGGAATTTGCAGCTAGATCTGTCTGTACCAGATAAGGTGTTACTGAAGGTAAGTCACTTGTTCATTAGTTTTCCAGCATTCACTTTCCCAACTTTAAATCTTTATGTAAAATGTATGGATTACTAAGAAAAAGATGAAGACCTTTTCACAGAACCAGCCTTTGAAGCTCTCTACATCAACAAGTGGTTTATTCATGGTTTTGGTACTTGTTCCTGCATTCCCTGGAACTAGCGGACACAGATAAAGGTTTTGCCATAGGATCTAGGCTGTTAAGAAGTACTCATTCAAACAATCAATCAGGGATTTGTAGAGCGCACTCCTCACCCGTGAGGGTCTCAAGGTGCTGGGGGTGGGCAGCTCGGTTAGGGTCATTCGAAGAGCCAGGTCTTGAGGTCCTTCCTGAATTGGTGCAGTGTCGCGCTCCGTCGGAGGTGAAGGGGGAGTTCGTTCTAGGTCTTGGCTGCTTTTGTCCTGTAAAATGGTATATTTCCACTGTGGATGCCAGAAGAATCAGGGAGACTTAACTTCTTTTGTTTATGAGTCTGTACTCACTACCGCAATGCTTTAAACCATGCAACAGCCTTGACATTGCTTTTTGTATTTTCTTCTGGTAGCAGCTGAATTTTCAGGTGGATTCGGGGCACTCAGGTCCCCTGAAATTCAGTTCCCTCTCTGTGGGCTTTCCACCTGAACAGAGGGTTGAGGCTGCACCCCCTTTCTCCAGAGGAGGATCCCCACCATTCAAGGCCTCAGCATGGACCGGTGCTCTCTCCTCATACATGAAGCAGCTGGGTCAGCCTAACTCCATTCCTCAGGATCTGGCACCATTGTACCTGCCCCGAGAGAACCCTGAGAAAGGGAGCACCTCTGCAAGCAGGGCACAGCCAGTGGCCATGAAAGAGCCCCGCGACTATGACAACAGCGACCGACCCATGGATTTCCCAGAGGCGTACGATGACAACGGCCTTGACTACATGGGAGAGAGAGAGCAGCAGCCAGGCCTGGACCTCAGGTCTGTTGGACCAGAGACAGGTAACTTACCATCCCTCTACTTATGTCAGCACCTGCCGTTGTCCTATATACACCTCTGAGTTGTAACTACTCTTGTCAGTGTACCTCTGACCACCTACTGTCCCTACGCTCCTCTGAGCATCCACCAGTAGCCTCTACATACCTCCGAGATAACCCTACCATTCTCCTCCACATACCTCTTAGCGCCTACCATTCTTGTCTATATGCCTCTGAGTATTTGCAGCCCCTCCCAGTACAGGTCTTAGCACCTACCAGCCCCCACATGTCTGAGCACCTACCACCCTCCTCTAAGTAACTTTGAGAATCATTTACCATCCTGAGTACACTTCTGAGTGTCCACTGCCCCTCCATATCTCTGAGCACAAGCTATTCTCCCTCATATACTTCTGAGCACCTCCTGCTCCTCTCAGTATAGGTCTTAGCAGCTTGCACCCTCCTCTATATACCATCCTCAGTATACTTCTCAATGTCCACTGCCCCTCCATACCTCTGAGCACAAGCCATTTTCCCATAGATACTTCTGAGCACCTCCTGCCCCTCTCAGGACAGGTCTTAGCACCTACGAGCCCCCCGTGTCTGAGCACCTAGAACCCTGCTCTATATACCTTTGAGAATCAGCCACCATCCTCAGTATACTTCTCAATGTCCACTGCCCCTCCATACCTCTGAGCGCAAGCCATTCTCCCTCATACTTCTGAGCACCTCCTGCTCCTCTCAGTACAGGTCTTAGCAGCTTGCACCCTGCTCTATATACCTTTGAGAATCAGCCACCATCCTCAGTATACTTTTGATCCTCCACTGTCCCTTGAAGTTACGAGACACTCGGCCTGAAGAGACATTCCCTTAACCTGGGCCAAAAGTATAAATCAACCAATGGCAAATAAAAAATAACAATGGCTTCTGGAAAAATATACCCTATATTTCAAACCCTCGTCTAGTTGCGAGGTACACATTAGCAAAATGATTGCCACATTACTCTCCTCTATACCTCTTAGCAGCTATCATCATCTTCTGTACCTCTGAGCACCTCCCATATCAGAGCACTGTACATGCTCTGCTCCACCTCTGAGCACCTAAGATGGTCCTCAGTGCCTTTGAGTACCTTCCATACTCCTCTAAGCCTCTGATCCCCTACCATTGTCATCAATACCCCAGTGCACCTCCCATCCTCCTCTATACTTCAGAACAACTGTCACCTTCTATCCTCCACCACACCTACCATTCTCCTATATACCCCGGAGCACCTTCTATCCTCCACTACACCTTCCATCGTCTTCTTTACCTCACTACACCTTCTATCCTCCACTACACCTACATCCTCCTCTATACCCCGGATCACCTTCTATCCTCCACTACACTTGTCATCCTCCTCTGTACCTCAGAGCACCTTCTATCCTCCACTACACCTTTCACTCACCTCTATATCCCAGAGACCCGCCTAGCCTCCACTACACCTACCATCCTCCTCTATACCTCAGAGCACCTTCAATCCTCCACTACTCCTTCCATCCTTCTCTATACCCCAGAGTACCTTCTATCCTCCACTACACCTTCCATCGTCTTCTTTACCTCACTACACCTTCTATCCTCCACTACACCTACATCCTCCTCTATACACCGGATCACCTTCTATCCTCCACTACACTTGTCATCCTCCTCTGTACCTCAGAACACCTTCTATCCTCCACTACACCTTTCACTCACCTCTATATCCCAGAGACCCGCCTAGCCTCCACTACACCTACCATCCTCCTCTATACCTCAGAGCACCTTCAATCCTCCACTACTCCTTCCATCCTCCTCAATACCCCAGTGCACCTTCTATCCTCCTGTATACCTCAGAACACCTGTTACCTTCTATCCTCTACGACACCTACCATTTTCCTATATACCCCGGAGCACCTTATATCCTCCACTACACCTTCCATCCTCCTCTATACCTCACTACACCTTCTATCCTCCACTACACCTACCATCCTCCTCTATACCCCAGATCACCTTCTATCCTCCACTACACTTGTCATCCTCCTCTGTACATCAGAACACCTTCTATCCTCCACTACACCTTTCACTCACCTCTATATCACCGAGACCCGTCTAGCCTCCACTACACCTACCATCCTCCTCAATACCCCAGTGCACCTTCTATCCTCCTGTATACCTCAGAACACCTGTCACCTTCTATCCTCCACCACACCTACCATTCTCCTATATACCCCGGAGCACCTTCTATCCTCCACTACACCTTCCATCCGCCTCTATACCTCACTACAGCTTCTATCCTCCACTACACCTACCATCCTCCTCTATACCCCAGATCACCTTCTATCCTCCACTACACCTTTCACTCACCTCTATATCCCAGAGACCCGTCTAGCCTCCACTACACCTACCATCCTCCTCTATACCCCAGAGCACCTTCTATCCTCCACTACACCTTCCATCCTCCTCTATACCTCAGAGCACCTTCAATCCTCCACTACTCCTTCCATCCTTTTCTATAGTCCAGAGCACCTAACCTCCACTACACCTATCCTCCTCCTTTATACCCCAGAGTACCTTCTATCCTCAACTACACCTTTCATCCTCCTCTATACCCCAGAGCACCTCCTCTTCTCAACTACACCTTCGATCCTACTCTATACCCCAGGGCACCTCGTATTTTCACCTAAACCTTCCATCCTCCTCTATACCACAAAACACCTCCTATATACCCCAGGGCAGCTTCTATCCTTCGATACCACTTCCACCCTCCTCTGTACCTTTGGCCACATGCCAACCTCCTCTAGGTCTTTGAGCTCCTCGTGGCCTCTGCTACACCTAGAAGGAGCTGCTATCCTCCTCTGTGCCTCTGAACACCACCCCTTGCCTCCTCCAAGCCTAGGAGCACCCACAAGCCTCATCTGTACCTCCTGCCATCCTCTGCAGAACCCCTGGGCACCTCTCATCTCTGTGATGGTCAGAGTAAGTGCTGGTGCTGCAGGATCTGTATGTAATGGCAATGCGAGTGACAGAGCGAGAAACAGAAGGCAAGCAAACATGCTCGGTTCAGATTAAGGGCTGTAACAGCATTTTATAAGAGATGTCATAGCCAAGTTGGGAGAGCACTCTTGATCTATGCCAGCAGCTTGTTTTAAATAACAGCTGTAAGTTTCAGGGACAGAATACCGATTCCATACAGGAGTGAGGACCAGTCTGTCCTATCCGGAACCGGATCCGTTAGAGCATTGTTTTGGCCGTACACGGCTTGGGTACAAAACGATATTCCCTTGACCTTAGGGGTATTAAGATGACGGGGTAGGACAGACTGGTCCTCACTCCTGTATGGGATCGTTGTTGTGTTCCTGAAACTTAGGACCACTTCTGGATGGTAGATGTGATTCTTCCAGTTATAAGGCATGGTTGTTTATGTGCCATTAGTACTTTTGAAAGACGTTTTTTCCCTAATAAACTCCATGACGAATTAAGTGTGATCAATTTGGCCCTGATGAAGCTCTGTTGAGGGTGAAACGCGTTGACTGCGCTGTTTTTTCTGCCGTCATACAATAAAGAAGCACAAATCTTCAACATTGAAGGCTCAAGAAAAACTGTTTCACTTATTGTCTTGCTGCTATTGTTGCCTCTCTGTTTATGAGTTGAGATCAAGAACTGGTCTGTGACTCGCCGAGTACTCATTAATTAAAGGTATCAACGATCAGCATACTCTATTTTATGTGACTGTTTGCCACAATATCAACCCCTGAAATTTCAACCGACTGATGTATTTTAACCATAGTATCAACTCCCTAAGTATCCCCATGGTAAACGTAGGCTTACTCTTGTTAATTTTGCCTCGACAATGGTCGAGAATCGATATTGTGGTCTTGACCTATCTGTGTGTTGATAGTTCAACCATTGTATTGTATTGTAGTGTGTATTTGCTTCTACAGTCCTAAACCTGTCAATGTTACTTATGTAGCCCAGGTAAAGCCCAAGTAGCTTTCGTGGTGCCCACCTCACTCCCCCTGGAGGGACTTGTGTAGCCCAAATAAAGACCAAGCTTACTTGGTGCCCAAGTCACTCCTCCTCAAGGAATGGCACTCATCTCATCCAGCACATCTGTACTATCTCAAAGCACCTGTTCCCCCTGGGTGACTTCAGGATCTGGGACACCAATCCACAGTCTTTATTGTGCTGAAAGATCACATCTTTGTTTCTCTCACATCCTAGTCATCATCACAATAGTGGACATACTTGGATTCAAACCCAGACTGAGCCCACCAGCTCAGTCTATCCTCCACTACGCCTACCATCCTCCTCTATACCCCAGATCACCTTCTATCCTCCACTACACTTGTCACCCTCCTCTGTACCTCAGAACACCTTATATCCTCCACTACACATTTCACTCACCTCTATATCCCAGAAACCTGTCTAGCCTCCACTATACCTACCATCCTCCTCTATACCCCAGAGCACCTTCTATCCTCCACTGCACCTTCCATCCTCCTCTATACATCAGAGCACCTTCAATCCTCCACTACTCCTTCCATCCTCCTCTATAGCCCAGAGCACCTATCCTCCACTACACCTATCATCCTCCTTTATACCCCAGAGTACCTTCTATCCTCAACTACACCTTTCATCCTCCTCTATACCCCAGAGCACCTCCTCTTCTCAACTACACCTTCCATCCTACTCTATACCCCAGGGCACAAGCTATAAAAGAGTGTTCACCCAGACAGACTCCAGATGGCACACCAGCCATCCCACAGGCGCTGGAAGAGAATTCATCCAGGCTGAATCTGGATGGCATACCCGACCTCTCTACTGGCTCTGGATGAGTGTTCACCCAGACTGACTCTGGATGGCACACCAGCCTTCTCCACTGGCTCTGAGTGAGTATTCACCCAGAATGACTCCAGATGGCACACCACCCCTCTCACAGGCGCTGCAAGAGTGTTCACCCAGACAGACTCCAGGGGCCCTATTATGTATACAGCACACTTTCCCTGTTTGTGCCCGGCGCACCTTAAAACTGGTGCGCCCAGTGCAAACAAGGAAAGTGCGCCCTATTACGTTGAATGTGCTGCCCTCATGGCCGCCGTTAACTGGAGTTGCCTTGGGGGCAGCGCATTCAAGTGAAATACGGAGTGGCTTTGAAGTAGCCGCTCCGTGTTTCACTGTGCAGGCGGCAACCTGACTGCACTTTGAAGGGGAATTAGAGATCCCCTTGCAAGTGTGTGCAGTTAGTGACTGCACCTACCTGCAAGGGGATGTCTGGGGGTTCCAGTGGTCTGCCATCAGGGGGCACACTTAAGGTGCGCCATATTGTAGGTGGCGCACTGTCAGTGTGCCTCCTGAGAGCTTCTTTGCCTCTCGACCCGCGTCTGTAATTCGGCATGGGCGCAGAGGCAAAGGGATTCCCTCATTTGCATGGAGTACAACCCCATGCAAATGAGGGACTGCCCTCTGAAGATATTGCTGACGCTTTATGTGTGCCAGAGCTATTGGTATTACAGAAGGGGGCGCAGAAGGGTCTGTGGCCCCTTCTATAATACCAAAGTGCCCAGGTGGCGTGCAAAGCAGGTGCAAACGCCTTTTGTGCCCCCTGGGCACCTTGTGTACTACGGCCCCTGATGGCACACCAGCCGTCCCACAGGCACTGGAAGAGTATTTACGCAGAATGACTCCAGATGGTACAGCAGCCCATCCACAGGTGCTGTAAGAGTTTTCCCAAAGACTGATCGCACATCAGCCCTCCCACAGAGAGGAGTGTTCATCTAGACTGACTCTGGATGGCACACCAGCCCTCTCCACTGGCTCTAGAACAGTATGTACCCAGACAGACTCCGGATGTCACACCATCCCTCCCACAGGAACTCCTAGAGCATTCATCCAGATGGATGTCAGTGCGCAAACCTATACATTTATTTCCTTCTTTTTATGATGGCATCAGGCCAGGAGTGGTGTCGTCCCTACCAGACTTTGGTGCTCCCCGCCGGAACCATACCTGTTTTAGTAAGTGAAGTCACAGAGGTACAGATGGCAAGAATAAAGCATTTCTGGTAATGAACAACAGGCAAGGATCTCTGTTTTAAGATGTATCTAAAGAGTTAAAGAACAGAAATGCATAAGTTGGCCCATCAAAAATAATTCTGTTCTCAGTACATGAAATGTGGCTCAGTGTGTTATTCACTCCGGGACCGTTGCTCTGGCCTTGGGAAAGCGCACCCTGCTCAGGTGGTCATGAGGAATCAAGTCCACGAGGCTTTATTATGATACAGAATAAAACATCAGTTTAGCTCACATGTTAAACAGCGACGTCACAAAAAGGTGAATGATGAGGCTGAAGTTGTCCTAAGTTAAAGAAGCATGAATACATATGCTCCAAACATCCAATTATTAAATTGTAAACAATCCACATTATCACCGACTCTTAGACAAGCTCTGCCTCCTGCTGACAGCTCTCATCTGCTTCCTCACCAGTTGTGAGAAGGTGGCCTGGTATATGCTGTCCACTAGTTCTAGTGGGCACCTTGTATCAGTCCAAACAACCCCTTATGGTGATAGGTTAAAGACAACCTTATGTGAAAGCTATCCTAGTGGTAGCTATGGGGAGCAGCCTTCAGGCTAAGTCTTGAAGGAATGTAAAGCAGCTTGTTTTACCAGTCTATAATCTCTTGAATGACCAAATGAAAAGACAATCACAGCAGGTATATATTCAAAATATTTATATTTAAGATAACACACACCCCTCTAGTCTCTTTATGACACTGGAGTTCGAAGTACTTTAGTTACAAGTGTTTAAGCATCAGTAAAAGCATTGCTTCTAGAATCGCTGGGACCCCAAGGAACCACCCAAGGTAGTGACACAGGGGACCCACGGGAGCCGTATGCCGTGTGAAAACACAACCGCGGGTTCCTATTATCTTTTATGGGGAATGTCGTAGTTGGAATTTTAAAGATTAGGTACACTTCTAATCGAGCTAGGGCCAAATCCTTTTGGACTTAGACAGTTCTAGGGCTAGCACCCACGAGAACACCGGAGTACTCGAGTTACCTCACCCAGGGAAGCCGGGTGCATAGGTGTCTTTTGGTGTCGGGTCGCGTCGTCGATTCCAATGGAAGCCTGAAAAGAACTGCTGCTGCCGTGAAGAGGAGATGTGTCCGGAGTGATCCAAGCCTGGATCTAGGATGTAAGGAACCTGAAAGCAGAGGAGCAGAGGGGACAGAGTCTGGGTCACTTGCCAGTGACCTAGGGCAGGATGGACCAATGCCCACAGATGTCGGGTGCTTCAGGTGAGTTGACGGGTGTCTTGACTCTTCAGCCACGAGGTCCAGGAGGCGTCGACGAAGTCCACGAGCCGGATTCGAGTGTCCCACGAAGTCTGTCGAGTGCTGCGGTGTCGGCGACCAGAAAGGACCCAACAAGCCTTGGCAACGGCAAGTCTCAGGAAATCAGAGAAAGGACTGTGGTGCAGACCAGCAATGTCTGAGGGACTCACCCAGAGAGGGAAAGTAAGAGCAAGTCTGGAGCAACCATAAAAGCCCAAGCAGAAGTGTAGTTGCCTTCGTGGGGACCTGCTAGCCAACGGGCTAGTGATCGCGAAGGAGCCTCGAGCGGTCGCACTTGGAGCTGGCCCACGGGTCACTCGTGGAGTGGAGGCCAACAATCTTCGGTGCAGGAGGTGCTCAAGGCTGGGGCTACTCGGAGCCCAAAGCACAACTTCGAGAATGACCAGGAAGGTAGTCTTGCTGCAAAAGTTCACGGTGTCCAGGGGTCACGGTTCCACGTTACCCACGATAGCCACGGGCCTCAGCTTTGCTGTGGACTCAGGGTAGCCTCGGGGAAGTCTGGAAATCCACCTCTGGTGATGCAAAGACTTCGGCGTCCGGCAGGAGCTTCCGCAATGCAGACCGGTCAGTTGCTTCTTTGGTGCCTGCCAAGCAGGGGAGTCACTCCTTGACCCCAAAGGAGATTTCTTCCGTCTTCTAGTCGTGATAGAAAGTCCAAGGTCCAGGATATATGTTGCAGAGGTTCGTCCAGGGTAATCTAAAGTCCTAGGGACTGGATTCCTATACTTATACTAAGTTTAGGGGATGGACTAACTCTAAGGCCCCACCTATGGGTGGGCCTGGGGTGGGGGTGGTTACACCCCTTCCCCTTCGTCCAGTTTCGCGCCAGAGCAGGGGCTGAGTGCCCCTGCAACCAGTTTGAACTGGGCTATGCACAGCAACACTTTGTGTGCCCCTGGCAGTGTCTCAAAAGTATTCTCTGAATGCACCCACCCTGCCCCAATACACATCTGCCTGTCTGGGGAGGTGGTTACACCTCCCTGTGACAGGAAACCTATTGTCCAGGCCTCCCCTGCCGGAGTATCCCCCAGCAGCAGGAGGCCAGACCCGTGTCTGTGGCAGTGGCATCCATTTTGTGATGCCAGGGCTTTGGAAAGTTTTAACCGGGTTTAGCCAGTGTGAACATGTCTCTCCCTCTTGAAGGGTGGAATGCTACCCCCGCCGCCAGAACTGGCGGGGGGGGGGGGGGGGTAAGGGTTGTATTCCAAAGCGTTTGACACCAAACACGACATGTTTTGATGCAGCCATCCCAAAGCTAGCATTTACCGCGAAGTTATAATGCACTTAAGAGTTTATGGTATGGCTGTATCACAGAACAGGCATAAGGAAGTATTTTCGAATGCTGCAGAGGGGCTCAGCTCATGCTTGGGCACCCTCTGTGAGAAGTTGGCCTGGCATATGCTGGTCACTAGTTATAGTTGCCAACTTGCACCAGTCCAATTCGACTCTTATGGTAGATAGGTTTACGGCAACCTTTTAAAGAAAGCTATCCTAGTGGTAGCTGTGGGGAGCAGCCTTCAGGCTAAGTCTCTGAGGAATGTAAAGCAGCTTGTTTTACCTTATAATCTCTTGAATTACCAAATGAAAGGACACCACACCGGTATATATATCAAATATATATGTATTTATTTCTAGACACACTCTACTAATCTCTTTATGAGATTAGAAGTCAGGAACACATTCAAATATCAACGTTTCACAATAAGTTAAGCACAAATATGGCTGGGGCCCTAGGGGCGTACCAGACCATATACTAAAAAAGAGGTTTAGGAAAGTCGACTTGCAAGGGGACAAGGCCTAGGGCCTGTAGAATCGCTGGGGCTTCACTAATCCACCCAAGGCAGGTAAGTAAAAGACCCACGGGAGACGCGTGCAGTGTGGGAACACACTGAATTAGTGTCCGGTGGAATCCAAGGCTGGATTCAAGATGAAGATGACCTGAAAGCAGAAGGGACAGTGTTCACAGTCACTTGCCTGTGACCCGGGGCCAGGAAGATGGATGCCCACGGAAGTCGGGTGATTTCAGGTGATCAAGGGTGTTTTGACTCTTCACTCACGAGGACCAGGAGGCATCGACGATGACCAGCAGCTGGATTCGGAGTATCCCACGACGTCTGCAGCTGACTGAGGTGTCGGCAACCGGATTGGAGCCAACAAGCCTTGGCAACAGCAAGTCTCGTGAAAAGTAAATTAAGTCAATGGTGTAGACCAGCAAGGTCTGAGGGACTCACCCAGCGAGGGTAAGTGAGGGCAGGCCTGGAGCAGCCAGGGGAGTCCTTTGGTTCAATCAGAAAGTCTTCAGGGGACCCACAAGCCAACGGGCAAGGGATCGCGAAGACGCCTCGTGAGGAAATGCTTTGCAGGAGCTCACGGTCACTCAGGACGGGGTAGGCCTCTGGTTTTCGGTGCACAACCTGCTGGAGGCTTGGGCCACAAATGGTCCAAAGCACAAGTTTGTAGAACGTCGTGAAGGAGTTGCACTCGACAATAGTGCACGGTACCCGGGTATTGCTGTTCCTCGTCACTCGTGGGGTCCACTCGCCTCAGCTGTGCTGGGGACTCACAATAGCCGTCGAGAAGTCAGGAGATCCGCTTCCGGGGCTGCAGGGACTTCGGGCTCCAGCGGGAGTGGGAAAGTTTGTGACCGTTGAGTCAAAGTTTTGGTGCCTGCCAAGCAGGGGAGTCACTCCTTGACTCCAAGGGAGATTCTTCCGTCTTCCAAAAGTAGTGGAACGTCGAAGGACCAGGTTTCTTCTTGTAAAGCATCGTCCAGGGATATCTAACTTGCAATGGCAAGGGTTTCCTAACTTATACTAAAAGGAAGGGCGGGACTAGCTCTATGACCACTCCTCTGGGAGGGTCAGGGGAGTGGGTGTGGGTGGTTACACCCACTTCCCTTTGTCCAGTTACGCGCCAGAGCAGGGACAGGTAGCCCCTGAACCGGTTTGAGCTGGCATATGCACCGAGGAGCCTACTGCTCCCCCAGTGCAGGACTTCAAAGCACTCTAGGA
The DNA here is from genome assembly GCF_964204655.1 of Triturus cristatus. Taxonomy (NCBI): domain Eukaryota; kingdom Metazoa; phylum Chordata; class Amphibia; order Caudata; family Salamandridae; genus Triturus; species Triturus cristatus. The sequence goes on from NC_140584.1 coordinate 1,196,207,139, forward strand.
GTGCACCGACCCAGCCCCAATACACTAAATCCTGTCTGGAAGGTGGTGACACCTCCCTGTGACAGGATGCCTATTGTTGGGCCTCCTCCACTGCGAGTTTCAGTCAGCAGCAGGAGGGCAGCCCAGTGTCTGTGCTGGTGGCATCCATTTTGTGATGCCAGGGCTCTTACAGATTTCTACTGTGTTTCCACAGTGGGTACATGTCATCCCCTCTAGAAGGGTGGGATCATACTCCCACACCAGTTACTGGTGTGGGGGTATGATTCCAAGACAACATGTTTTGATGAAGTCATTCCAAAGTTAACATTTACTGGGAGGTTATAATGCACTTAAGAGTATATGGTTTAACTGCATCCACAAACAGCCACAGAGAATAGACTCTGCGGGCTGCAGAGAGGTCGTACTCATACAGAGGCACCCCCTCACATTGTAAACCAAGCACCCTGCCCTGAGGATTGATAGGGCCTGCTTTAGGGGTGACTGATAGGTTAATATGTGTGGGTATGGTGAGATATAGGAACCTATACCTCAGTGAGGAGTGCTAACACTACCTCACCCAGGCTGCAGTAGCAGGCCTGTGGTGTCAGATTTAGTCTGCTTCCCAGGGGTGGCATAATACATGCTTCAGCCCCTGGTAGGCCTGTGAAGTACCTATGCCCTTGGTACCTAAGGTACCATATACTAGGGGCTCATAAGGTACCACAGTATCCAATCACTAGTGCATCTAATATGCACTACAAGTTGTTAAGAGAGAACAGAGAGACTGGGCCCTGATTTGCAGGGACCCAGCCAGACTATAGCCAGAAACCAGTGTTAACATCAGAAAAAAAGTCGGGGCCACATAAGTGCAGATCCTACTCTCCTACACCCTCTCACATAAAACCAAGCGCTCTGCCTTCAGGATTGTCAAGGCCTGCCATAGGAATGGCTTATAGGTTTATATATGTCTGTATAAGGTAGTGATATAGGTAGCCTATGCCACAGTAAGGGGTGCAAGCACACCCTTACCCAGGTTGCAGTAGCAGACCTGTGGTGTCATTTTGGAGTGCTTCCCAGGGGTGGCATAATACATGCTGCAGCCCCTGGTAGGCCTCTGAGGTACCTATGCCCTAGGTACATAGTATACCATATGCTAGGGGCTTATAAGGCACTCCAGAATCCAATTAGATATGTACCTAATGTACATGGAAACCATTTTAGAGAGGAAGCAGCTAGGCTGTGGTCCTGATTAGCAGGGCCGCAGCCAGGCTAAGGTCGAAAAACAGTCAAACACCAGCAAAAAGTGGGGGTACCCATGTGAAGCACATCCTACCTTCCTACACCAGTCTCGATAGAAAACTATTGCTAACTCTGTCCAGGTGATCTGTTGTTACAATAGACCAAAAATGTGTCTGAAAGTACGTCAGGAAAAAATATTGGGGAGAAAGTAAAATCGGGCCATAGACAAAGTAAAGGGACGGATAATTACAATGCAGTGATATGTACGGATTATGTACAAAACACGGTAAGGTAAGGGAAAATAAGAGAATATGCTGTTTGCCTGCGTTAAATAAACAATAAATAATTGGTAGAAAGGGATATGTACTCAAAAACACACCTATTAAGGAAAACAATAGAATTAACATTAGACTAATAGGATAGGATAGATTTTATAGAGCGCACTAAAACCCGAAGGTGCCAAAGCGCAGCAGCAGAACAGAAAAACAAGCAGGAGCAATGCAGCTATGAGTCAGGAATCTGAGAAGAAAAAAGCCAGGGTTTCAGATGTTTTTGAAAGGAGATAAGAGAATCTGCTTCTGAGACATAGATAGGAAGAGTGTACCACAGCTTGGAGGCAGCCACTGAAAAAGAGCGTCCCCCCCATCTAGTCTTCCGAAATCTGGGGATCCTGAGTTTTTGGCAGCCTGAGGATCTAAGTGGTCTGCCAGGAATGTACCAATGAAAGCGTTTATTCATTTGGGTGGGTCCTTTGTGATGTAGAGCGTTGCAAGAAATTCACCTCCTGATCGAGAGCCAATGTAGGGAACGTATCCCTTCTCTGGCCAAGTGCTGTTTGGGTATGCTCAGAATCAGACGGACTTCCGTATTCTGTTCGACCTGAAGGTTGTTCAAGGAGGAACTATTGATGTTAAGGTAAAGTGCATTGCAGTAGTCCTTCTGTGAAGTGACAAGGGCGATAGTAACTGTCTGGTGCAATTCTGATAGAATGTTAGGGAAGATCTTTCTCAGGGTCCTGGTGATGTAGAAACAAGTGCTAGTAATGCAACTGACCTGTGCATCAAAACTTAGAGTGTTATCAAAAATGACCCCAAGGTTTTTAGCTGACTTGACAGGGGTGGCGATGGATCTGCAGACATTTGGCCAATGAATGTTGGACCATATGGAATTATGAGAGCAAATCACAAGCACTTCAGTCTTTTCTGCATTAATCTTGAGTGAGTTGTCTCTCATCCAGCAGATAATGCTGGACGTGCACTGGTTGACCCTTTCCGCCACTAAAGGCTGGTCGTTAGAAACAAAACAAAATTATATTCCGATTGTAATATGCAAATGCCTTAAAAATAGGAACCTGTAATTATTTAACAAATATGATCTCCCAAGATTTATCCTGAACAAATGAAAGGTCCTGTTTTTATCCCACGGGACCCTTGTCCAACCTAATATTTCTTTACTTTGAAAGGCGCTGGTCTGCGCTCAACTCATCAACCACAGAATCTGTTACGTCACTTCCACTCAGCGAAAACTAACTGGCGCAGGAAATGGTACAGACTCTAGACCAAAGCCATCGACAAGGGGGCAAGCGCGGTTGGAATCTACCCCCTCGGTGTAGTCATCAACCTCAAACCCACATTTAATAAATAAGTCAATCAGTAAACACTTTACGCCATCGACGCCAACGCCGACAACGCCAACAACGCTAACAATGCCAACACCAACGCTAACGCCAGTGCCAGCAATGCCTGCCCAAAGCCAACTAGGAAAAAGTATGTTATACAGCAGGGCACAGTACATTCAACACCACAAACTGCTCCTGGCCTGAGCTGCGAAACAGGAAGTCCAGATAATGAGACACGGCTACCCTATGGGATTAGCGCCGGAATGGAGAAAGACGGGTTAGAGCTGGGAGACTCAGAAGTCTTTGAATCAGTCACATGGCCAGAATGTTCCGGCACACATGAGAAAAGGCTTGAAGCCTTAGACCTTCCTTTGTTTGGGGAGAAAGAGCAAGACATAATGGCGCAAGTACATCAAGAAATATTGGAAATCTCATCGGTTTTAGAGCACACGGAAGTGCCAAGAGGGTCACAAGAGGAATTAAGTCAGGGGAAATTGGAAGTCTTGGAAATATCGTCAACATTGGAGCAGACAAATAGAGACAGCCAACATATTCACGCAGAGGCTAAAACAAATTTACAGGCAGGGGGCGGGGGCGGGTACAACCAGTATAATTTGTCTCAATTCCCAGCCCTGATACAGAGTTCATCAATAATTCAAAGCTTTGTTCTGGATCAAAATTCACTCTCGTTGCAGGAGGTACAGGAGGAACAGAAAGAGAATAGCCTTTTGGGAAATCAGAATTTGCTTCACTCAACCACCGAAACAAAATGTACACTCCACAACGGATGTTTCAACCAAAATTCTCTGCTATCCTCAATAAATACTACATTAGCAACAACCATCAACGCACTTACGTGGCAAACGCAAAAATTGGAAACTCAAATGGATACTATACAGGCTCTCGCAATAGCCATGATTAACATTGAAACTAAAATCAACACCCTAGACGGAAAAATGGAGTCGTTGAGGCTGCAACCAACTGCTAGGTGCTCATGCCTTCCAATTGTAGAGAAACTTAGCACTTTGCCTGAAGTGCTAACATCCATCATAATAGAATTAAAGCAAAGACAAGAGGCAACTATAGTTCAGAATAGTCAAAGGGCCTGCAGAAAATGGCACACAAAACGGCACGAATAGCCCGGCAGGAGTTACAATCCCCCCAAATGAACAACAAACTGAAATTGGAGTGAGCACTGTAAACAACCGAGGGGAAAACTGGCTTAGCAGAAACAAATCCGACACTGACGAACACACAAGACAGTAAACAATTTTGTGCGCAGGCATATCTCCATTAGTTTTGCAGTCACCATCAGCCCCCCGTCAAAGGAAAACATCGCCTGAGGAATCTATAATCTATGAGAACTCACATGGTAACAACAGTGGGGTCACAAAATTAGAGCACACCACAGAACTGAGTAAAACCCTTTCAAGAATGGCAGAGAAACGCCTGAAAAAACAGGCCAAAAACTTAAAACAACAAAGAAAGGCAAAGGATTTACAACTGGGCGCTAGAGAATCCATTGATGTCCGACCTAAAAAAAAAACTCGCAACACAGGTGCCCACACACAAGAACCTTGAACCACAGAAAGTTTTTCCGATCTTCCAAAGAGAAAGCCAGGCAAAATATCAAACTATACCAAATAATCCTATATTCCAAACAATTTCGAATGGACCAGTCAACAATAAGGAAGAGCAGTCACAGCACAAATCAGATGAGTCTCCGCAATTGGTCAGTATAGGCAGTCTGAATAAGGTATAGCACGAAGAAAGCCATAGGAAAATTCAGCTGACAGCACTAAATAGAGAAGTGATAGCATCTACATCACTGAATAATAGTGAGTTACAGGGGTCCCGAGAAGCCAATATCGCCCACAAAGTATCTCCAACAAATACGTGACGATTTGCCACACATTCCCTTATGGCCAACCAACCAGTACAAGGATATAAAGAGGAGAAGAATAATACAATTATTTTTACACCTGAATACACATCACGGGGAAGTACGGACACATTCAACAGGTCCAACATTCTACACATTTTTCATCACATCCCAGAGCTCTCAACCATCTCCAGTGAAGACCTCACCCAAGTTCAATTTAAAATCCTGGACAACAATACAACCAGAGAGTCAACAATACTAAAATGAACTGACGGCTCGTTTGTACAAAAAATTATGAAAGAAAAAGAAAGGTTTGCAAACTGGGGGATTAATGTTCACACCGCAGAAGAAGAGAAAAATCCATTTATGCTAAAAAGAGGATTGCGTTTAAATCCAACACAGCTTCCACGAAAGTCCATCTTAAAAGGGACAAATTATGTCCCTCGCACAACAGCATTCCCTAACATAAAAATTCAGTGTTTGCCCGAGTCCGCTCAAACAAAGCGCACGTGCTCCTAGCATACAAGGAAATGGTTGCCTGAGCAATAAATGAACTTCCTCAAAATAATCCCATGGAATGTTTATGGGCTAAAAGCCTCATTACAGAACAAGGAAGTATTTGAATTCTTGCAGTCAGGGGACCTGGTATGTCTGCAAGAAACTCGGTCGCTCATCCCAATGGCCATACCAGACTTCATGGAATTTCAACAGCCTGCAAAAAAGCGTAACATGTTTGGAAGACCGTCGGGGGGCTTATCAATATACACGCGGATTAGTAGCAACATAAAAATAAAACCTTTATTAAATATGGACATGGTTCAGGCAGTCCTAGTACAATGATTGAAATTAAACGGATGCCCAATAAAGATCATTCTTGTGAATATCTACTTGAATAGCAATGAGGCCCCCAGACACAGTGACATGAAAACTCTAGTGGATACCCTTGAGGAATTACTGAGCAGTCAACCAAACTGTGGGATCGTAATAGCCGGAGATATTAATACGAAAAACCTTGGAATGAAACCAGACAAAGCTTTGCCCTCAGATAAAGCAGGAATGACGATGAATAAATTCTTAAATATACACAGATTAAAATCAATACAAACGTGCCATGGTATTAAATTGGCCTCCAACAAAGACACACAGGGGCTATTTAAATCACCAATTGATTATATTTTTACATGTGGTCGCCTCTATGGGCAAGTGACGGAATTTCAAAAACTTCCTATCCCAACTAGTGACCATCTCCCACTTGCCATATCTATCATCCTACACACGGCCCGCCTTCAGACCATCATCTCTGTGGGTAATGCCAATGGAGAAGAAATATATGTTTTGCCAAGGAGACTAAAGTGGACAAAAATAGACACAGCAGCCCTAACACGGTGGAAAAATAATTGGCCTGGAACTGCCGAAGATTTCACGACAGGTAATATTAATGAGAATTGGACTAAATTAATGACTATGGTATACCAAATTCTGAAAGGTAAAAAACACTCTCCAGTCGCTATAGAAACGTCTTGTCGCCAATTTCCTCCACGATGCGAAAATGTGGAGCAAAGTAAGAGGTCACTCAGAACAGCCACACGGATCCATAAGCAAAACGGAAAATACGAAACATATCAAAACCAACTCCTAGCAAAGAAAATCCATAGGAAATACGCGTGGGACAATAAAAGAAAACAACAAGACTCGGAGTGGCTACATGTCTTTTCCTTGCTAAATCCAAATAAACAGGCTGAGTTCTGGGCATACATTAACAAGCTCTCTGGTCATAGCCAAGATAGGTGCAATGTGGTTGCTAGTGACATATGGATAACCTATGTAACAACATTATATTATGACGCACAAAACCTTACATCTGCGCACAACCAAGAGCTCTCTTCCATCACCGCTCTGTCCGAAACTTCACTAGTAGCCGCAGAAGACAAATCCGGATCGGCAGTGGTAAGGAACGTATCAAATATGGAGATACCTCCAGAAGCCCTGGTCGTAGGGAAACACGTGACAACAATTAAAAAAAATATTAGAAAGGATGGGGCACCAGGCCCTAACGGGTTACCAGGGCAATTATTTAAAGAAGACCGCGACTTCTGGAGTAGCATACTCACGCCGCTCTACTAGCATTGTCTGGCAAATTCAACAATTCCAGAGACTTGGAAAGGATCTTTATTACAACCTATCCATAAAAAGGGCAATACCGGGGACCCCTCAAACTACAGGTTGATAGCCCTTTTAGACATTGAGGCTAAAGGTTATGTTAGTCTCCTCCTACAAGACCTGCAGACGTGGGCTGATGAAAATGAAATCCTACCGAGATGCCAAAAGGGCTTTAGGCCAGGCGCGTCCACAATGGATAATATTTTAGCCCTTGCTTACATTGTTGAAAATAGGCCTCAGCTAGGCCTACCAGTGCAAGGGGTTCGCCCTTCTCTGCACAGAGTCCTCAGACTATTGGAAAGAAGTTGGCACAGAAACTGAAATAGAAAATACAGAGTTTAATAGACCTCATGAGGTGGAACTACATTCAGACAGCACCCTTCGGTATTGAATGAAGTAGCACACTGAACAGCAGGGCCATGGTCCTTTTATACCCACTCAGGGGCTAAAAGAAGACGGTACAAATATACTTGAGAGGAGTTATGCACAGATATGGTCATACAGAAACTGCACAGTCGACAAGTGGGAGGAGTTGACAGTTTGCTAACACTGGTAAACATATCCTGACAGTTACATGATACTAGCAGCTGCAAACTCAACTGGGCATGTGCGGAAGTAGAGGATACTAAATATAGTTTGTTGCTAGGCAGATTACAAGAGCAGTCAACACTAAGGGAGGACAAAGCACATGGTGAGCACATGGCAAACAAAATGGCTGCCAGAAATACAAAATGGATTCTGCAACATGGACAAGATAGCCTCTAAATACCAGATGGATTCCGCTAATGCTAATCCAATCGCTGCCAATTTACATGACCCTTTTAGCATTAGCTGAAGACATCTGTTCCTCTAGGGTAATCTAAATATGTATCACTTACATCTATTAACAATATTTCAGCCACTTCTTTATTCAACATTTGTTGGGCCTTGATCTCTTCAATATTCCTTTTAACAGGTATACAAGCAGAAATGCAAATGGAGCAAAGCATTGCACCACATTGGATGCATACACAGCATGTAAATAAAACAGTAATAATTATACACAAGATAGTTAATAGCTTCCAGCCCCAAGCAGAAACGAGAGTCCAGAACCATCCAGCTAGAGTCCAAGTACCAGTCTCTGGATAAATTTCTGCAGCAATCTTATGCAGTTTTGATATTGCGTCATATACTGAAGGTGAGTGATCTGGTATGAATACACAACAGCTGCTACCGATGATGCGACATGCACCACCTCGATCAGCCAGAACAACATCTAGAACCATTCGATTCTGGAGAGCTACAATCCTTGCAATTTGCAGCTCCTCTGTAATATTTCCAAGCGCCAAGGCTGTCTGATTGATAACAGCTTCCACAACTCTAGTCAATCGTCTAATTTTCCTACTGTTTAATGCAGCTCCCACAAAGAAGAACAAACCCAGATTAAAATCAACATACTGTTGTAGAGTGGTATCTGTTTGGTCTACTTCGTGGACACTTATTGTCCTCTTATATCTGTTCTTAGAGATATCAGTAAATAACTTAAAGTCTCGGTGGTAGGATGCAGGTGCCAGAAACACAGGGGGCAATAGAAAAGATACATAGCATACGCCTGACCATCCAACAGGTAGGTGATAATATCCGTGGCTACCACAGATAAAGTAAGTATTGGGTGAGGCTATGAAAGTGCTATTATTTGTACCCTCAATAGGCAGAATCACAGTACATTCACTTGTCCCCACTGGAATTCTTCCAACACTGCTTACACATAAATCTGCTTTAGCTCTAGTAACAGAAATCACAAATTGTTTATTACTAGGAAAAGCTCTCATATTTGTGAAAATATATGGCGTTGAAATATTGTCCGGTTGATACTCTTCCCATTCCCATTTAGTCCCGTTGGCTTGAGGATAACCATCGTTGTCTTGGTAGCATACTTTATTGAGGCGAAAAAGAAGCCCACCTACTGTGCGGAAGTAGAGGATACTAAATATAGTTTGTTGCTAGGCAGATTACAAGAGCAGTCAACACTAAGGGAGGACAAAGCACATGGTGAGCACATGGCAAACAAAATGGCTGCCAGAAATACAAAATGGATTCTACAACATGGACAAGATAGCCTCTAAATACCAGATGGATTCCTCTAATGCTAATCCAATCGCTGCCAATTTACAACAGACAACCCTTTTAGCATTAGCTGAAGACATCTGTTCCTCTAGGGTAATCTAAATATGTATCACTTACATCTATTAACATTATTTCGGCCACTTCTTTATTCAACATTTGTTGGGCCTTGATCTCTTCAATATTCCTTTTAACAGGTATACAAGCAGAAATGCAAATGGAGCAAAGCATTGGACCACATTGGATGCATACACAGCATGTAAATAAAACAGTAATAATTATACACAAGATAGTTAATAGCTTCCAGCCCCAAGCAGAAACGAGAGTCCAGAACCATCCAGCTAGAGTCCAAGTACCAGTCTCTGGATGAATTTCTGCAGCAATCTTATGCAGTTTTGATATTGCGTCATATACTGAAGGTGAGTGATCTGGTATGAATACACAACAGCTGCTACCGATGATGCGACATGCACCACCTCGATCAGCCAGAACAACATCTAGAACCATTCGATTCTGGAGAGCTACAATCCTTGCAATTTGCAGCTCCTCTGTAATATTTCCAAGCGCCGAGGCTGTCTGATTGGTAACAGCTTCCACAACTCTAGTCAATCGTCTAATTTTCCTACTGTTTAATGCAGCTCCCACAAAGAAGAACAAACCCAGATTAAAATCAACATACTGTTGTAGAGTGGTATCTATTTGGTCTACTTCGTCAACACTTATTGTCCTCTTATATCTGTTCTTAGAGATATCAGTAAATAACTTAAAGTCTCGGTGGTAGGATGCAGGTGCCAGAAACACAGGGGGCAATAGAAAAGATACATAGCATACGCCTGACCATCCAACAGGTAGGTGATAATATCCGTGGCTACCACAGATAAAGTAAGTATTGGGTGAGGCTATGAAAGTGCTATTATTTGTACCCTCAATAGGCAGAATCACAGTACATTCACTTTTCCCCACTGGAATTCTTCCAACACTGCTTACACATAAATCTGCTTTAGCTCTAGTAACAGAAATCACAAATTGTTTATTACTAGGAAAAGTTCTCATATTTGTGAAAATATATGGCGTTGAAATATTGTCCGGTTGATACTCTTCCCATTCCCATTTAGTCCCGTTGGCTTGAGGATAACCATCGTTGTCTTGGTAGCATACTTTATTGAGGCGAAAAAGAAGCCCACCTACTGTACGTTTCCCAGATGCAAACAAAAGCGCATACCAAGCTTGGCAAGAACCATTATGAGAAAAGGGAAGGGGAATAAAAGGTGTTCCTCCTTTCTTCTGATGTGCAGGTATCATCCCACACACCCAACAGTTGGTAGTATTTGTAGCATTGTGAGTATGATGCAACATCTGAATGAAGGTATTATTCAAGTAGGATTGTCGATGCTTCTGCTCATGATAGGGAAGCGTGAAGTAGTGGTGTTCAACTGGTACCGGAGTAGTGGCAATCAAAAGTTCTCGGGCAGGAGCCACCTTCTCAACGAACCAGGTTATTTCTGCTACAGCCACCATAGCAACAACAAACCCCATAGTACAAATGATCTTCCTCTTAGAAACAGTGGATCTTATTATGGACATAATCGGCTTATTTGTTAAAACAACCGTTGGAGCTCTTATCCCTGGGCAGCCGTTGATTTCTTCACCGAGGGTCAAGACGGGTGTCGCTACACTACACAGAACTGATCCCCCCCCTTGCCACATCGGCATTCCGCTTCACTAACCCAGGGAGGTTGCTCAACCAGTCTTTTTCGACGATGCAGGCTCTTTCCGTGGTCTCAGTTGGTATCGGGATACTCCAGGAATCGTGTGGTCCGGGAAGACTTCCTCAGGTTCGTCAGGTGATATGGCCTGGCCTTTCTCTGTATCCAAGATGTCCCGATGGTCGATCAAAGCAACAGGATCCACCAAGGTAGACGGCACTTTCTTGCAGTGGGTGGAGTGCACCCAACTCCTCCTATTCGTTACTCGAACCGCAGTTCTCGTCAATAGGAGCACCTGCTCCGGGCCGCGCCACCTCGGTTCCAAGCTGCTCGACCTCTGGAACGATTTGATCATCACCTGATCTCCAGCCGGAGTCCATGGCCTTCACCTGCAGACCTGTCCGGAAGAGCTTCTCGAACCTGTTGATGAATAGAGACCAAACTGTCAGTCAATTGTGCTAAATAGTCACTCATCAATACACACGGTACGTCGTGTAGGGGACGTGGCTTAGGAATTCCCCAAATGTTCATAGGCCTGCCGAACACCACCTCATAGGGAGTAAGGCCAGACCGCGAATGTGGCACTGATCTAATGGACAACAGTGCCAAAGGTAACGCGTCTGCCCATTTCAGGGATGTGGAGGCTAGTATTTTCGCCAATTTTAATTTAAGTGTGGCGTTATACCTCTCCACTAACCCTGCTGATTGTGGATGAAAGGCGGCGTGGAACTTTTGTGTTATTCCTAACCCCTTCAAGACATATTCGACAACTTGCCCAATGAAATGGGGACCGTTATCACTCCATAAAAATGTACAAACACCAAATCTAGGAAAAAATTCCTTCAAAAGCACCTTTGCAGTGGTGAGAGCTGTATTGTCCTTCGTAGGGTATGCCTCAATCCACTTACTGAAGGCGCATACCACTACTAGGACATACTTTAAGTTATTACAGCGCTCGAGCTGGATGTAATCCATTTGCAAGACTTCAAAAGGTGCAGTTGGCGTAGCAAACCCTCCTGTTGGAGTTTGTGTCCCTTTTCTAGGGTTATGCTGAAGACAAATCAGACAGGACTGTACCATCTTTTTAGCTGTGCCGGCAATTTCTGGATGCTCCCAAACTTGCGTAAGCAATTTCGTTATCGAGGAGGCTCCAACATGTGCCGGCCCATGTGCCATATGAATCATAGGTTGTAAATAAGCTGTCGGCAATCTCCACTTACTCATCTCTTTATTCCTCCAACAGCCCTCATCATCCAATGTTCCTTCCTTGGACCATTGCTCAATTTCTTCTGCAGATGCAGATCTCTGCATATCTAGCACTTCCTGCCTGGTATCATGCCAGCGTTCAGCTTGTGACTTTACTACATACATGGACGTGGTGCTTCGCTGCATGGCAGTTTCACAGGCTGTTTGGTCTGCAAAAGCATTGCCTCGCCCTATCTTATCAACTATTTTCTTATGTGCGCTACATTTAACAATCGCTATTCTCTTCGGGTATGTTAAAGCAGTCAAGAGATTATGCACTAATTCTCCATGCATTATCTGCACCCCATGGGATGTAAGAAAACCCCTCTCCTTCCAGAGTAGCCCAAAATCATGAGCCACTCCGAAGGCATAGCGACTGTCTGTATAAATATTCACAGATAAGTCAGTACTGAGTTCACACGCTCGTGTCAATGCTATTAGCTCAGCTGCCTGAGCTGACTTCTGTGGGATACGAGCTGTCTCAACTACCGTCTGAAGTGTTGTAATTGCATATGCAGCTGACGTTGTACCATCTGGTAACTTCAAACAGGACCCATCAACCCATAGCTCCCCATCGACACTTAAAAGGGGCGTGTCTTGTAAATCAACACGACCCTTTGTCTGTTCCTCAGTAAGGAATATACAATCATGAGACTCCTGTGACTGAGCCTGAGTCACCGGGTATGGCAACAAAGTGGCTGGGTTTAATGTCGCACATCTCTTTAGTGTAATGTGAGGGGCCAACAATGTCAATTCATATCCTGTCAGACGAGCGCTAGTTAAATGTTGCGTCTTCGTCTGATTTAAAAGGGCATCAACCGCATGGGGTACTAGCACCAACAGCTTATGTGACAAAACTATCCCTTCACTCTGACGTATTGACACAGCTGTTGCTGCAACTGAACGGAAACACCCAGGTAACGCACGAGCAACAGGATCAAGAACTGCTGAAAAATATGCACAGGGACGCTGTTTGTCGCCGTGTGTCTGCACTAAAACTGACAATGCGCATCCATCTTTCTCGTGTACATATAATGAAAAAGACTTAGTATAATCTGGAGTTCCTAACACTGGTGCTGAACAAAGAGCTTGTTGTAACTGTCGGAAAGCAGTCTCACACTCATCTGTCCATGGAAGGGGCATTGGGGTGTCTTTGGTTAAAAGTGCCAACAAGGGTTTAACAATATGTGAAAATCCTAATATCCATTGCCTACAAAAAGAAGTAAGGCCAATGAATGCACGGACATCTTTCTGAGTACGGGGCACTGGTGTGTCTAAAATGGCTTGAATGCGATCTGGTGTAAGTGCACGTCCCTCCTTAGACAGAAGGTGACCTAAGTAGGTTACCTTCGGTCTACAATATTGCAATTTCTTTCGTGATACTTTGTGATGATGGGAAGCAAGAAAGGACAGCAAGGACAAAGTACATTTTTCACACTGTTCAGGGGTGTCAGCTGCCAACAAGATGTCATCGACATATTGTATGAGAGCCACTCCTTCAGACAAAACAAAAGAATCAAGTTGTCTTTTCAATGCTTGACTGTAAATATTAGGACTCTCAGTATAGCCTTGAGGAACTCTACAGAATCTATACGATCGATTATTCAGGGTAAAACCGAACAAATATCGGCTGTCAGGATGAATAGGGATCGAAAAGAAAGCATTCTTCAAATCTATCACAGAAAATGTAGTCGCAGTTGGGGGAACCAGAGTAAGAAGTGTGGTTATATCAGAAACCACGGGGTATTGTGGTACTACAATCTTGTTAACTTCTCGCAAATCAATAATAAATCTGTAGACCTTAGTGTCAGTATCTTTTTTCAGAATAGGAAGAATCGGACTGTTACAAATATTGTAGGGAACTTCCTCAACAACCCCCACTGCAATAAGATCACGGACAATACATGTGATTGCTTCTTCACCTTCCTGTGAAATTTTGTATTGAGGCAAACGTGGCAATACAGCGCCCTCCTTGACACTAATGTGTACTGGTGGAATAACCATTTGCCCTACATCAGTATCTGAAGTAGCCCACAAAGTACTAGGAAGTGAGGCTAATGCAACATCCTCTTTAGCAAGACAAGCTCTCTCCGCCACAGGATGGTTGTCATTCAAGATAACACGGACACCTTCTGGAGAACAGCGTATCGTAGCCCTGAAATACTTAAGCATATCAAGACCCACAATATTGTCTGGTGTATTCGGGGAAAGCAAAAATGGACATGGAGCAGTAAATTTATCCACATGGAATGCAAGTGGTTGCGACAATGGGCTAAGGGAAGGGGTTCCATCGAAACCTATCGATGTAATGATTAAGTCAGACAGGGGAGCCCTTGGGACCAATTGTTTAGAGAAGGCACTACGAGTAGCTCCTGTATCAACCAGAAACTGATCAGTGGAGCCCAGAACATTTGCTGTAACATGGGGACCCCTCTGATCTACTGGAACTTCAACTGATTCCTTACCCCATCTTAGGCAATCCTATGCATGAGCAGAATCTTGAGAATCAGATGGCACATAATCAGACATTTGATATTGGTTCCTTCTATCAAAAGTGTTAAACCCATCCTGCCCACGTATATTAGTATCAAACCTAGCACGATCACCTGTGTTTCCTCTAGGCCCTGAATATCCTGGTCGAGTTCTCATTTGTCCCCGACCACGTGTATACTGCGGAGCACGTAGTGCTGGGCAATCCGAAGCCCAGTGGCCAAATTTCTTACAGTATGCACACTGGTCAGCAGACAAATTCGAACGAGTATAAGAAGTGAAAGATGAACCATAAGACCCACGTCCACCCCTATCGCTACCTCTGAAAGACGGACCATAAGCCTGAGCCAACATAATCTTCATTTTCAATTCTTTAGTCCTTTTGTCCTCATTACCCTTTGCCTCTAATTCCTGGCGCTCATAATACTGGGCCATAGTCAAAAGGGAGACCGGGGAAGACGTGGTCCAGGAACTCTCACTGGCCTTTAGGCGACTAGCTATTCCTGGCAACAGGTTTGCGACATATTTATCGACAAACAGATGTCTGCCTGTGTCATCTGTCAAAGACTGGCCACTAAAATCGTGGAATGCTTCTTCAAAGCGTGTAAAGAAATCAGAGACCGATTCATCTGCCTTTTGCTTACAAGATGCTAAAAAAGTCCAATCTATCTTTTTAGGAGGAATAATCGTTTTTAACTTGACTAATATAGCTGCAGGGAGATCTAAAATTAACTGACATGGCTTCTGTGCGGGTTCCCTTTCGGCATCCATTCGTTCTAAGTCTTTCCATAATGCCCCAAAAGCTGCCTGATCATCAATTTTACGAACAGTTCTCCACATATCAGGTGGTAATATCAATCCAAAAAATAAATCAATATCAGGCAAAGTCATAGTGCAAGAACTAATAGCACCTTCAACTTCCTCATAAAAAGCGGCTGGATTTTTCTGCGGATCAGGCAATGCAGTTTTAAGTGCCATAACATCCGTCCTATTCCAAGGAGTGTAAACCCAATTATAAATAAAATAACCCTTTGCATCAAGAGAGGCCTTATCATCGCTTGTACCCTGTCCTTTAGGAGGAACATACAAGGGCGCGGCCTCCCGCATAGGTTTCGCATGGACTATCATAATCTTATCTGTTCCGGAGGTAGAAGCTTGTGCCATGCCGGTCTGAGAGGTCTGCACAGCCCCGTCTGCAGTCTTTTTCTCCTCTCGCAAGCGGACTGCATCAACACAAAGTTTAACCAAACGCCTGATTGTATCAGCCACCTGGGAGAAAACAAAAAGACCATCACGCATTTGCTTATAATCATCTGTTATATCCTTAGGCTCTAACTCCTTAGAATATTTCCTAAACAACTCAAGGACCTCTCCGGCAAACACCTCTGTAAAATACAGATGCTCCCTTTCATACCACCCTCTCATACTATCAAGAATTTCAGGGGCGGTGGCAGTTCCATGAGCTGCTTTACGAGCAGCAGATCGGAGCTGAGACGAGCGTGCAGCAGTTAACATAGAACGAGTTTCTCGCGTCCAAACTAGAGTCCTCATCTAACTCATGGGGGGGGCAGAAGGAACAGTATACGGAGGTGGAGGACGATCTAATAATAAGGAATCATCTTGTGGTTTAATAAGTATAGGATAAAGGGGCCTCCGAACAGGGTATTGGCCAGTTACCTGTAAAGCGTGCTCCCTATCTTCTCTCTCCTTCAACTCTTTCATTTCTTTGTTCTTTAACTCTAATGCTTTCCCATAAACGGTTTTCCGCTGTTCTTTTTCAATCAAGGCTTGCTCACGTTTCATCCGTTCACGCACTTCTTTCTCCCACATTCATACACAATCAAACATATCGTGCCTAGTCTTTCGTTAAAACATACATTGCTCCACATACTCAATCTTTCGTAAATCAAATGACCCATACATAGGCCAACGCAACTCAGGATCCTTACGCGTATATTTATTCCATAATGTGCTGTACATTATAGAAGAAAGACCATACTTAATGTACATATCCCTATTAGGCGTCCCCTCCGGGGGGGGCGGTTGTGCTTCATTAAGACTCAAAGTGGTACCATTACAAAAGCAACACATCCTACGAAGTGTGCTAAAGACAGGCATGCCAAAAATAGTGCAGAATATGCAGTATTAAAATCAAAGTAGCACTTAAGGTACCTTTAGTACGATGTGCCGTTCAAATAAATTCAGTTAGAGAAAATTCTCCTCATTACCTGCCTATGTGAATTGCAAGTCACATATGTCAAAACAAACCAAGTTGGCCAACACAAATATACAATCTCAAAGCCACAGTAAGCGTTACTAAACTACCTTACCAATCACAGGCATCAAAACCAACAGCAAGCGCCGCAGAAGGACACTTACCAATCACTTGGTGTCCAGATTCATCCTGCCAAGTTCTAAAATCGACCAAATGGTCACTGCACGGCGAATCAACAGAAGAGATCTCAGTCAAGGACCGGCGCCACCTGGATGGTCAGATCAGAAAGAAAGGAAAAACCGCCGCGGATGCCAAGACTCGGGTCTTATCGGGCAGTGATCACGTCCAGAGCGAGATTCCAATCCTTCGTCGCGACCAATCCTTCGGGCATCCGAGTTCTCGATGAGCCCCGAGTTGGGCGCCAATTTGTAGAAAATAGGCCTCAGCTAGGCCTACCAGTGCAAGGGGTTCACCCTTCTCTGCACAGAGTCCTCAGACTATTGGAAAGAAGTTGGCACAGAAACTGAAATAGAAAATACAGAGTTTAATAGACCTCATGAGGTGGAACTACATTCAGACAGCACCCTTCGGTATTGAATGAAGTAGCACACTGAACAGCAGGGCCATGGTCCTTTTATACCCACTCAGGGGCTAAAAGAAGACGGTACAAATATACTTGAGAGGAGTTATGCACAGATATGGTCATACAGAAACTGCACAGTCGACAAGTGGGAGGAGTTGACAGTTTGCTAACACTGGTAAACATATCCTGACAGTTACATGATACTAGCAGCTGCAAACTCAACTGGGCATGTGCGGAAGTAGAGGATACTAAATATAGTTTGTTGCTAGGCAGATTACAAGAGCAGTCAACACTAAGGGAGGACAAAGCACATGGTGAGCACATGGCAAACAAAATGGCTGCCAGAAATACAAAATGGATTCTACAACATGGACAAGATAGCCTCTAAATACCAGATGGATTCCGCTAATGCTAATCCAATCGCTGCCAATTTACAACAACATGATAGAACAGACTACACAGAAAAAGTCTCTTCCTCTATTTGCATGCTTCGTGGACTACTCCGCGGCCTTAGACGCAGTCTATCAGAGTCTGTTGTGGCGGAAACTACAAGGTTGGGGGATATCAGAGACTCTTTTAAAGGCAATAATTAGCCTTTATACTGGAACTTGTGTACGGGTGAAAACTTCAATGAATTCTGCTACTAAAAAGATCCCAACAGACCGTGGTCTAAAACAAGGTTGCGTATTGGCACCTTTGCTTTTTAACTTATACACGGCAGACCTTGCCAAAACAATCCTCAATGCAAATCTTCTATCTCCGAAAATTGGCTCAAACAGATTATTTTTAATACAATATGCGGACGATATGGTGCTATTAGATCACACAAAAGTAGGCATGCAAAGACTATTGTATGCATTAAATCTTTACAACAATAAGAATGACCTAAGAGCAAATGTAGGAAAAACAAAGGTAATTATATTCGGAAAGTATGCCAACAAACTCGGACAACATTGGAGGTTGGGCAACTTGAAGATAACAACAGTAACCAAATATAATTACTTAGGGGTCTGGCTGATGAGTAATCGGAAATCAACAGCTTACCTGGCTTCAGCCGAAACAAAGGCCAAGGCAGTGACGTTTGCCTTGTGCAAGCTTTTTGCCAAACTAAATAGCCCGACAACTAAATCTATTAGAAGAGTTATAAGGGCCAAGCTGCTTCCCTCAATTACATATGGCCAGTTAGCATTCCCTGCGGCTTTTGTTAATAGTCTTGAACATATCAACTCTCGAGCCTACAAGCTAATTTTCCTGATCCCAGCACATACACGTAACATCTTGCTGCGACTGAAATTTGGGCTGAACAAGCAAAACTACGAACATTGGGCAACGTTCGTGCGGTATCATCGAGGGGCTTTTGCGGCCCCTCTGAATACTATGAAGTCAATCCTGAAAATGATTTTTATGAAAGCCAACAATTCATGGAGCAATGGCCTGAAAACTGCCTGCACTGCATTACAGCTTGACATGACCAAATTGCAGGATCTGATCTATCAGCCTGGCACACTAAAATCTATATTAAAAAATCAAGTTAGAGCACTATCCAGGGAAGAAGACATGAAGGTGTTGAATAGTTCCAGAAGTAATATTGGGATACTTGTAAGCTCCTATGAAGATCGGTAATGGCAACCATACCTCGACGCTGCATTAAATAAGACAATTTTAAAGCAAATTTTAACAGCGAGGCTTATGGCCTTGCCGATAAAAGATATCAACAGGTGCTGGAAATCCCTAGAGACAATTACCACCTGCAGACTATGTCACCAGTATGCAGAATCCATGGTTCATCTGGTCTGCATATGCCATTGCCTAACACACACACGTCACATTTTACTAAGACCATTGTTTTTAAAATATGGGACACGTAATTGCAAGGATGCCATGAAACTCTTGTTTAGCCTAGAGACACCGATGGAACTGGCTAGGTTTGCTAAATTTGCACACAAAGTTAAAGAACATTTAAGTAACGCACCTTGCACTTTAGAATTTTAAGACTGCACTTTGGGCACGCCCAGACTTTGATTTGTATGCTGTGACAAGATGTATCTACTTTGCACTTAGTCGAAATCTCTGTTCCAAAATAGGTCTTTGAATGCCTCTCTATGTTGAAATTTTATTCGAATTTGCCAGTTTTGTGAAGTTTCTGCCCAGGGAAAAAGTCCCCGGTTTAAAAAAAAAAAGGAGAGAGCCGGTGCGTACCCATCTCGCACTTTTTATTCCCTGTACTTTTTATAAATTGATACATGGGTTTTAGTGTTTTTATAATCTATGACCTGTATTGTTAGGATTTGTTTTACTGGATGTAGTACATCAAATTTGTAGTAGTTACTGAAGTCTATTGTAGCAAGTAAGTTTTGCGGATATTATATAGGAGACTTTTTGTAACAATTTTTGTTAATTGATACAATAATACATATTCATTCATTCATTCACTCAGCGACAAAAACCACCAGACACCGGGGTGTATCGATATATTGGTACTTTAATACTCTTAAACAGAAACGGTTTTCAAATGTGTAAATCACTGCAACTAAGAATTTCTCACAATAAAGGTTAAGAATAGGAGCACAGTTGGAGCAAAACCAAAATTTAAAAACTGGGACAGGGCTTGATGAAGCCATTAAAAAAAATATTAAAACATGTTCAGAAAGGAATCCATCAAGAAATTTAAAAAGTAATGTGAAGATTTTGGTCTGAAATCACAAAATGTGTGTTTTGTGATGAATTATGATGGATATAAAGCTCTCTCCTCTATCACAACTCAATGCCCATATTACGTCACAACAAAGTCATAGATGCCAACACATGATATGTGAGCTCGCTGATCACATGATGTAAGCATCTCAGGGTCTGGCAGAAATCAATGCATGCCAAGGCTGTGATAGGGAGCTGCTGTGTCTGTAAAGGAGAATGCTCACACATCCTTTTGTTTTCTCTTGGCTTGTAGGTCCCAGCATGCCGCGCTCGGTCAAACCCTGTACTCTTGTGGTCACTGAATGGAGACTCACACATCAGGCCCTGGAATTCAGTTCAGTTCAAAACTGTTTGGTGCAGATTATGAACTGAACAACCTTCATGGCGGTGAGATCCACTGTTGCAGTTTCTCTTCCCACTGCAGCTCCTCATTGGACAGGGGTGTAGCTGTCAGTGGTGCAGCAGGTGCAGCGGCACTGGGGCCCATGTGTAAGGGTCCACTGCAGTCCATTTAGTGTCAGTTTTTTACTATCAAGCCAGGGTAGGCTCAGTTTTCATGCTTGTATCGTGGTAATGGTACCCCTGCTATACCACTGTCCTTTGACCAAGCAAATCACCACATTGGTAGCCCTGACCAGTTCATTCAGTGTCCCCCCTTGATACACGTGTGGCCGGTAATCCATAACATCTCATGACAACAGCTCATTTGGGAAGAGTCCCAGAGATGAAGCTCACAGCTTCAAGGTACCTTGCCTGGGCCACCTTCTGTGTGTTGAAGAAGTGAAAGTTTCTTTCACTGATGAACACAGTAAAAAAAGTGGATGGAAGGACAATGGGTAATATGCTATATCCTTGCAGTACTGTCATTAAGGAGGCTGCTTTCCAAGAATACTGGGAGAGTCGATGCGCTCTTTGGGGGTCGATAGGATGGCATCAGAGCACTGCTAGCCTCAGCGTTAACCTCATATCTCAGCCTTTACCACAGATCTGCTCTGAGGTTGTAATCCTTTGTACACCTTGCAGGTTTGAGGCACCTCACATCTTGTCTTGTCTTCCAGCAGATGCAGCTGTCCAGAAGCTAGCGTCAGTGCTCGCTGACTATGGCGTCGATCTGCGTGAACTGAGTGAGCAGCAGATGGACAGCCTCTCGGCTCTGGTGCAGCTCCTGCAGTCCGGGGGGATCCGGAATCTTGGTGAGTCTGAGGCTCCGGCATGGGTGACAGAAGCAGTCTCTTGCATCTCCGGCATGGTCATCAGAAGCAGTATCTTCTAATAACAAACCTGGAAAGTGGAGCATATGTGTGAAGGAGAATGTGTGTGCACAGTAGAGTTTGAAAGGAGCACAGTGATGAGTGGAAGTGGTAAAGTTGGAATTGAAGCCTGGCATATAATATAGCAATTACTTAAGATTTACAGCCCTTTGCTGAGGGCAATAACGGTTGTTAAAGACCTCTAACCCGAGTTATTTATTGGCTCGAGCTGCAGGCAAGGGCCTATATCAAGACAGAGGGTCTTTTGCAACTGCTACATCCTGAGGCCTAAGGGCTATAATGCTATTAGAACATTTCACCTACTGAGGGTAGAATGTTCTAAATTATAAATTGAGAAGTATTAAGCAAAACAATGAAATGTCGCAGAAGGTCCATACCAGCCTCTATTGAATCTGAGCCCCTCCACTTTCTTCGGTAGAGCCCCCACTACTCCATTGTTCTCATTACATGTTATAGCCCACTGCTAAAAGCAATAACAGTTGTTAAAGGCCCTGAACCCAAGGGTGAAAGTATTTAAATCCTGAGTCAGAAGGGCTATTAGGCTATCAGAACATTCCAACCACTGAGGGTAGAATGCTATTAATTAAAAATACATAAAGAGAAACATTGGAATGTTTCATCAGAGGCCTATGCCAGCCATTATTAGTCCTGAGCCCCTTTATTGACTTCAAAGGAGCTGTCAACATCCTAATGTCTGATGCAGAAAATGTAAAATTAACATAATGAGTACGCAACAAGATACAAGGCGTGGATGGCATGTACTTGCTGTGCTCCTGCATTGGATGAGGGCGGGGCAGGGATGAAGGCGATGATTGATCTTGAGGTGACCATTAAATCCAAAAGAGTCTGAAAGTAAACATCAGAGGGTTGTCTGAAAGTAGGGTTTTGAATGTGCCAGGAAGTGTGGTGCTTTGCTGTATGTGCATGTGGTATTTGTAGTGTGGGTGTGACACGGTGCTACCAGGTCAGAGGAATTACCCTATCACCCCTGTATGTGTGTGGGTGTAAACCCACACAAGTTACTGAAAAGCCAAGTCCTGGGCACACGTTTATAGAGTAAAAACCATGTTTGTTGATGTTCTGTGCTTTTGAAGAGTTGTCATTTAAAGTTCACACAAATAGTAAATGTTGATAATTTAATCTCAATCGCAAAAGGACAAGTAGCCAACACGTGTTTTGTCACAACGGGAAGTATCCCGTAACTTCTTCAGGGCTGGGAAGGATACAAAAGGTCATATTAAATGTAGAACCTACAAAACCGCAAGCTTGCACTGAAGCAGCATCTGATGTGATGGAAAAAACACCAGTACATGTGGAAACCCTATAGGAGTGGTGTAGAGGCATGTGATAGTGACTTCACAAAAAAGAAACATAACATAGACCTGATGAAAAAAGTGGCATACGACAATTATGTGGGTTTGCGTTAATGAACTGAAAGAATGGAAAAATATGAAAGTTATCTGAGGGAGCGGCAAACAAAAAACAACAATTTGTGGTGTTTGGTGAAGTGACAAAGCATGGTGACAAGGGATGACAAGGACGCTAGTGACATAAATGCTAAGCACATTATATTCTACAAGGAGTACCTGTAATAAAAAACATCTAGATAAACAGTATATGGTACACATAGTGCAAGGTGGTGGTCGGTCTGACCATGGTGTTTTTTCCATCACATCAGATGCTGCTTTAGTGCAAGCTTGCGAATTTGTAGGTTCTACATTTAAAATGACCTTTTCTATCCTTCCCAGCCCTGAAGAAGTCACGGGATACTTCCCATTGTGACGAAACACATGTTGGCTGGTTGTCCTTTTGCGATTGAGATTAAACTATAAACATTTACTATTTGTGTGGACTTTAAATGACAACTCTTCAAAAGCCCAGAACATCAATAAACATAGTTTTTACTCTATAAACGTATGCCCAGGACATGAATTTTCAGTAAACATCAGAGGGGACTTAGAAACTGGGCAGATGGAGAGCAAGGGTTAAGATGATTGTTCTTTTATTTTTATAAATATATACAACTTTGCTTAACAAACTAGTTGTCTAGCACTAACAAACTAAATACAAAAATTTAAATCAAAGATAAATCAACAAGAATTTAAAACATTAGCTACATTTAACCCATATAATTACGACCACATTTGGCATAGGAATGACCATAAAACAGTGCATATTTGAATATACATTGGCTAACAAGATCCAGTTCTTCAACCCAGCAACCCCCAATATAGGGGGAGCAACCCAGTCATGATACTGCTGTGTACTTTGAAGTACAACAGACAAGGCAACATAACCTGAGGTACAGTAATTAACCTTTAGTCTGAGAAAAAGAACAACACACACATCAATCTTGTGTACTTATAAATTTATCTCAAATATTTTTCATACTTATTTATAATTTTATTGATATCAATCTAGTCCATCTGGTAAACTTCATCAGTACAGGTCACAACACAAACAGACTTAAAAATGTCACAATTTAAAGGAAACTTTATTGCTGAACCTTAGTGACTAAAGTTCAGAAATACAGTTTCCTTTAAAATAATATGTTTTGATTGTACCAGATGGACTTGATTGATAACAAGAAAATTATAAGTGTGAAAAACATTTGAGTTAAATTCGTAAGCACACAAGATTGATGTGTGTTTTGTGCTTTTTCTCAGACTAAAGGTTAATTATTGACCGAGTGGGGTATCTGAGGATTGTGCTTTGAAAATTGATCCCTCCCCACTAATAGGCCTTATTGGATCAAACCCCGTTACATTGCTAATATAACATTAATTGGCATTTCTATTACATCAGACTCACAAGGACATAGATTTGTGTATAGTCCGCACCAGTTGTCTGGAACTGACCCAATGCATAATGCCATGAATTGCCCTATCAGGCGCCTATCTTACAAAAACACATACTTTTGAGTGGGGGCATAAGGGGCCACGCTTGAGGGGCCACCAGGCAATCACAGTTCTCACCTAATTCCCTGTAATCTTTCAGAATACAGATTGTTTTAAGTTGGGATTTAACATATTATTATTAGGTTATTAGTATTAGTGTTAATATTAGCGTTAGTGTTAGTCTGTGTCTTGGTGTTAGTATTAGTGCCATATTAGTGGTAGCATTAGTAATAGTAATAGTATTAGTGTTTGCATTAGTAATGGTATTAGTATTAGTATTAGCGTTAGTGTTAGTATTAATATTAGTGTTAGAATTATTATTATTATTAATATTTGCATTAGTGTTAGTCTTAGTGTTAGCATTAGTATCAGTATTAGTGTTAGCATTAGTTATAGTATTAGGGTTAGCATTAGTAATGGTATTAGTGTTAGTATTAGCATTAGTTATAGTAGTTGTATCAGTATTAGTGTTAGCATTAGTGTTAGTATTAGTTTTAGCCTTAGTATTAGTATCAGCATTAGTGTCAGTATTAGTGTTAACATTAGTAATACTATTAGTATTATGTTAGTGTTAGCATAGTGTTAGTATTAGAATCAACATTAGTATTAGTGTTAGTATTAGTGTTCATTTTAGTGTTAGTGTTGGAATTAGTATCAGTATTAGTGTTAGCATTAGTAATATATTAGTATTAGTGTTAGTATTAGTATACAAATTAGTATGTGTTATTGTTAGTATTAGTGTTAGTAATAGTATCAGTCTTTAGTATGAGTTAGTTTAATATTACATTAGTGTTACTGTTAGTGTTAATATTACTATCAGTATTCGTGTTAGCATTAGTTATAGTATTAGTATTATGTTAGTTTTCACATTAGTGTGAGTATTAGTTTCAGTGTTAGTCTGAGAACAAGTGTTAGTATTAGTATTATTTTAGTGTCAATTTGAGTGTTAATATTAGTATCAGTATTAGTGTATAGTATTTGTATTAGTGTTAGTTTTTAGTGTAATATTAGGATCAGTATTAGTGTTAGAGTTAGTAATAGTATTAGTGTTAGCATTATGTTAATGGTAGAATTAGTGTTAGTATTAGTATCAGTATTAGTGTTAGTAAGGGTTTTAGTGTTAGTATAAGTTTAAGTATTATTGTTAGCATTAGTGTTAGTATTAGCATCAATGTTAGTATTAGTATTTGTGTTAGTATTAGTATCAATGTGTTATCGTTAGTAATAGTATTAGTGTTAGTAAGAGTATTAGTATTAGTATTAGTAATAGTGTAAGTAGTAATATCAGTATTCGCATTTGTAATAGTACTAGAATTGTGTTGGTGTTAGTATTAGTTTGAGTTTTAAAACTAGTGTTATTATTAGTGCTAGTATTCATGTTAGTTATAGTTTAAGTGTTAGTATTAGTTTTAGTATTAGCATTAGTGTTATTAGCAGTATTAGTTCTAGCATTATTATTAGTATTATGTTAGTGTTAGCATGTCTTAGAATTAGTATCAACATTAGTATGCTAGTTTTAATATTAGTGTTAGTGTATTATAAGTATTAAGATTAATAATAGTGTTATGTTAGTGTTAGCATTAGTGTTAGTATTAGAATAGTATTATGTTAGTGTTAACCTTAGTGTTAGTATTAGTGTTAGCATGAGTAATAGTGGTATGATTAGTATTAGTGCTAGTATTGTTGTTAGTTTTAGCATTCGTGTTAGTATTCGTATCAGTATTAGTGTATAGTATTTGTATTAGTGTTAATTTTAGTGTTTGTGTTAATATTAGGACCAGTATTAGTGTTAGTGTTAGTAATAGTATTAGTGTTAACATTATGTTATTGGTAGAATTGGTGTTAGTATTAGTATCAGTATTAGTATTAGTGAGGGTTTTAGTGTTAGTATAAGTTTTAGTATTATTGTTAGCATTAGTGTTAGTATTAGCATCAATGTTAGTATTAGTATTTGTGTTAGGATTAGTATCAATGTAAGTGTTATCATTAGTAATAGTATTAGTGTTAGTAAGAGTATTAGTGTTAGTATTAGTAATAGTGTAAGTAGTAATATCAGTATTCACATTTGTAATAGAATTAGAATTATGTTGGTGTTAGTATTAGTTTAAGTTTTAAAACTAGTGTTAGTATTAGTGCTAGTATTCATGTTAGTTATAGCATAAGTATTAGTTTTAGTATTAGCATTAGTATTATTATCAGTATTAGTTCTACCATTAGTATTAGTATTACGTTAGTGTTAGCATGTCTTAGAATTAGTATCAACATTAGTATGCTAGTTTTAATAATAGTGTTAATGTATTATAAGTATTAGGATTAGTAATAGTGTTATGCTAGTGTTAGCATTAGTGTTAGTATTAGTGTTAGTATGAGTAATAGTGTTAGGATTAGTATTAGTGCCAGTATTGATGTTAGTTTTAGCATTCATGTTAGTATTAGTATCAGTATAAAATGTAGTATTAGTGTTAGTTTTATGTTAGTGGTAGAGTCAGTGTTAGTATTAGTGGAGTGGTGTGGCTCACTGGTTAGAGGCAGCAGACCCGGAAGCAGAGGACGGCCCGGGACCAGGGTTCAATTCCCGACGCGGCAGGGTCGTGGACCAGGGCCAGCGGTCTCGATAATTCTCACTTCGGTGCCTACTCTAACCAGGGATCACACTCGGCAACTCTGGGCATTAGCTTGCCTCATCTCCACAACGGCCCCCCACATTCGCCGGGGATGCCTGGTTTCTCCTTGGAGATACCCTGGAGGGACCATCTCACAGGGATAACCAGGACGGGTTCCCGCACGGTCAACAGCGCCACGACGCCTCAGGGCAGCAGTGCGCTTTACAAGACACATACATTTACATTACTGTTAGTATGAGTGTTAGTGTTAGTATAAGTTTTAGTATTATTGTTAGCATTAGTGTTAGTATTAGCATCAGTGTTAGTATTATTATTTCTGTTAGGATTAGTATCAGTGTAAGTGTTACCATTAGTAATAGTATTAGTGTTAGTATAAGAATAAGTATTAGTATAAGTGTTAGTATAAGTTTTAGTATTAGCATTAGTGTTAATATCAGTATTAGTTCTAGCATTAGTATTAGTATTACGTTAGTGTTAGCATGTCTTAGAATTAGTATCAACATTAGTATGCTAGTTCTAATAATAGTGTTAGTGTATTATAAGTATTAGGATTAGTAATAGTGTTATGTTAGTGTTAGCATTAGTGTTAGTATTAGTGTTAGTATGAGTAATAGTGTTAGGATTAGTATTGGTGCCAGTATTGATGTTAGTTTTAGCATGAATGTTAGTATTAGTATCAGTATAAAATGTAGTATTAGTGTTAGTTTTATGTTAGTGGTAGAGTTAGTGTTAATATTTGTGTTAGTATGAGTGTTAGTTTTAGTATTATTGTTAGCATTAGTGTTAGTATTAGTATTTGTGTTAGGATTAGTATCAGTGTAAGTGTTACCATTAGTAATAGTATTAGTGTTAGTATAAGAATAAGTATTAGTATAAGTTTTAGTATTAGTTTTAGTATTAGCATTAGTGTTATTATCAGTATTAGTTCTAGCATTAGTATTAGTATTATGTTAGTGTTAGCATGTCTTAGAATTAGTATCAACATTAGTATGCTAGTTCTAATAATAGTGTTAGTGTATTATAAGTATTAGGATTAGTAATAGTGTTATGCTAGTGTTAGCCTTAGTGTTAGTATTAGTGTTAGTATGAGTAATAGTGTTAGGATTAGTATTAGTGCCAGTATTGATATTAGTTTTAGCATTCGTGTTACTATTAGTATCAGTATTACTGTATAGTATTTGTATTAGTGTTAGGTTTAGTGTTTGTGTTAATATTGGGATCAGTATTAGTGTTAGAGTTAGTAATAGTATTAGTGTTAACATTATGTTATTGGTAGAATTGGTGTTAGTATTAGTATCAGTATTAGTGTTAGTGAGGGTTTTAGTGTTAGTATATGTGTTAGTAATATTGTTAGCATTAGTGTTAGTATTAGCATCAATGTTAGTATTAGTATTTGTGTTAGGATTAGTATCAATGTAAGTGTTATCATTAGTAATAGTATTAGTGTTAGTAAGAGTATTAGTGTTAGTATTAGTAATAGTGTAAGTAGTAATATCAGTATTCGCATTTGTAATAGTATTAGAATTATATTGGTGTTAGTATTAGTTTAATTTTTAAAACTAGTGTTAGTATTAGTGCTAGTATTCATGTTAGTTATAGTATAAGTGTTAGTATTAGTTTTAGTATTAGCATTAGTATTATTATCAGTATTAGTTCTAGCATTAGTATTAGAATTATGTTAGTGTTAGCATGTCTTAGAATTAGTATCAACATTAGTATGCTAGTTTTAATAATAGTGTTAGTGTATTATAAGTATTAGGATTAGTAATAGTGTTATGTTAGTGTTAGCATTAGTGTTAGTATTAGAATAGTATTATGTTAGTGTTAGCATTAGTGTTAGTATTAGTGTTAGTATGAGTAATAGTGTTAGGATTAGTATTAGTACCAGTATTGATGTTAGTTTTAGCATTCATGTTAGTATTAGTCTTATCATTATTGTTAGGGTTATTATTATTAGTGTTAATATTATGCTAGGGTTAGCATTAGTATTAGTGTTAGTATTAGTAACAGTATATGTATTAGCATTAGTATGAGTATTAGTGTTATCATTAGTGTTACTATTAGTATTAGTGTCATAAATATTTCGCACCTCACCGAAAGGCACAGTTCGCTCATGCAAGGCAGGCCGCGGTGTAGTCCCAGGCAAGATGGCTTCCCGTGATGTTAAATCGGCTGTAGTTTCGGCATCACAGGCCACCTGGGTCAGAGAAAGGCGGTGATATCGGTTCCTGGAGTGTCATGCTGAAGGGGCTCCCCTGCTGTGCGAGGTAGACACCCTCCCTGCTGCCGGAAGGTGTAAGATTCTTCGCTCAGCCGGCAGAGTTTGCCTAAGACGCAGCTATCTTGCCAGTGGCGAAACCCCACCCGCAGTGTTACTATTAGTATTAGTGTTATTATTATGCTAGGGTTAGCGTTAGTGTTAATATCAGTGTTACTATTAGTATTAGTGTTATTATTGTGAGTGTTAGTATTAGTAACAGTATAAGTATTAGCATTAGTATGAGTATTAGTGTTATTGTTAGTGTTACTATTAGTATTAGTGTTATTATTATTGTTAGTATTAGTAACAGTACAAGTATTAGCATTAGAAGGAGTATGAGTATTCGTATTGTTGTGTTGGTATTAGTGTGAGTATTCATGTTAGTATTAGTATTAACATTCTTATTATTAGTATTAATATGAGTATTAGTGTTAATATTATGCTAGGGTTAGCATTAGTGTTAGTGTTAGTATTAGTAACAAGTATTAACATTAGTATGAGTCTTCGTGTTAGTATTAGTATTAGTAGTAGCATTTGTATTAGTGTTAATATTATGCTAGGGTTAGCATTAGTATTAGTGTTAATTTTATGCTAGGTTTAGCATTAGTTTTAGTGTTAGTATTAGTAACAGCATAAGTATTAGCAATAGTATGAGTATTAGTGTTATCATTAGTGTTACTATTAGTATTAGTGTTATCATTGTTAGTGTTAGTATTAGCAACAGTATAAGTATTACCATTAGTATGAGTATTAGTGTTATCATTAATGTTACTATTATTGTTATTATTATTGTTTGTATTAGTAACAGTATAAGTATTAGCATTAGTATGAGAATTCGTGTTAGTATTAGTATTAGTATTAGTATAGGTATAGTATAGGTATTAGTGTTAATATTATACTAGGGTTTGCATTAGTGTTAGAATTAGTAACTGTATACGTATTAGCATTGGTCTGAGTATTAGTGTTATCATTAGTGTTGCCTTCAGTATTAGTGTTATTTTTATTGTTTGTATTAGTAACAGTATAAGTATTAGCATTAGTATGAGAATTCGTGTTAGTATTAGTATTAGTATTAGTATAGGTATAGTATAGGTATTAGTGTTAATATTATGCTAGGGTTAGCATTAGTGTTAGTATTAGTAACTGTATAAGTATTAGCATTGATCTGAGTATTAGTGTTATCATTAGTGTCACTATTAGTATTAGTGTTATTATTATTGTTAGTATTAGTAACAGTATAAGTATTAGCATTAGTAGGAGTATTGGTGTTATTATTAGTGTTATTATTATGCTAGGGTTAGCATTAGTTTTAGTGTTAGTATTAGTAACAGCATAAGTATTAGCAATAGTATGAGTATTAGTGTTATCAATAATGTTACTATTAGTATTATTGTTAGTGTTAGTATTAGTAACAGTATACCTATTAGCATTAGTATGAGAATTCGTGTTATTATCAGTATTAGTGTTAGTATTAGTATTACCATTAGTGTTACTATTCCTATTCGTGTTATTATAATTGTTAGTGTTACCATAACTATTGTTAGTGTTAGAATTAGTAACTGTATACGTATTAGCATTGGTCTGAGTATTAGTGTTATCAATAGTGTTGCCTTCAGTATTAGTGTTATTTTTATTGTTTGTATTAGTAACAGTATAAGTATTAGCATTAGTATGATTATTCGTGTTAGTATTAGTATTAGTGTTAGTATAGGTATAGTATAGGTATTAGTGTTAATATTATGCTAGGGTTAGCATTAGTGTTAGTAACTGTATAAGTATTAGCATTGGTCTGAGTATTAGTGTTATCATTAGTGTCACTATTAGTATTAGTGTTATTATTATTGTTAGTATTAGTAACAGTATAAGTATTAGCATTAGTAGGAGTATTGGTGTTATTATTAGTGTTATTATTATGCTAGGGTTAACATTAGTGTTAGTATTACCATTAGTGTTATTATTCATATTTGTGTTATTATTAGTGTTATTATTATGCTAGGGTTACCATTAGTGTTACTATTCGTGTTATTATAATTGTTAGTGTTACTATAATTATTAGTGTTAGTACTATTGTTAGTGTTGGAATTAGTAACAGTATAAGTATTAGTATGAGTATTCGTGTTAGTATTAGTATTAGTGTTACTAATCACCGTCCCTTACATTTGACACTAGCATCTGACTCCTTCATTGACAGACTGTCACGGAGCAGACAGGTTACTCACTAACCTTGGAAGCCAGATACAGCAGGAGCGATTCTGTAGCTAGTTACCCTATTCCCCAAGATGGAATCACCTATGAGCAAACTTATACCGCTCAACAAGTAACACCACCACAGGGGAAAAAAGGGAAAAGAAAACAGGGAGAGGAAAAGGAAAGATGCGGCTGCACGACCCCCTCCAGAAGGCTGGCCTAGAGCCGGTGACTGCACTCAGGCTAACTACTCCCGTGCCACTGGGGTATATAGCATTAGGTGTCTCTCAGGCGGTATCCCATGCAAGATAAACAGCCCCTAGAATTCCAATGCTTCTATCACCCCCTTTACCAGGTACTTATCTCAAGGGTTGGCTCTTGCATGTGTCCTCTGTAGTCCGTAGCAGCTGTGCAGTAGTTGGGGGCGTCGCTCTCCGAGCCTTTCATGCAGCTCCAAGCGAAGGAAACGAGTGACGGAGCGGAAGTGACTGTCTCTCCTTCTCCGGGTTGCTCTCCAAGCCTTTTAAGTGGCTCCAACCGTGAAGGGGGTCCTGTCGCGTCAGTGAACGAAGGACAAGCTATTTCCCTGGGGTGTGTCGTGATGGGGAGTCTCGAGGCAACTCGGCGTGCTCTGCCCGTGTTGCAAGGTACTCCGATGTGGCATGTAGCGGCGTCTCGCCGAGTAGCCAATTGGAGGCGTTGGTAAGTTCCCCGGGGCTCTCCTCCCTCGCGGTGACGATCTGGAAGGCTCATAGATGCGCACTGTAGCGCAGGACACGCGTTCACGAAGGCGTGCGGGTCCAAGAATCCGAACCGTGCCCCGGTTCGGGTAAGCCGGGAAGCGGTCTTGTGAGGTCCAGACGACGCGCAAGACGCCAGACAGGACTTGATTGACAAGCACCTGACCGTTCGTCGTTGGGGCTTTTGTAATCCCGTAGGCGGAGTTTCCGCTAGACCGCTAGGGGTTATGGGTATGGTAGTTCTCATACCCGTAACCACCGGAACCAAGTATTGTACCGCGTATGCCCGGCAGGGGCATATGTCAGCGCCGATGCCTGACACAGACCACCATGCAATATTAAGGCCCTTATCATTTTGGGTGCGGCTCTGGTTAACCCCATAACTAACAGCATATAAGGAAGGTCTAGATGAGATTTTAAACATTGACCAGAGCAAGAGCATCCCGTGGCTCAAGCATGTTTCTTCTTGGTTTGAGAAATTAGGCTTGCGGCACTTTGGGGAACATCCGACACAGTTGACATCGACATCCAGGAAATTATTAAAATACACATTCTAGGCTTATATACAAAATAGTGTGATATATAACTCGGATAATGGGACTTTAACAATTAAGTTCCTTCTTTTTCAAGAGGTAGCAAGTTTCGAGCCCTTTTTAGATGAAGTTCACCCACAACTTGCTAAATTCTTGTATATGAAGTTCAGATATGGTGTGTTACAAATTAATACGAACACATCAAAATGGACCACAAACAAACAGTAATGAATGTTGTGTATTATGCCAACATGTATCTAAGGAAAACGATTTACACATACTATTCGCCTGCCCAGCTTATAGCAAACCCAGGAACAAATGGATTAAACCTATTTTTCGGAACATGAATACTAGAATATGCCTAGAAGCGGGAAGGATACTGAAAACTGACACATCACAAAAAATCGTTTTTAGTGTCAGCAGATTTTTATTTAATGTGAGCCTTATAAGGGCAAAAGCTGGGCTAAAACTCTAAAGCACAATAGATTAAGAATAGGTATTTCTTAAACTAATGGTTTTAGTAAAGTATGCACATGCACTTATGTATAATGGCGCTATAAGACAATTTATGTATTTTATTGATTACTAAAAAGTATTTGTATCATTATGTTGTCGGAATGGTAATACTATGAAAGATATATATATATATATATATATATATATATATATATATATATAGTGGAATATGAGTTCGTATTATATATTGATTTGAACTCACTACACAAATGATTTTTAGATATTTATGTCTAGTTTTAACTTATTTATATTTTTAATTGTAATTTTAGCGGTCAGGTAATTGTATTAACCCTGTTAATGACAGCCCCTACCTTGATGAAGTGTTACCAAATGCATTGGAAGTCGTTACACTTGTATTTAAGCAAATTGTATGTGGAAATTCATGATGCATCTTTTATGGTTTTATGTGAATCGAAATAAAGAATTTGAATTCAATTAAATTAATAAGGGTACAGGTGAGGATACAGGGTGACGGTACAGGTGAGGATACAGGGTAAGGATACAGGGTGACATTACAGATGAGGATACAGGGTAAGGATAAAGTGTGACATTACAAGTGAGGTTACAGGATGAGGGTACAGGTGAGGATACAGGTAAGGGTACAGGGTGACGGTACAGGTTAGGATACAGGGTAAGGATACAGGGTGACATTACAGGTGAGGTTACAGGGTGAGGGTACAGGTGAGGATACATGTAAGGTTACAAGGTGAGGGTACAGGTGAGGATACAAGGTGAGGATACAGGGTGAGGATACAAGGTAAGGACACAGAGATTAGGGTACAGGTAAGGATAGAGGGTGAGGGTACAGAATGAGAATACAGGGTGAGGGTAAAGGTAAGGGCACAGGTGAGGGTATGGGGTGAGGGTGTAGGTGAGGACACAAGATGAGGATAAACTATGACATACTAAATAATACGGTATAATGAGAAGGTACGGGGTGGGTGCCCAGCCGTAGTGAAGGTCTGGTAACTGTGGAGGGGTGCAGGAAGCAGCAAGGATAGTTCCACCTTCACTTTCGCACCCCTGTGGACTGCATCATTGCTTCACGACTGACCTGTGACTTTTTCCTTTAACAGATCCTTCTGAGGCTGACAAACTGAAGCTAAAGAGGGTAAGTGCTGAAAATGAATGCGCCAAAAACTACTACTGCGTAACTTCTTGAGACTCGGTGACGTGATGGTGGAGGCTGGCAGGGCAGGACTGAGATACCTCTACAGTGTTAATACTGGGTGTAGGATAGACTGAGATACCTCTACAGTGTTAATACTAGGTGTAGGCAGGACTGAGATACCTCTGCAGTGTTAATACTGGGTGTAGGCAGGACTGAGATACCTCTACAGTATAAAAACTGGGTGTAGGATAGACTGAGATACCTCTACAGTGTTAATACTGGGTGTAGGATAGACTGAGATACCTCTACAGTATAAATACTGGGTGTAGGCAGGACTGAGATACCTCTGCAGTGTTAATACTGGGTGTAGGCAGGACTGAGATACCTCTGCAGTGTTAATACTGGGTGTAGGCAGGACTGAGATATCTCTACAGTGTAAAAACTGGGTGTAGGATAGACTGGGATACCTCTACAGTGTTAATACTGGGTGTAGGAAGGACTGAGGTGCCTCTACAGTGTTAATACTGGGTGTAGGATAGACTGAGATACCTCTACAGTATTAATACTGGGTGTAGGCAGGACTGAGATACCTCTGCAGTGTTAATACTGGGTGCAGGCAGAACTGAGATACCTCTACAGTGTTAATACTGGGTGTAGGCAGGACGGAGATACCTCTGCAGTGTTAATACTGGGTGTAGGCAGGACTGAGATACCTCTACAGTGTAAAAACTGGGTGTAGGATAGACTGAGATACCTCTACAGTGTTAATACTGGGTGTAGGATAGACTGAGATACCTCTACAGTGTTAATACTGGGTGTAGGATAGACTGAGATACCTAGGTAGTGTTGATACTGGGTGTAGACAGGACTGAGGTACCTCTACAGTGTTAATACTAGGTGTAGGGTGGACTGAGATACCTCTGCAGTGTTAATACTGGGTGTAGGAAGGACTGAGGTGCCTCTACAGTGTTAATACTGGGTGTAGGATAGACTGAGATACCTCTACAGTATTAATACTGGGTGTAGGCAGGACTGAGATACCTCTGCAGTGTTAATACTGGGTGTAGGCAGGACTGAGATACCTCTACAGTGTTAATACTGGGTGTAGGTAGGACTGAGATACATATGCAGTGTTGATACTGGGTGTAGGATAGACTGAGATACCTAGGCAGTGTTGATACTGGGTGAAGGCAGGACTGAGGTACCTCAACAGTGTTAATACTGGGTGTAGGACAGGATTGTGGTGCAGGGGCGAGGTGTGTGAGGAGCCAAGTCTACAGTAGCATGTAGTTACTATTGGTCAGGGGTGATGTCTACTGGTAGCCGTGCACGAGTGCCATGTACATTAGCACATCAGTGGGGCCTAGGGCACAGGAAATATGTTGATACTAAGTGCTGCGGACCCCATATAAAAGCAGTGTCTGGGCCCCACTACTGAAAAAGAGGGGGCTCAAGCCTTGGACTGTGGTGTAGTGGCAGAGTATGTTTGGAGCCCCATTAAAATGCAGAGGAAGCTGCAGGACAGGGTTGGACGGCATCGGCTTAGCTGTGCATTGGTCCTAGTGTTGCATTAGCAGAGGATGGGGTCGGAGGAGAGGTGTATCGACAGAGCTGTATGTCTGTCCAGGATTGGAAAAGCACAGGGTCAGAGGTCAGAGGAGAGGTGTATCAGCAGAGCTTTGTGTCTGTCCAGGATTGGAATAGCACAGGGTCAGAGGTCAGAGGAGAGGTGTATCAGCAGAGCTTTGGTTGCGTCCAGGATTGGAATAGCCAAGGGTCAGAGGTCAGAGGAGAGGTGCATCAGCAGAGCTTTGTGTCTGTCCAGGATTGGAATTGCACAGGGTCAGAGGTCAGAGGAGAGGTGTATCAGCAGAGCCTTGTGTCTGTCCAGGATTGGAATAGCCAAGGGTCAGAGGTCAGAGGAGAGGTGTATCAGCAGAGCTTTGGTTGTGTCCAGGATTGGAATAGCACAGGGTTAGAGGTCAGAGGAGAGGTGTATCAGCAGAGCTTTGGTTGTGTCCAGTATTGGAATAGCACAGGGTCAGAGGTCAGAGGAGAGGTGTATCAGCAGAGCTTTGTGTCTGTCCAGGATTGGAATAGCCAAGGGTCAGTGGTCAGAGGAGAGGTGTATCAGCAGAGCTTTGGTTGTGTCCAGGATTGGAATAGCACAGGGTCAGAGGTCAGAGGAGAGGTGTATCAGCAGAGATTTGTGTCTGTCCAGGATTGGAATAGCCAAGGGTCAGAGGTCAGGGGAGAGGTGCATCAGCAGAGCTTTGGTTATGTCCAGGATTGGTATAGCACAGGGTCAGAGGAGAGGTGTATCAGCAGAGCTTTGTGTCTGTCCAGACTTGGAATAGCCAAGGGTCAGAGGTCAGAGGAGAGGTGTATCAGCAGAGCTTTGTGTCTGTCCAGTATTGGAATAGCAGGGTATCCTACCAGTCATGAATGTGGGGTTTTGGTGGAGGTGTGTGTGGGTGGTCACAGCCTTGGGACAGCAGTGGGGGTTGCATCCAAAGGTGAGATGCCTCGATAGAGCCCTGCGGGGTCTTGGTATTTGAACAGCCGAGGGGGGTGCAGGTCAGAGTCATGGTGCATTGGCAGACAGACCTCCTATGTCATTGACCCCGCCTTCTGTTCTTTGCATCCAGGTCACAGAAGGAGACATGCAACATGGACCGGAGGTGGAGACCCCGGTTTCTGTGTATCCCATCCCTGCAGCGTCAGTTACTAACCCCACCCCACCAGGCACTGGGGGGTCCCAGCTTGCTAAGAAGGAGGCCTCAGCTGGGGCAGGCGAGCAGGAGAGGCTGCCTGGCACCATCACAGCCCTAGAAGAGGGCCCCCGGGCCAAGCTGGGGCCCCCAGAAGACTTTGTTCTGCAGCTTCCACGACAAGCCGACATCACCGGCATAGCCACCCAGGTGGAGCTGGAGAAGAAGGATTACTACCAGACGGGCAGGCTGGGGGAGTTGCTCGGCCATCCGTCCGCCGGAGCGTCGGAGGAGTATGGATACATCCTGACCAATCAGGAGTAAGAGATGGGGATGACACCTGGGAACCAGGCGGGGGGGGAGAGGGACGAACAAGACTCGTGAGGCAGGAGGGGAGTGGAAACCATGGGCCATTGAGGGTGAGCCTCATGAGGAATAACAAAGTACAAGTGTAAATTAAGAGAACCCTTGACAGTATCTGGGGAGGAGAAGGCGAAGGTGTAAAGTTAAAGGCGACTTGTCTGTATTGGAGAAGAAGGTAAACGTAAAGTGAGAGGGAAAGATAAAGGTGCAAAGCTAGAAGCGACAAGATACTACTGAGCCAGAAGATAAGGTCGTAAAGGGAGGGACGTGTGAGGGTATTGAGGGCAGAGACAAAGGTATAAAGAGAGAGGAGGCGTGTGAGGTATGAACAGAGGAACCAGACCCAAGGGGAATATTACGGTGTAACGTGAGAGGAGCCCATGCTGAGGGAGCAGAAGGTGAAGGCGTGATGTGGGACAAAGGATCACTGATGGAGGGATGTGTGATAACTTTCAGGCCCTGGATACAGGAGTGACTTGAGAGGAGGTCTGTGGTAGCTTTAAATGATGAGATCACAAGGCGGGAACTTTACAAAGTCAGGAAAGACAGGACAGTGTTGAGGGACACAAAGAGGTACATCAGCAACTGTTGAGAGTCCCTGTTCCTAAAATTGTCAGGTTCTCAGATGGAACTGTCTTCCATGGAAACCTGCTGTGAATACAAAGACATGGATGACAAAGACGTCCATCCAGGACTTACAAAGGATAGAGGGACACAAGTCCATTCTAGGCCTCCTAGACCCCCCTAGCTCCAGTGTGGGTCGAGCAGATCCCTCAATCTCTTGATGCAACTGTTCTCCAAAGCTCCTTTTCCAGCCCCCCCCCCCTTTCACGTCATGAGTGTATTTATAGCAAGTAACATATTTTATAACATACATAAATCATATTTTATTATCCTGATAATCAAAAGCCATCCAGTAAAAGTATCCAGTGTTATTATATATCACAAATAAATGAATTAAGTTAATAACGATGCATTCATGTGCAGCTGATCTATATAGACTTTCTTAATTCATTAAAACATTGCACATTATTTATTTATTTATTTTACAGATTTGTAGAGCGCATGGCTGCCCGTAAGCGTCCCAGCGCTAATGATAAGAAACCATGCGCGGGGAAGCCTTACGGGAACAGCCAGGTCTTGAGTGCCTTACGAAACGAAAGGAGGTTGGGCTGGACTCTAATGTCCAAGGGCAATGAGTTCCATAGCTTGGCCGAGTTGTATGCAAAGAGTCGACCCCCAGAGCGGGCCTTCTTAATTCTTGGGACGAATGCCAAATTACCGTGTGAGGAGCGTAATGTTCTCTGAGTACTATAAGGGGTGATAAGATTTTTTAAAATAGGTGGTGCCTTGCCCTGCAGAATTTTATATGTCGTGCATAGTACCTTAAATTGTATCCTTTCTTGGATAGGCAACCAGTGCAAGGCCTTCAAAGCAGGTTTGGCTGAACAGCGAGAATGGGTTCCTGTGAGAAGTCGAGCGGCGGCATTCTGTACTGTCTGAAGTTTTAAAAGAACTTTTTTGGGGGCACCTAGATAGAGGGCATTGCCATAGTCCAGGCGAGACAGCACAAGGCCATGAATCAAGAGTTTTTGTGAATGCGTTGGGAGTAGAGGCAGGATTTTTCTAGCAGTCCGTAGAAGGCCATGACATACACCCGCCGTTTTCCTTGCGTGTGTGGAAAAGTTAAGGCCTTCGTCTAGCCAAATTCCTAAACTCTTAATTTCCTTTTTAGGATTGGGTGGCGAACCCATACAGGGAGGCCATAAGGATTTAGGTTGGTAGAGTGACTGATTGCCTAAGATCATCATTTCAGTCTTATCGTTGTTGAGTTTAAGATGTGAGATGTTCATCCATTTGGCTATCTCACTAAGACAGTTGTGAAGGTTAGTGAGGGAGTGGTCATGCTGACTTAGGGAGACTACTAATTGGGTGTCGTCAGCATACGTTAAGAGCTTAATCCCAAAAGGGGTAACTATTTTCTCCAAGGGGGACATGTAAACATTAAAAAGAGTCGGGCTCAGGGACGAGCCCTGAGGGACCCCACAGCTAACTGCCGTGGACCTTGAAGTAAAATTACCCTCCGCTACCTGGAAGGATCTGTTACTAAGGAAGGATTCCAACCAGGACAAGGCCGTTCCTGCAACTCCCAGATCTCTAAGCCTGTGGACCAGTAAAGGATAGTTGACGGTGTCGAAGGCAGCGCTCAAATCTAGGAGGATCACTGCCACTGATCCTCCTGAGTCGATGATTTTTCTCGCCTCTTCGACAACCGCCAACATCGCAGTTTCAGTACTCTGTCCGGGCCTGAATCCCGTCTGGGACTGCTCAAGAAGACCATTCGATTCTAGGTATTTTGAGAGTTGGTAATTAACATACTTTTCGGCTATCTTGCTATTGCCTGGGAGCAAGGAGATCGGCCGGAAATTGCCTAGTTCAAGGGGGTCAAGGTGAGATTTCTTAATAAGGGCTTTGACAATTGCTTTTTTCCAGCTTGATGGGACGATGCCGTGTGTGAGCGAGTTATTGATCAAATTCGTCAGATAGGGAAGGATGGTAGGCGCAGCTAACTTCAAGATATTAAATGGCGCAGGATCAAGTGGAGATCCGCTTTTGATTGAGTGTAATATGGGAGAGAGAGTTTCTACTGTCAAGGGAGTGAAGCGGGACAGTTGATCAGTTGTAACATGAGGGATAAAAGTAGACAAGTTAAAGGTTGGGGGGACGTCAGATGCTTGTGGCGGGAGAGTGTTGAGAATATTCCTGATCTTGGAATCAAAAAATTCCGCGAGTTCATTACATCGATTGGCTGATGGCTCTACTAGTGGAGGAGGGTCCGGTGCTTTAAGAAGTTTTTTAGCAATTTGGAATATCTCCCTAGAAGAATTAGAGGAGGATTTGATTTTTTCCTCAAAGTATTTAGTTTGGGCGGTTTTAAGTGCTTTTTTATAAGTAAGGATGGCCAGTTTGTATTCAGCTTTTTTTGTGAGGTCAAAATTTTTCCTCCAGTCTCTTTCCGATTTCTAACAGATTTTTTTAAGGATTCGCAATTCCTGGGTAAACCATGGGGAGGAGATTTTAGCTCTGGGTTTGCAGGAAAGTTTTTTAGGGAGAGTTATGTCAAGTGCCTTTCCTATCCATTTTGAAAACTCTATATCTGCAAGCGTAGGGTCGGAGGTAAGATTAGGGGGGGAACGCTCTAGGTTTGCCCTCCATTTTTCTGAATCTAAAGCCGCCCAGGGGCGAGAGGGTTTTTTAGATACAGGCTTGGAACATAAGGTATCAGATAATTGCCAATTTAACGATATTAGGAAATGGTCAGACCATGGTACCGGGGTAGGGTCTGGGATAGTTAGCTCATTGATGTTGGAGAAAATAGGATCTAACAGGTGGCCCAATGAGTGAGTTGGTAGTCTACTTTGTAGTTTAAGCTGAAGGGTTTCAAGGTCTGCTATCAAATCGGAGGCTGGTTTAAGTTCCTCTTTATCAAAATGTATATTCAAGTCTCCTAGGATCATGAAAGTGGAGTGGGTAGCAGAAAGTGTGCACATTGATCAATGACTTGCATTTATTGAGAAGGTTCATTTATTCTCAAACAATTATTGTTTGTTTGCTCCTTCTAGGGCGTAGAGTAACAAAAACGTAACTTTGAAATATCGTAAGACATTACTAAGGAAGTAGAAACAAACTTACAGACTGCGGCTAAAGCAAGAAACCATAGGGAGCGAATCTCAGGACCTACAGGTCTGACATGAGCACCTGCAGCAGAATTGTTAGAAGGTGAAACGGAAGGCGTAGAAAGGGGGTCGCAGTGACTGTAAAAGTGTAAAGGGTACGGTTGCTCCTCTGGTGGTCTCACGTGCATGCCTGACTCTAAGATGGTGACTGCTCAGCAGTGTCATTTGTTTGGCTTTCTGATTGGTCTGCCTACCATGACGTCCTCTCTTGTAACAGAACCAACTTGACCTCTGTTCACGTGATCTCTTTGACGGATGTTGTCCACTCATAGATCAACTCAGTATCTGTTCAGGTGAAAGAGATCGCAGTACAAGAATATTTAGTTGTAGATGTTTTTTTGATATAGCATTTTTCCCTAATGGATGTTTTCTAGCTGTAAGGGGAAAGAAGTTTCCATTTGTGTGCAGAGAAGAAGTTGCTCCTCTTCAGGTAACACCCACAGGTACCCTGCGAGCAGGACTTCTGCAGTATTTAGTTTCATCACAATTGATATATTCTTTGTTTGAGGTCGGTCTCTTATTTCTGAAGACATATTTTGGTTTAAGGTCAGTGGTCATCGTTGCTGGGAGCCCTCTGTGATTCCTTCCTGAACCGTTTGAAGAGACTTATGGATAAATCCAAAGTTTGAGCCCAGGAAGAGTTCTGTTGTTTGCTCTCTAACCTTGTAAGTTGATTGTAGCTGCATGGACCTCTGCTGAGGCGTTTAGAGGGGAGGCTTGGTGTTTCTGTAGAAGGGCTGCAGGGCAGGACAGAAGGTCTTTTCAAGAGAGAACTGTCAGGATTAAGAAGTGTCAGAGACATTGAGTCACTTTCAGGAGCAGGAAAGCCTGGAAAGTTTGTAGGACGGAGCTGTAGGAATTGACCTCCTGCAGACACTACACTGCACAACACATGTTCACATTAAACCCTCACAGCCTGGTCAGATGGGACATTTCCAGGGTGATGGTGGAAGAGTCAGTATTTAAGGCTCCTTCACTACGGAGCAGACACCGGGCGATCGGTTTCGTTGTTATTGTGGCTCTCTGCTTCGCATGAGTTCATCCCGGTTTCCAGTCCTGGCACATTCGTTGTTTTTCTCCCCACCCTGTTCCCTGCAGTTAAGGATGTTCCTTTGTTTCCTCTTGTGATCTACCCCCGTGTGTTTGACTCCTTGTATTCTCCTGCTTCCCACTTTGATCCTCGCCTTGCGGCTTGAATGTCTTCTGGATTCTGGGTTTCCTGCCCAGTATTTGGGTATCTTGGGAGCTCACTCTAGTGCATTCGGACACTGCGATGGGTCAGCCTCACTCTGTCCTACTGCCTAGTCTCCCTGGCTCCCTTGACCTCCTTCCAGACTGCTGACTCTTGTGCCGTACATACCCTACAACGGGTCCATAATC
Source organism: Triturus cristatus (assembly GCF_964204655.1). Lineage (NCBI taxonomy): Eukaryota > Metazoa > Chordata > Amphibia > Caudata > Salamandridae > Triturus > Triturus cristatus. The sequence goes on from NC_140584.1 coordinate 1,196,249,383, forward strand.
CCACGAAATCCTCAAGGGTTCCAGTTAGAAGTCTCTGGATGCCACCAACAACTGGGGGGGATCAACCTAGAGTGTGAATCCAGCACTACTTTTCTCTTATTGTTGTTTTTTAAAATGTGTATTCATCAAGTATAGCTTCAAACAATAAAGCCAACATCATGAATAAGTGACTGCAAAGATCGGGACCATTCATCATATCTTGGACAGTGCGGAGATCCCAAAGCCCATTATCTCCTTCTCATTCGACGTCTACTGCTGACCGATAGCGTCTACACATCATAGCACTTAGGAGACAACCTGTACATACATCCATGTGTCGTCCCCTTTATCTGCCATCTCGGGGGTTCGTCCAGTAAGATAACTCCTTATTGGCCCCCATGTGTCCCCGGGCCGAGAAATCATGGGCAACGATGTACTGTACGATTCCGATTTCGTATTCCACAATGCCGGATCACTCAGTTACTCATCCACGGCAGGGTGAGCACCAATCCCCAGGACATGGTCACATGCCTTTAAACCAGCAGCAGGACGAAACTAACCCATTTTCTAATGTGCGTGGGCACCATGTTTACAACACCCAGGAGGACTGGAAGGGCCCCTGTCTGCAGTCTCAGACCCACTGTATCCACCAGTGTGTGCAACAGGCAGCTCCACTGGGCTGCAACTGATGGACACTCCCAGGCGAACAGGATGAAGTCTACTGCTGGACTGGAGCACCTCCCACAATTATCATTGTCCCCCCACCATATTTATACATTTTAGCAGGTGTGCAATAAACTTGATGCAGGAATTCATAATGTATTAATCTATGTCTGACATTGCGAACACCTCTCTGGCATGACGACAGCAGTATTCCCACTGCATCCGGTCACTGGTCACCTGATCCTCTCCTCCAGTTTTCTATCGAATGGCTTCCAGCTCCCACTGCATCCGGTCACTGGTCACCTGATCCTCTCCTCCAGTTGTCTATGGAATGGCTCCAGCTCTCACTGCATCCGGTCACTGGTCACCTGATCCTCTCCTCCAGTTTTCTATGGAATGGCTCCAGCTCTCACTGCATCCGGTCACTGGTCACCTGATCCTCTCCTCCAGTTGCCTATGGAATGGCTCCAGCTCTCACTGCATCCGGTCACTGGTCACCTGATCCTCTCCTCCAGTTGTCTATGGAATGGCTCCAGCTCTCACTGCATCCGGTCACTGGTCACCTGATCCTCTCCTCCAGTTGTCTATGGAGTGGCTCCAGCTCTCACTGCATCCGGTCACTGGTCACCTGATCCTCTCCTCCAGTTGTCTATAGAATGGCTCCAGATCTCACTGCAGCCGGTCACTGGTCACCTGATCATCTCCTCCAGTTGCCTATGGAATGGCTCCAGCCCCCACTGCATATGGTCACTGGTCACCTGATCCTCTCCTCCAGTTGTCTATGGAATGGCTCCAGCTCTCACGGCATCCGGTCACTGGTCACCTGATCCTCTCCTCCAGTTGTCTATGGAATGGCTCCAGCTCTCACGGCATCCGGTCACTGGTCACCTGATCCTCTCCTCCAGTTGCCTATGGAATGGCTCCAGCTCTCACTGCATCCGGTCACTGGTCACCTGATCCTCTCCTCCAGTTGTCTATGGAATGGCTCCAGCTCTCACTGCATCCGGTCACTGGTCACCTGATCCTCTCCTCCAGTTGCCTATGGAATGGCTCCAGCTCCCACTGCATATGGTCACTGGTCACCTGATCCTCTCCTCCAGTTTTCTATGGAATGGCTTCCAGCTCCCACTGCATCCGGTCACTGGTCACCTGATCCACTCCTCCAGTTGCCTATGGAATGGCTCCAGCTCCCACTGCATATGGTCACTGGTCACCTGATCCTCTCCTCCAGTTTTCTATGGAATGGCTTCCAGCTCCCACTGCATACGGTCACTGGTCACCTGATCCTCTCCTCCAGTTGCCTATGGAATGACTCCAGCTCCCACTGCATACGGTCACTGGTCACCTGATCCTCTCCTCCAGTTGCCTATGGAATGGCTCCAGCTCTCACTGCATCTGGTCACTGGTCACCTGATCCTCTCCTCCAGTTGCCCATGGAATGGCTCCAGCTCCCACTGCATATGGTCACTGGTCACCTGATCCTCTCCTCCAGTTGCCCATGGAATGGCTCCAGCTCCCACTGCATCCGGTCACTGGTCACCTGATTCTCTCGTCCAGTTGCCTATGGAATGGCTCCAGCTCCCACTGCATCCCGTCACTGGTCACCTGATCCTCTCCTCCAGTTGCCTATGGAAGGGCTCCAGCTCCCACTGCATACGGTCACTGGTCACCTGAACCTCTCCTCCAGTTGCCTATGGAATGGCTCCAGCTCTCACTGCATCCGGTCACTGGTCACCTGATCCTCTCCTCCAGTTGTCTATGGAATTGCTCCAGCTCTCACTGCATCCGGTCACTGGTCACCTGATCCTCTCCTCCAGTTGCCTATGGAATGGCTCCAGCTCCCACTGCATATGATCACTGGTCACCTGATCCTCTCCTCCAGTTTTCTATGGAATGGCTTCCAGCTCCCACTGCATACAGTCACTGGTCACCTGATCCTCTCCTCTAGTTGCCTATGGAATGGCTCCAGCTCCCACTGCATCCGGTCACTGGTCACCTGATCTTCTCCTCCAGTTGCCTATGGAATGGATCCAGCTGCCACTGCATCCGGTCACTGGTCACCTGATCCTCTCCTCCAGTTGCCTATGGAATGGCTCCAACTCCCACTGCATCCGGTCACTGGTCACCTGATCCTCTCCTCCAGTTGCCTATGGAATGGCTCAAGCTCCCACTGCATCCGGTCACTGGTCACCTGATCCTCTCCTCCAGTTGCCTATGGAATGGCTCCAGCTCCCACTGCATACGGTCACTGGTCACCTGATCCTCTCCTCCAGTTGCCTATGGAATGGCTCCAGCTCCCACTGCATACGGTCACTGGTCACCTGATCCTCTCCTCCAGTTGCCTATGGAATGGCTCCAGCTCTCACTGCATCCGGTCACTGGTCACCTGATCCTGTCCTCCAGTTGTCTATGGAATGACTCCAGCTCTCACTGCATCCGGTCACTGGTCACCTGATCCTGTCCTCCAGTTGTCTATGGAATGGCTCCCAGCTCTCACATGTCTTTCAGAGCTGCATTGAACCTCACAGTCACTGTTTGGTTGACTAATGAACCAGACTTTGGGCCTGATATAGATCTGGAGGACGGGTTACTCCGTCACAGCGGTGATGAATATCCGTCCGCCGAAATATAAATTCTGTTATATCCTATGGGATTTAAATTTCACTAGACGGGATATCAGTCCTCGTTGTGATGGAGTAACTCATCCACAAGAATCTAAATCAGGCCCTTCGTAGTCTCCAATCGGGTGGCTCCCGGGGATATGAGGGGATTCTCTCATTGCTTTTGTAACAGTTTTCCTGCTATTCCTCTAGCGTGCGCCTAAGCTACCTGATACCTCTCGGCAGAAGTTTAGCGACATTAGGGGTTCTCAGCTGGTCTGATACTCGGTGCCTACAAGAACACACAGACAGTCGGCAGTAAGGCACCTTAAGAGTTCCAAGCCTCGGTGTCTGGTCGCCGGTCTGGGAGAAGGCTTACTCTTCGGAAGTCATCCTGGGCTTAAATACACAAGGACAAAAAAACATTCTAGCATTAGCTATGAATTCAAAAACATGAAGATTGACAGGATGCAATAGTGCAATAGTAGAGGTAGAAATATCCAATTTTAATGTCGGTTCTGAGGTGACACATCCAAAACCGTGCTAAGTTGAGCAGGTCAAACACATAGAGCCTCATTTACTTATTTTTCGTGTTGGGCAGCACGGCAAGCCTTCATCCTGCGCTGCCCTACGCCAAAAGGAAAGGGCAGGAATGCGCTGTATCTATGAGATAAGATAAGGCGCATTCCAGCGCTGACGCACAAATGGCTCCCTAGCACCAACATTTTCACCCTTGCACCATGGTGCACCATGGTGCCAGGGTGTCTGAGTTGAAATCAGGTTGTTTTTGTGGGGGAGGGGACACCCTTCCTCACAAAAAGACACCTTACGTCATGCCTGGGGAGGCGTAGGCTTTTGACACATTCCCAGGTTTACAGCATGTTGTAAATCTGGGAATTTGTCAAATGCCGTGGGTTTTACCCACCACGAGGCCCATGTCGCGCCTCCCCATCTCAGTATGAGGCAATGCAGAGACTTGTGCTGCGTTGCCCTTCTCCATACTTACGAGGGCATGAAAAGCCACGCAGGTTCGCTTTACGTGGCCTTGTAGATATTGGTCTGCACTGTGCGTCACCGGAACGCCACTGAAAATGATGCACCGGCAGTGAAAGGGGCTTGTAAATAAGCCCCTGTGTCTGCATGTGGAACAGGAACAAAGCTCTAATCTCCAGATACAGGCCCATGTATAATGGAGGGGGGAGTCTGCTTCTGATGGACTCGCAGTGGAAAAGGTTGGGTGGCGTTTCTCACCTATCACAGGTAAACGTGGCTGTTTGAGTGATTCCTTTGCGTGGATTGTCCTTTGAGCACTGGATGAGGGCACAAATCAGACTTCTTAGGTCCACACTCGATCCAGGTACCAGCCACTGGTACTCAACCGACCTTATTCGCTTCAGGAAGCCAGTGGTTGGAGGATTTCTTCCCAGATGTATCTTTCTAGTGCTGGGATCAGTCACAATCATTTGCTTGAGATGTTACAGGAAGTGACGGTATGTGTAGCTTGTCTCAGCCAAGGCACAAGAGCTCCTACCCTTCTTCATTGGGTCGACCCCAGAATGACGCATTGCTCCCCATGCACCACATGCATGGGTTCTAGCCTAAGTGTGGCATGGGAGGGCCCTGCAAGCACGGGCTCTTGCCTAAGTGTGTCTTGGGGGGGCGGCACCGCAAGCACGGGTTCTAGCCCAAGTGTGGCATGGAGGGGCGGCACCGCAAGCACATGCTCTTGCCTAAGTGTGGCATGGCGTGTAGTGGAACGGGACAACTAGAACCCCGGCCTTGAAGTGCGTCATGCTGCCCTCAGCCCTCTTCCACAGTGGTGGGGAAAGGCGGGATTGTTGGCGTAGAGATAGTGCTCCGGATGCCTGAAGCCTCATAAGTATCAGAACAAACGTTGACTCCTGACTCTCCATGTAGACTCTTGAGAGTCGTACTCAATCTGGCAGGTCATGGAAGATTGGATGGGTGCGAACCCTATACTTGGAACAACCCCAGCTCAGGGACTTACCTGAGCCGGAACTAGGGAACTTGGTAAACGACAAGGCCCTTGGTTGAAGAGGTTCACTTTATAACTCATAGAAATATGTTTCCCAAATATTTAGTTCTTGCCCTGACCTTTTTTTGAGGCAAAAGGGTCTAGACCCCAGCCCCGCCCATCTCCATGCCACAGATGTCACTCTGTCAAACCCATGCACGACATGAGAGGTACGTGTGGTTTATGTGCAGAGCAGGAGGGCTGCCCCATATCCCTTGTCTACAGCACTCCTTCACTGCACTAATCTGCACCATTGAGAGTCCTCTGAGGTTGGCTGGATTGTCCTGCCCTCTGAATACTGTTCTCACCCGTGGCATTACCTGTGCACATACCATACGGGTGATGAGTACAGGCCTCAGCTAGGCCAGCAAGTACAAAGGGTTCGCCCTTCTGTGTACGAAATACTAGAAGGAAGTTGGCACGGAAACTGCAAATACAAATACAAAGTTTATTAACCTTCAAAGGTGGTCCTACAACCTACGCAACACTCTACAGTATTGCACAGAGTAGCACACAGAACTTGTGCACATGGTCCCCTTTTATACACAATAGGGGGGCTCATAAGTAGGCGGATACAACATGAAGCAAGATTTATGGCCTTATATGGACATGTTCAGTGCATGATCAATACATGGGTGGAGTTAACAGTTCCTACGACCCGCGAAAACACATTCGAGCAAAGCCTAATTAGTGACAGATGTGGTCAGTTCTGACCATGCACTAAACGCACAAAGGAGTTGTTCATGGACTGTTGCTAGGCAGATCTCAGGAGCGACCAATGAAGAGGTAAGACTCTTCTCGTGCAGAGCACGTGGCTTCGTGGCCATACAAGATGGCGGACGGCTAAGCAAAATGGGGTCTGAACACTAGTCAATATAAAACAGGAAACGTAACTCAGACATGAAGAGCACATGTCTTCAGTAAATGCTTAATCATATCGCTGTTTCATTTACAACAGACGACCCTTTCAGCATTTGCTGAAGACATTCGGCTTGCTAGGATAATCAAGATAATCATCATTTATATCTATTCTCATCATCTCAGTTATTTCTTTGTTTATGCTCTTTCGATAGGTGGCATCGGCAACAGCTTTCTTATTGGGGATACAAAATGAAACACATAGAGAACATATCATAGGACCACATTTGAATACACATACAACATGTGAACAAAATTGCTACAATAATACATAGACCAGTAAGAACTTTCCATCCCCATGTAATAATTAAGGTCCAAAACCATCCAGAAAAGATCCAAGTGCCATTTTCTGTATGAATGTCAGCAGCAATTTTATGCAATTTATTAATAGCTTGATAAACTGATGGTGTGTGATCAGGGATGAACACACAACAACTACTTCCTATAATTCTACATGCTCCACCTCTATCTGCTAGCATAACATCTAATACCATACGGTTCTGTAATGCAACAATTCTGGTGATCTGTAATTCTTCCGTAATGTTCCCGAGAGCAGCAGCAGTTTGATTCGTTACAGCCTCAACAACCCTAGTTAATCGTCGAACCTTTCTACTATTCAGGGCAGCTCCAACAAAGAAAAACAGTCCTAGATTAAAATCAATATACTGTTGCAAACTGGTATCCGTCTGGTCAACGTCATCAACAGATAGAGTGCGTTTATACCTATTTACAGTTACATTGTTTAATAACTTCAAATCTTTATGATAAGACGCAGGTGCTAAGAATACAGGGGGTAATAAAAATGCCACATAACATACCCCGGACCATCCGGCAGGCAAACGATAGTAACCTTTATTACCACACACGAAATAGGTATTGTGGGAGGCCAGAAAGGTACTGTTATTTAATCCATCTATATTTAGTACAACAATGCAATCACTGACACCAACAGGAATATGGCCCACGCTTTGGATACACATGTCCGCTTGGGCTTGTGCCAGATGGTGCAATTCCTCTATTGATCTTAAATGCAGAAGGACTCTTACACAATGACAATGAAGAAGTGAGCTGAGGTCAGTAAGAATGTGCGCTACATCTAATCACAAGTTGTCGCCACCTCAGTCTGGTCGTAAATTGAACACCTCCAAGGATATCCTTACGCAGCGCTTCCAAAGAGGAGCAGTCCCCTCTCTGGAACATTGAGAAATGCTTCTAGATATAGAATAAAGTGTAGAAGTTATGAAGGTAGATCCTTTTCTATCATGAGATGTTTCCAGTTTTTTAAAGTTTTTCTGTAGGGCACCTCAGGGTTCACTTCCTCATTTTCATTAAATCAGGTTATTTCTCTTCCTGTCTTCTTTCAGAATCACAAACAATAATCTGTATGTCAGGACAACTCTGAAGTGCTTCATTCATAGAGAAGAATGACATGACATGACTTGGTATGACTTGCTATAACTTTACATGATACATAGCCATGATTGATACTGGTGCTGGACAGTTCTCTTTCAGAGGTAGATGCGTGTGTGGTCTACATAGGTGTCCTCTGCTTCCCCAGTGGCACCCTCTGTTTCTTGTGTCTTTCCTCTTTCTCTTTTCATGGCTCTTTTCTCGCTCATCTGTTCACTCCCCTCTCCTTCACGCTCTTTCCCTCCCTCTCTAGGCCCCTGAGTTGGAAGGATGCCATGAGGCTGCTGCAGACCCTGGCTGAGCGCATACACCTGGCCACCACAAGCTTCATCAACATGAGGTAAGGAAGGCAGAGAGTCTCAATGAAAAGATCTGCACTTTGGCCAGAGCTGAGCTTGCGCTTCCCTATTTCAGGGGTACAGTCCTAAGGGGCCCTTGTAACTCCCAGAGTGCCTTTGCTAGAATGTATTTCCTTTAGTAGGGATCTCCCAGGGGTTGAACATCTGTCCATCCCCAGGAGGGTAGAGGCGACACTCTGCATGGCTTGCATCTCCTCTGCAGCCATGTCTGAGGGTCCGGCACACTTACAATGTCTCCTACAGAACTCCCCTACACTGGACACTGCTCCTACAACACAGCATACTCATCCTTGCTGCATGTCTATGCCTTGTCCATGGGAGATAGCACTGAGAGCTGCTCCAGTGACCACACAGGCCATGGGGTTCCCCTGGACGCTGCATGTCTGCTTGTGCTGCTGCTAGGTCCAGTTAGCATTGAAGCTCTACACAATGTGTCTGAACCAGCGCCAACCTAACAATCCTTGCCCAGGTAACACTACATCCCCCCTCGCACTCCCTCTAGTGTCATTCAGTCGCCATCCTTGTCCTCACACCTCATATCTTTGTGTGTGCAGTGTGTCTGGACCAGCTGTGACCTTCCGAATACGGCACAACAAACTGAACATGTCGCTCATGGACGTAGCTGACCAAGCGGGTGAGTGCCAGGCGGTCTGCACTGAGTGAGTGTCTGGATCTGTGAAGTGAGCACTACAAACAGGGCACTTGTGTGGCTTGCATCCCTTCCCTGTGCTGACACTCCTTCTATGCAGTACCCCTTCCCTGTGCTACCCCTCTTTCTGTGCAGTATCCCTTCCCTGTGCTACCCCTCTTTCTATACAGCATCCCTTCCCTGTGCTACCCCTCTTTCTGTGCAGTATCCCTTCCCTGTGCTACCCCTCTTTCTATACAGCATCCCTTACCTGTGCTACCCCTCTTTCTGTGCAGTATCCCTTCCCTTTGCTACCCCACTTTCTATGCCGCATCCCTCCCCTGTACTACCCCTCTTTCTATGCAGTACCCCTTACCTGTGCTGACACTCCTTCTATGCAGTACCCCTTCCCTGTGCTACGCCTCTTTCTATGCAGTATCCCTTCCCTGTGCTACCCCTCTTTCTATGCAGTATCCCTTACCTGTGCTGACACTCCTTCTATGCAGTTTCTTTTCCCTGTGCTACTCTTTTCTGTGCAGTATCCCTTCCCTGTGCTACCCCTCTTGCTATGCAGTATCCCTTCCCTGTGCTACAACTCTTTCTATGAAGTATCCCTTCCCTGTGCTGCCATTCTTTCTATGCAGTATCCCTTCCCTGTGCTCCCACTCTTTGTATGCAGTGCCTCATCTCTCTGCCACAGGTGTCTATCAGATTGTGCCTTTTCTCTTTCTTAGAGTGTGCCTCTTCCCTGTGTTGCTACTCCTTCTAGGAAGTGTCCATTGTTTGTGCTACCCCTCTTTCTGCAGTATCTCTTTCCTGCCTAACCACTCCTATGCCGAGTCCATTACTTGTGCTACCACCCTTTCTATGCTGTATCCCTTTCCTGTGCTATCCCTCCTTCTATGCAGTATCCCTTCCCTGTGCTACCATTCCTTCTATGCAGAGTCCATTACTTGTGCTACCACTCCTACTATGCAGTCTCCATCACTTGTGCCAGCACTCTTTCTATGCAGTATCCCTTCCCTTTCCTACCCCTCTTTCTAAGCAGTATCCCTTCCCTGTGCTTTCCCTCTTTCTATGCCGCATCTCTTCGCATCTCTTCCCTGTGCTACCCCTCTTTCTATGCCGCATCTATTCGCATCTCTTCCCCGTGCTACCCCTCTATCTATGCAGTATCCCTTACCTTTCCTACCCCTCTTTCTATGCAGTATCCCTTCCCTGTGCTTCCCCTCTTTCTATGCCGCATCTCTTCCCTGTGCTACCCCTCTTTCGAAGCAGCATCCCTTCCCTGTGCTGACACTCCTTCTAGGCTCTACCCCCTAGAATACCTCCCTTGGTAGACCGTGTCGCTTCCCTCTGCTGCTCTTTCAGAAAGAAAGAAATCCCACCCATTGGCCATGAATTGTGGACTCTTCGGATAAAGTGACGTGTGTCAGTCATAAAACTCACCACCAGTCCTCCTCTGTAGTTCTTGGCGCACACTCTCTTAGGGGTTGAAGCAATGTTTAATCAAAAAATAATTAATGAGCAACAGTGCTCATAACAGCCATGTTTTTTGTTTACCCTTTCACCAAAAATAGCACGTCACTCTCAGGCGCAGCGGAAGGTGAATGTCATTTTGCGGGAAGTTGTTGCTAAGCTACACTTATGATAATCAATTTATTTGATATGAGTGTGGAGCACCTCTGTTTAAGTAAATATTTTAAATGACCGAAATATGAAAGTATAATCAGGAGTTTGTTTATTTATAACCAATATGCATCTTTACATAAGATTATCGTGTACTAGAAATCCAATGTGTGTCTTTACATGAAAATTTTACAAACGTGTTTTGCTAAAACTCCTCTTCATGGCAATTTCATTGTATCTGCAATTGGAAATAAAATCATATGTGTGCATCAGTCTGAAATCCAAGTGCATAAGCGAGCAGTGCTACGGCCATTGCGTCTTAGTGCCAGTTACAACCTACATTTCATGGCCTTCCGGCCCATGGTTAGAGTAGGCAGCGACTCCATACCCAACCGGAAAGGCTGCTTCTTCTGTCTCTAATCTTTATGTAAATGGTGTCCTTCGACTCCAAGAATCTGCCAGTGGAGAGGCTTAATTCGTCTGCTTATGTTCAGTTACTTCGCTCCTCTGCTATTCATCTGAATAGCGTCCACAGAGTAGGTACCAGACAGAGCTATTTCTGGTAGATCTACCACTTTGCAGTAAGCTCCATCCAGCTCTTCGAGAGGATCAGGTGAGGGAGGTAGAAACATCTAATGCAGGATACACTCTGCTTCCTTAGTTGGCATAGAGGTCTTCGAAAGGAGTGCACGCGGAAGTAGAGCCTTTTATCTGAGAGACATGGTGGGATCTATGAAAAACGAGGTAAACTAAATTGTTGCCATCCCTCCAAAACTATGGGCCTCGTTTAGAATATTTTGATGCACGACAGTGCAGCCACTCTTCCTGCTGAACAGCCGCGTGTCAAAGTAAAAGGGCAGGAATGCGCCGTATCTGCAAGATACGGTGCATTCCTGCCCTTCTCCCCTGCGCACAAACAGCAGCCGTGCGCCAGCGCAGACACCCGTGCGTCATTTTGCAAGGTTGCCTGCATTGTGGGGATGATTGTTGTTGTGCAGAAAGGGACACATTCCTGCAAAAAACCAATAATGAAAGGCCTTTTCCCCTTACTATGCGTGCCGCAGAATGCAGCACGCATAGAAATAGGAAAAACCGAGGAGAAATAAAAGTATTTATCCTCCTTGTGCTTCCTTACACCACACCTGGGAAGGTGTAGGGTTCTGATGCATTCCCAGGTTTACAAAATGTTATAAATATGTGAATGCGGCAAATTGCATGGATGTTGCGCGGGAACACCCACGACAACGCCCATGGAACGCCCATTTCACACAGAGTTGTGCGTTCAAGGGAAACATATTTACACAGTCATGAAAAGTCACGCAGGGCGACTTTACACGGTCTTGTAAATATGGGGAGGCCCATTGTGCTGTTGGTGCAGCCATAAAAGTGACGCACTGGGGCGCAATGAGCTTGTAAATTGGCCCCTATACCTTTGATTATGAAACTGAGATGGCAGCAAGGTTAAAAAACAGTGACATGGTGAGGACTCTTAATCCATCCGACACATCCAATGGGTGATCAAAAAAAGGTCAACATGTTTCAGCCAACCAGCACCCATAGTAGGCTTTCTTCAGGACCAAATATATATTAGTCCTCTGCAGTACCTGGTGGGACATTATCCCCCTGGAAATCTGTGATATCTGCTGTTTGCGCACCCAGGCCTGGAAGGATGTCTCCAGGTACGGCACGAGACCCAGATTACCCAAGGGGCACCAATAGACACCGCCAGGTGATTGTGCATCGAGCAATGTTTTTGGATTTAAGTCTGGCTCAAGTCCTGAATTGTATTGGAAAGTAGCCCCAAAGTAACATGAAGTAGCACAAGGCTCTAATTTGCGCTACCTACTTTGTGTCAAGGGATGCACCATAGGTGGTATATGGATGTTCCCATGCAACCATCCATCAGCTTTGATGCTAATCCCTACCTACTATCATTCGTAGAAAGAGATTTGATGCTAATCCCTACCTACTATCATTCGTAGAAAGAGATTTTATGCTAATCCCTACCTACTATCATTCGTAGAAAGAGATTTGATGCTAATCCCGACCTACTATCATTCATAGAAAGAGATTTGATGCTAATCCCTACCTACTATCATTCATAGAAAGAGATTTGATGCTAATCCCTACCTACTATCATTCGTAGAAAGAGATTTGATGCTAATCCCTACCTACTATCATTCGTAGAAAGAGATTTGATGCTAATCCCGACCTTCTATCATTCGTAGAAAGAGATTTGATGCTAATCCTGACCTACTATCATTCGTAGAAAGAGATTTGATGCTGATCCCTACCTACTATCATTCGTAGAATGAGATTTGATGCTAATCCCTACCTACTATCATTCGTAGAAAGAGATTTAATGCTAATCCCTAACTACTATCATTCGTAGAATGAGATTTGATGCTAATCCCTACCTACTATCATTCGTAGAAAGAGATTTGATGCTAATCCCTACCTACTATCATTCATAGAAAGGGATTTGATGCTAATCCCTACCTACTATCATTCGTAGAAAGAGATTTGATGCTAATCCCGACCTTCTATCATTCGTAGAAAGAGATTTTGTAAAAAGAAATTACACCACAAAGCAGGTGTAGCTGTTCATTCAGCACAGATATGAAACGATAAAGTGTTCCCCTTGACAAAGGATAGAATCTTGGGCTGGAAGGGTGCCCTTTCATTACAACACCCATGCATGACATTATGTACACCCCGTTACACTATGGTGCACGGGTGCGTTTATTGGCGCCAGGCAGCCTAAGGTACGTCAGCACCAGGGGAAAGAGCATCCCCTCCATGTCTTAGCAGAGAGCGCTCTGTTGTGCTCTGTCCTTTTCACACAACGTAGCGCAGCAACTTCGGATACAGCACTGTGTTGCGTGAAAATTTAGTAAATCAATCCCTTCGTTTCTCCAGCTGAAGCACTCCTAACATCCAGTGCTTCCCAGCATGGGTGGCGTGCGTCTCCTAGACCTTGGGGCCCGCATTTTCTTATATAACATTTCAAATTAACTGAATTACACATTCAGTCGTTGTCTCTGTGTAGTGTGTGTTATGCAGAGTGCTCTGACACCCTACATTGGTAAGAGAAATTAAATACATGTGAGAGAGAGTTAAGGAGACATGAGAGGCACCATTATAGGGTGGTCATGAGGGAATCCGTGGAGAAGGATGTCACTGGGGGCAACAAAGATTGTCGTCCCAGGCGCCACTAGCGTTAAAGATGGCCCTGGTCGCACCGAACTCGAAATGACCCTCTTGGTGCGTTTTGCAGTTGGTGAGTGAACATCTGATTGTGAGGGCATCTCAACTCAGTGCTACTGTTCGCAGGATTGGACTGGAACAGAAAATAGACCCAGGCACCAAAGTAAAGGTGGCCCCCATTGGTGAAGAAGAAAGCCATGAAGGTGGCCCATATTTGTAATCGGGTCAGCTTTGAACTTATAAAGACACCCGGGAGAGATGTTTTGCAGGGTGTGGGAGAGTGAATGCATTTGTGCTTGCTGCAGGCAATGTTTGTTTTAATATCAGGGAAATCAACAGTAAAGCTGGCACAGCAGACCATAAACAGGCCCACGAGTAGCCAAAATACGGCCCACACACTGACCTTTCAGACCCGCCCTCCTGGCACTGCCAGATTCCCCCATATGCCAGTCCGACTGTGGCCATATATCTCTCTGTTTCGGTCACTCACAGCGTCCAGGAGCCACTCACTCCCTCTCTTTCTGTCTCCCTCCATCCAGGAGCGGCAAAGAGTGACCTGGAGGCGCAGACGGGGCTTAAGATCGTCCAGGCGGGAGTCGGACAGGTAAGGGCGTTCACCTGTATCTGTGTCCTGAGGAGCCTGTGTGTGGTGCACTCCCTGAGGTCATGGCATGGGGGGTATCAGGCCCTCCTGCGGGGCATGCATCTATCTGCCCTTTCTGTACTAGAAGATTTCTATACCGTACCGGGGCTAGCACCAGTGCAGAGAGCTGGCAAGGGGCACTACATGGCGAGGTACTGGACCGACTACCTTATGCTGAGAGGAACCCCTGCTAGGGCCACACAGCACGGCACTGATCCGGCCCCAGTGCAGAGCGCAGGCGATGATAAACAGCGGGGCGCTAGGCCAAGCATCAGTGCAGGGAGCAAGCAGAGGAGATACTACACTGAGAGGAACTGGGCCAAGCACCACTACAGAGAATAACCACTGGAGATACAACACTGCAAGGCACTGGAAACAACACCAGTGCAGTGAACAAGCACTGGAAATACTACACTGAGAGGCACTGGGCCAAGCATCAGTGCAGGGAGCAAGCAGAGGAGATACTACACTGCGAGGAACTGGGCCAACCACCACTACAGAGAATAACCACTGGAGATACAACACTGCAAGGCACTGGACACAGCACCAGTGCAGTGAACAAGCACTGGAAATACTACACTGAGAGGCACTGGGCCAAGCACCAATGCAGAGAATAACCACTGGAGATACAACACTGCAAGGCACTGGACACAGCACCAGTGCAGTGAACAAGCACTGGAAATACTACACTGAGAGGCACTGGGCCAAGCACCAATGCAGAGAATAACCACTGGAGATACAACACTGCAAGGCACTGGTCACAGCACCAGTGCAGTGAACAAGCACTGAAAATACTACACTGAGAGGCACTGGGCCAAGCACCACTACAGAGAATAACCACTGGAGATACAACACTGCAAGGCACTGGACACAGCACCAGTGCAGTGAACAAGCACTGGAAATACTACCCTGAGAGGCACTGGGCCAAGCACCAGTGCAGTGAACAAGCACAGGAGATACTACACTGAGAGGAACTGGGCAAAGCACCAGTGCAGTGAACAAGCACTGGATATACTACACTGAGAGGCACTGGGCCAAGCACCAATGCAGAGAATAACCACTGGAGATACAACACTGCAAGGCACTGGACACAGCACCAGTGCAGTGAACAAGCACTGGAAATACTACACTGAGAGGCACTGGGCCAAGCACCACTACAGAGAATAACCACTGGAGATACAACACTGCAAGGCACTGGACACAGCACCAGTGCAGTGAAGGAGCACTGGAAATACTAAACTGAGAGGAACTGGGCAAAGCACCAGTGCAGTGAACAAGCACTGGATATACTACACTGAGAGGCACTGGGCCAAGCACCAATGCAGAGAATAACCACTGGAGATACAACACTGCAAGGCACTGGACACAGCACCAGTGCAGTGAACAAGCACTGGAAATACTACACTGAGAGGCACTGGGCCAAGCACCACTACAGAGAATAACCACTGGAGATACAACACTGCAAGGCACTGGACACAGCACCAGTGCAGTGAACAAGCACTGGAAATACTACACTGAGAGGCACTGGGCCAAGAACCAATGCAGAGAATAACCACTGGAGATACAACACTGCAAGGCACTGGACACAGCACCAGTGCAGTGAACAAGCACTGGAAATACTACACTGAGAGGCACTGGGCCAAGCACCAATGCAGAGAATAACCACTGGAGATACAACACTGCAAGGCACTGGTCACAGCACCAGTGCAGTGAACAAGCACTGGAAATACTACCCTGAGAGGCACTGGGCCAAGCACCAGGGCAGTGAACAAGCACAGGAGATACTACACTGAGAGGAACTGGACACAGCACCAGTGCAGTGAAGGTGCACCAGAGATACTACACTGCGAGGCGCTGGACACAGCACCAGTGCAGTGAACAAGCACAAGAGAAACTATACAGCGAGGCACTGGGCCAACCATCAGTACAGAGTACAAGCACAGGAGATACTAACCTGAGAGGAACTGGGCTAAGCACCAGTGGCGACACCAGTCACAAGATTTACCTCCCTCCCTCTTACTGAACCGACTACCAATGCAGAGAGAGGGCTCTGCTTCCTGGTAACTAAACAGCCCAAAGTACAGAGACACATACTGCGGGACCTTACTGGCAGAAAATAAGCCCCCAGAGCACTGTGAGTCTAGGGTTACCATCAGCCAGCCCAGTATATTTCTGTCAAAGCCTGTGAAAGCTAGAAAAGTTGGCAAAAGGCTGTATTTTCCCTTTGACCAAAAGTTTTACAGGCCAATTACAACAAGAAATTACTTGAAAACTCTTTGAACTGACTAGACCGTTCTTTAATGATTTGAAGGGAATGTGATATATGGGGCCCGACTCACAGAACTAATCTGAGACAAAATCCTAAACTTACTACTTCTGGTATTCACAGAAGGCATTTAGTAGTAGTAAAGTTAGGATTTTGTCTTAAGCCTGTCTTAAGTCGGTCTTAAGTTTGTCTTAAGTCTGTCTTAAGTCTTAAATCTGTCTTAAGTCTGTCTTAAGTCTGTCTTAAGTCTGTCTTAAGTTTGTCTTAAGTCTGTCTTAAGTTTGTCTTAAGTCTGTCTTAAGACAAAATCCTAACTTTACTACTACTAAATACCTTCTGTGAATACCAAAAGTAGTAAGTTTAGGATTTTGTCTCAGATGAGTTCTGTGAATCGGGACCATGGTGTTTTAAAGCACCATTCCTTAATCTCAGACCACGAACAAATGCCCGGTGTTTTTGGCTGGTGTTGTCAGATACCTGACAGAGTAGCAGTGCAATGAGAAGGCTCAGAGGAGTACCGTGCAGTGGGGAGGCACGGGGCAGCACGGAGCAGTGAGGAGAAACAGAGCAGCATTGTGCAGTGAAGAGCCACGGATCATCACCATGCAGCGAAGAGGCATAGAGGAGGCCCAGGGCAGCACAGTGCAGTGAGGAGACACGGAGCAGCATCGTGCAGCGAGGACTCACGGAGTAGCACTGTGCAACAAGAAGGCACGTAGCAGCATCGTGTAGTGAGGAGGCACGAATCAGCATCCTGCAGCGAGGAGGCAGGCAAGAGGCACGGAGCAGCACTGTGCAGTGAGGAGGCAGTGAGGAGACACGAAGCAGCAACATGCAGTGCAAAGTCAAGTAGGAGGCATGGAGAAGTATCATGCAGTGAGGAGGCATGGAGCACAACCATTGCAGTGAGGAGGCAGGGTGGAGGCACGGAGCAGCAATGTGCAGCGAGGAAGCAGGGAAGAGCCATGAAGCAGCAGAGTGCAGCTGGGAGGCACGGGGAAGCATGATGCAGTGTGGAAGCACGGGTCAGCATTGTGCACGTCAGAGGCACGGAACAGCACCGTGCAGCGGGGAGGCAGTGAGAAGGTGTTGCTTGAACATGAAATATCTTGAAAAACAAGAGAGAAGGGGCATTTAGCAAAACATGAACAGTTTTTTTAATTAAACATTGTGGCCGGGAGAACAGTTACAGGCATAGGGTCTGACGACTGCCTCAATTTACAGTCGGTCCGTGCTTTTCTTAAATACAGTTCATCATAGGCATTAACATGTTCCTGGCAATCCCTGTATGACTAGGAATGTAAGTTGCAGCTTTTGGAGTCATAAATGAATTGTCTAATGAATAATACAGGTGGGCCACGACCTTGCGTGGACACAATGAGGACAGTGGGTAATGTGCCCAGATGTCCGGCATGTGGAGCGCGGGATCACTGTGCGTGCTGTGTTCTTATTGGCTATATGTTCCAATCGCATGTGGCATCTGACTTTATGGTGTTTTAGGAGCATGCGTACCTCCTTGGCCATGTGTGCTTTGTTGGGGCCAATCTCCCTTGATCATTGTAGTGTCGCTGCGTTTATTCGTGGGATTGATCTAAGGTTTCCCGTCCGTGCGTTTGTCTGCCAGCTGGCCACTCCACCTGTGACCTGTCAATCAGTAACCTCGGGCCTGGGTTTCAGTGCTGCCTGACTACGTATTTGGGAGGCAGAGTGGATGTGGAATTCACAAGACGCTATTTCGTTCACATAAATCAACGTATCGTTTTTTATATCAGCATCAATGTTTTTCATATTAACAGAGGCATGGATCAGCACCATACAGTGAGAAGGCACAGAGCAGAACCGTGCAGTGAGCAGGCATGGAGCAGCACCGTGCAGCGAGGAGGCAGTGAGGTGGCATGGAGCACTACCATGCAGTGAGGAGGCAAAGAGCAGCACCGTGCAGTGAGGAGGCAAAGAGCAGCACCATGCAGTGAGGAGGTAGGGAAGAGGCACGGAGCAGCACCGTGCAGGAAGGAGGCATGTAGCAGCACTGTGCAGTGAAGAGGTAGGAAAAAAGGCACGCACCAGCACCATTCAATGAGGAGGCACAAAGGAGGCACAGAGCAGCATCGTTCAGCGAGGAGGCAGTGAGGAGGCACGGAGCAGCACCGTTCAGTGAGGAGGCATAGAGCAGCACCGTGCAGTAAGGAGGCACAGAGCAGCACCTTGCAGTGAGGAGGCACAGAGCAGCACCGTCCAGTGAGGTGGCAGTGAGGAGGCATGGAGCAGCACCATGCAGTGAGGAGGCACAGAGCAGAACCATGCAGTGAGGAGGCACAGAGCAGCACCGTTCAGTGAGGAGGCATAGAGCAGCACCGTGCAGTAAGGAGGCACAAAGCAGCATTTTGCAGTGAGGAGGCATGGAGCAGCACCGTTCAGTGAGGAGGCATAGAGCAGCACCGTGCAGTAAGGAGGCACAAAGCAGCATTTTGCAGTGAGGAGGCATGGAGCAGCACCATGCAGTGAGGTGGTAGTGAGGAGGCATGAAGCAGCACCATGCAGTGAGGAGGCACCGAGCAGAACCATGCAGTGAGGAGGCACAGAGCAGAACCATGCAGTGAGGAGGCACAGAGCAGCACCTTGCAGTGAGGAGGCATGGAGCAGCACCATGCAGTGAGGTGGCAGTGAGGAGGCATGGAGCAGCACCATGCAGTGATGTGGCAGTGAGGAGGCATGGAGCAGCACCATGCAGTGAGGAGGCACAGGCAGCACCGTGCAGTGAGAAGGTAGGGAAAAGACATGAAGCAGCACTGTGCAGTTAGGAGGCACTGATGAGCACCGTGAATGAATGAATGACATTAGTTTTATTAAGCGCCCACATACCCGAAGGTGTCATAGCGCTAGATGAAAAAAGTGAAAAGAGAGAATAGTAGGAGGGGCGGACAGAGAGCAGGTAAGTCGTAAGGACGCAGCGTGACTCTAGCAGCAGCTTATTCCACTGCGTTGGTAAACGGCCATGTTTTCAGCTGCTTCCTAAATTGCATCAGAGAGGATTGGCATCGCAGCGTGAAAGGACGTAAGTTCCACCACTTACCTGCACAGGTAGAGAAGGCCCTGCCCCCCATCTTGCTTTGTTTGATCTAGGAATGATGACGAAGCGTATGAGACCGGGTCTAAGGCTCCTACTAGGCTTACGCCAGGAGAAGCGATCTTGCGACTGCTTTGGGACGATCCGATGAAGGGCCTTGTGAACCATGCACATGGCCTTAGAGACAATCCTCCTTCTCACTGGGAGCCAGTGAAGAGTCTGTAATGATTCTGACATAGGACTTCATTTAGGTATTGTTAGCCGCAGTCTCGCTGCTGCGTTTTGCAGAGCCTGCAGCTTCTTTATCACAGACTTCTGAGCACCCAGACACAAAGCATGACAGTAGTCCAGCTTAGAGGAAATAAGAGCTGATATGACCGTCTTCTGGAGTCAGGGGGAATAAATGGAAAGATTTTTTTCAGAACCTTCAGCTAAAAAATAAACAGCTGAAGTGATAGAGTTTATTCGCTCCAAAAAGGATAATTCAGTGTTGAAAATGACTCCTAAATTTCTAACCTTCTGGACCGGAGTTGCTAAAGTACCTAGGCTCAGCGGCCATCATGAGTCGTTCCAAAATGAGGTCCCCTTTCGACAATTATTCTGCATCCATAGTGCCACTTGGGACATGCAATTACAGAAATGTATGGCCTCCTTATTTACGGCCGATGAGATAGAAGCCACTATCTGTGTATCATCGGCGTAAGAGAACACAGCTAGAGCCTGGCTTGGAATGAGCCTGATGAGGGGCTAACAGACATTAAACAGCGTGGGGCTGAGGGAGGACCCCTGAGGAGCGCCACATGGTGGGGAGAAAGGTGATGAGCTCACTTCCGCAGCTCCACCCGTTGCTGCCTATTGCTCAGAAATGAGCTTAGCAGGGTCAGAGCTGAGCTTCTAAAACCAAGCAGATGGAGACATTTCAAGAGGAGTGAATGGTGAACCGTGTCGAAAGCGGCAGAGAGATCCAATAAACTCAGTGACGCTTTTCCACCGTCATCGGTTACCATTCTAACTTCCTCAGAGGCTGCTACCGGGGCAGACTCAGTGCAGTGATTTGCTCTAAAGCCGAACTGTGCAGAATCGAGCAGCAAGTGAGCATCCGGAAAAGCTAGAATCTCCTCATTCAGTGACTTCTCAAGAACTGTGGCTGGGAAAGGTCGGCGAGATGTGGGCCTATAGTTTTCAATCTTCATTGGGTCCAAGGAGGGATTCTTTATCAGTGGCAAAATAGAAGCGAGGAGGCAGTGAGGAGGCACAGTGCAGTGAAGAGGCACAGAGCAGCACCGTGCAGCAAGGAGGCACAGAGTAGCACCGTGCAGCGAGGAGGCACAGTGCAGTGAGGAGGCACAGAGTAGCACCGTGCAGCGAGGAGGCAGTGAGGAGGCACAGTGCAGTGAGGAGACACAGAGCAGCACCCTTCAGCAAGGAGGCACGGAGTAGCACCGTGCAGCGAGGAGGCAGTGAGGAGGCACAGTGCTGTGAGGAGGCAAAGAGTAGCAGCGTTCAGCGAGGAGGCAGTGAGAAGGCACAGTGCAGTAAGGAAGCACAGAGCAGCACCCTTCAGCAAGGAGGCATGGAGTAGCACCGTGCAGCGAGGAGGCAGTGAGGAGACACAGTGCAGCACCCTTCAGCAAGGAGGCAGTGACGAGGCACAGTGCAGTGAGGAGGCACAGAGCAGCACCGTGCAGCGAGGAGGCACAGTGTAGTGAGGAGGCACAGAGTAGCACCCTTCAGCAAGGAGGCACGGAGTAGCACCGTGCAGCGAGGAGGCAGTGAGGAGGCACAGTGCAGTGAAGAGGCACAGAGTAGCACCGTGCAGTGAGGAGGCACAGTGCAGCACCCTTCAGCAAGGAGGCATGGAGTAGCACCGTGCAGCAAGGAGGCAGTGAGGAGGCACAGTGCAGTGAGGAGGCACAGAGTCCACCGTGCAGTGAGGAGGCACAGTGCAGCACCCTTCAACAAGGAGGCATGGAGTAGCACCGTGCAGCGAGGAGGCAGTGAGGAGGCACAGTGCAGTGAGGAGGCACAGAGTAGCAGCGTTCAGCGAGGAGGCAGTGAGGAGGCACAGTGCAGTGAGGAGGCACATAGCAGCACCCTTCAGCAAGGATGCACGGAGTAGCACCGTGCAGCGAGGAGGCAGTGAGGAGGCACAGTGCTGTGAGGAGGCAAAGAGTAGCAGCGTTCAGCGAGGAGGCAGTGAGGAGGCACAGAGCAGCACCCTTCAGCAAGGAGGCATGGAGTAGCACCGTGCAGCGAGGAGGCAGTGAGGAGGCACAGTGCAGCACCCTTCAGCAAGGAGGCAGTGAGGAGGCACAGTGCAGTGAGGAGGCACAGAGTCCACCGTGCAGTGAGGAGGCACAGTGCAGCACCCTTCAGCAAGGAGGCATGGAGTAGCACCGTGCAGGGAGGAGGCAGTGAGGAGGCACAGTGCAGTGAGGAGGCATAGAGTAGCAGCGTTCAGCGAGGAGGCACAGAGCAGCACCGTGCAGTGAGGAGACACAGTGCAGTGAGGAGGCACAGAGTAGCACTGTGCAGTGAGGAGGCACAGTGCAGCACCCTTCAGCAAGGAGGCATGAAGTAGCACCGTGCAGCGAGGAGGCAGTGAGGAGGCAGAGTGCAGTGAGGAGGCATAGAGTAGCAGCGTTCAGCGAGGAGGCACAGAGCAGCACCGTGCAGTGAGGAGACACAGTGCAGTGAGGAGGCACAGAGTAGCACCGTGCAGTGAGGAGGCACAGTGCAGCACCCTTCAACAAGGAGGCACAGAGTAGCACCGTGCAGCAAAGAGGCAGTGAAGAGGCACAGTGCAGTGAGGAGGCACAGAGTAGCAGCGTTCAGCGAGGAGGCACAGAGCAGCACCCTTCAGCAAGGAGGCAGTGAGGAGGCACAGTGCAGTGAGGAGGCACAGAGCAGCACCCTTCAGCAAGGAGGCACAGAGTAGCACCATGCAGCAAAGAGGCAGTGAAGATGCACAGTGCAGCACCATTCGATAAGGAGACACGTAGCAGCACTGTGCAGCGGAAAGGCAGTGAGGCGGCACGTAGCAGCACTGTGCAGCGAGCAGGCAGTGTGGAGGATGGAGCACCACCGTGCAGTGAGGAGGTACAGAGCAGCACTGTGCAGTGAGGAGGCACAGAGCAACACCATATTGTGAGGAGGCACAGAGCAGCACTGTGCAGCGAGGAGGCACCGTGAAGTGACGAGGCACAGATCAGCACCGTGCAGTGAGGAGGCACAGATCAGCACAGTGCAGTGAGGAGGCACAGAGCAGCACTATGCAATAAGGAGACACGTAGCAGCACTGTGCAGTGAGAAAGCAGTGAGGCGGCACATAGCAGCACTGTGTAGTGAGCAGGCAGTGTGGAGGATGGAGCACCACCATGCATTGTGGAGGTACAGAGCAGCACTATGCAGTGAGAAAGCACAGAGCAGCACCATGTTGTGAGGAGGGACAGATCAGCACCGTGCAGTGAGGAGGCACAGAGCAGCACCATGTTGTGAGAAGGGACAGATCAGCACCGTGCAGTGAGGAGGCACAGAGCAGCACCATGTTGTGAGAAGGGACAGATCAGCACCGTGCAGTGAGGAGGCACAGAGCAGCACTATGCTGTGAGGAGGCACAAAGAGGCACCATGCAGTGAGGAGGTACAGAGCATCACTGTGTAGCAGTGAGACATGGGGCAGCACTGTGCAGTGAGGCGGCACAGAGCAGCATCATGCAGTGAGGAGGGACGAAGCAGCACCGTTCATGAAGGAGGTAGTGTGGAGGCATGAAGCAACACTGTCCAGTGAGGAGGCACAGAGCAGCACCGTGCAGCGAGGAGGTAGTGAGGAGGCACGGAGTAGCATCTTACTGTGAGGGGGCACTGCGCAGCATCATTCAGTGAGAAGTCACGAAACAGCACTGTGCAGTGAGGAGGCACGGAGGAGGCACGGAGCATCACCGTGCAGCACCGTGCAGCGGGGTATGTGGTGACACGGAGCAGCACTGTACAAGGTCTGTGGAGGCACGGAGCAGCACCGTGCACGGTGTGTGGTGGCACGGAGCAGCACAGTACAAGGTCTGTGGTGGCACGGAGCAGCACCGTGCACGGTGTGTGGTGGCACGGAGCAGCACCGTGCACGGTGTGTGGTGGCACGGAGCAGCACCGTGCACGGTGTGTGGTGGCGCGGGGCAGCACCGTGCACGGTGTGTGGTGGCACGGAGCAGCAGAGTACAAGGTGCGTGAAGACACCACACATCTGCATGCTTCGGCACATGTAGGCAAATCACACCTACATGCGGGCTCTGGTGCAGGCCAGAAGGCCACGCGGCCCAGATATTGCTAGAAGGTTTTTTTATTCTGCAGATTCTTGGAATAACGGGGCGCCTGGCTTTGTATTTTTTGTTTCCTGACAATCTGGCTATTGACGCACATGGCGCCTGAGAGGCAGGTATTCACTCTTGGCCGTGATGAGCCAGGTTACCATGGCAACAGGAAGCCATCAAAAGAAGGCCTTGCACAGCAGGTGCATCCCAAACAAAGCCTTCCTCCCAGCGCTCAGCGCCAGGCCTGTTCGTGATCTTTACTGCGCGCTGTGCGCCAATCCCTGGAGCCTTCAGTGCTGTGCGTTACTGTGCGCTGCCAGCCTCAGCGCCAACCCCTGGAGCCTTCAGTGCTGTGCGTTACTGTGCGCTGCCATCCTCAGCGCCAACCCCTGGAGCCTTCAGTGCTGTGCATTACTGAGCGCTGCCAGCTTCAGTGCCAACCCCTGGAGCCTTCAGTGCTGTGCGTTACTGTGCGCTGCTTTCCTCAGCGCCAACCCCTGAAGCCTTCAGTGCTGTGCGTTACTGTGCACTGCCATCCTCAGCGCCAACCCCTGGAGCCTTCAGTGCTGTGCGTTACTGCGTGCTGCCAGCCTCAGCGCCAACTCCTGGAGCCTTCAGTGCTGTGCGTTACTGTGCTCTGCCAGCCTCAGTGCCAACCCCTGGAGCCTTCAGTGCTGTGCGTTACTGTGCGCTGCCAACATCAGCGCCAACCCCTGGAGCCTTCAGTGCTGTACGTTACTGTGCGCTGTCAGCCTCAGCGCCAACCCCTGGAGCCTTCAGGTCTGTGCGTTTCTATGCAATGCCAGCCTCAGCACCAACCCCTGGAGCCTTCAGTGCTGTGCGTTTCTGTGCGCGGCCAGCCTCAACGCCAACCCCAAGAGCCTTCAGTGCTGTGCATTACTGTGAGCTGCCAGCCTCAGCGCCAACCCCTGGAGCCTTCCGTGCTGTGCGTTACTGTGAGCTGCCAGCCTCAGCGCCAACCCCTGGAGCCTTCCGTGCTGTGCGTTACTGTGCAATGCCAGCCTCAACGCCAACCCCAAGAGCCTTCAGTGCTGTGCATTACTGTGCGCTGCCAGCTTCAGCGCCAACCCCTGCAGCCTTCAGTGCTCTGCGTTACTGTGCGCTGCCAGCCTCAGCGCCAACCCCTGGAGCCTTCAGTGCTCTGCGTTACTGTGCAATGCCAGCCGCAGCGCCAACCCCTAGATCCTTTAGTGCTGTGTGTTACTGTGCACGGCCAGCCTCAAGCCAACCCCTGGAGCCTTCACTGCTGTGCCTTACTGTGCGCTGCCAGCCTCAGCACCAACCCCTGGAGCCTTCAGTGCTGTGCGTTACTGTGCACTTCCAGCCTCAGCACTGACCCCTGGAGCCTTCAGTGCTGTGCGTTACTGTGCGCTGCCAGCATCAGCGCCAACCCCTGGAGCCTTCAGTGCTGTGCGTTACTGTGCGCGGCCAGCCTCAGCACCAACCCTTGGAGCCTTCAGTGCTGTGAGTTACTGTGCGCTGCCAGCCTCAGGACCAATCCCTGGCGCCTTCAGTACTGTGTGTTATTGGGCGTTTCCAGCCTCAGCGCTATTCCCTGGAGCCTTCAGTGCTGTGCGCTACTATGCACTGCCAGCCTCAGCTCCACCCCTGGAGCCTTCAGTGCTGTGCGTTACTATGCGCTGCCAGCGTCAGCGCCAGCCCTGGAGCCTTCAGTGCTGTACGTTACTGTGCGCTGCCAGCCTCAGCTCCAACCCCTGGAGCCTTCAGTGCTGTGTGTTACTGTGCGCTGCCAGCCTCAGGGCCAACCTCTGGAGCCTTCAGTGCTGTGCATTACTGTGCGCTTCCAGCCTCAGCACCAACCCCTGGAACCTTCAGTGCTGTGCGTTACTGTGCACTGCCAGCCTCAGCGCCAACCCCTGCAGCCTTGAGTGCTGTTCGTTACTGTGTGCTGCCAGCCTCAGCGCCAACCCCTGGAGCCTTCAGTGCTGTGCGTTACTGTGCTCTGCCAGCCTCAGTGTCAGCCCACTGTGCGCTGCCAGCCTCAGTGTCAACCCTTAGAGCCTTCAGTGCTGTGCGTTACGGTGCGCTGCCAGCCTCAGCGCCAACCCCTGGAACCTTCAGTGCTGTACGTTACTGTGCGCTGCCAGCTTCAGCACCAACCCCTGGAGCCTTCAGTGCTGTGCGTTACTTTGCGCTGCTAGCCTCAGCGCCAAACCCTGGAGCCTTCAGTGCTGTGCGTTACTATGCTCTGCCAGCCCCTGCAGCCTTCAGTGCTGTGCGTTACTGTGCACTGCCAGCCTCAGCATTAACCCCTGGAGCCTTCAGTGCTGTGCGTTACTGTGCGCTTCCAGCCTCAGCACCAACCCCTGGAGCCTTAAGTGCTGTGCGTTACTGTGCGCTGCCAGTCTCAGCGCCAACCCCTGGAGCCTTCAGTGCTGTGCGTTACCAGCCTCAGCGCCAACCCCTGGAGCCTTCAGTGCTGTGTGTTACTGTGCGCTGCCAGCCTCAGTGTCAGCCCTTAGAACCTTCAGTGCTGTGTGTTACTGTGCGCTGCCAGCCTCAGCGCCAACCCCTGGAGCCTTCGGTGCTGTGTTTTACTGTGTGTTATTGGCACTGTGATGCCATCCTCAGCACCAACCCCTGCAGTCTTCAATGCTGTACATTACTGTGCATTATTGGCATTGCGCTGCTAGCCTCAGCGCCAACCCCTACAGCCTTCAATGCAGTGTGTTACTAACACTGCACTATCATCCTCAGCGTCAACCCATGCAGACTTCAATGTTGTATGTTACTGTGCGTTATTGGCACTGCGTTGCCAGCCTCATGCCAACCCCTGCAGCCTTCAAGGCTGTGCGTTACTGTGCGTTATTGGCAGTGCGCTGCCAGCCTCATGCCAACCCCTGCAGCCTTCAATGCTGTGCGTTACTGTGCGTTATTGGCACTGCGCTGCCATCCCCAGTGCCAACCCCTGGAGACTTCAACGCTGTGCGTTACTGTGCATTACTGGCACTGAACTGCCAGCCTCAGCGCCAACCCCTTCAAATTGTGTGTCAATGGCACTGTGCTGCCAGCCTTGCCCACAACCCCTGGAGCCTTCAGTGCTGTGCGTTACTGTGAGCTGCCAGCCTCAGCGCCAACACCTGGATCCTTCAGTGCTGTGCATTACTGTGCAATGCCAGCCTCAGCGCCAACCCCTGGAGCCTTCAGTGCTGTGCATTACTGTGCGCTGCCAGCCTCAGCGCCAACCCCTGGAGCCTTCAGTGCTGTGCGTTACTGTCCGCTGCCAGCCTCAGCGCCAACCCCTGGAGCCTTCAGTGCTGTGCGTTACTGTGCAATGCCAGACTCAGCGCCAACCCCTAGATCCTTCAGTGCTGTGTGTTACTGTGCGCAGCCAGCCTCCGCGCCAACCCCTGGAGCCTTCAGTGCTGTGCCTTACTGTGCGCTTCCAGCCTCAGCGCCAACCCCTAGAGCCTTCAGTGCTGTGCGTTACTGTGCGCTGCCAGCATCAGTGCCAACCCCTGGAGCCTTCAGTGCTGTGCGTTACTGTGCGCGGCCAGCCTCAGCACCAACCCCTGGAGCCTTCAGTGCTGTGACTTACTGTGCACTGCCAGCCTCAGGACCAATCCCATGCGCCTTCAGTGCTGTGTGTTACCGGGCATTTCCAGCCTCAGCACCAACCCCTGGAGCCTTCAGTGCTGTGCGTTACTGTGCGCTGCCAGCCTCAGCTCCAACCCCTGTAGCCTACCGTGCTGTGAGTTACTGTGCGCTGCCAGCCTCAGCGCCAACTTTTTGGAGCCTTCAGTGCTGTGCATTACTGTGCGCTTCCAGCCTCAGCACCAACCCCTGGATCCTTCAGTGCTGTGCGCTACTATGCACTGCCAGCCACAGCGCCAACCCCAGAAGCCTTGAGTGCTGTGCGTTACTGTGCGCTGCCAGCCTCAGCGCCAACCCCTGGAGCCTTCAGTGCTGTGCGTTACTGTGCTCTGCCAGCCTCAGTATCAGCCCACTGTGCGCTGCCAGCCTCAGTGTCAGCCCTTAGAGCCTTCAGTGCTGTGCGTTACTGTGCGCTGCCAGCCTCAGCACCAACCCCTGGAACCTTCAGTACTGTGTGTTACTATGCGCTGCTAGCCTCAGCGCCAGACCCTGGAGCCTTCAGTGCTGTGCGTTACTATGTGCTGCCAGCCGCTGCGCCAACCCCTGCAGCCTTAAGTGCTGTGTGTTACTGTGCGCTGCCAGCCTCAGTGTCAGCCCTTAGAGCCTTCAGTGCTATGTGTTACTGTGCGCTGCCAGCCTCAGCGCCAACCCCTGGAGCCTTCAGTGCTGTGTTTTACTGTGTGTTATCGGCACTGTGCTGGCATCCCCAGCGCCAACCCCTGGAGACTTCAATGCTGTGCATTACTGTGCATTACTGGCACTGAACTGCCATCCTCAGCGCCAACCCCTTCAAATTGTGTGTTAATGGCACTGTGCTTCCAGCCTTGCCCACAACCCCTGGAGCAGTGCTGTGTGTTACTGTGCGCTGCCAGCCTCAGCGCCAACCCCTGGAGCTTTCAGTGCTGTGCGTTACTGTGCAATGCCAGCCTCAGCGCCAACCCCTGGAGCTTTCAGTGCTGTGCGTTACTGTGCAATGCCAGCCTCAGCGCCAACCCCTAGATCCTTCAGTGCTGTGTGTTACTGTGCACGGCCAGCCTCCGCGCCAACCCCTGGAGCCTTCAGTGCTGTGCCTTACTGTGCGCTGCCAGCCTCAGCGCCAACCCCTGGAGCCTTCAGTGCTGTGCATTACTGTGCGCTGCCAGCATCAGCGCCAACCCCTGGAGCCTTCAGTGCTGTGCGTTACTGTGCTCTGCCAGCCTCAGGACCAATCCCTGGCGCCTTCAGTGCTGTGTTACTGGGCGTTTCCAGCCTCAGCAGCAACCCCTGGAGCCTTCAGTGCTGTGTGTTACTGAGCGCTGCCAGCCTCAGCTCCAACCCCTGGAGCCTACTGTGCTGTGAGTTACTGTGCGCTGCCAGCCTCAGTGCCAACCCTTTGGAGCCTTCAGTGTTGTGCATTACTGTCCGCTTCCAGCCTCAGCGCCAACCCCTGGAGCCTTCACTGCTGTGTGTTACTGTGCGCTGCCAGCCTCAGCTCCAACCCCTGGAGCCTTCAGTGCTGTGTGTTACTGTGCGCTGCCAGCCTCAGGGCCAACCTCTGATGCCTTCAGTGCTGTGCATTACTGTGCGCTTCCAGCCTCAGCGCCACCCCCTGGAACCTTCAGTGCTGTGCGTTACTGTGCACTGCCAGCCTCCGCGCCAATCCCTGAAGCCATGAGTGCTGTGCGTTACTGTGCGCTGCCAGCCTCAGCGCCAACCCCTGGAGCCTTCAGTGCTGTGCGTTACTGTGCTCTGCCAGCCTCAGTGTCAGCCCACTGTGCGCTGCCAGCCTCAGTGTCAGCCCTTAGAGCCTTCAGTGCTCTGCGTTACTGTGCGCTGCCAGCCTCAGCGCCAACCCCTGGAACCTTCAGTGCTGTACGTTTCTGTGCGCTGCCAGCTTCAGCGCCAACCCCTGGAGCCTTCAGTGCTGTGCGTCACTATGCGCTGCTAGCCTCAGCGCCAAACCCTGGAGCGTTCAGTGCTGTACGTTACTATGCGCTGCCAGCCCTTGCAGCCTTCAGTGCTGTGCGTTACTGTGCACTGCCAGCCTCAGCATTAACCCCTGGAGCCTTCAGTGCTGTGCGTTACTGTGCGCTTCCAGCCTCAGCGCCAACCCCTGGAGCCTTAAGTGCTGTGCGTTACTGTGCGCTGCCAGCGTCAGCGCCAACCCCTGGAGCCTTCAGTGCTGTGCGTTACTGTGCGCTGCCAGCCTCAGCGCCAACCGCTGGAGCCTTCAGTGCTGTGTGTTACTGTGCGCTGGCAGCCACAGTGTCAGCCCTTAGAGCCTTCAGTGCTGTGTGTTACTGTGCGCTGCCAGCCTCAGCGCCAACCACTGGAGCCTTCAGTGCTGTGTTTTACTGTGTGTTATTGGCACTGTGATGCCATCCTCAGCACCAACCCCTGCAGTCTTCAATGCTGTGCATTACTGTGCATTATTGGCATTACGCTGATAGCCTCAGCGCCAACCCCTACAGCCTTCAATGAAGTGTGTTACTAACACTGCACTGTCATCCTCAGCGTCATCCCATGCAGCCTTCAATGTTGTATGTTACTGTGCGTTATTGGCACTGCGTTGCCAGCCTCATGCCAACCCCTGCAGCCTTCAAGGCTGTGCGTTACTGTGCGTTATTGGTAGTGCGCTGCCAGCCTCATGCCAACCCCTGCAGCCTTCAATGCTGTGCGTTACTGTGCGTTATTGGCACTGCGCTGCCATCCCCAGTGCCAACCCCTGGAGACTTCAACGCTGTGCGTTACTGTGCATTACTGGCACTGAACTGCCAGCCTCAGCGCCAACCCCTTCAAATTGTGTGTTAATGGCACTGTGCTGCCAGCCTTGGCCACAACCCCTGAAGCCTTCAGTGCTGTGCGTTACTGTGAGCTACCAGCCTCAGCGCCAGCCCCTGGATACTTCAGTGCTGTGTGTTACTGTGCGCTGCCAGCCTCAGCGCCAACCCCTGGAGCCTTCGGTGCTGTGCGTTACTGTGCAATGCCAGCCTCAGCGCCAACCCCTAGATCCTTCAGTGCTGTGTGTTATTGTGCGCGGCCTGCCTCCGCGCCAACCTCTGCAGCCTTCAGTGCTGTGCGTTACTGTGCGCTGCCAGCTTCATTGCCAACCCCTGGAGCCTTTAGTGCTGTGCGTTACTGTGCAATGCCAGCCTCAGCGCAACCCCTAGATCCTTCAGTGCTGTGTGTTATTGTGCGCGGCCAGCCTCCGCGCCAACCTCTGTAGCCTTCAGTGCTGTGCCTTACTGTTAGAATCCGGGGTCTCTGGTTGGCGCAGGTATGCACTTGCGACAGGGCAAAGGATTACTCTTAGAAAATAACCCCTGCTCACCCTCTAGGTAACGTGGCACGAGCAGTCAGGCTAGATTCCAGAGGGCATTAGTTTAAGCATTCAAGGCGTCCCACAATAACCACCAACCCACCACACAGAGACACAAGGCTGCATTTTGCAAAAATAAAGTTCTTTATATAAAGTTCTTCAAGCAGGCTTTAAAAATACAGTTCTTCACTTAAAATGAGGTTCCAGTTACTTGTACTCAATATTCCATGAGGCCACAGTTCTTAAAAGGCAATCTTTAGTGCAATCTGCACTTTCTGGAGGTCTGTGCGCTTCGGAGCGTCTTTCGTACGGTTCGTACGGGTGTCGGTACGCGTCGTACCACTCTTCGTACGGGCCGTACATTCTTCGGGACGCTTCCTGCGATTGCTCACGCCTCCCGCGTGAATCGGCGTACGCTGTACGGATCGTACCGGCGAAGGTACGTGCCGAACAGATGTCAGTACGCTCCGTACACCCAAGGCTGCTTCCTCTGCAGTGTCTCACGCTTCTCGCTGGGGTCAGCGTACGGGACAGCCAGTCCGGGCCGCCCAGGTGAAAGTACGCGCCGTACAGATGTCCGTACGCTCCGTACCCTCAGGGCCGCTTCCCCTGCCGTTGCTTACGCTTCTCGCTGGGGTCAGCGTACGGTCTGGGCCGCACGGGGGAAGTACGCGCCGTACGAGTAGAAGTACGCGTCGTACAGGGGCACACAGTACCTTAGTCTTTTGTAGGAAGTTCGCGGCAGCCTCAGAAGTCCGTTGAGGGGCATCCCACGTCGCGTTGCAGTCCCGCTTGGGCAGTGGACGACGATGGTTCGTGGGGCGCTTCCGAACGTCGCAGCACACCCCGGGGGTCAGAAGCAGGAGGGGCAGCTCGGGGGTGATTTCTCAGCGCGGCGCGCTGTCGGCTTCGTCCAAATCGGCGAACCAGTGCGCCGCCGGTCCTCACAGTGGTCTCTACGGCCAGGGGGTCGCAGAGGCTCGGCGCTTGGGCACAGGCAGTCTCTTCCTTACGTTGCGAGCTCTGGCTCGAGGGGGCAGTTGTTTGCTTTGCTCAGGCCAGGCAGGGCCTTTACGGTGCTCACAGCAGCACGAACGATTCAGGAGTCGCGTTGCTCAGCGAGAGGGGGCACACAGGTTCTCTGGGGTCAGCGTTGCAAATCCACCCACAGCAGCTTCCTCTTCTTCCAGTGTTCCTGGAGTGCAGTTCAGGGGGCAAGTTCACAAGCAAGCCCTTGGAGATTGTTTTAAAAGCACAAGTTGAATTCAAAGTCATTCTCAGTCTTTTCCTCCTCTCCTTCAGCAGCAAGGCACCCACCACAGGCCAGTCTCTCAGGCTTAGAGACAGTACTCCTCCATGCAGCTTTTCCAGGTCCTCCTCTTCAGGCAGAGTTTCTTCTTGGCGCAAACAGGATCTGATTTCTTAGGAGCAGGGCTCCTTCTTTTATACACAGTTTCTTTTGTTCTTTGTCGCCAGGGGGCCTGTGCCTGGCCTAGTCCGGTTCTGGAGCACTTTGTTGTGGTGACTCTGCTCTTTCCTTTCAGTGCACAGGGCAGAGACATCAGCCGCTCCACAGGGTGCGGAGCCAGCATTGTGATGGCAGAGCACAGGTCTATTCAGAGTCAAGGTGTACTCCTCCCACCCATCCTGGTGTAATCTCTCTGCCCACCACCTGGCAGCCAGCCTGTCTCCTGGAATTCCCCAGCCCTGCCCCTCACTGAAACTAGGCAGCACACACACACAAAGCAGAGGCGGACTGAAATAGCCAAGCAAGTAAATACTAACTTTCTAAAAGTAGTATTTACAAACACAGGATATTCAAATAAACTTTACTAAAAGAAGTATTTTACTATTCTGAGTTCAGGCATACTAAACTTGACTTTCTACCATGCTCTCTGAGTCCGCTGGGATTATAGAGTGTAATAATTCCAGCAGCCAATTCTGGCCTAT